>NW_026947490.1:43026793-43626793 GCF_034190915.1 Cavia porcellus
GTGCTAAAGATAAACTTTAACAGCTTTAGTTTCTGTGGGGGTAAAATGGAGTGTGAATTTTTTATGCGTCATGATGGATGAGAAGCTGAAAGGCAATGAGGGTTCAAATGTCTCACTTCGGAGCTGGTAGGGCAAAATCTTTTTCTCTGCTGATCCACTCCTTCCCCTGGCCACTTGGCAAGCTTAGCTGCTTGCCCTTTATCTCCTAGGGACTATCACCTTTTCTTTAACTGTTTGCAGAACTTGCATAATAAAAATAATTTAACCAACATCTGGTAACGACAAAGGTTGTTTACGTTCTTGACAAAGAATAGTCATTTCTCATTTTTAGATAGGTATTGAAATTCTAAACATGCTCAGATGTGAGCATCTAATGTGAAGTTGCTATCTGGCCTTTTAGTGATGGTCCAGCTAGACCAGCCTCACTCCTTTTACAGAGGAAGAGTTGCTAGCAATACCAGTCAGGGTCAGAGGTCTTTGCATGTTAGATATATCATCTCCAGGACAAAGATTTGTGAAGCCCAGCTAGATGAATATCTGCTGAATCTGTTGTCTTTCCTGAAATCAAAGTTTCTGTTGTGTCTGAGACCAGCAATCTATAGTTTAGATTGTCCAGAGGACCCAATTATTCCCTTCTAAGCTGCCTCACTCACCCTGTACTTTTCTGGTAAAAACTAATAAGGGACGTGATTTCTCTAGTTCTCAGGCTGGTAGTTCTGTGTTAACATGTGTTTTTGCCCTGTTTTGCTTATGCTGCAAAGGTTTAATCTTTGCTGGCTCTGAGCTCTTCTCTTCTGAACATCAGTCCCATCTTAGCTGACAAAATAGATTTATAAGATTCTGATTTTTGTTTCTCAGTGTGTGTGCACAGGGCTTTGAGTTTTCAGGATGAATTCTCACAAAGTACTGTGAGGGTGCAAATTGTTACAACTGCTTGAGAAAACATTTTAGCATTTTTTAAATATAAAGTATACTAACTACCAATACCACTCCTAGGTATGTACTGAAGAGAGATAAAAACTTACATTTATACAAAAGTTATATAGGAATGTTTGAACCAGCTTTATTGATCTCCAAAGCTAGAAATTGTTCAAATACCCTTCAACTGGAAAACTAGAAAAATCCACATACAGAATATGATTCAGAATATATAAAATGTAGTAAACTACAGGCGCATGCCATCACAAGTGTAAATCTCAAATGTATTTTGCTTGATGAAACAAAACAGACCTAAAAAGTTGTACACCAGAGAATTCTACTCATTCAGTGACAAAAAAGAAAAAAATATCCAAAGATAAAATACATGTAGGAAATCATAGTGTCATGAGATGTTAACTCAAGAGTGTTGAAGAAAGATAGCTTCTATGTTTTAAGAATGTTTTGAATGTGTGCCCATCATGTGCTAGAAACTTGGCCTTAGGGTGACAGGGTTGAGTGGTATTTAAGGGATGGGACCTAGTGTACAGTACTCATGTCATGGAGCAGCACTCTTGGGAAAAAGTAACATAGCATTCATAGGACCCCAGTTAGTTTAAATAACAGTGTTGTGAAAAAGTCAACCCAACCCAAGATCCTTCTCACATCACATGTCACCACCTGATCTCTTCTGCACACACTCCTATCATTTTATACTATCTATAGCAATGCCTTTTCCACAGTGGAGCAGATACTATGCCATTCAAAAAATCTCCAAGAAATGTAAGCAAAATAACCTCCATTTCTTTGTAAAGCATCCAGCTTTAATCATTTTGTTATCATAGTAGAAAAGACTAATACACTAACGTATTCAATAAATGGTGTTAGGATGATTGAGACATAATTTGCAAAAAGTAAAGGAATGAAGCTAGATCTATATATTTTTGAACTGTTTGAAAATTTTCCCTGGAATAATTCACACATTGAAAAAAAATGAAACTATGAAAATACTTAAATATAACATTATGGGACTGATAAAAGACATTTTAACTATGATAATTTTAGCAGTACCAGAATAGTAATAACTAAATAGTAATAGTAGTATTACCAGAATAGTAATAAATTGAATGCAACATCATGAGACTGATAAAAGACATTTTAACTATGATAATTTTAGCAGTACCAGAAGAGTAATAACTAAATAGCAGTACCAGGCTTCGGTAATAAATGTATTTACTTAAAACATTTTTAAGAAACCTTGTGGATGACAAACAAATCATAGGTTTATAAAAGTAAAAACTCCAGAAGTGGAAAAATGTTAACAATTCATACCAAAGACAAAAGACTAATATTCCTAATATAGAGTCTCTAATAAATTGACTGAAAAAATCAACTACACAATAAAAAATGGTCAAAGGATATGAATGTCAGTCTTAGATTTAAAAAAAAAAATGGCTCTTAAACACCTTAAACCAAGTGAAAAAGAAAACCACAGGAAACTAGTTACATAGAATGGTCAAAATACTTAGAATACAAAAGCAAACCCAGAAAAACAACAGCAACAAGCCAGGTCCTACAGAGTAGATAGTGAAGAAAAATGTAAGGTGTTAGGAGTCAAGGCTGTTTAGAAGGAGCTGGATGCCTGGCAGGTGGGAGTTAAAGTCGAGGAACAGAAAGAGTATTAAATCTAACACCACCCAGGGTAGACAAAGAGAAAAATTCCTTCAACTTCCATTTGTTTCTCTTCATTCTCTCCTCGCTGCATCCCACTGGCTAAACTAGAAGACACATAGTTAAGAGATTCTTGGAAATGTAGTTCTCTGTCATCTAGAGATCAGTGAAAGAAGGATCAGAGCAAAGGCAAAGAGTCAGCCAAGAAGGCAAGTAAAGGTCCCTTTCTCAAGGGAGGTGTTCACAGATATGCACCTTCTGTAAAGACTGGATAGTATGGGCTCTGTGCTTCTGAATAGCATGGAACCTACATGCACTAGAGCAATGTGAATGGACACAAGTGAGGAATCAGTCGGTAGTGGCAGATTCTTACAGTATCTACTGGATTCAAGCCATGCTGCTGTTACTTGAAAAGGAAAGGGGCAGAGATGGGGAGTAGTTGGGTTACCCCTTAGTCTTATTCCAAGGTTCCTTTGGCCCCTGTGTGCAGATACCCACACTGAATTCACCAACAAAGGAACAGGCAAGAAAATTCCTGGATGAATCCATCGGGTGTGCAGCCCTCAAGAGCAGGTCTCACTCCTGCCTTGACTGATGTTATTGGAGGACAGTGGAGCAGGATAGACTGCGAAGGAGAAGGGTGGAAGGCAGAGGAATTCTTAATATGTTCAGCTATGATTCTGTCCCATCAAACAATTCCTTTTTCTCCTCCACTCCACATACTTGTAGCTTGCAAAGTTGAAATATTCAAGTCTCTTAAGAAAAAAATATATTTTTAAGAGTAAGTGCAAAAACAGAAAGAAAGCAGAATACTTTTGCCAGTTCACATAGGGCCAAACTATAGTTTTGGTAAATCATACACGCTGAGACTCAGGTCATTGCTTCGGGCTGTCAGCAGGCATCAGTATGGAGAATGGGGACTTTTCCAATTGCAAATCCTAGGGACAGTATTGTTTCCTACATACACACCAATTGGAGAGGGCTCCTGAAAGTCTGATACTTTGTTCTCTTTTAGACCCTTGGTTCATTTTGGACACTCTCTTTTCTCATTGGAAACTTGCCCCCATTTAAGTTAGTACATTTATATTTTATGAGATAACCCTGCTCTCTATCTTAAGTAATGTCAGGACCTACAGCTTCAAGCATTCTCCAGGGATGCAAAGCAAGTTATTCCCTAAATAACAGATTCAGAGCACACAACCTCCCAGGTTGCTGCCAGGAATGCAACAGAGGCTAGAAGCTGTCATGGGGCTGTAATGTGCTCTCCTGAGGAACAATGAAAAGTGCACCCTCTGTGACTTTGGTCAAGCGGTGTTGAAAGCAAGCAACTTCAAGATCACTTCAGCCCTTCTGCTGGCAGGTATCTTGCTGCATACTGTGATTGGCTCAGCCCTCAGAAACAGAAGTCAAACAGCTCTTCTAAAATCATACAGTGATGGCTGAAATATGGTTTTTCACCCAACATCATCTTTTTATAAGTCTGAAACAAGATCACAAACAAGATCCATCTCTGTGGAAAATTTTGTTAAGATAAGAAAGGTGCAGGTGGTGGTACACACTATAATTACAGCACTCTTGAGAGGCTGGGGCAGGAAGACCACAAATTTGCGCCCAACTTAGGCAACTTAACAATTTAGGGATTTGAACCCCATACCAAATAAGAGTTAGAGATATAGCTCAATGTAAAGGTCCCAGGTTAAATTTTACTATTGGAAAAATAGAAAAGGTATGAAAGGCTCCCACACTGGTAATTTCCCAAGTATCCTCAAAATTCTTAAGGCAGAATTTTCTTCAGCAACCTGGGTAACATGCCTTTCTCCAGTTTGGAAGTGAATTCAGGCAACCAGATGGAGTGTAAGACCTGGAAACTCTAAGCTGTCCAAAGAAAACTCAAATGATATCCTAAAGAGAAATTGGTGCTGGGTTTACAAGAATTCTCCAGCATCCATTTGATTCATCTCCTTGGACAACACCTTGCCTGTTATAAATGGACTTCATCTTACCTCTTCTTCTAGCCTGGCCATGTCTTGTGTGAAGAACCTGGGATTTCATTTGTGCTTTGTTTTCCCACTCCAGCAACACTAATCCTAGGGCCTTATGCAAATCAGAGATGCTGAAAATCCTTGTTCAATTAAATGGAAGTGTATATGGTCTTTAGTCTTCCTTTAAGAGCAAGGCTCACAGGTTCAGGGATATAGCTCTGCTGCACAGTTCCTGGCTGGTAAGCTTGAGGTCCTGCGTTTGAATCGCCACACATATCCCCCCTCCAAAGAAAGAAAAGCAGAATTCTCTGGTTCCAAATAATGGGAAGAGCATTTCCAGCCTTTCCAAATGACCCCTTTAGGCAGAGAAGAGCTGGATCCAGTGACTAATAGTTCCAAAGAAAACTGGCAGAATAGGAGTCATGAGAGGTGGCTGGTGGGCCAGAAGTTGAGGCAAACTGGTCCTCACACCTATCTGACTGCTTACCTGGATGTCTGCTGTGAACAGGTGTACCAACTCCCTTTTCTTGAGCTAAGCCTGCCATGTGACATGTGCCCTGCTCCTTCCTACCACCCACCTTCAAAATATGCTTGGGTTCCTGCTCTCCATGCTGTGCCAATATCAGACAAGAACCTTAAGCCCTCACCCTCGCTGTAATCATTCTTTAATTTCCTTCCAGCACTGGATGGATATTGGTAATTCTTACACTGTACTGTGCCTGAGGCTATTGATGTTGAATCAGTCATCAGTTGTTTCCCTTTCTCTCTCTCTCTCTCTCTCTCTCTCTCTCTCTCTCTCTCTCCTCTCTCTAGCTGCTTGCTAATCATTCAGGGTTCTTCCTATCCTGATTTTCGCTTTCTCCCAAATGTGACTTTTGGCAACTTCCCAGTGAATCTCCATCACTTTTTAGTACTCAAATTTTGCCCCATAAAAGCCCTAGTGAGATCCTATTAAATGATTCCTAGGCTGATAGTATAGAAGAGCACATGGAATATTGGGAGAAGTTGTGTTAATAATACCTCATTGCGTTGTAAGTGTGGTGTCATCAAATATATTGACATACTTTGTCTAAGGTACTGTCAGGAGGCCTTATAGAACAGCTATTATCCTCTTTGCACGTGAAGAAATGAACAGTGAGATTCTAATGCTTTAATCAACATCACAAAGTCAAGAAGTGGCAAACTCAAGATGGATTGTCCTATATTCTAAGTTCAGATTACCAATACAGGTGAACAAAGAAGACTATGAAGGAAATAGGGAAAACTGTAAGACAGTGGTATTCAAAATAAGGAGAGATGATCCGTGGAGAGAAATTAGGAAGGACTTTGGCAGGGGATGGGGTAGACTGGGCTTTGGAGGCTGGAGGAAAACTCATTTCCAGGAGAAGTAAGCAGACACTGCCAGTAGCAGTCTATTTGATTTAGCCAGAAGTTGTAGCTGTTTGAGTACAACCTGATCCTACTGAGAGAGGCACATAAATTGATAGGGAAAAATCACTCTGCTTAAATCCAAAATGCATTGAGTGAATGATCGGGTAAACCTTTTCTTACAATTACATAAATGGTTTGTGGTTCAGTTTAGTTTCTCAAAAAAGGAACTAATTTGCTGCTTAAAACCACTATAAAATAGACAGGATAGTATTTTCACAAGACTTACATCTTCATTCATAAGGAAAAATTCAAGGTTAGCACTTTACCTTCCATTTTTTCCTTCTTATCCAAACATCTTGGGTAAAATAATGACTTCGGTCAGCATTGATAGTCAGTCTTTGTGACTATGTAAATATTTGCAAATGACAAGGTGAAAGAAGTGTAAGTCACTTCCGTCAAGCCATAAAAAGTGGTATTTCACCCAAGGTAGCAACTCCAGCATGGTGCTGGAAACTGTAGATCAGTAGAGGTGCACATAGTAGGTTCTCATTCTGGAGTCTTCCATTGCGATTCTGGAATTGAGAGAAAAAAAGAACAGTGGGCTTTTTAATAAAGACTTGTTTTCATGGATATCATTTGAATTTGGTGTTAGCAATAAAAGACAATAAGGCTATAATCTGAGAGAAGATCAAGGAGAACATCCAAATCAGTACTCACTAAATGAGGTTGAGTTGAAATTATTATAGAGACTGTCAGACAATAGATAGCCAAAAAGAATTCTTCACAGAGCGGGTGTCTTCTGTTCATGAAATGAGTAGCATCAAGCACTCACAGAATAAATGTCTTTGAACAATTGTTAAAAGCCCTTGCCATTGTTCACTGTAGCCATCTAGAGGACCAAGTGCAGATAATAATGGAAGTAGCATGTTCTGCTTTGCATTTTAAGTTGACTGGTAGCTTACCCCTCAGTAGTTTAACTACTGGGAGTTTAACCGTTAGTAGTCCAGCCAAAAGTCCTCTTTTTAAGCATAAGGAAGAAGAAAGAAAAAAATTAGATGCCTCATTGCTTTATTAAAAGTGATTCTCAGTGTGGAGAAAATGTCTCAGACTTTAGGACTGAGCTCAGTACTACACTGTTTGCCTGATGTCCTGGGAGTTGGTTTCACAGCTTAGCATAAATTTAGAAGCATTATAGGTGCTGCCAATTTAGGCTCCCTGCAAGTAAACTGGAACTAAAAAAGAAAGAAGAATGAAGACACTTCTTTTTTCCCTGCCCTTATACCACCCGGTAACTAACCTGGGGATGGAAGGACAATACTGGCCACCTCTGATCTAGGGGCATCTCTCTCCTCTTCTCCAAAGTAAATTCTGTCTGGTTCAAGCCCTCTCCAGGCTGCTTCCTAGCTACCTCTTCAGCAGCTTTTCACCTTCCTTTCTCTTAGTTGTCCAATTCAGCACTCACTCTCCTTAATTTGAACCTGGAGGATAGAACCTTCTTATCTTCATAATCTTCCTAACTCTGCCAGGTGAAATAAAGACCACCAGGAGAACATGCTTCCTTATTCTCCTATTTCCTCTTAGTTACTAAAGCAGATTAGATGTTTTCTGAATTCCCTTATTGTATTTAAGACCCCTTCAATAGTTTCTTGCAGTACAGATTACCTACTACTACTTTAGCCAGTCTGGAAGTCCTCACTGTTGTTTCTTTGGTTGAAAGTTTTCTTTCTCCAAGTATCTGAGGAAACAAGATCTGCACCTGGATCTGTCTACAAAACTTCTAATTCACATCATCATTTCTACAAAGCTTTCCCTGTTCTCAGCATACATCAACTCTCAGGTCACCAATGTCCCTGTGTCCTCAGCAATGAATCAGTCCTTCAGTCATTTCATACTGTGATCTCAGAGATGTACGCTCTAATTCTTACACTACTCTGTGAGAATCACTGGAGCAGGGATCTGCCACAGCAGAGTCCAGCAGGAAGCAGACATTCACTCAACGTGGAGGTTCTGATAAATGGAAAATATAGGGTCACGGCAACCTGACTCTTAGTTAAATGATTTTTAGGTTTTGCTTCCAAGATCCCTCCCATATATGTTACCTATTTTATTGCCTCCAAGATCCCAAGCATATATGTTTCTACCATTACTCACCCAACCCATATCTACTTTATGCTGAAAACAAGTGAAGGTTAGATGGCAGTTAATCTACAATGGATAATTCCTGCTTTGAAACTGTTTTTTACTGCAGACAGGCAAGATGACTCATTTAGAGCAGCCACCTTGTAATTCTTCTTGTGGGAAATTAGCCAAAGCTCCTTTTCTAGAGCAACAATGCATTTTAAAATACAGTGGCTCTTTAATTTTGAGTTCCAGTGTTCCATTTGATACATTGCTATGCCCTCCCAAGCCACAGTGCACGGTGCCTTTGAGGCCATAAATTTTATGGAATGTTTTAGAATTGATCAATTTGCAATTTCCACATTTGGAAAAGGTGAGCTGATCTTGGCAGTGTGTAATACCTCCTTCTCAAAGGCAATTACCCTTTATGCACAGGTCCTCTTTATATTTTGCAGCAACTTCCCATAAATCTCTACATTTTTATTATTCTATTTCATATATAAAGACTACTATACTTTATCCATAAATAGCTATGATTTTGCTTTGGGGTGGGATCATGTTCTGGGATAAAATAGTAATGAATAATGTTGAAACCAAAATTGTTAGAACAACGGATGTCAGAGACAGCTATTCCTTCTCCTTCTTCCATTTCCCGTTAGTTGGAAAGGCAGACGAGTCTTCTCTGCGTCCTCTTGGCTCCGTGTTCTATTCTTTTTGCTTTCCTCCTTGGCATCTAAAACTTCCTTATTACTTTCTTCAAAGGTGGGGTGAAGCTTAATCTGCATTCAATCTTTTTCTTTGTATAAATCACCACCTATTTCCCTATCTCAGAAAAACTTCTGATTGTACATTTTAAAAATGTAGTGAGAGCAAATTTGTGTAGTCTTTTCTAATATATGTGCATATAGATTTACATGGTAAAAGAGGAGATGGTCTGAAGATACAAGGAAGAATTTATGAAGCAAATTGCAGAGATACATAGTTCTTCCCAGACATCCCAAATATTATTTCCAAACTAATTCTGATAACAGTATGGAGAACCATCATACAAAGCAATACTGTGAAAGCAAAGGTGACTTTTTTCTTTGGATCGGGAATACATTAAAAGCAATCTACAAGGGAAAGGAATACAGTGAATTCTTTGTCAATGAGCCACCATTTAGCTAAGTAATTCAGTCTAATTTCAAGGGAAATAAGCCCATTAAATTTGTTAGAGTACTGTGCAGTACTATAAAAGAGTAAAATCTTTTCATATGGTTTATTAAACTCAAAAACAGTATTCAAATTTGAAAATACTTATGGATTCAAACAGGATAAATTCAAATTCACCAAAAAATTCCAAATAACTCTATAAAGTTGTCTTTAGGGCTATAGCTACTGGACAGGCTTATCGCTAGTGTGGCCTCTGTGTCTGCAAAGAAGCTACGTTACCAGCATCACGCATCCTGCCCACCTGTCAGTCTGTAGTTGGGACTTCTGCTCAAATTGACTACAAAACAATTTCACTCCCGGTTACTCTGACAAGCTGTAACAGGCTTGTCTAGCCAGCAGCTCTCCTTATCTGCCCCTTCCCACAAACACCATCCTTCATCCCTGCTCCCTTACCTCATCATCAAGGACAACTTCGTGGAAATAAAACGATGGATAGAAAATAAATCTAGACTCAGAAAAATTATTTTGAGCTCAAATTCTAGTGGTATGGCTTTCAGAAAGGTACTAAGAGATCTAAAGTTTAGTTATTCAATCTTAAAAGTAATTTTGTCATTTACAAGAGCTAACACATGTAAGACTTGTACCAAAATCATAGGTAGTATATAACAGAGGTACAATAAATAAAGTAAACACAGGAGGAAGTTGTTTCTCTTCCCTTCCAGAAAAAGAAAAATCATCACATTCCTAAACATGCAAAGTCAGAAATTTTGAGCAAATAGTGGTTTACCAATACAGTCAGAGGAGAAATTTAAAAAGACCTTGAGTCAAATAAAAATCAAAATACAACATACCAAAACCTTCAGATATAGCAAAAGTGGTATTAAGAGGGGAATTTAAGCATCAGAGTGTATATTAAAAGTATTCTAATATAAGTAACTTAATGATTCATCTCAAGGTTTTAGAAAAGTAAGAACAAACCAAATCCCACCTTAATAGAAGAAAAGAAATAAACATAAAGCACACATAAATGAAATACAGATGAACAGAGTAATGCAACAAATCGACAAAACTAAGAGTTGCTGGTTCTTTGAAAAGATAAAATTTATAGACCTTCAACTGAGTTAACCGAAAAAAGAGGAACCATATCCCACTAAAAGTGGGATTTTAGAAGTAAAATTAAAGACATAAGAACAGATTCTACTCAAATTCAAAGAATCATTAGGAAATATTTTCAAAAGCTATACACAATAAGTTAGAAAATAAAGAAGGAATGGACACATTTCTGGGTACATATGACCTTCAAAAATTGAATGAATATATTTTAAAAACCTAAATATATCAATAACATGTAATGGGGTTTAAGCAGTAATAAAAAATGTACCAAAAAAGATGAGATCAGGACAAAAAATTCTACTAGATTTATGGAGAAGAACTAGCAACAGTGCTACAATCCATTCCCAAACAGACTCTACAAAGCCTGTTTTATCCTCTACTA
Organism: Cavia porcellus; assembly: GCF_034190915.1. Taxonomy (NCBI): domain Eukaryota; kingdom Metazoa; phylum Chordata; class Mammalia; order Rodentia; family Caviidae; genus Cavia; species Cavia porcellus. Next base: position 43,037,498 of record NW_026947490.1, read on the forward strand.
AAAGCTCACAAACACATACAAATAGACCAATTCCACTCATGAATATAGTTGTAAAAATCCTCAACAAAATATTTTCAAATCGAATGTAACAATTTTTTAAAAGTTCATATTTCTTGATCAATTTTGCTTCATTCTAGAGATGCAGAGATGGTTTACATATGCAAATCAATAAATTTAATACACCACATAAATAGTCAATGATAAAAATTACTTGACCATTTTAATAGATACAGAAAAGACCTTAGGAAAATGTAAACATTGTTTCACATAAAAATATTGAACAAATTAGGTATAAATCAGAAATCAACAAAACAAAGACTATATATATCAAACACATATAAACATCGTGCTGAACCAAAACAACAAACAAACAAACAAATAAACAACACTAAAAACATTTCTTCTATAATCAGAAAAGTTAAAGGTGTCCATCATCATAAATATTAATGTAGTACTATACATTTAGCCAGAAAAATCAAGGAAGAGAAGGAAATAAAAAAAGTATGCTATTTGTAGATGTTATGATTCTATACATAGAAAAGACTAAGGATTCCACTAAAGGGACTTTTGGAAAAGATGGTGGAATGAGAGTAATCATTATACAACTCAGTAGAGAATAGTTGACCAATAAAGGAGAAACTTTCCTGTGTAGTGAAGAAGAGTCCTGGGAACCAACAGATTAGCAGATGGAGCCCTAAACAGCACAGAATCTGTAAAAACAATGCAGAGAAAGGTATGGAGTCATTCATAACTTCAGTTTCCTAGGTGGGAACAAGAGCTATGAAGGTCCAATTTTAAGGTAAGTGGACAGCTCAAGGAACCTCTGATAGTACAAGCTGGTGGGAGGTTCTATTTGTAGGGGAATTCTAGTCCATACAAGCTTTCACTTTAACTGGGAAATTATATCTGCAAGCAGCTCTACTTGCACAACAACCTGAGGCTGGATTTGCCAAACTCCCTGAGGACCTATATTCAGAAGCTGCTAGAAAGGGGTCTTAATATTAGGGATTAATTCAGCTTAGGGAATGGAAGGCTCACATCTCTGGCAAGTGTATCACAACTAGGGCTGCTGGTGGGTGTCATGCTGTAGTAACTAGGCCGGAGAAAGGAATGTGAAATGTTCTTCATTGAGGGAAATATGAACAATATGAACAGGATTTTGCTGGGGAATTTCAGCAACAGGAAACACAAAGTATGACAGAGAGGAGAGTGTAAGTGGCTACAACCTTAGTAACTGGGTATGACCACATCTCCAGAACAGAACTTAGTGGATTAATTGCTTCCCTACCAGGTAAGGCAATGGTGGCAAACCTGTAACATGCGTATCATTTGTTTTTCTTTTAAGACAAAAGATGTTAATATATGATTTGCTTTTTCTAAACAAAAAATCTCACTATTCAGGTTGGATTGCATTGTTGGCACTTTGAAATTATAAGTGAGTTTTGGATTGTAGTTTAGGAATCTTCTCTAAAAGGTTCTTTTTCACTGCTGTAAGGCTTCTCAGGGATTTATAGCCATTCACAGTTGGACATTTGCCACCACTTACAGATGCACTGTCTAGACCAACAGTCTCCAAAGTGTTTTGCACCAGTGACCAGTTTAGGATGGTTTCAAGATGATTCAAAGTAGTTAAGAGCCTAGATCCCTCACATGTGAAGTTCACAGAGGGATTTGAGTTCCTATGAGAATCTAATGCTGATGCTGCTCTGACAGCAGGTAGAGTTCAGGAGTAATTTGAAAAACAGGAACAGGCACTAGGATGAACTTGTGCTTCCTAAGATGCCACTCACTTCCTGTTGTATAACCTGGTCATGGAGTGGTGCCAGTCTCTGGGCCAGGGGTTGAGAACCCCAGGTGTAGACTCATGTGGTCTGAAGATAATGCTGACTGGATCCTGGGTACAGGCACTGAAAAGCACAGGCTCTAAGCACAGATATCAATGGTGGACATGCAGATTGAGGACCTTCTTGTCCTGCATGGTCCACAGGCTGCTAAGCCCACAGTAGTAGAAAGGGTTCATATTGGCCGCAAGGTTATTTATCACATGCTAGGCTTTCAGACAGAGGAAGTGCAATGCATGTGCGCCTGTCTTAAACCCTCCAGATGCTAATGAGGCTGGGCTAGATGCAGGCTCTTGGCTCCTAGGAGTTGACTGACATCGGGAAGCCCAAGGATCTATATCCAGGGTTAAGTCTGTTACCATGGCTTGCCCTAACTGGCTTGATACAAATTGAAGGGAGTGAAATATACCTTCAGTGCTCCCCCAAATCCACTCCCTATCCAGCCGGTTGACTCTGTCGTTCTAAAACAAATGCTTTGGCTGCAAAGACTCTGGCTAATCTTCAGTCTCCAGTTTCAGTGTTTTGTTTCTGTTCAATTCTTTTTCCCAGCCACTTTCATCTATCCTATATCCAATCATATACATATATAGTTTGTTTTTAGGATCTTAGTACGTAGTTCAGCCTACAGCTGAACTCACTATGCATCCCAAGTTGGCCTCAAACTCATGCCATTATTCCTTCCTTAGCCTCCCAAGTACTGGGATTATAGGCATGTGTCTTACAGTCAGGCTTATATTTTTCTCATTTTATTTTTTTATTGCTCACTATTTTCATTTAATTATCTTCACTTTTCTATTCTTCCTCTCTTACTGTTAGACTGAATTTTTTCTTTCTTTTTATTTCTTTTCTTTCCCATTTTATTGTATTTCTTGCTTTGTTTATTGTTTCTCCCTCACTTTCACATCACTTCTGGTATTCTTTATTCTGTTATTATTTGTTTGTCTTATCATGTTTTGTTTTATTAATCTTTAACTTTTCAGTGTATTGTATAGAGGCTTTGCCTTCTTTCTTTAAGGTTATGGTCTTTTTACTGGTTGTTTTTTGGGGATTTTTGTTTGTTTTTGCTCTATTACTAGATTGGCTTTGGTTTCACACATTAGATAGATCTCAAGATTTTTTTCTAATAATTCCCCATCTTCCAATTTCTGTTTTCTCTCTATAGTTGTTAGTATTTGAGTATTGGTCTTCTGGGATTTTCTTTGAAGGGTAGGTGTTATATTTTCTCCCCTTTCAATCATTTTTACCTTTTAAAATTTTTATTTTATAGCCTGATAATATGCTAATAAATACACATGCATATTAACTCATATTTCTCTTAATTTTTTAAAAAACAGTAAATGCTTTCTCTAACTTCTCATTGCTCCCTCACGAGCTTTACTACTCAAATTTTAATGTTTTGCTCCTTTAGTCTCCTCTTCTATTGTCTTTGTTGTTGAGAGTTGTTGAGTCTTGCCTTTAAAATTGAAACCTTTACTAGAATATGGTGATGTGGATGAGATGGGAAATCAGGAAATAAATCAAGAATCGATCCACCATCATTTTCTATGGAGTTTTACCATTTGAATGACAAATCAATAAATTACAAATTATCAATTAAAGAAAAATAGATTCCAAATTTAATTCATAGTTAGCTCTAGTCTCATAGTGACCCCTAGTGAAATCTAATAAATCAATGAACTCTAACAATTGTAGTATAGATAAATTCAGATGTTGCATTTGTAGTATTGCACAACTCTTTAGTAAATTATCTTTTTTGATAATTCATCACTTCTAAGATTGTTATTAATATTATTATTTCATTTTACAAGGAAAGCATATAGAGGATAAATAATTCAGTCAGAGTTGCTTAGCTCAGCAGAGGTAGAGTGAAATTCAAGCTCAGATGATCTTATCTCCATATTAAAATTAGTAACCTTATATCGTAAACAGATAAAAACAAAACCTCTTTTGATAGATGACTCTGATATACTAGCTGCATTGAAAGCTAAAGGTTGTACATTGAAAGCAATGAAATGTGACTTTTAAAAAGAATTATTCTTCAAAATATTATTTTAAAATCTAAAAAGTTTAGATGGAAAAGAAAAAGGACTTAAATAATTTTCTTATAAATTTCATTGTTACTAATAAGGTAAAATATCTGGTCCCATTTCAGAACAAAAATAATAATCGTTTACTCCTATACTTAACAAACTAGTTATCCACATATTCAGTCGTTAGTATTTTCAATCATTTACTGATTCCCATAGCAAGTATTTATTTTAAATTCCATGAGTGCACTGTGGTAAGCACTATTTCAATTGTTTTTTTCATATTATTCAATCTAAACTGATATGCAGAAACAAACATGGCACATTTATCTGGCTCAGAAAGATATTTCTTTCTTAGATTGCATTTTACTTCTGCTCAAAGAATATGTCTTTTACTGTAAAAGCTCAAAGAACAATATTTCATAATAATAATAGCACAGAGACATGTCTTTAATTTCCTACAACTCTTCAGATGTTTAATGGTCTTGATTTTTCTCTCTGGGCTAGAGATTTCTTTCCAGAATCCTAACACATATTCTTTTCCTAGAAGCAAAAATACAAGAAATCACACCAGTCAAGAATAACTGGAATAAAAATCAGTGCAGAACTGGAGAAGAGAAACAGCATCCTAACAGAGGACTTATGAGAAGATAGGTCATTCGTTTTGGACCATGGTGACCTAAATCTCACTTTGAAATCCTTTTATCCAACATTTATCCTATACATTGAGTTTGTTGAAAAAGAATGAGCCATATAAAGAGAAGTTTCACTTACCAATCTGAATTTATTTCCTGTTTCCCTTTCTAGTTTGTCTTTATCTCTCCTTTTAAAATATCTAACGACAGAAATGGTCTTGATTTCTACACACATATTCAGCTTTCCTTGCAGGCTTCCAGCTGACCACCCCAGCAGTAATAAACTGAAGACCGACCTATATTCAAGAATAGCTTCAAATGTATTTATGTCTCTTAAGTTTGCCATGGGTGAGAAAATGCAGATGAGATCAATGAGGCGTGATCTCAAAATATGATGTTTAAATTTTTAAAATTTTATTACAGTAAAAAACACATTCCCATTAATCTCCCTAAAAGTATTTTCCCTTTCTTTGCACCCACTCACCTCACTGTTGTGGCTGCCTTGATACTCTAAATGGGTTCGAAATGTTTATTTCATGGTCATTTTGACTTTGATGGAGAGAGTCTTATATTAGTTAGGGTTCATTAGATAGGCTTAGGATCAGAAATGAAAGGGTCCCAAAGAATCAGAGGCAGAAGAATCCAAAATGGCCAATTGCATACTCAAGACCTGGACCCTGAAGGCCTCCAGTGTGTGTCGGTGTCAGACTCACAGTCCTGCAGTCATAGCCTCTGGTCACCAGTATGAGTCAGTGTCAGGTCAGAGTGTACGCTGGAGACCAGTGTCTGGAAACAATACCAAAGACCAGAGCTCCTCTGAAAAAAGGAAGACTTTCTTCTTCTCTCCCTTTTTATTCCATTCAGAGTACAGCCTTCGCTTTGCTGCTACCCACATCCAGGCTGTGTCTTCCTTCCTGTTTGCAGCCCGCATGCCAGTCACCCATAGACACCCAGAGCTAATCTGCTAGGCGGTTCTTACTCAGTTCCACAGAACACAGTTAACAGTCACGAGCCAGAAGATGCACAGTGCCAGACCCAGTGAATAAAGTGAATGAGGACACACCGTAAGATTTCCCTGAGCTGCCCTTGCTTTGGATGGCACTCAGCAGCGGCATACACTGAATTCTGGTCACATATCAAAAAAAGCATTTGCAAAGGAGGACTTCCAGAACTCTCCAAAAGCGGCAAGAGGGATGGGATAATTGTGTTTGGAGAAACAGGGAGTATTCTGAAGGGCATTAGTAGGAGTGTGTCTTTTACTGCAACAAAACTTTTAAACTTACACATTAAGCATATTTTTCAACACTCCTCATACTGAATTCCCAGACTATAATAGCGTGGTCATTTTTACTAGCTTTCATGCATTCCTCAAGTAGGTATTGGTAACGTTTCTCTCATGTGGTCAAGGGGTCTGTTTTATTCAAGTGGTTCTCACTGTAGCACAAAGTTAGACATCTGGATGTCTGTGTTCAGATTTTCCCTTATTCAAAAACAGACGGGGCAGGGCCAGGGGTTTAGCTCAGCAGTGTAAGTGCCTGCTTGGCAAACAGGAGGTCATGAGTTTGATCCCCAGCACAAAACAAAACAAACAAACAAACAAACAAAATCTGGACGGGTCAATGTAATAGGAGAAAAAGTTGTCAGAAGTATACAAATGTGGACTTTCTAATCTGGTCACTACCACTGCTGGTTCATTCAGAAAGATTGTCATGTGGTGTATTAGCAACAGGCCACAGCTGATATGCACTGGAAAGATGGCCAGGAAAAGATTTCCTTATAGATGGCCTGGGACTCTGACAGCAGACCCTAAGGTAACTCACCCCTAGGGTGTCAAAAAGTGATTGATTACTGCTCTGCTGTAACCCTTTAAATACTTGCTGCACACTCAGTAACCAAGGCACTGGGAAAACAATTTAACTACAGGATTTAATAATCTATTTAGTAATAAATATTTAAAGAGCACCTATAATGTGCCAGGTACCATAATAGGCTCTGAGAATTCAGGAAGAAAAGGGCAGAAAACATTCTTGCCTTTATAGAATTTGCACACAGCAGTAAAAAGATGAGCAATAACCAAGATTTTTCAAAAGCATGAAACCGTTCTAAATAGTGGTAAATGTTAAAAGACCAATGGTGTTGAGATAGTTGTGCAGACCAGGGAGCAGAACTACTTGAGAAAGATTACCTGAAAAAGCATTTGTGGAAAGTCTGCATCTGCGCTTATACCTGAATAAGAAGGAAAGAGTGACCAGGACGAAGGATAAAGTAAGGAAGCAAAAGGTGTACAGACTTTGTGGAAGAAGCATGCTACGGCAGCAGGAGAACAATAAGCTCAGGGACACAGAGAGGAAATGAGATTGGAGACACTCAGCCTTCGAGTCAAGCCCAGAGAATAGGGAAGCTCAGAGCAGGCCTTTGGAGGGTGTAGGGAAAGAGATGGGTCTTCAGAGTGGGTCAGATTTGGGTGAGTAGAAGTAATAAAGATAACCTCTGTGAAAGGGAGGCAGGAAATAGGATGCGGACCAGTTCCCTAGAATACATATGATATTTTCAAGGACAGATACAAGCCCTGTTTCATTTGTATACCGAGGATGATCTTTGGACCTCAGTTTATCCACCCCTGAAGTGGGACCATAGTATTTCTGAAAATCACTCCAGTTCTTACAGTTGAAAAGTGATTGTCACATGAAGCATGTGCATTCTGTGGGGTGTTATAAAGATCAAATATTTCATGTAAGAAGGAAATAGCCAAATGTTTCAAACGCACAGCAGAAGAATTAGGTATGAAACCAGGTGACATGACTGGCCGGTGAATGAACCGACGTTGAATTAGAAGGCTGCTATAAGGCTCTGGGAGTCCACTCCTGGCTAAGAGTATCCAAACTTTGACGATCTGAAAGAAGGATTCACAGAGTCAGGTGATGTATGAGAAGATAAAGAAATTACAAAGGGATCACTGTGCAGACTTTAGCTTACATGAGATAGTGAAGGAGTTGTCCAGAGAGTTGGGAGAAGGAAATACTTAGTTGGATACACATAAATATTTATGATAAAATAAGATAGACAAGTAGAAGTACCCTCTGGAAAATTTGGGCACAAAACTAAAAAGTACCTTCTCAATGACTTTGAAAATATAAGGGTTACAAAATTCAAAAGGTTGGATTATTGTAGAAAAAAATTGTAGAAATTGGATTATTGTAGTAAAAAGTCTCCTTTATTTTCACAGAAATCTTGGAAAAGATCTAAAATTTAAATTACTTTAGAACAAATTCATCAGCAAAATGGAATAAAGTAAAGCAGGATATAAGGCTAAAGGGAAAATCAAGAGTTTTGGTAGAATAAAGAATATAATTGTTGTATAATTAAATATGCCTAATACCACATGATCAAAAATTACCCTCTCTCTCATTTTGTTATTCTTATGAATGTTGAATAAATTCTCTATCATTGAGTTATAACTCCCATTTCTTGGAAACATCTCTATGAGCTACTTTTGTTCAGGGTACTCTGATATTTGATCTCTATTACATGAGTAATATGTCTCCCAATTCATGAATATAGCTCATGAATAATTCCTACAGCAGTGATGGAACTTGTCCTCTGTCACAGAGTCAAAAAGCTGCAGGCCAGAGATAGAACAGGATTCTACTTGACTTCAGCATCCTGACTGATTTCCTTCGGCCTTGAAGCCTTTCTGGAGACAACTAAAGCAGCCATATCAAAACACTCTGTGTATGTGTTGCACAAGAAAGTGGGACCAGGCAGACTGAATGCTTAATGGTGGGAATAAAGGAAACTGAAAATGGGGCAGAGCAGGAGCAGTCAAAATCAGGCAGAAGAATGTAAGGAAACCTGGGAAGGAGAAAGCATCATGAAGTATAGCAAATCCGAGTTGCAAGTTTGTCATCAGAACAGGCAGGACAAATCTGGTGGGCCTCTTGGGTTAACATGGAAGGAGAAAACACACGAGGGCTGGTGGTGTTGGATGACCTTCACCCAGTCCAGAAGTCTGCATACTGAATTCTAGCATGGAGGAGAAGCAGGTAGAACCAGAACTTCTTGGATGCTAGCAAATTTGTAAAGAGGTAGCTACTACAGAGTTCATAGATTGGCAGGTCACAGCTCTAACTTACAAAATTCTTGTTTGGGAAAGCACAAGAAGAATTAAGAGAAGCAGCACATATCCCTTATTTGGTCAGATAATTTGGCTTGGACTCGATCAAAATGGAATAACTAGTGGCCATTAGTGGATACAGAATGAAGGCTCAATTAGCATGAATCCAGTAAAGAGTGACTCTAAGGGATTTGGGCCAGAACTTTATTATCAGAGCAGACCTCTCCATCTTTAAAATGACTCAGGAGGAACCAGCAGTGCTCACATTCTGGCAATAGTAATTTTCTGTAAAGACCCATCATTTGGCTTATGTGGGGTACAGGATCATCTGGGGAATTCTGATAGGCACAGAGCCATCCTGGAGACTATGAGATTAAGGTAGAAAGTTCAGGAGTGACATTTTATTCTGAGAGATCTGAGAAATGGGTTGCTTCTCTTTGACAAACATCACTGTATTTTCCCTGCAGGAAGAACCATTAATCTTACCAGACTGAGAGTCCATTGCAGGAGTGGGGTCAAGTGGAGAGAAGTAGAACTTTATGAGTTGAGTCTGAGAATTGTAAAAAAGGATAATTCAAATATTCCAACTGTGCAGCAATTGACGACCAGATAATGTACCAAATTCTAGAAAAAGCCCTGTAATCACACTTACCCCCCGCAGGATAGGACAACAGGTGAAAGGCAAGCGGTAAGCATCAGCCATGGTGTGACTTGAAGAGCCCACAGACCTGAGTCATTCAGATCATCACAGGCTGTATAACAAGGATACTGTGATGGAGACTTCTTTCCGCTAACTGCGCCACTATGTGGCTTTTCTGCTTCAATTCTCTTCTTTTATACAACAGTAGTAATAATGCTGGCTGCCCCAAGAGTGATTCTGGTTTTGATGTGGGCATCTGTGTTGCTGTTCTCAGGATACACTTACATTTCTTGTGTCTCACTATGGGAGAGGTTGTGAGATCATTTTATAATGGACTTGTCCTTGAGTGAACAAGGCTGCTCTGAGGTGAATCAAAGGGACACCAGTGACCTTGTGACTGCTGAACTAAAATTGCATCTAAGAAAGTCCTTGACATGAAGCCTGGCTTTAATGTCATCCTTGGAATTGGCTGATTAGTAAGAATAAACAGAAGAGAAGTTATTATGGCCACATCTCTGGTGTGATCAGCTATACTAATGGCATTTGTTTTCTTTTGTTCCTTTTGAATATCTGATAATTACACTTGCTCACTTTATCAGAAAACTGCAGTTATTTTTTCTGCTTCCGCACTTTTCTTTCCACTTTGGACATGCTTCTGCTCACCCAGTTAGCTTTAGAATACAGAAACTTCCACACTATATCCAGACCTGTTGAGGTTCTTGTAGGCTACACTGACCAGCCTCACCTATTTATACAATCAAATATTCATCATCATCCTAGCAAAGAATCACTGACCGAATGAGATTTAGGTGTGATTTTCATTCTCTTCCTTCAGCCCAAAGTCTTCGTCCTGGGAATAATCACTTTGGGAGTGGTGACCGTTCCGGCCATCCCAGTGTTCACCTCAACCTCAATGTTCTAAGCTTCTCATGCATTTTCAAGGAAATTCTCTATGCTATTCCCTCTTAGCAATCTCTTTAGGCCTAGAAAAAAGAATCCCTGCTCCCCTCTCAATATTCTAATCAAATGGCCTCGTCTAAGAGGAGTTCATGACTCTATCAAAATCCTGTTGTTAGCTCATTGGACCTTTGTTGCTGAAGGATTGAGTACTAAAATGTTATTTTATGTGCATTCTAGGTGACTCATTCAAGTCAGAAAAAAAAAACTATGAAAACTTCTTAAATTGTGATTCCTCAAATTTTTCTTTCTTGTGTTTCCTTTGCGGTGTGTGTGTGTGTGTGTGTGGTATTATGTGTGTGTTTCAGGATTATGTAAGTTTGATGTGCATATATAATAGATTACACCATTATACGTGGAAATGTGTGCTCAAACTGAAGCATGTGTTTAATATGCCAAAGTTGCATAGAGAAGTCTGAGATCCATAGACACAAACTTTGGTCTGAGTGCAAGTGTTTTCCCAGTCTTGTTTTTCTCTGTAGGAGACATGAAAGTTTACATGTCTGTCTGTCAGCCTTTCCCATATTATATTCAGCATATGCTCAGTAGATTCTAACTCAGCATAATGGTGTTGGTATTAAGCCTGAATCTCAAAAAGCAACATTTCTGCACTCTAAAGTTTATGAATGATGAATTGTAACTATTAGCCATATTAATTTGTGCTGTGGACTGAACAATTGATAAATACTGCAAACATAGTTGCATCAGCTAGTGGGTGAAGGCAAATATTCAATGGACTTAAAAAGGGTCAAAGTGAACCAGTATGTGATCATTTTTAGCTATGTGACATTACCAACGCTCTGAATCTGTTTCTCCAAATCTTCTACATCATAGCTCATTATGAATCAAAATAGGAATGCTGTATAAACTGTACAGGGCAATAGAGATAAGCAGATATTTTATCATTGTTATTGCTTTGAGACAGTTCAGTCTATCTTTTTTAAGGCTGTAAAATAAAATTCTTATAGAGGTTGCCATGTAATGAGACCAAGTGAAACTGACCAGATTTAAGAAAGTCAAACTAGTGGAGACCATGAAAATTGAAGTGTACATTCTTTGCCCAAAAACATTCAAATTCAAAAGATTAATAATATTGTGCTATTCAAACAAAAAATATGACTTCAGGTCAAGTTGTGCTAGTATATGACTCCTGTGAGTTTCCCTCAATATATGTAAGAAAGTGCTTTTCAAGATAAAAACCCAGTTCTGCCACAGCAGAAAAGAAAATTTTGAATAGATGAATAGATGAAGTCAGAAATGACAGGCTAATCTTTTTCTCAGTTAAAGGTCTGAGTTTCTCTTTTGCAACAACTGACTGAAGCACCATAGCTTTTAGCCACATCATGATACAAGAAAGCTGCCCCTCTGATAAAATTTCTTCCCCCAAACCAAAGGCCTTCTATTCCTTTCAAAGTTTGCTGTGGCCTCAATGCAAACCATCATGTATTTATTATTGCTACAATTCCTCAACTTCAGACCCTGGAAATATTACAGGAACCAATTTCAACTACAACTCTAGGTAGATTCTCCTGTCTCCCAGATCCTACAGACATGTGCCTGGTGGTGAATTTATTTTCACAGCACCATTTTAGGGGACTAAAAAATGACCACACTACTTTCTTCTCCCTAGAAAAGAAACTGAAGCTCTTAATTCCTGTCGGTCTAACTGAACTATGATTGTCCCATGATCTTGCTGTCTTCAAACAACTCCTCTTCTTCCTGTCTCTGTGCTTGTACTCTGAATCTATCTCAAGACTTACTGAATTTACAGTTAGTCCCAATGCAAAAAAAGAAAAATCATTCCTCCTATCTTTTTCTCAAGTTGGCTCCTCCTCCCATAACAGAGATGAAAATCTTTTACATCATACATACATGAAGGCTCCCTGCTCCATATCTAAGATTGGGTCATTCATTATCTTTTAGAAAAGTAAAATGGCCCAAGAAAAAGTGATGAGAAAGAGAAATATATACTGTCTTTTCATATTTTTAATTGTTCAAGATAAACATTAAAAACTAAAATTTAAATGTATGGAACAAAGCTTTACAACCAAAATTAAACACTAGGCTACATTTGAATCAATAGAAGAACATTAAATATTTATAGAAATATCTACAGTAAATTAGGAGGTAAAGTATTGCTTTGAATATTAAAATTTGAGCAGGTGAGGTAGGCTATTGATAAGATCTTATGGAATCAACATCTGCTTGATCAAGAGTAGGAGAAATTGTAACTGCACTTCTGATGGCCCAACAGTCACAGTGCAAATAATCACCACCAGGCATTCACAGGATATGCAAGGAAGACCTCAGACAGCTTCTAAAAATGTGAGGAAAAGTTTCAGAATCCAGCTTATAGGGAAAGCTTCACGCTAAGGAAAAACTTTTGGAAACAAATGCAACTGAGCATGGCAAAGACAATAATGTTCAGCTTGGGATTTAGCTCAGTGGCTTAAGTTCCTGCCTGGCAAATGTGAGGTCATGAGTTAGAACCCTGATATATATATATATATATATATATATATATATATATATATATTCAATAGAACTCCGATTAAAATTAAGCCAAAGATAAATTTTATGAAGGAATGCAAAAGGTTACTTTAGAGCCATGAAGATAGAAATTCTCCCTGACTCATCCCATCTTCCAGAAAATTTTCAATCAAATTTGTTTTTAGTTGCAAATGACCAACAGATAACAATGACAGTCAAAGCTCACGTACAGTTAATACAAAAAAATAGGCAATATGAAGTATGATGAATGTCCCCTTAAACACCAAAAGCACAACAGTCAGATATACCCTCAAAATATAAAAACTGTAACCTAATATTCAAAATGGTTAAATATATCAGAAAATAATAAAAGTATAAAAAAGCACAAGTTATATTTAGAAAAACATAAAAGCAAATAAACCAGCAGTTAATGTCTTAAGAGTAAGAGTGTTCCAAAATAAAAAGAAATTTAGAAATGAAATAATTGAAATGAAATAGAGAGAAAATATTAAGTACAAAAGAGAGAAAATATTCAACATACATGTAATAGAAATAGCTGAAGAAGTGAAAAAAGCAATGGAATATAATGAGTAAAAAAAACTATAAATCAAAAAAGTTAAAATTAAATTCAAATATTCACAATGAAAGAACATACTCTGTACCTTAAGATACTAACAGAACACTATCATCTCAAAAACCATTTTTAGTAAAACAGTTTGAGTTAATAACAAAAGATATTATACACTGTGTTATTTTACCTAGTAAGTATGTGCAAATGTTATTATGTGATAAAAATGTGAAAATATAATCTAGTTTTTTCAAATAAAAATTCTTAAAAGATACAGGTAAAATGATTTCTTATATGAGAAACCCAAAATATAAAGAGCAAAATAAAAACAGGTAATAGGAAATAGAAAGAGAGATCTTTCGCAAAGGGAAAGTGGACCAATAGATTCAGGGAAGAGGAAGGAGATGGTAACAGAACTGAGATGTGTTATGTGCATGTATCAACTCCCCATGAGGAGTGGAATCATTATGTAGTGCAAACATGTACTGTTAAAAAATAAAAATTGAAAGAAAAAATTAAAAAATATTTTTTAAATATTTCAACAAACACAATGAAGAAACAAACAAATAAATGAAGCAGAGTGGTGTACATACCTGGTACAATAAAGCAAGAAATTCACAACAGTTGCTCAAAGAGTTAGAAATTTGCAGAAGAGGCTGTTGCCTTCTGCAAGGGACAATGACAAGTGATTCCCCAAGAGAGCTAGTTAATTTTGAAGGATAAATGTGATTGAAGGACAGGAAGAGAGGGAAACCAAGAGTTTTTCAGGCAACGAGAATAACAACAAATTTCAAAACTGCAGAGGCACAAAGGTAAAAAATGAGCCTGTTGAATGCCAAGTTGTATAAGCCACAGTCAGGCAGAAGATGGGGCTGAAGTCTAGTGAGCCCTGAGCTCCAAGCCTGAGAGTTCAGATTTCAATAGGCAATCACCCTTGACAAAGGAGTATAATGGAGACGAGAACTCACAGGACATTACAGTAGTCCATATTTCTTCAATTTAGTCCCTGATCAGTGAATATGAAGCCCAGGAACAAGAAGTAAAAGAAGTAGTAAGATTTAGAGGCTGTAGGTGAGACAGGAGATTTTGAGCATGAGTGCATAAGAAGATAATAAGCTAATTTGGGGGGAGTGGATATCATATAATAAGTTAAATTTCATTTTCTTTAAAAAGTTGAACATGATTTTGAATGTTATCTGTTCAATTTCTGTAATATCCAAATGAGAAACAATAATTTAATTTGTAATGTTATAACTTTATTTATTTGATTAAAAATGGAATCTAAACCAATTGCTTACAGTTATTACCACTGCCTTGCTTTCTTTCCATGATAAAATATTGTTTGAAATCTGCGCTTAAATCCTAGACTTTCTATAGGTGGCCTTTCCTGCCGAGTATCAACAGAATCTTCACTGTTAACACTAAAATGTCATTACCACTTAAGTCACTATAAAAAAGCAAACAACTATTTACCAGAAAAATGAATCATACTTAACGATGATCATGCCACTAAATTGTCAAATTGCTAAGACAACAAACTTTTATGTGACTTATACAACCTGGTCAGGATCAGAAGTAGGTGTAAAGATACGGGGACAACAATTTGGTACTAATGATAGTTACCATCAAAAATTAAGTAAGAATTAGATGTCGGCAGAAGTAGCAATTATATCACCAGCGATTTCAAGTATTTTTAGTATGGTCCTGAATTATCTTCCTTTGGACATAACTTTACCAAATGTATTAGATAATGGTACTACTGCTCAAAAGTTCTGTGTATGTTTTGGCTATAGGACAATGCAATATAGATCAAAAATAAAATAAAAAAATAAAAAAAGCCAAGTATGATGGCATGCACCTATACTCCTGGATGGCACTAGGAAAAGGTGAGGTCACAAGTTTGAATCCAATCTAGGCAACTTAACAATTTAGCAAGACCTTGTCTCAAAGATTAAAAGTGGCTAGGGATGTAGCTCAGTAAGAAGGGGATAGGTTCAATTTCCAGTGCCTCACAAACAAAAAAGATAAATTGTATTTGCTATGGTGTGTGTCTGCGTGGCCTCCCAAACCTCATGCAGTCATGGAGGTGGCTGAATCTAGTGTTTGTGATTGGTTCGTTGTCTAGCACCGAGACTGGTGGCATGAGTGCTCTACCTGCCCAGAGGTGGGTAACCGGCATACAATATAGGGGAAATGAAGGAAGTGTGCTTTTCCCTCTTTTGCCCTTTTGCTCTTGTTATTTGCACCTGGCATGGATGGCTGCCTCTCAGTCATGCCACTCCGCCTTGAAGCCAGCTGAGTATGGACTGAAACCTCCAAAAACTGAAAGCTAAATACATCTTTCTTTGCTTCACTTTGGGTGTCAGGTATTTTGTCTCAACAACAAGAGAAAAGTAAACAAGACAGTACCGAAAAGGTAAAATGCTCACAGAGATTATGTTTATCAAGCACAATGCTTTATGCTGTCTTATCAGTAAATTCATATTTTTCAGTTTGTCTTTTTAGGTAGTATCAACTAATAAAGAGTGGACTGATTTTAAAGCCAAACCATCCTGTTTTGCTCCTAGCCCTTGTGTTGTTGGCTGTGAGACACTGGGTACTCATTTATTCTCCGTTCATGGGAATTTGGGATCAATAGTATCACAGCTATAAAACTACATATATCATTTCACTGCAAGTCCATATAGCTGGTCTGGAGTTTAATAGATGCTCTCTTAACATTTAGTCTTTCCCCACTCTTTTCGCATGTTAGTCAGCCTTTTATATGAAGACCTGAGTGGGAAAAAATTTTTAAAAAAAGATCCTTTTAAAAATATGTTAGCAGCCTAACATGTGCTGTTACATATGCTAGTAAAGCTGTCAGTGCTGTTACCAGTGTGGCCTTTCTCGATACACACAAAAAGTTGTGATGCTCAGTTGCTTGCCCACAGGGTGATAGCTCATAAGAAACTGCACAAAAGGGACCCATACTGAAAGAAATCTCACATAACTCCTTGTATTTGGCAAGGTTAGACACAAAATACTAAAACTCTCACATCAGAAAATTTGTTTGAATTTCATTCATTTCAACATTTAGACATCAAAGAAAAATAAAATCCCAACACAGCAAGATGTCATTATTAATAAAAAATAAATAATATGTGGTTCGGGATTACATCATAGTAATTCAATTTAACAGAAACTTGTTAATAGAGACCAAGATGTAGAGGTTTCTTAACCAACAATGATAGCAATCCTAGCACGTGTTACTGATTCTGATAGTAATCAGTAGAAGAAGATAGGAAAGGGGAAGACGTGAGAACTCACCCTGTCTACACACAAGACCATCTCACCTCTCACTTCTCTGCCCCTCCCGTCCTCTCCTCCTTCCCTCTCCCTCTCTCTCCCGCTCTCTCCCCACCCTCCATCTGTCTCTGTCTCTCAGGTCTTGATTCTTGTGAATGTAAGCACTAGTACTGAAACATACATAATGAGTCCCAAGTTCTTACTATTTTGGGGGGGGGGGGTCACAACTATGAGCTCTGAATGCAGTGGTGGGAAGATAACCTCCAAATTTTCATATCTATCTTATTGCAATGAGTTTTTAAAATAACACTGTCCTGGAGTACTGTGATCATCTAGCACTTGGGAATCGATTTTTTTTACTTATTGTTAATATTATTATAATTTTTAGAAGATTAGGACAAGTAATGTATTTATGGCTTTGAGTCAGAGACTGTGGCAGGCAAAGATAAATAATCACAGTGTCTTTTCAGGTGCTGGGGCCACC
Source organism: Cavia porcellus (assembly GCF_034190915.1). Classification (NCBI taxonomy): domain Eukaryota; kingdom Metazoa; phylum Chordata; class Mammalia; order Rodentia; family Caviidae; genus Cavia; species Cavia porcellus. Next base: position 43,054,539 of record NW_026947490.1, read on the forward strand.
TCTCTCATTTATTCAGCAAGCTCCAAGGTGCTGTCTCAGAGACCACTGTCAGATCCATTATTGTCTGACCTCCTCTCTGACTATTTTGATCTTTAGAATTTTGTGCCATTTTTTTTGTTTCGATCTTAACTGGCCAGAACTTGACTGTTTTACACAGTGCCCCAGTCCCTTCCTGAATTTGCTATCCTTCAGCCTCAATGCCCACAGAATTTCAAATTAAGGTTTCAGTGTGAATTCAAGTAGCCACAGAAAGCTTTTGGTAAGAGATAAAACAAGAACTTGTCATTGCAGAACAGGCAATATTACCGTAACAGGAAGGAATGGAGCATTTTTAAGGGTTATTTTCAGTATTGTATATTATTTAATGATAGGTTTATTTCCCTAAGTGCTGTGGCTGAGGAAATGAGCTAATGTGTCGATCAAATGCCATGCAGAAAAAAAAGATGGTAGAGCCTGGACAGTCGATGGATCTGTTTTAAACAAGAGCTGTCTGGCAGTGAAGATAAATGCGGCTCTCTATCCCTCAGTCTTTGCCTTACTAATAGATAGGATGGGGGCTAACAAGGATTCTGAGTAAGCCCAGCAAAGATATTTGCTAGATTTTTTAAAAAAAGGAAAGTACTAGATTCCGTAAGCCAATACTTACATTTTTACAATACAGAATATAGAAAAAATACTAACCAAAGTTAATTCTGTACATTTACTTTGAAGTTTGAATATTGAAATCTTACTGTATGCGGAAACATATTCATTCAATCTGTACTTTCAATTCTTGCTATTTTCTTCTTCTGCCCTGTTTATTAATTTCAAAGCAGTAGGTTTGTTCATAATAGCCATAAATAAAACACAAAGTAAATTTCAATCATTCAGAAAATGGGTAGGAAAGTGTGCCATTTTCATAGAGTGACATATTCAGAGAAATAGAAGAAAAAACTATTGAGGCACACAAGAGCATTGACAAATGGTAAAATTGTTCATTTGTACATGTAAACTAAATGTATGTATCCATTAAACATGAAAAGCAAGGAAGGGAGTTTAGGGAAACAATAAGGAATGGATATCACCAAAATATGTCACATGCATGTTTGCAAATGCCACAATGAAATCTCATAGTTTATAACATTAATATGCACTCATAAAAAGACCAGTGGTAAAAATGAAAAGGAAACCAAAGAACAAAAGTCTGATCAAAATGAACTTTTTGACATGAATTTCAAGAATGTGTGTTACTAGTGATGGTGACGGAAGTCTCAGAATAGTGGTGCTTATTAACTGAGGAGAAGGTACTAGAAGAAGTGTATTTCTTCATGATTGGGGGTTATATAAATGGAGCTTGCCTCAGTGTTTGTGTGTGTGTGCATGTGCGTGTGCGTGTGCGTGTGTGCGTGTGTGCGTGTGTGTGTGTGTGTGTGTGTGTGTGTGTGTGTGTGTGTGTGTATGCATTTTCCCAGGGGATTGAACCCAGGGCCTCTGAATTGATTTAGCTGCTCTCCCAGCTCTGTTTGACTTTGTTTGCCTATTTGTTTGTTTAAATTTTTTTTGCCTTTTTTTTATTTAAAGAAAAGGAGACAAAAGAATACATGGAGATTTTAAAAAAGGGTAGAAATAATACAAACTTACAGAAAAACAAACGGTAAGAAATTGCTGGTTGATAAGTTACACACTGTCATCTTAGAAATAGCTGTTCATGTTATAGAATTAAAGTATTTAGAATGACATTCATAAAATGACATTACAAACCCTTCTGCTCTATGATCGAACAAGAGCTCAGTAATATGGTTATCAGTCCTACACATTTGTTTTACTTCTCAAAGAGGGTAAGATTAAACATATCAAAACAGAACATAGCAGTTAAAAAAACAATTTAAAGAAATACAGATTTCGTAGCAAGCCCACTGGAGATCTTCACTGTCTATCTAACTGTCTCTAGTTTCTTACAAATAGTTGTCCCCATCTTCACCCACCTTATATACTTATTGTATATTATAGAACTAATCAAATCATTGGAGACTTTTTAGGTCCTCAAGTACCAATAACAAGGAACCAGAATGAAGCAATTCAAAAACTAGAAGATGACAAAAAGATACATAACTTAAGAATAAAGAATGTTTGTTTAAATTTTGAAACACAATCATGCTCAGTTGCTATATTGCCCAGGCTATGCTCTAATCTGTGACCCTTGTGCCACAGCCTTCCAGCATATGGGGAGGTTACTTTTGTACACTGTATTGCGAGTACTCACTTTGATGGCCCATATACCAAAATATATTAATAAACCTTACTGTGATTTTTCTATTTCCTTTCAGAAATACAGAGAAGGGTAAAGTGCCACCCACCCCATGTTTCTGAACTCCAGGAGAGATAGGTGGCTGCAGGGAGAAGGAGGACCCAAACACAAGTGTACTGAGGGAAGAACAACCAGCAGAGGTAGATAGTCCTTTCATGAGAATAGCTAAGGTGAAGGACGTGAGTGAGTGAAGCTCCTGCTACTTACAAATATGGAGAGAAAGAGAAAGAGAATTTACACTTGTTGGCTTTTTGACTCTTTCTCCACAAATCCGGCCACGAACACTGAGGAAAGGCTGTTAGAGAGAGAGAGGGGCTTGAGAATGCTTCCATGGGGTGTAGACTCCAGGGAGTGCACAGCAGGAAATGTTAGGAGGTTCACAGGACTATCTCCTCTGTGTTCCCTGAGGAAAAAAAGCACCCTGCAGATGGCAGTCTTGCCTCAGAATCTGCATCAGTTCTTTGCTCTGCTTTCCCAGCTCTTGTGGGGTTAAAAATAAGCGAGAAATTTGACATTTGATCTGCATTTTCTTATTGTTGTAAGACAAGCTCCTCCTTCTCACTAGATGCAGAGGGACTTACTTTAGATCTAAACCCAAAAGGGTTGCCAAAAGTGCTATAGTGTCTCTTCCCTGATGTGAGCATTCCTGGGCTGTAGCTGTAACTCTCCAAGGCCTCCAGGGCTGTCCTATTCTATACCCACACCCTGTACTAACCATGAGGTCCCTTTGCTGCAAAGTTAGATTTCCCTTTGCACTTCTCTGTCTGTTGGTCTCTCCCTGCAGGATTCCCCATGACTGGTAGGTTTTGTCTTATATTCTGATTAAACATCAATGTCAGGCAGGCACTTTGTCTCTCATTCTGGAAGTTGTGTGTCTCACGTTATTTCTGCCCATCATTCAATATTATTTCACATCATTATTTATTCCTGTCCTTTCCCACAGGTAGAGCGTTTCCTCAGTTCTCAGCTGCAATGAGTTTTGATATAAGCATTTGTTATCTGGAATAGGTGCAACTGGAAAACAAAAGAGTTTTGTCAGAAATTGATGAATTCTTGAGCCTGTGTGTGAGCTGCAGGGACAGTGTGAAGCCCCCTGAGAACTGCACAAATTGAGTCCACACCCCTTTTCCAAGTTCTTTTTCCATGAATCCTAAAGTATACTCATCAAAAATAAAACAAACAAAAAATAAGAAAAAATTGAATAATTTCCATTGTAACGCAGACCTCAGGGAGGGGACCAGCAGTTGTTCAGAATTATACTAAAAACTGGCCAGATACTTCCTGCCTATCTCTAATCAAACAAACCTTAATCTGTGGAGAAGAAGACACGATGCAGGTAAATGTACTCTCAAGGAACCTGGGATGCAGAGGTACAAGCCTACAATCCCAGGTACTGTGGAGACCGAGTGAGGAAAATAGAAATTGCAAGGCTAACTTAGGCAAATTAGTAAGGTCCTCAAAATAAAAAATAAAAAGGGCAAGAATCCCATGTAAATCCGTATCATAAAATTGAAAGGTGTGCTTTAGAAGGCTGAAGAATCTGTACTGAGAGACAGAGATAGATATCCAAAGGCAAAGGTGAAGACTGGAGTCCCTCTGGAAAAGCAGAAGTAAGGCTTCCTTTGTCTTCCCTCTTTGTTCCGTCCAGTCTACACAGCCTATTGGTTATACGGAATGGATCTCCCCTAATCAGTAAATCTATCATACAGACACGCCCAGAACTGTGCTAAACCAACCAGCTAGTGGTCTCTTGTTCAAGTTGACACTACAGTTAACTATTATCACACAAAACAAGAATAGATGAACAAATAAACAAAAAACTGTGGTCACTCCAAAAATTCTGGTAAAGATTTATAACTTACCTAATCTGAGCATAAGAGCAGGAATATGGGAGTATGTGCTAGAGCCAAAACTTCACCAGGCGAGGGACAAGAGAATTGAGCAAAATACATCTTTGAGATCTTTGCTGCTTGCCTGCCCTAGACTAACCATGAAGCTAACTATCGGAAGACTCTTTTTTCTGAAGACAGCTATTGGCATTAAGCGAGAAATTGCCGGAAAGAGAAGAAGACACACAATATCTTTATTTCTCTAGTTACCAGGGAATTCATGTGTCTGGGTGGCAACACTCAGCTTTTCCCAGTTCATCATTAATAGCTTAATTGTGATACTCACAATTTAAAAGGAGAGAAGTTTATTTTGGTTCATAGTTTCAGTCCCTGGTTGGCTGGTAAAGGCAGAAAGAGTATGGTAGAAGGGTCTACCATGACAGAGAAAAGCTATGCCTGCTATAGCAGCTAAGAAACAAAGTAAGGAGGAGCCAGGAAGGGAGATACACTCTCTCAGTTTACTTCCCAGTGCCTCCCCTCTAACAGGGATATGTAAAGTCAATAAAAATATATACCAATGCCGATGCAGCCTCCTAAATGCAAGGCAGCTAATGAATTAATCCACTGAAGAGCATAGTGCCCCATGACCTGTCTCCTTCTAACACATGAGGCTTTGGGGGATACTCCAGATCTAAACCATAAAACATTGCCTGTGTGGATTTGGGACTGTGTTCCTCTTCTGGTATCTCAGGTTTCTGTCAGGTTAGAAACCTGCCATGCATTTGAGGTTCAGCCAACTGGAATAACTATGTGATTACCCAATAAAGTAGAACTCAGAACAAAAATATTCTGACTAAAGGAGACCCCCCCCAAGAAATATAGCAATCCTAATTATGTATTTTCTGAACAACAGTGCTTCCAAATATGTTAAGAAAAATGTGGTAAGTAACTTAGAGAAAAGGACACATCTAGAGGTATAGTTCAGACCTTCAACCTTCCTCCTTCTGTAATTGCTGGGGAGGAAAATCTGTAAGACAGAGCTATGAAAGATCTGTGAAGTGTCAACCAAGTTTATCTAACTGACATTTACCAAGCAGACTTCTCAGCAGACTATGCTGTTTCTTTCTCAGTTGAATAAAGGATTCTCACCAAGACTGACTCTGTGCTGGGCTCTGAAAGAAAACAAGTTGGGCTTGGTGGTACACATCTATTACCGCAGCCCTCTGGCAGTTGAGACAGAAGGAGCACTGTGAATTTGAGGAAAAACTGGGCCACATAGTAAGTTCAAGGCCAGTCTGAACATAGTGACCCTGTCTCATCAAAGTAAATTTTAAAAAGACACATAATATTATAGAAATCATATGAAGTAGGCCCTTGCCTTATGATGGATTAAAACTAAATATCAATAACAAATATCTTCTAAAATTGGCAAATTATACATATTTCTATATATACACGTATTTATATACATATACTACACACATTTATATATATATATATATATATCATTGATAAATAAGGATTCAAGTGTTGAGACATGTTAAAATATGGCTAAGCACTGACTATATTATACTTGATGAAAATGGCAAAACATTAGAGTTTGTATTATATGCTTCATCCAGAATCAGAAAATCTACAGAAACAGAAACAGTACTGGAACTGCCATGACCTGAGGAGAGGTAGAACAGGGAGAAATTTGCCAGTGAGTAGCTATTTTCTTCTTGTAGCTATGAAAATATTGTGGAATTAGATCATGGCGAAGATTACATAACTGTAAATGTATTAAAAGTCATTGAATCACACACATTAAAAATTTAAAATGAACTACTAAAACTGATCTAATTTGTGGCAATTAGATTCATGAATCTGGTTCTTTCTAACTAAGCCACATATTCCTGAGAAGAAATATAAATCATTGCATTCTGGTTCTGGGTCTGGTACATTTCCTTGGACATATAAAGTCACTAAAAATGTATGCTCATTACTGATAGAGAATTCTCATAAAGTGCGTAAGCCTAAGTTCAGAGAGATGTGGGGTTAATGACTTGAGATCTCTATAGAAACCCAATGATCATAACTCTCTTCCCTTCCTGACTTCAAGATAAACTTAAAATCAAAGGGAAGGAATGGCATTAAAAGTTATCTTCTGGTTACTGTGAAATGCTTAGCTGAGGCTGTGGCAGATTGCTGTGGGTAGAGTACCAAAGAATAAAAGAAACATCATGAACTTTGCCCAGGACTTCCCTTATTAGTCAAGAATGATGTCCTGCCATCCATTGAATGAAACTGGCAGGATGCTAGAGAAAACATTGAAGGATTCATTTAGGTCATCTGTGAAAGCTCTTTCTTTTTACTCAGGCCTGAATCAGAACAGTCTCCTATCCGTGGGGTAATAATCACCATGAAACCAATAGGATACACTTAAAAACTTGTGAGTACAACTGCCTTTGCTTTTCAGTGTGTCCTGGATCATGAAAGGCCACAGCAATTTGAGTTTAGATACTGAAATTAGTAATCTCCGTTATAGAAATATCATATAGGCATAGGAGGAATGCAGTCAGAGTCTAAAGACATTGTTTTCATCGAATAGAATAGAATAAAATTGCTTCAAACCTGAGGAATCCATTCACAGAGAAGATAATGAGATTCTCCCCTATCACTGGTCTAGGTAGGAAGCTTGGAAAAGGAGCAAAATGGATAATAATTGAGCAATAGCCCTTATTCTGCTTTAAAACAAACATTTAAAGTATTTGTTTTACAAAATTTCTTGCCACTCTATTAGGAGTTGCATTTATGAAGAAATCATTCATTGAGAATCTCTTAAATTTCAGACAATTTAGTAATCATCAAGTGTAGAATTGGGACCAAAACAGTGTCCTGGCCTTCATGTCACTTATACTGTAGAGGAAAAGACTATTGTTAAATATTCACCTCATTTTTCATTTTTTAAAGACAGGATCTCACTATGCAGTTCAGAATGGCCTTAAACTCAGTATGTAGCCCAGGTTGGGCTCAAACTCTCAGGGATCATCCTACCTCAGCCTCTCCAGTGCTGGAGTTATAGTCACATGTCACAACGTCTCATTCAAGGCTTCCCTTTAATAATATATAGCATAGAAGTTATTTAGGTGCTAAGAAAGAAAATTATAAGGCACTATTAGTAGAAATAATTTAGATTTGAGTTCATAGAAGGTCCCTTTGAAGACATGAATTGTTTGATTAGCTTGGTGAAAATAACCCATTTTAAATGTAGCCATTCTAGTGGGTGTATATGATTATCTCACTGTGGCTTTAAATTACATATGTTTGATGAGTAGTGACCTGAATATTTTTCCTGTGTTCATTGGTCATTCCTTTATGTTCTTTTGTAAAGTGTCTGTTACTAACCTTTGTCTACTATTGATTGATTGATTGATTTTTTGAGACAGAAACTCACCATGTAGTTCAGGCTGGCCTTGAACTAACCCATACAGTATATAGCCCAGGCTGACCTCGAATTTGTAGGGATTTTCCTGCCTCAGCTTCCCAAGTGTTGGAATTACAAAAATAAGGGTGGGTGCTCACCATCACACCCACCCTTATTTTTGCTTACTTTTAATGAGATATTTATCTTCTTGGTATGAGTTATGATATCTACAATGTTCTACAAACAGGCCTTTTCTTATTTAGATATGTATTTTGTAAAAAAAGAAAAATTTGCCTATGACATTCTTTATCATTTTATAAGTGGTTCTTTTTCAAGAATGTAACTTAATTTTAAAGATCTCAAATTTATCTTTCTCTTCTTTTATTGCCAGTGCACTTTGAATTCTAATTAATCATTGTCCCAGAGCTGGAAAGATTTTTTTCTTATGCTATTTTCCAGAAATTTATTAAAACAAAAAGCAAATGTAAGTTCTGGAAGACCATGCATTTAAGTCTTTGATTCATTTTAAGATGATTTTTCTATATAAAGAAATAGTGGAAATTCATATTTTTAACCAGATGTATATCCAGTGTCCTGACAATTTGTATTAAAAGATTAATCCTTTTCCCATAAAGTGCCCTAGGAACTATATTGAAAATCAATTGACAATATTTATATTTCTGGACTATTTATTCCATTCCTTTGATCTGTATGTCTGTCCTTCCACCAATATCACACTCTCTTGATTACCCTTGTGTTAATGTTAAAATTATGTAACATAAACCTTCCACCTTTGTTATTCTTTTTCAAAATTAGTTTAGGTGTCTATTGCCATTTACATCTCCTCCACATCTATTTCTCAATCTATGTATTTATTGTTGCTGTTGGAATTGCTTCGGCTCTAAATCAAACCAGTAAACAATGGCAATTTAAAATATCAGCTCCTCCAATTCAAATCTCTTTGATTATTTAAATATTCTTAATTTCCCTCAGCAATATTCTGTGGGTTTGACTAAATACTTTTGCACAGATTTTAGTTTTATGACTTAATATATTGATGATATAGTAAATTTTTAATATTTTGACAGAATTTAAAAATTTATTTTATTGTATATATACTTTATTGCTAGAACAGAGAAATATGATTGATATTTGTAGTTTGCACCCTGTAACGTTGCTAAACTTATTTCTATAATCACAGATAATTTCTCTTCTTCAGTACCAGACTCCTTGCGTTTTGTCCCCCTGCCCCCATATTGCTTGCTAGAATGTTCAGTACAATGTTAAAAAGAAGCGGGAGCCGAGAGCAGTCATCTTTGCTTTCTGATCGCAGGGCAAAAGTGTTCTTTATGTGTCTCTCAGGGGAAAATGAGGTAGACAGATAGGGCGTGGCTAAAACTAACTGGGAAAGGAGGCATCGCAAGATCATGAGACACATGCCAGGTCGGTTCTCAAAATTCTGCATGTGAACTTAAAACTCAAGCAGGTCTTTGATATGCGACCTTGACGCGATGCTAGTGTGGAAAATATAAACAAGATACAGGCCCCGTGAAGATACTCTCTGTCTCTCTGTCACCCATCCTACTGCACGTGATTTTTTACTTTAATTTTTTTCTCCCTTTTCACTTGGCCCAAACTCAATTCACAGAGTATTTTTCCCTCTCCGTTTCTGATATTTTATCTTTATTTTTAATATATGTGAAATTTTAAAAAATGTGCTCCGTTTTCACCATTTAGTATGGTGTGTTCACTGAGGAGTTGTCATTAAATGCATTTCACAGACTGAAGAAATGTCCTACTCATATTTAGCTGAAATTCTCCTAGTACAACTATGATAAAATATTAAATTTTATCAGCATTTTCTGCATCTCTTTAGAAAATCTCACATTTCTTCTTTTATTCTGTTAATATTATGTACTACTTTTTTATTTTTTATCTTTTGTAGACAAGGTCTTACTATGTCATTTAGACTGGTTTGAAACCGCTATGTAGCCTATGCTGGTCTCAAAATTGAGGCGCTCCTCCTCCTCCTCTCCCTCCCAATTGCTAGGATTACAGGCATGTGCCAACCTGCATCACCTTGCTCATTTGTTGATTTTCAAATGTCAATCGGCCTTGCATCTGAGGTGACTCCTCCCTCATCATGATGGATTTCATATTACTGGATTTTAATTGCTAGCATTTTATTAAGGGATATTTGTCCATAGTATATTCTTTTTCCTGATTCTTATAATGGAGGAATTGTGGACTTTTAATTTCTGAAAGAGTTTGCACAGGCCTGGAGGTATTTAAATTCTCAGAATTAAACTAATAGAAGTTGTCCGAGTCTTGTAAGAAAGTTAAATTCACATTCTCAGAAAACAAGGAGATATTTCTATTTTATATATATGTGACTTTTTGCTAATTTCATCATTCAAGGAACTTTTCAACATTTGTAATTTACAAAGGAAATGTTTTGTGATTGTTTGTATTGTCCTTTAAAGAGCAAAGGGTCTATAGTGCTGTCTCCTCTGTTTTAATTATGAGGTTATTTGTACATTTTTCTCCTTTTTTTTCAGTCTATCTTGAGTTCTACTAAGTTTATTGGTCTATTCAACAAAACATTATTTGGTTTTCATCAATAATTCTATCTACTAGCTATTGTGTTAATGAATATATTCTTAGAGTTCAATTCATTCTCCTTTTTAAAAAAGAGGTCATTGACTAGATGTTTCCTTTTTTCAAAGGTTACATATTTCCCTCTAGATGTGTTCTTTTCTGGATCCATAGATAAGATAGATAAATGGATAGATAGATAGATAGATAGATAGATAGTGGACAGATATGTTGAGCTTTCATTACATTCAACTTAAAATATTTTCTAGTTGTGCTTTTTATTATTTGATCTATTGATTATTTAAAATTAAATTAATTTTCAAAGACGATATTTTGAATATCTTTTCATTATTGAGTCAAGTACATTATAGAAACAGGAGGCACTTTGTATAACTTGAAGGTTTGCAAATATATTAACACACATTTCACTGACCAAGACACAATTTAACTTGGTAAATATTTTACATGTACTTGAAAAAGTGTGTTTTGCTATTCTTATCTATGATTATAAATGTCCATTTGGGCAAATTACTTAATAGTACTATTCAAGTTTTTTGGCCTTATTTTCTCCCTTCTTGTTACATCAATTACTGAGGGAAGAGTATTAAAATCTCTGGGTATATAATGAATTTGATCCATTATAGTAATATCCTGGATACTGAGACCTGTTTTTCTGAATTTGATATAGCTATTCATTTCAGTTTTGTCATATATTATATTTGGTATATAATGGATTTGATCCATTATAGTAATATTGTGTGTACTGAGGCCTCTTTTTCTGAATTTGATGTAGTCATTCATTCCAGATTTGTTATTAGTTTTAAACTGGTAAATAGTTTTCTGGTGTTTTACTTTTAACCTTCATCTTTGTAATTAGTGCGTGTTTTTGTAAGCAGCACATTTTTGTGTCTTGTCACCTATCCATTATGACAATCTGCTCTCTCACACTTAATTTAATTATTGGTATGGTTGGGTTTAAATCCATCATGCTGGTGTACTCCTATAATCCCAGCAATTTAGGAGGCTGAGGCAGGGTTTAAAGCTCAAGCTCACCCTGGAAAATTTAGTGATGTAAGCCCTATCTTAAACTGTTTTTGGTACCAGAAATTGAACTCAGCACCTTGTGCTTGCCAGGTAGAAACTTATGCCACTGAGCTATATTCCTGACCCTCTCTATTTCCCCCCTATTTTAAAGTAAAAAATGAAAACGAGCTGGAGACAGAGCTCAAGGCAAAGGCCCCAGTAACGCCCCCTCACACACATGCATCCATTCTTTTGCTGCTTTTATATTTGCCCAATCTGCTGACTTTTTCTTTCATTTTTTTTTTTGTTTTGCTTTGCTTTCTTGTGGATTAATTTTGTTCAATTTTATTTTCTCTGTGTGCTATACTTCTGGGTTTTACATGTTTACTGATTGCTATAGGTCTTACTCTTGGGCTATATAACACTGTATCTTAAAATAATTTTGTGTACAATGCAGGAACATTATAAGAGTATTTTTCCATTTCTCCCAATGCACTGCTATCAGATTTGCTTTTAAAGGTCAATTACCATTCAACAAATCACAAAATGAGAAAAATATGTAACATTTACTCATAGATTTAAAGTATCGGTCTTTTGTTTAGATCCATGTTTTTAATTAAGAATTTCCTTCAGAATGAAAACATTTCGTTTACATATTACATTATATATTTTATAAGCCTGTTTTTTAATGAATTATCTCAATTGTTAACCTGGAAAAGCTTTTGTCTTCATTTTCGAAGAATACTTTTGCTTTCTTTACAATTCTTGCTTGAAAGGTTTTCTTTCTTTTTCTTCTCAACACATTAAAGTTGTCATTTATTGTTTCAAGCAAGAAATTAGCAGACATTTTACGTATTGTTGATCCATACATAGTGTGTCCTTTTCACCTCATATCTGCCCTTGTATGCTAATTTCAACTACCATGCTCATTATATCTGTTTTTATTGCTATATTTTTTCCTCATGTTTATCAGTTACATTTCCTAATAGTTCACATTTTTTTTCTAGTTTGTTGGATAATAAATACTCTGAATGTTACAATATCAATTCTCCCTTAAAGAATTATGTGGGTTTTTAATGTTTTGGGAGATTAGTATTTCTGGGAGAACAGTTTGATTTTCCTTAGTTTATTTCATGGTTTTGGCTTGGAAAATCTAGGCTGTCTTTAGTTAGGGCTGGTTTTGCCCAAAACTATGATCCTCCTGGAAGCACTTTGCAATGCTTTGGATTTCTGTTCAGGACTCATGACCGTTCCATGAGAACTCAAACATGTCCCTGCCTCATGTGAACTCTGGGCACTGTTTTCTGTACTACCTACTGATCACTGTTCTTTGACCTGTATTTGGTATGTATAGAACACTCCGCAGAAATGACTAGGAAGATTGTATAGAAGTTTACTGAGTCTACTTTAAAATCACTTTCTCTATATAATTCTCTGCCCCCAAAATTTCATTTGCCTCACTCTTTCTCAAACTTAACCTTTTATCATATCATCCTAGCAGAATGAACTTCATGTGCTTGGGTATCTCTTCTCTACACTGCGGTCTGTAAAATTCCTTCAAACAAAAAGCTGGATCATAAGACTCATTGCATCTGTCTCCTTTATATCTGGAATCACAATCTTACATTGCTTATTTACTAATCCATGGAAATTGTTCTTTCATATTTTTGCCCGAAATCATAGATGTTTATCACAGTATAGTGAGTTGGATACCCGAAACTCTATCATTATCTAAAGAAGAAATCTTCCTGAAACGTTTTATCAAAACAAAACTACAATGCCATAAGTTATAATCCCCCACCAAGAATTTATATATTAGTGGCAGAGATAGATATGAACACAGCTTAGATAAGGAATACTGGATTATTTAATGGATGTGCAAGCAAAATATCTCATAAGCTTTTAAAACATTTATGTGCTATCTTGTTTCCTCATTACCTGCTTGTGCAGGTTTGTCAATGCTGCTACATTCTAGGCTTCTGGCCCCTTTAGTCTTCATCGATCCCAAGGAATTCAATAGAGACACACCAGTTATAAGGAACCGGTTATAAAATTCACCTCTGTGAAAGAAGCCTAGTTCTCCTTAGCACTTAAATGGATCTCCCTTCCCTTGGGACGTGATCATGTCCACTATAACTGGAGACTGAAAGCCCTGGAAAGAAAGTCTCCACATTAGACATGCCACCAGTAAATGAAGAGTCAGTCAGGTCATCAGAAACAAACAATGGAATCTCACTTGTCTCATCATTAGTACAGGAGAATACTTACAGCAAACTTACAACAAGGTGAACTCAATCATAAAAAAAGCATATTGGTAGTGGGGATCTAGCTCATACTTTTCTTTATCATGAGATGAACATATATGTAAATGATATGAACTGATTTACTGACTGATTCATTCATTCATTACTGTATTACCAATTATATGTAGATGTAGAGTCAAAATATTTTTTCTCTCTTTAAATTTCAAAAGTCATATCAAAACTCTTACAAAAGAAATTTTTGCATCAAGCCTAGATTATAAGTATGTAGTAAGAAACAAAGAAGATTGTTTTGAATTACCTGTAACAATTATCTCAGTTACTTTTTGTTGTTGCTAGGACAAAATATCCAACACCCAACATTAAAGGAGAAAAGGTTTATTGTAGCTTATGGTTTGCAGAGGTTTCAGTTCAGAGTTAACTGGCTCCAAGGCAGTGAGGCATGGCAGAGGGGAAAACGGATGTGAAACAGTTCATGGCAGGCAGAAGACAGCAAAGCAGAGAAGTAGCAAGCAGTAATGACAAGCCACAATAGCAGCCTTCTTTCTGTCCCTTATATTCTAGGCTCATGCATTTAGGACATGTCTTAGTCACTTTTTACTCATCACTGAGACAAAATACCTGATACACCAGTTGGGAAAAGAAAGGTTTATTTCTTACAGTTTTTGGAGGTTTCAGTCCCTACTCAGTTGGCTCCAAGGCAGGGTGGCATGGCGGGGCCGCAGTGCATGGTGCCTGCAAACAATAAGGCAGAAACTGGCAAAAGAGAGTGAGACATACCTTCTTTCTGCCATTACATTACATCCTAGGCCAGTGTAGCACTCACACCCCCAATCCAAGCGCTACACAATGAACCAATCACAAATACATAATGCAAATGCATGAGGCCTGGGGGTCATCAACATAAATCATGACAGGACAGGTAGTACTTGCACACAGGTTAGGCCTTTGCATATTATACCCACTCAGAACTATGCTAATCCAATCAGTGAACTAGTTAAATAAACACATACCCTTAATCTCAGAACCCAGCCATCTCTGAAAAGCTTTGTCTATGACCACATGAGGCTTTGAAGGAATATTCAGACACAAGCCATAACACTGATGTTTCTCCTTCTGCCACTTCCCTTTAAACACAGATTGAAGTAAAAATAGTAGCAAGGGAGAAGAAATAGAGAAAGAGAGGTATATAAATTACATTTTCTCGCTGTTGACCCACTTAACATTTGTGGAAGGGTAGAATTCATAAGGGTGAGACAGCAGGTCAAAGTATCTGTCTTGTGCCCTGCTCAGCAGGTCAAAGGAGGTCTACAGTGCTAATATGACATCCCTAGAAAACTGCAGAGAACTTATTCCACTCAATTTTTATAATGATTTTAAAGAAAGCCTGTTTTAGGATTATAGCTTCCAGAATTTTGTCCAGAGTGGAAGTCCTAACCTTATCATCTGTTCCTGGGGATTCTCCACCAGTGCCCTTGGACCCTAAATCTTCAGCTCCGATAAAAGTGTTTAAGAAGTATACCTTTTATTACTGTTTTGTTGCTGGCTTGTTGCTTAGCTATTCTGACTAATATTCTTCCTAGCCTGTGATAGACTTAGTGAAATAATTCTTCACCTCTTACATATAGAAACAGAGCCTATTCTATGACCCTTGAATCAGAGATGACTTTATAATTTCCCTTTGCAAATAGGCTGGTGAGGTGACATTGTGCCAGTTACAAGACTACACATCAAGGGTTTTTATTTTTTCTTGCTCATTCTACCTCTGCAAGAAAGTATACTTGAGATATTCTACTGCAGAGAGTAGAAACATTCAGCTATTTCAACTAAGGTCACCCTAGATCAACCAGCTACAAAAGTCCAAGCTTATTTCAGACTTATAGCAAGGTCATCCAAGATTAATAGAACTACTTAAATGACTACACACATCCTCATAACTAGTAAGTGGCTGTTACATGAGACCATTGTATTTTGAAATTGCTTGTCACACAGCCCTAATTATAGCAATTCATACTTGTTATCATCTTATGTATTTAGAGATTTAAGTACGATTTTAAGTAAATAGGTAACCATGAAATGTAATACCCTAATTTGTCATATTCATGACCAAAAACTTGCATTTGTCTATAATAGTTGCACAAGCCTTCACAGCGAGCTACATTCCTATTCATTTAGTCATTTGCTAAATTCCAGAGGCTAAGCTCAAATGTTGATTCCTCCTTCCTCATCTTACTGGAGCACAGGGATTACAGATGTGTGCCATCACAGACAGAAAAAATAAATATGAAGGCACAACAAATATTCACTAGGTAAACACTGGGGCCTCTGGTGAATTGAGAACTATCCACAAAATCCTTTCATCCATTGTCTTGAGTATGCCATGCAGACATTCATTAGTTTATTCATTCAGCAACTTTTTATGAGACACCCATTTCATATGCATCTCTGAGTGAGGCACTAGAGAGAGTCTGTCTTGAATTCTACAAAGAAAGCTTCAAAGGCGTAATCCCTGGCTTCGCCAGCAGAGTTGAGTTCAGGGAGCTAATGTACCCTCAGAGCTGAACACACTTGGGAGTGGTAGGACAGTAGACTGGGAGGAAACATCCTCTTTGTTACACAGCAATAACCAGTTATGTAGAGTTGCTTAGCTAGGTCACTTCAGAAGACCTTGACGTTAATGAAATAAATAGAAACCATTGCAAAGCCAGAAGCCACAAGCATTAAATAGTAGTGAGTCAGCAAGCAGGGGCTTTCCACCACAGGAAGAATTGAAATTATTTTGGCACCTCACCCTACAGGGAACCTAACATCATATAGTGCTTAAACTATTTTTCTGGAAAGATAGTGTTTCCCTGCTCTTCTGAGTGTCTAAAACACAAGGCACTGGCTCTCGTTCTAGGATAGATTTTGGACATTTTTTCCCTGTCTTTATGAGACAGGGTCCCTCTATGCAGTTCAGGCTGCCCTGAGCTTACTTTGTAGGCCACGCTCATCCCAAACTTGCAATGATCCTCCTGCCTCAGCTTCCTGAGTGCTGGGATTACAGGCATGCATCACCATGCCCAGCTGTAAAACACAAGATTGTGGCCATTTGTACCTGTCAGTTTGAGAGAAAATGTGTTTCCCTGCAAGTCCATTAACAATGATGGGTATTATCCTTGCCAAATGGTGGAGCAGTTTACCCATAAGACTCAGGATCTGATAAATATCACAAGTATGAACAAGAGAAAAGTATCAGTCTTTTCTTCTAGTTAAAGACCAGAAGTGTTTTCATGATAAAATATTTAGTGCTCCCCTAGTTACAGGAAAGAGGCTTTTTCTAACTGTAAAATAACCAGTGAAGTACTTAGCTAATTAATATATCTTATTGGTTCATAATAGTGATACAAAATAATAAAATTCATTATGATATTTTGGTATACGCATGTAACTTATTTTGATTAATTCATCCGTACTACTCCTCTTTTGGTTTCTAACTCTCTCTCGCCGACACTGGTTTTTTTTCCACTATTTAAAATTTTATTGTTAGATTTTAGACATGCATAACATTCATCAGGGAGTTTTTACATGTGCATGATATTTCTTGCTTCTTTTTTTCCCATTCCCTTCCCTCCCTTCAGTCCCTTTTCTGCTCTTTATTTACAAAGCTTTGTTTCCTTATTTTTCCTTCTATTCTTTTCCTTTTGTTCCTTTTTTCCTTCTGCACTCCCCCTCCCTTGTTCTCCTTCTCAAGTGAACATTTTCTTCCCATTTCACAGTATCTATTATACATTTTGGTCCTTACTTATACTGTTAGTTTCTCACACCAGAGAAACAATGTGTGTTTACAATTGCCTGGTCTCAGCAAGCACTATTTACCTAAGAAGGTCTCATGCTTACCCTTTAGGACTGAACAGGACTCCATTGTATTAAAGCTGAAACAAACAAACAAACAAAAAAACCTTCTGTATCTCTTTATTGGTTGATGGACATTTGGGCTATTTCCAAGATTTAGCTCTTAAAAAATATGCTGCTATAAACATGTGTGTACATAAATCACTGTGAAATGATGACTTTAATTCTTTCAGGAAGAAACCAAGATGGACAATATCAGGGTCTAGTGGACTTCTAGTTTTAGCCTTAGTTGAACCCATCTACATTCCTACCAACAGTGGGGAACAGGTTCTTCTTCCCCACAGCCCTGCCAGCATTTGTTATTGGTGAGTTTCTCAGTAATAGTCATTCTTTCTAGAGTGAGATAAATCTCATCATTATTTTAACTGACATCTCTCAAATGACCAGTGATGTTGAACATTTTTTCATATATTTATTTGCCATTTCTACTTCATCTGAGGAGTGTAAATTCATTTCAGGTGCCCATTTTTGGACTAGGTCTTTAAATTGGGGGGTCTGATTTTTTTTTTTTAGATCTTTATATAGCATAGACATTAATCCTTTGTTGGAGGACAGCTGGCAAAAGTCTTTTCTCACTCCATGGGTTGTTTCTTTTCTCTTCTTGGTGGTTCTTTTGCTGTGTCAAAGATTTTTTAGTAAGAATAGGTCCCTGTTCTGGATTATTTGTGATGCTTTCTGTGTGATCAGGGTTTTGTTTATAAAGTCTTTCCTTACAATATCTTCCAGAGTTCTATCTATTCTATCATCCAGAAAACTTAGCATTTGTTTTAATATTTAGATCTTTGATCCATTTTAATTTTAGTTTAGTGTGTGGTAAAAGCTATGAGTCTATTTTTAATCTTCATTACATGGAAAGCCAGGTTTTGCTGGTCCTCTTTCCCATGTTTAACAGTCTACTTTCTAGCCTACTAATCCCTTTCATTTACTTATTCATTTTTAATTTATATGTGGATTGCTCATATGAGACAAAATATGGGTTATTTAACATTCTGAGTCTGGCTTGTTTCTCATAACATTATGGTCTCCACTTCCATCAAATGACATGATGTTTTCTTTCTTCATAGCTGAATAATACTCCACTGTGTAAGTGTGTACCACATTTTCCTCATCTGTTCATCTCATGGGCATCTAGCCTGTTTCTATAGCTTATCCATTATGAATTGCACTGCTATAAATATGAACACCCATTTTTTGCTACAGTGTACTGTCTTTTATTCTTTCAGAACTATACCACCAAGTGGTATAGTTCAACCTAAAGGTTGAACTCCTCCATTCATATCATCTGTTCAGTCCTAAAGGGTAAGTATCCAAGTGGTATAGTTCAAGCTAAATCAAACGATATGTCTATTTTTAGTTATTTTGAGGAATATTCATACTGATTTCCAGAGAGGTTATGCTAGTTTATGTTCCACCAAAATTGTAAGACAGTTCCTTTTTCCCTTCTTCCTTACCAGGATGTATTGTTTTTGTATTCTTTATTATAGCCATTCTGATTGGAGTGAGATAATGTTTCAATATAGTTTCCATTTGTGTTTGTCGAATAGCTAAAATGTTTCTTTATATGCTTACTGGCTACTTGCAATTTTTCTTTTGAAATTTCTCTTTCAAGTTACTTGCCCACTTATTGATCAGGTTGTTTGTTTCTTTGGTGGGGAGTTAGTCTTACTGTTGCTTTTTTAGTTCTTTGTATATTCTAGATATTAATTCTCTATCAGAAAGTAATTAGTGAAGGTTTTCTTCCGCTCTGTAGTTTGGCATTCTCTTGATTAGTTACTTCATTATATAAGCTTTTTAATTTGATGTTTTCACATTTGTTGATTCCTGACAGTATTTTCTTGTGCATTGGGGCATTATTCCGGAAGTCTTTGCTTATGCCTGTAACTTGAAGGACTTCTGTGTATTCTTCCAGCAGTGTTAGTTTCCAAATCTGATTTCTAAGTCTTTGATCCATTTCTACTTAACTTTAGTATGGAGAGAGAGATAAGAATGTAATTTCACACTTTGCATGTGGATACCCAATTTTTCCAGCCCATGTGGTTACAGAGGCTGCCCTTTCTACATTGCATGTTTTTTGGTTTTTGTAAACTCAGGTGGCTGTAAGTGTTCTGCTGAAATCCTCCATTCATATCATCTGATGCTTAGGTTTCCCACTTCAGTGCCAGACCACTTCCCTTAAACTTCCTTTTCCCTTTCACATACACATCAGCTTTGCTACTTTCATTTCAATAAACAGTTGTTGTTTAACCACAGGTTTTTGCTCATGCAGGTTTCTTAACCTGCCATGCCTTGCTATCTGTTAGACATTTTACCGACTTCCTGTTGCCGTTTGCTCTCCCTTTGTACCATGTCGACAGATCTAATCATCTCCGTATCATTGGTTCCTACAATAATGGTTCCATTTCGCTTTTGAGATCTAATGAGCAGCACTATCTCTGCTGTGTGCATACCAGCATTGCCTCTATTTTACAGGTAAAGAATGAGAGACTTTGAGAGGTTAGTCTCACAGGGAAAAGAGGCAGGGCACAGGCTGGGCACAGGTTGGAGTGACCCTTGCTCTTTCTAAAAAGCACTGAGCAGACTTCCCGGTAGATACTAATGTATTTTAAAGAATTTTATGTTATGGCTGTGCCCACAGATATCTCTGAAAAATAAGCACATAAAAGAAGAATAAACAAGAGGAAATAGCACAGCAAAAAGAAAAAGCCACTAGCCATTTCTTCATTAAAGAACACGTGCAGGTCCCTCAAACATGGCAACACTTATGAGTGATTTCTTGGAAAAGCTTTTATTATTATTTTTGTTTTCAAAGTGCTTCCTCTAAAAGAAGGAAAGATTTATCTTGGTATCTCAGGAGAAGGCATAACAATAAAGCCAGGTGGTTAACAGGAGATGTTCTGAGCTCATATTTATAAGGTTCAGGGCCTGGAAAGCCAGGTTCAAAACCTAGTTCAGTGATAAATCATCTGCACACATGCTCCCTTCTCCAAACACTGTATTTTTCATTCCTTCATGGAGGTAATAAATATCATATTTTATTAATGAAGAGCAGCACCTTTGACTGAGAAAATTTTATTATGAAAAACTATACTTAAAGCTGTGCTTTGGAATCTTTATCAGATACATGCCATTTATGAAAAGTAAACTGCAAACCACAAAACTGAGACCTAGAACAATATTAGGAAGCAATCCTTGAACAAATAAATTACCTGTTTCTTTTTCTTTCCTTTTGTTGTTAACCCCTTGGATCACAGGTTGGTGTGGCTCTTGATTCTTTAAAGAAGGCACAAATTTGACTCCCTCGTGAATAATAATGGGTTGGATTTCTGGGGTATTGTGTCTATGCATGATATTTGTCTAGACCAAATAAAAGGATGACTATATGAGAGAAAGGGATAGTTTAACAAAATATGATGGCAGATGTTCTGGAGAGAATATTCATTATTAATGGCAAACCTCATCAAAGGACCACTTGAGCTTAAGTGTAGGTGTGACTTTTTGCTGATAGAAAATCAGCCTGATACACTTGGGTTGCAGATTTTGTCTGAAGACATCCTTGTTTTTCCTGTATCTTGCACACAAGTTGTGTTGGAAGTTTGCTGGTGCTCAACAATTGATGGTTGAATGAATAAACAAATCAATGAGGAAAAGCCAATCCCCCACTTTCTACCAAAGGCATTTTTAGCAATTAATCCACAAATCATAGTGTCATGAGGTAATCACACTTCCCCGCTGGAATAATGCCTTTATTGAAGGTTTGTTCCAGACCAAATATTCAACATCCAGTATATCAGGGTTTTAACCAAACTGTCTTAAATACAATTATGCAATAGCTGAAAATCTCTCTTATTACCTAAAACAAGACACTTTGTGCCTAAGTCCTGTAAAATGGACATTTGCTACTATTGCTCATCTTGAATGTGCAAGAGATCTATTCATGGTGCATCACTCATACAATTGTTCAGGACTAAATTGACATGGAGGCCCCACTACAAAACTAACAAATAAGGAACCATTGTATTGTTGCCCTCCAAGAAGGTAGAAAAGTTTGAGAGATAGATTTAGATGCCTAAAATATCTTAAAGATGCTTTGCTAGAATAAGTAGTTAAATTTTAAAATCATGTCATACCATCCAGTTCCCAGTCAGTATCACTATTTACTAATCAATTTAACTGTTTCCCTGACCTGCCCAAACTTCACATTTGCCCTCCTCCAACCCAGTCCCTTATGATGGTGGTCGTGATTGTCAAATACGTCTAATCTAATTTTAACATTGCTTAAAATGCCTCTTATTTGGTATCAGGATCTGATCCTTTCCCTTGGTCTGAGTCTTGTAATTGTGAGCCTTGAGTGTCTCCTTCCCCATCTGGCAATGGTCTCCTTCTTACACTACAGCTCTAAACCAATGTCTCTAATATATTTCACTCCTCAAATATTTGTCTCTTTTTCCTCAGTCTCTTGATTCTACATAAAATTCTCCAGCTTTTCTTTATATCAATTCTCAGTCAGCTTAAGATTCCCATTCAGATATAAGAGCCTTCCTTTGTCCTGAGGACAAATCATGTCATCCATGTGTCTCACAGTCTGACTTCTGTGGCAAAAGGCATCATCGGAATGAAGTAATGCATTTTACATTTACTTGTCTAGTTCTGCCTTTCCTGCAAATTTCATGATGGTGTCTTTCTGGTTTACCAACATGTGCTCAACAAACCGAGCACTGCCTACTCCAAAATAGATACTAACAAACATGTATAGCATAAATAAGATTTGAAAAGGAGGAGAGAAGAGGGAAGGAAAAGGAGAAGGGAAGGTGTGGAGGAGGAAAAAGAGGAGGAGGAGGAGGAAGGGTGAGGGGAGAGAAGGAAGAAATGAAAGCAAGGAAATCAATCCAATGTGAATTGCATCTGCCTTGGGAGAGCTTTGCACCTTAATGAGTAAATGATTACCACTCCCTTCCTCAGGGAGCCAAGATGGCTTCTTAACCAATTTCAGTGCTCCGTAGAAAACCTATTCTGAGAGACTCCAACCTGGCTCCAAATTAAGTCTTTCCTTAAAAGAGAAAAGAAAGACATTGGATATATGGGCTTAAGGGAAAGTAGGAATGTGCATATTCACCTAGTCTTCAACTTCCATGATCATCACCCTGGTCCCAGAATAGTTGACACTTCTTTTGCTTTGAAGCAGATGTGCTGACAATGAATGAAAAAGAAATTATTTCTTCTGGACATGACTTAGAGTCTCAGGTACTCATAATTTACCTCCTACACTGAGAGTTTGAATCTGTCTGGGAATGTTTTTCTAAGGACAGAATTGAGCTTTGTCAATGAGACTATTAGCCCTAAACGTCAAAGCACACCCCAGCTTTTAACACAGAAATGTTAGTGTGAGATAAACTAAAACTTTGAGTTAAAATCCTGACTTCAGGTGCCTAGTACTATGCTCATCACACACACACCTTTATCGGCCACCCAACCTGGGCATCGACACTTAGTCCTGTACACAGGAGCTGAGTCAGTTTCTCCTAATCCTCACAAACCAAGGGGATGTGGAGGAGTTTATGTTTGTGACTTAGAGTCCCTGAATGTCCACTAGAGAAGAGGAATCTCATTCTATCATTCTTAGGAAGAATATAAGAAATGAAAACATTCTTTTGGCTAAGGTACACTGAACTAGGCCCGGTTATCTTTGATTCATGGTATGTTTTGAACAACAACAAAAAATTCTTGCTGACTGAAAGCTAGGTCAGTATTACTACTTCTGTCCTTATTTCTGAAGGAAGAAAAATATACCGAATACAATCTCTGCCCAAAAAGTAACACTTGCTTTAACCTCTTCATCCCAGTTTTGGAGTTTAAATCCTCATAAATACAACATTTAAGCAATGTCAGTTATTGTGATAAATGACACTGAATTTGTATGCATATTGATCTCTGATTCTTAAAGCAAGTGGATCATTTTCCCAGCAATTAAAGGTAAAGATTAATTCCAAGAAGTATTTGGAGATAGAAAGCAGCTAAAATTGTCTTCTGTGATTCAGTTTTCTATGCTCTGAAAAAGAAGTCTAAATTCAGTAGAGAAAGTCCATTTGTCCTTGGTCATGACCTTCAGTGAAACCCTTCAAATTGCCATCAAACTGCATCTACCACTCAGCAATCAGCTACCTCGAGAAGGAGTTATAGATGACCACCTGACTTTCTTAATAAAAGAACAAGCAGGAAAGGATAATTTATTCTTTAATCTTTAGAGGCCTCTAAACATGGCCATAAGATGCTTTCAAGCTTTGTAGCTAGATTCCCAGACAAGCTTCAGGAAGACTGATGTTGTATGTCTTCGTGTGTAGAAGAGAGACATAGCAGTATAAGTTCAAATTTAACCCAAAAAGGTTTTTTCATCATGCTTGTTTGTGTGCATACAAAGTCTTGCTCTACATTTCATCTGCTTACATATTTTGAAGTTGATTCTTTTGCCACCTAGCTGTAAAATTTAGAGGACACATAAAATCATGAGCTAGGTGAGATACGATTATGGATCTTGTTCACCAACAAATCAGTTGGAATTTAAAGGCCTGAATGTCAACAATTCAACCTCAAATACTCACCAGGAATAGCCAGTGCTCATCATTTAAGCAGTCATTTCCCAACTGTGTGAGCAAGTACACATTTCCTACGAAATATTTGCTAGGTTTGTTCCTGTGCTTTTGCCATGCCATGATAAACTGTGGGCATATTCAAAGACACTGAGAAAAGGTGAAATGTTTAAAGGAAAAATGAGAAGCATTGCATCACATATTTTTTACAATAATCCTTGGCCATATGATTAATAAAAAGTACGGCATCCATCCAAGGTTGAACAGATGGTTACTAAGCAAGGTCCTAATAGAAACAGCTTTTGCATGAAGTTGTGTGGCCTCTGTACAAGCTCATGATTCTGGCAGTCTTTTTCATAGCTACTATCAGACAGTCATGGATAAGAATCCTTCCACCATAATCTCATAACATCTCAGTTTTGTTTGTGTGAATTTTGGTTATAGGAGACACAAGCAACCCCATTTTAATTCTTAAACTTTTACGGTTTCTTCTATGTTTCATATAATGTGATGTAATTTCCAAGACAGTGGGAAGTTGGGAGATAGTTGGACCCAGGAAAACTCAGCCGTGCATTGGCTCAGCCATAGCATAAGAATGGTCAAGAACCACATTCAAGATGAAATTATGGTGCCCAAATATCAGGCCTGCATTACCTTCACTGTTTGAGTTTCTCCTTTTATAAAACAGAGTGATAACAGTACTTAGGATTTATCATGAGTAAATGAAGAAATTTGTGTAAGTCATTTAGAAAAGGGCTGGACTATGAAAATTTCTCCGTAAACGGTCATTAATATTGCCACCAAAAAAAGTGAGCACCTCATATTTCTATTCTGACATATCTGGCTCTCACAATCTGACTGTATGGAATTCTTGTGTCTTTGCTGGGGTGCCATGGTCCCCAGGATCTTGTGTAGAAACTTCCACAAAGAAGCCACATGCTTTCTTTTTAGAGAGGAAACCCTTTCCCAGAAATTTCTTAGCTTCTCAAACTATCTGAGGTAAAGTACCAATCCATTATGAACCAATATCTTTTATAAAATACAATAAAATAAATTCCTAGAGAAATAAAAGGTATTCAAAATACAATTCTTGCAATTATAGTCAACTAGCATAAAATTCTTCCATTAAATTAAAATATTGGATTTCTAAATGCAAAATATAGATTTTTCTTAAGCAGTTGTCTCTTTACTACTCTAAGGCCAAGGCTAGATCACATGATGGGGCAAGAGCCATCTCTGGAAGAGGAAAAATATGTGAGGCTCTGTTCCATCACCTTGCTCCACTACACATGCATGTTCATGTCTGCTGTGGGCATATCTGGTCAGGAAGGCTATGGTTTGTTACACCTAGAGGCACAAGTGACATGCTATGGGAGAAGGTGCTCAAAATAATATTTTTACAAGGCCATTTAGAAAAGGCTTTTTCGAGCAGGTGGAGGTCAAGCTGAGTCTTGCACAATCAAATCTGTGGCTTTGATATAGCACTGTGGGGAAAGGGTGCTCCTGGCACAGGGAACAATAAATTGGAGCTAAAGAGAGGGAAAGCTCTTTAGGCATAGAGACACTTTGAAGTGAAGCTATTCTGCCAGACTTGTATTTTACAGGAGAGAGAGAGAGAGAGAGAGAAGGAGAGAGAGAGAGAGAGAGAGAGAGAGAGAGAGAGAGAGAGAGAGAGAATATTACTGACTAACTCTTTAGTTTAGGGTTAGGAAAATGACCCTCCCAAGATGTTCATGTCTTAATGCCTGAACCAGTGACTACATCAGCTAACACCAGAAAAGGAGCTCTGTAAATGTGATTAGACTTTGAGATAGAGCTTGAGATGAATATAGAACTATCCCAGTGCACCTTCTGAGTGACATGGAGGCAGAGGATTGCAGTTTAGCGACAAGCAATGACAGATGAGGCAAGAAAAAGATGTCAGTGTGAGGAG
Source organism: Cavia porcellus (assembly GCF_034190915.1). NCBI lineage: Eukaryota > Metazoa > Chordata > Mammalia > Rodentia > Caviidae > Cavia > Cavia porcellus. The sequence goes on from NW_026947490.1 coordinate 43,080,351, forward strand.
GATTCAGTGTTCTGAGGTTCGGGAGGATGTGTGCAAGGACCAGAAAGGGGGTCTGAAAGGAAATGGGAGCTGGCAGGCAGCCAGCTAGAGGTGTCACGTATTTTTCTATGTCAAAACTAATGGAGCATTTATCTGAAATGAAGAGTTCTGAATCCCAGATCCATAGGTTCACATTTGTCAGTATGTGGAACCTGTTTTTAACAGGTTTTCCTTGTGTTTCTATGCTTATTTCTGTTTGGGAACCAACAACCATTTCTTTGGAGGACAGTGAGGCCCCATGCTCACATAGGGAATCAATACCAGAAAATGATTATATCCTATGTCTTCAGATTCCTGAGTTGGACCCTTTCCCTTTCTTTGTTTCTTCTATTCTTTTTTTTATAGCTGTGTGTGTGCATGCGTGCGTGCGTGTATGCGTGCATGTGTGTATGTGTTTGTGTGTGGGGGGGTTAGGGTTCCCTTTATTATATTAGACTGGAAGAATCTTTAAAAAATAAAAATCTGAATCATAAATGATCCAAAAGACTTAAATTCTAAATATAAATAATTGGGCTTATGATAAAGTAAGCAGGACCTTGACTCCAACTCACCAATTGTCAAATTCTGACCAAACATATATCCACCATCTATTTTCCTCTTTTTGTGTTAGTTTTTCAAAATCCTCATGACTACATATATTCTCATATTGCTTCAAACCATATCCCACACATTGTAGCATTACATCCATAAATATTACAGCAAATGTCTCTAAAATACAAGAATTCCTTCTATATTTTAAAAAATAACCACACTATCATTATCATACTAATGAATAATTTCTATTACCAAACATCAGAATATATTTTGAAGATTTTCTACCTCAAACCTTTTATATCTAGTACTACATCCAAAAGTGCTTGTGAATTTTATTTTCAAGTTTTTAAAATTTTTATTAGAATCATAAAGTGATTGCTTTATGCAATGAAGATCACATTGGAGTGAGATAAACAAGACTTAACATTTATTGTTTTTACCTAGTTCTGTGTGCCCTTGGATAAGTAACTCAACCTTTCTGAGCTCCAGGTCTTTATCTTATGGTTGGTGCTAAGAAAACTTACTTGTGGGTAGCTGAGCAAGGTAGCTTGTACCTGTTACCCCAGCAAGTTAGGAAAGTAATACTGACATAACATTTACAAGAAAATGAAGATGCTACACTCTCATCCAGATTCAATAAGAAATCCCAGGAGTTATAAGCTCAAGTTTGGACAACCAACAGCCTAGAGTTTTAAGTGTGTACTGCACTGTAATGAACATCATTTACTGGGTCTCAGTGTTCTTATCTTTTGACATTTGGGTAACAATGCTTTGTTCATGGGAAAATGTATGAGAGAACACAGCACAGTGCCTAGCACATACCTACGCAACAAAACCTGGGCATTGTGATCAATGACATGGATGACTAAGTAAAACCCAGGAGTCTTACCAAGACTCTGTGAAATACACAATTTGTTGTGAAATCACTTAATATCCCTTAATGAGAAGTTTAGAGTATATGTCTCATCATCCTAGCTGCAGGACAGAAGGAGCCATTGGTTCCAGACTCAGATCATCAGTCAAGGGTTGCCCCATGGGGCTACTAATTGACTCATATTTTCAGGTCATACCTGTAGACATTCATCGTGGTTCTTATAGATATTTCATAGTATCAGAAAACATAGTAAGAAAGAAAAAAAATATACCTGGTGCAGGCAAGGCAAAGTATTGGCTGTTTATAGGTGCAGGAGACTGGTTGCTATAGCAACTGTGGAAGGTTGAAAAATGCAGAGACATGTGATGCACAGTCTGATGTATATACTGAAGAGTCTCCTTACCCAGGATGACTTGCAAACTGGTCAACCTGGCATTGGGAACCCTCCTTAACAAGCCTCCATTTAGTTCATTGGATTCTACTTCTATGTCCCCTCCCTACATTCCAGACAGTTATAATTTCCAGAGACTTTCCTTGAGCTTTGCTGAAAACTTTTTTTGTTGTTTTGAATGTTGTTCACATTGCCCAAACATATCCAAACCAGATTTTGGATTGTTGCAAATTGCACCTGTACACTGAAGCCCTCCTGATGTCACCATAATCATACCTTCTGTACTCTGCATTTTTGGGTGTTTCTAACAAACCTAACACAGGCAGGAATTCAGAATTTTTCATATTTCCATTCTTCATTTTCATAGCACTAGATGTTAATTTAACTCTCTGCAATTCTCCAATGCCAACTGGGTTGCCAATGATTCAATTCAGTTCTTCCATTATCTGTTTTAGCATCATATTCCCCAGTTAAAGGGCTCAATCTCATAACACTGCTCCAATGTTAGATGCTAGACCCAAGACCCAAGCAGCCAGGACTTTGAACTGACCAGCTATAAATCAGGGGTTTCCATGACTTTCTCTTCAGTTTAATGATTTGCTAGCCTATTTGCAAAATGTAAGATAGGATTTTACTTATATTTATCAATTTTATTATAAAGGTAATAATTTATTAACAACCTAAAGGAAGGGAAGCACAAGGTAGTGTTTTGTGGTCAAAGAACAGAGAGAAGGGCTTCCATGCCTTCTCTAGGCAAAATATTCTCCCAGAACTTCAGTAGTGTTCATCAATTTGGAAATTCCCTCAAACTTGGATGTTTTTAAGAGGTTTCACTGCATAGTTGTATATTTCTGTGGATTGGTGATAGAATTCAATATATATTTATTCTGCCCTCCTAGGAGGTCTGGAGTAAGACTGAAGGTTCCAATCTTCTAATGAAGACTTAACCTTTCAAGAGACCAACCCTGATCCTTACCCAGAGGTCATCTAGAAGCTGTCCAAGTGTCATGTCATTAGCACAAACTCAGATATATTGAAGGAAGACATTAATGAATAAGAAAAGACACTCCTTCACTCAGAAACTCTAAAGATTTTAGGAGTTCTGTACCAAGAACCAGAACCAGGACAAAAACCAAATTTTTATTTTCTACTGTACTACAAATTTTACTGTATAAACAGAAATAAAGGAAAGGAATAATGGACTGAGGAAAAGAAGGAGGCAGAAAAGAAAGGAAGGAAGGAAGAAAAGAGATAAGAAGGCGGGGGGAATCATTCAGCAGTTGGCTACACTGCTTCAGGTCTCCTGGGTGGAAAATGTTTGGCCAACAATGCCTTAGAGAAGCTTAATCCAAACTATGCTTTTCATGCACTGACTGAGCATTGTGACTTCCCCCGAAAATCCTTACAAAAGCAGACCAATTAATTGTTTCAGCTCACAGACCAACCATGACTGCTCCTTAGCTCAACACTGGCATGACAAGAAGGCATTCATGGTTTGCTTGGCTGGCAGCTGAACAGCCAGAGCAGTTTGGAACTGGGTAAGCTTGGACTGCTCCAGCCCTCTCTTGCCTCTGATATGCAAATGAGCCCAGGTGGGGTATTCAGTGGATAAGATGAGTTTATCCAGCTTTCTACAGTTCTGGACCAGATGTTTTCCTTCCACTTTACCTCTTAATCTAGATAAAGTGGTGATGCCTTAGGAGGATAGGCTGCTCACTCTTTGGCTGCAGTTTTACTCCTGAACAGCTGCAAAAAAAACTAGGAGAGTGAACAAAATGTTGTGTATCTATGTGTGTAACAAGTTCCAACTTCTTTTTTTATTTTAAAGAGGGTAAAATTAAACAGAACAAAACAGATCATAAGGAAAAATTTTAGGAAACAGATTTCAAAACAAGACCATTGGAGATCTTCACTGTTTATCATATTGTCTCTTGTTTTCTACCATATAGCTGTCCACATCTTAACACACAGCGAATCCATACTGAACAGTATAGTACTAAACTAATCAGAACAGGATGATGAAGGCATTTTAGGTCTACAAGACCAGACAATAGGGAAGTCAACAATGGCTGCCATAATGTCACTTGTTCTCTTTGAAACAGCTGTCCAACTTCCAACTTCTTAACCAGTTAAAGTCAGTCACCTTACTCCTTTGACATTCACCATTCCAGAGTGTGGCAACTGCACTATTTGCATTCTTAGATGTTGCAGGAATTAAACATTGTCTGGAAGCCAAAAGGAATATCACTGTAGAGTTGGAATTAGATGGACTGAGTGCAAATTACTAATATCATTATTACTCCTGGGGATTAGGGGCATTACAATGACCCAGAAGGGGTTGGGAATTCTAGTCACACAGGCATCTGTTCAGTCAACTTAGTCTCAAACTACTTTTGTGCCACAAACTTCTGTTAGGAAGTGTTTTCGTGTATAACTAATATCATAGGTAGCGACTTAGGCAATAGAGTAGAAAATACTCAGAACACTATCGATATCCTTTTTCCCCCACTTCTGGAAGTGAATCAGAATACATATAGATGAGAGGAGTGTTATTATAGGGAAATCTGCTTTCATTTGCACTGGAACCAAATCATTACTAAATACTGATACTTGATTGTTAACAAATTTCTTGCAACAATGCTAACATCTATTTATAATATTATTTTATGAAAACACGAGTCAGAACTGCTAATCTAAAAATTTAAACTACTATAAACCAAAGTCTCCATGTCCTATAAAATCTAGGGAGGTTGGCTCTATTTCATGCCCTGAGAAAAGTGCAACCCCTCCCTCTTATTTACAAAAATAGGAAGCATCCATATTGTGGCCCCCTAAGTCCCAAAGTTCCTGCCTTCTCTGGTCCTATGTCTTGACAGTCTTTCTCTAGTTTCTCTAAAATACACACACACACACACACACACACACACAAACACACACACACACACACACACACACACACACACACACACACACACACACAAACAGTGAGAGACAGATTGAGAGAGATGAAGAAACAGAAAGATGACCTTTGGCCATTTCATGTGTGCATTATTAGAGCAGAGTAAGCTCTAAATTAGACACTTTGAGGTTGAAATTACCACTAACAACCTTGTGCAAGTTATATAATCTTTCCAAGATTCCATATCCACTTACTTAAATGAGTGTAATAGTAGTACCCAACTCCTACAGTTGCCAGAAGGATTGAATGACATCATGTACTTAAAGCCTTTTTCATGGCAGTTGGAAACTACATTGTCGTCTTTCTGACTGCATATTGGAAAAGACAAAACAGTTTTTATTGTAGTGAAACACACAAAGAAACACACACAATTTTAAAAATGATTTTTATATAGTCTTAAACATACTTCCATGTTGCTCAGCAATCCCTTCTCTTTCCTACCCTATTATTTCCTCATTTCTGATTGTTTATATCTCAGCTTTTTCCAATTCTGAAACCTTGTCTCTTGCCAGTTAATAACCTCAAGGTCCTCCCTTCTTCCCCTAAGAATTTATCGAGGTACTTGGCTAGACAAAGGCAATGGCTCTCAGCTATTAAGTTGATTATTTTTAGCCATCTTATAGAAGTTAAACCCCTAGAGATGCCAGTGTTTTGCAATTTTCAGATGCTGCATACAAACTCATTATTGATGTTAAGAAAATGGGTTATTATTTTATTGTGGTTTACTGTTGGCAGCAATGCAAACTATAAGAATGGGGAGAATAATTCAGTGTATAAGCTACATCTCACTCATTCCTTTCTTAGGGCAAAAAATACTGCACAATCACCCCTGCACCATGAGGTTTCCTTCCCCTTTGCCTATCTGTTGTTTTGTTCAGGACATTCTCCAGTCCTTGTCAAAAGCAAGATGACATCCTGATGGCATCCTAGACAGAGGCTATGGTCACTACAAGGAAGCTATTGAGAGATCAGGCCACATTCTGACTTGAAAGTCCTCTGCCATCATTGGTCATTGACAGCACATTGGCAAAAGGATCTTCTGGTGTTTTCTTTTTATAACTTATCTTGGGTTCCTCTTGAGTGGCTGAGTCTTTCCTATCCAATTTATCCAATGTGCACTGGCTTTACTATTTGTCAGTTGCCAGAGAGGACAGATCTTGCAAACAAGATGAGAAATGTGAAGCTTGGAGATCCAGAAATCAGTTCTTATGATCAAAACTTATACAGATAAATCAGAATTTATGAAGACTATAAAGAGATTCTTTATCCTAGGACACAGTGGGAAGCTTAGTGGGGAGAATGCTGACCTGTCTCAGTTTCCACCCTCCATTTGCAAGTTCTGTTTCATATTCACATGTTTTCTTGTACTTTTCCTCTCTTCTCTTGCAGAAGTTCTTTGTGTCATGGTGGTACCATGAAGACATATTGCATGTTATGTATCAATTTAGATATCACTGATCTTTGGGGTTGCAGATTACCATTTTTTGCCTCCTCTTCAGTGGTTTCTATATTGATATGTGAGACATAAATTCTGTGCTATTTTGTTTCTGGACTCATGCAGTTTGGGAAGGTGAGAAGTACTATGCCACAAGGTCAATCTTTGGCCAAGGGAAAAATGTCCATCAGATAAACTCTTTCCATATTCTATTCTCAGACATTCTGCAATAGAAGCCCCATCAACCTGACCTCTCAGAAGATGGTATAGTGATACTCAGTAACTTAGTTGACAGAAGATGGCAACAGTTCAATGCATACTTGCTTACTGACCTTCCTTCTTTCACTGACTCACCTTCCTGTGCCTCACCCTATTCTGTACCCCATACCATGCTTTCTCAAGATCTAAAGCATGTGAGACTTTGTTTCTGAAAAATGCAAGCTAAGGCATGCGTGCACGCCTTGCTTCACCTCTAGACTACAGCAGAAGCTTCCCACTTTCCCCTCTGCAATTCCCTTTCTGTAGGTTGTTTGCTTTCCAATATCTATTCCTAGTAATTAAAATTTTCCCATGTAGCATGTCAAAGTCTACTCTGGTGGATTTTTCTCTCTCAGTGGCTTTCTATTTTGGAAATCTCCTCACATTCCATCCACAACCACACATGCAAGTGTAGTGGGAATTATTTTGTTCTTATATCTGCCATCATCTCCACTACAGTTGCTTTGCCCTGAATCAGGCCAAGAATGTCATTCTCTCTTTATCCAGATTTCAGCCTCAAGAGCATATATCATGCTATGTGAAGACAAGGAAGACATGGTGAAATAGAATGGTGCCCACAGAGAAAGAGAGAGAGAGAGACAGGACATAGACGAAGATAGACTTAGTAGCATTCTACTCCTTGTAAGTAGTAACCTTAACATTTTTCTGCATCAATGCTTAAATGTTCAGCCCTTCCTGTAATTATATGAGATATCCTGGTATTCCTGGAATAGTTTCTCTTCTCTGTAAGTTCACTTTCAAGATCAAGATTTGCTTCTCTCACTTCGTTCATTCATTTGACAAATATTATGTGCTAAGCATTTTCCTAAGCATGAGGATATGAGGAGGAGCAAATTGGAAAAAAATCATTGCTTTTAGGTAAAATATACTTTCATAAGAGCAACTAACAAATAGGACAATTATTTACATTAATGACAAGTGAAAATCAACTTGGGAATGAAGGAGGCCAATGTATTATTTTCATTAATCAAGAAAGGCCTCTCTTATTTACCTTTTTCTCATTGTTGAGACAAAATACCTGATTCCCAAAGTAAAGCAAGGATAGTTTTTTTAGCTCACAGGCTTTTGCTGTCTTCATCCTGCACTCTGCTAGCTCCAAGGCAGGGAGGTGTGGCTGAGGAGCAATGATTCATGGCATCTGCAAGTGGCAAGAGCAAACTGGGAAAGAGGGGGGAATGCACACCTCCTTTCCTCCCCTTATATTGCATGCTGGCATCCTGTCCCTGGGTGAGTGCAGCACTCACACTGCCAAACCTAGCACTAGGTGACAAGCCAATCACAAACACTGGCTCAGAATCTTCCATGACTGCATGAAGCTTGAGGGGCCACACAGACACAAACTGTAACAGCCTCCCTGAGGAAGAGATGAGCCATAGATAGTAAGAAGTAAGGTAAAAAACCAAATATAAAATCTCCAAGAAGGCAATAAACTTGTGTTTGGGAACAGAATGGAAGCCTGTGCACAGGGGATGGAAGGTGAGGACTCAGGCAGAAGCCAAAGAATGTGGCACTGTGAAAGAAAGCAGAAGGTCCCATACCTGGCATACTTTCAGCAGGCCTGCTGAGCACCACTCCCCACATCACTGGAACCAACCAGCCCACATGCAAAGTTCACCAAAGGTCAAGAGAAGGGAGGTCAGAGTCTTTCTCTACTTTGACAAACTTTGAGCCAAGATCAGTCCAGAGCCGTTTCAGGCTGTAATGTTTGGTTCCCCACCTCAAGATGGCAAATCTGCTTAAAAGAAACTAAGGATAGATTATCCAAACTGGATGACAATTTTGCAATGTGGGATTATGAAAGGAAAAACTTTTTAAAAATAAACAAGCAGTAACAATACAAAAGCTAGAAGATGACAAGAGGATCTCTAACTTGAGAATAAAGAAACAGGGGTACAAACAAAGGACTTACAAAGGCTATTCACAGAAATAATTAAGGAAAACTTCCCAAAAATAGGAAAAGGAAATGATATTGTGATATATGAGGCATACAGAAATCCAGCCACCTACAACCAAAACAGAGCTAAACCCAGGCATATAATAATCAAGATCCCAGAAATTCAATATAAGAACAGAATATTAAAAGCTGTTAGAGACAAGAAACTGATAACCTATAAAAGAAGGCCCAGAAGAATAATGGCAGGCTTCTCAACACAAACCATCAAGTCAAGAAGAGCCAGGAGTGAAATATTTTAAGCCCTGAAAGAAAATAACCTCCAGCCCAAGTTGATATACCCTGATAAACTGTCTCTAGAAATTAACAAATTGCTTCCAAGACAAAGAGGAACTTGGGAAATTCGCAATCACCATTCCAACTCTACAGAGAATACTGCAGGGCATTCTAGAGAGAGAGAAAAGTGCTAGGATTCCAGGAACAGTGGCAGAGAGGCCTCAATGAATGGAGCAGAAAACAGAATGAAGAAGACAATGATGGCAAAGAAGAGCATAACAGAATTGAGGCAGAGAAGATTTTATTCAAAACTGATATGATTGATAGTATCGAGTCTGAGAGCATAGGCAACTACGCTGAAGATGACAAGACTCTACGATACACATTCTGGTTTGATAATTGCCTGTTTTTGAAGTTCTATACTATATACAAAGTTGTGTTTTTATTAATACTGTTATGTACTGATATATTCAATTATACTATGTCTGATGATATAGCCAATTCTATTGAAGATAACAAGAGACAACACAGGAACCATGGTAGAACTCTTTGTACAATGGTCTTATACATTTTTTTTTCATTTCATGTGTTTATAGGAATATGGTTTGTTTTGTCTTGCTTTGTTTTGTTTCTCCCTCTAATAAACAAAGGACAGAAATACATGTTAAGAATCATGCATGTGTAGAATCTATAAGCAGTTTATGAGAACTGATCTTATGACACATGATGAAATGAACAGATACTTTGAAGAAAAAGAGACACTAAAATACCCAGTGCTGATCCTGGAGTGCTATAATGTGAAACCCAACAATAGTATTATTCTTTGTTCAGAGTGATATTAGCCTGCTTGGGTTTGTTCAATCTCAACATAATTGAAGATATGGATAACTGCATGTATGTTTATGTGAATAGGATTGATAACCATATTTCTAAGTTTTTGTTGGATAGTTGAGCAGAACTGGTTGCAATCTCACTGTTTGAATCCCTACTTTATATGCTCTACTTTAGTATCTTGAATAACTATTTGTAAGAAAGCAATCTATAATCATCAACTAATGATTTCTTACTGTTTGTTTTTTTTTCTTTGAACATATGTATTATTTCTACCCATTTTCTGTTTTGTTTAGTCTTTCTTTAAATTAAATTTTTAAAAAAATGAGACACTACATTACCCAGTGCTGATCATGTAGTGTCATGATATGAAATCCAGCAATACTATTATTCTTTGTTCAGAATGATTTTAACCTACTTTAGTTTGTTTAATCTAAACATAAATGAAGATATAGATAACTGAATGTATGTTAAAGTGCATAGGATTGACAGCCATGTTACTAAGTTTTTGTTGGATAATTGAACAGAACTCTTTGCAGTCTCACTGTTTGAATTCCCACTTTATATGTTCCATTTTTGTATTTTGAACAACTATTTGTAAAATGACAATATGTAAACATCAACTAGTGATTTCTTACTGTTAATTTTTTTTCTCTGAACGTATGTATTATTTCTACCTATTTTCTGTTTTGTTTAGTCTTTCTTTAAATAACATTTAAAAAAAAGACTGGAAGATGTAGTATTTTATGATGTCTCTCCTTTTACTATCACATCATATTTTGATTTTGAGAATACCTGGAGCTACATAATGGCCTCCAAATGGATTGTAACAAGCACTAACATTCATACCCGGTGGCACTTGCAAAGTTCTCCATTTATACCCAGTTAAAAATGAATGAACATTATGGAAACATGCAGTCAGGCAAGCAGATGGGAGGACATAGAGAAAGTGCTCAGGCAGCAGACATTTGTGGAGGCTTTCAGACCATCCCATTCCATGACAAAGAAGCTCAGCCTGCTCACCCGAGATGGCAAAAGTTACCAAAAAATATGGAAAGTCATACGACCTTTGGGGAAAGCATCTACACTAGAATAATAATCTCAGCTTTATTTGCACTCATTAGCAATGTTCCATATGTACAGCATGAATCACTTTAATTCCTACAACAGTCCTCTAGTATAGGCATTTGTATGCCAATTTTGCAGATTAGGATACTAAGGTTCCTTATCAGTAGCATACATTTTGGCGCCTGCCTGCTTGCAGAAGCCCTCTCCTATTGCTCATCTTTTGTGCTCCACACATACAGCTGTTTTTCTGTTCCTCAAACACTCAAAGCTGATTTCTACTTTAGGATCTTTGCACTCCTGCTACCTTTATTCTTCACAAGTCCAGTGCCTTTTCTCTGTTTAAGTTTCAGTCTAAGTGTTCCTCCTCATAAAGACCTTTCTTGGGAAAACTAGGGAAAGAATTTCTCACCTGCTCCTGGCCACTGGCTTTCTTTTTCTTTATAAATATACTGCATCGCTACTTAGAAGTTTTTGTTGATTGATTTTACTTTTTGTAGTACTGGAAATCTGGGCAATGACTCTGCCACTTAACTATATTCCCAGCTCTTGTTTAACTTTTAAATTGACTAAATATTCTCCTAATAGAATATAAATTCCATTTGAAAGTTCATACCAGGTTTGACTGCCCACCAGTATACTTCAGTATCTTGCATTATGGCAGATCATTTCTAGTACAAATGTTTCCTTTAGATCTGAGATGTTACACGAAAATCTCATGTGTTCAGAGGTGGGTCCTTTGGAAAGTGGTTGGATCAAGGGGGTGCCATACTCATCAGTAAATTAATCCATTGATGAATTGATTGCAGAATGCGCTGTTAAAAGGTGAGACCTGGTTGCAAAAGGCAAGTCACTGGAGTGCAGGGTTAACCTGAGAGGGTGTGTTTTTGTTCCCAAGTATGCCCTTCTCTCTCTGCTTCCTTTGAGGTGAGGTGAGGGGAGGTGAGGTTGCTGTGAGGTGAGAAGCTTTCTTCCATCATGCCCTTCTGTCACGCCATTATTGCCTAGAAGCCAAACAACTATGGACTGAATTCCCCCAAATACACATCTCCTCCTTTAAGATGTGGATGTTGTGTATTTTGCCCTAGTGACAGGAAAATGACTAATACAGTATTCCTGTCATAAATATCTTTCCTATGTACCCTGTGTAAAGAATTTTTCACTCACTCTTGAATTCTGTCTTTTTTTTATTATCTTCCTTTATAAATAACCCACCTCATTATCTAGAATTTCTTGTTTATTAATTTTATGTTTTTTATTTTTATTGTGTTGGTATTTAGACAAATGCTGTACCATGGAACTACCCCTGCTAATCTTCGAATGTCTTTTAAATTGACTGATTATGCCACTGACAGAATATAAGTGCTGCCTGAAAGTTCATGCCAGTTTTGCTTACCCATCATTGTACTGTCAACATCTTGCTTGATGCCTGACCATCACTGGTGCACAGACTTTCCTTGTCCAACAACGAAGAGTAAATGAAAGAGAATATTTTTCCAGGGCCATGCCATAATCAATACATAAAGCCCTGTGATGGATCAAAAACTGGTGTTCAACTTAAACACCAGCTGAACTGAATCAGCATGGTGCTGAGTGTAGATGGCCCATCTGAGGAAAATTGCCAGCATAAAAATTCTCTCCTCCTGGAGAGGAAGAGTAGCATGGTAGGTTCTAAGTGAGTGTTATTGATTGGAGCAGTTGGTTATCCTGGTGGAGCTTATCATGCTGCCTTCCCTGATATGAACGTAACTGTTATCATCAGAGAAATATGAGACCTTGTTGTTGCTGAGAAAGGCTGTGTTTCGCATTGAGGAAGTTCTTGTCCATATGCTGAGCATTGTTTCCTGGTTCCCGAGGGGATGATGGTGTGCTGCTCAGTCTCCAGAAGAAGCTTGTCATGCTGTCATACTGATATGAACTCATCTATTCTCATCATTGGAGGAGCTTGAGACCTTATTGTCACTGAGGGGATGGCTTTGGTACATTTTGGGGAAACTCTGGTTCTTACTTTGAGTATTGCTTCCTGGCTACAATGCACAATCTTCAGACTATTGGCACAGATCCTTCATCCCACTGGCACAGACATTCTAGCTTCCACCACTGACCTTTGAGCCTTTCCAGTACAGGTCAGTGAAACAGATTTGCATGAATCGTTGTGGCTTCCAGTTGGACTCATGGGGGTCATTGTCATGGGCTCTAGGTCTTCAGCTGGACTCATGCCAGGACATTACTGTGTGATCTGGGGCTTCAGCTGGATTCTGTAGTCTTAATGTGTGGAAAAATTTCCTGCATTTTCCTTGTATTTGACTCTTTGGGTGACCATTATAAATAATATTGTAAATTATGTGTCGTGTGTTGCCTATGTTTTCCTTGCAATTCCTGACTACAATAATCCCTAAGGCTATCTGGGGCATGGATTTGTGACAAATGTTGACACTAACTTCTTTCAAACTGCAATTCTGTATCTTGATAATATACTCAGTTACTCATCTGTTAAATCACTAGGGTCCTAACGAGTCCCTGGTACTGTCCTAGATGCTAGTGCTGCTGTGGGGAATAAGACAAAAGCATTGCCCTCCAAGAGTTGCCATTCTGATGGGATAAAAGTGTCTGTGTCCTTGTTTATCATCTTACCTAATTTCTGGAGCAGTAATAGCTATGCAGATAGAGAGAAGTAGGAAGTACATATTTAGACACTGAGGCTAGAGAGTGCTTATCTGCAATGAAAGTCACATGAATGTCTGGGAGAAGAGAATTCTAGGAAGAAGAACCAGAAAGTGGTTTTCTTGGAAACAAGAGGTTTCTTGGTGGATCAAAGAATAAAACAGAAAATGTGAGTGAGATCCAATAAAAATAGAGGAGCATAAAAGCTGATGTCATAGAGGCCCGCAGAAGCCTTGTCATGGAGGCATGGGAGTCCTGAAGACATGACATTTTATTTTGTGATAACAAGCCTTGGGAAGATTCTGAGCTGCGAGTAGACATGATCTTATTTGCAACTTTAATCCTTTTGTTTCTACATGGGGAAGAAACTGAAGAGATCAAATAGAAGACAGGAATCCTGCCTTTCTAATAGGCTGTCCCACAACCCACTCAGATAGAAGTCCATGAACTGCCAGGAGGAGATTGCTGCCATTGCAATGGATCTGCTTTCTCTACATGAGAAGCAAGTCTTATGGCAGGAGTTATATAAGAGTAAATATACTGACTGATGTTACATATATAGTTTTTGATGAAGTTACCTATGAGTTAGAATTATGCTAAACCTCTAAACCTAAGAGGGAAAAGTGTCTATAGTAAGTGCTCAGCGAAGATTGAAAATGTGTATGTCGCATAATTTCTATCAAAATTCAGTGGTTTTCAAATGTATTGCTGTAGTGAACACTCCATACTGCTTCTCCCCTGAAGTGACATGGCATGCCCGGTCTCACTGCAGGCTCACATTGTCTCTCCATGGATCAGTTTTGCTCTAGTGCTTTCTGCCTTCCTAATAGACTGCAACTGTGGCCTCTGATTCAGAAATTTTGATTTCTCTTTCAATTATTTATTTATTTTTGCTTCTCACACTTATTTCTTCTAAAGTTTCTTGTATATTTTGAGAATTTTCAATTCCTATGTCCTGGAGATACATTCACTGTTTAATTGCAATGCAGGCTACTCCTCAGCACTGCTGAGCAGAGATGAGTAAGTGGAAAATCCTCAAGGATATAAGGATATGAGGATATAAGTAACTGTTTTAAATCCTAATTGCTTTCAAGCCTCCCCACCATTACCACCACCAGGCTAGAAGTCAGCAAGGATAGACTAATTGTTCAGAACCACACAACTGATTTTGTCATGGTCTGATTAGTTTGCCAGAGCTTCTGTAGTGAAATACTGAAGATGGGTTGGCTTCAAACCATATAAATGAATTATTTTTCATTTCTAGAGGCTAGATGTCCAAATTCAACTTGTTAGTGGTGTTGTGTTCCCCAGAAAGCACTATGAAGGGATTCTTCCTTGCCACTTCCAAATCCTTTGATCTGTGGTGGCCATACTCCAATCTTTGCTTCCAATTTTATGGCTGTGTTCCCCCTGGGTCCATTTCCAAATTTCCCTTTTCCTATGAGAGCACAAGCCATATTGGATTAAGTGGCTGTATTCCAATATGGCCTCATCTTAACCAGTTCACTTAAAACAACCCAAATCTCTAAAATAAATTAATGTTTTGGGAGCATTTCCTAAGTATCTACCATTGTGTTAAGATAATCAGAGTTATTGTACAAAAATATCTTATGATAGGGTAGCTGTCATTATCCTTTTCCTGTAGATAAAGAAATGAAAACTCTTAGCCCAAGGTCTCTGTCTGTAAGAGACAGAGCCAAGATTTCAGCTTAAGTGGGCCTGACTCCCAGCATTGTGAGCTTAATTATAATCTCCTGCTGTGCCCACAGATCCTTTTTTCATTATCCACAAACATTACGATGCTAAGGAACTAAATTTCTTTCCCAGCAGCCCTTTTTCTAAGCTGATACTTCACAAATTAGAATCATAATCAAAAAATTGTTCTTTTCAACACATCATACCGATTGTCCAGAATGGGAGTCCTGATTTGATGTATGCGTGGATAAAGCAGAATCTGCTTTCATGCTCAGAAAGAGCCTGGTTCTGCAAACACAGTGGACCACATCACCCAGGGGCATCACCACCACATTTCTTCAGATTCCCAGCTATTTCCTGAGGCTGACCTCAGAGGAAGGGCTGAGTCTCCTTGTTGACATAATCAGTCCAAGTAGGCAACACTTTGATAAAGAAAAGTGAAGAAAGTTCTATTAGACACAAGTTTTCCGTGTTGCTGAGAATCACTTCTTAGTTTCTCCTTGAACCACTGATAATCTGTGATTGCTATGTAGTATTTTTGATTGCTTTGAGTTTTACATAGTCATATCTGATGAAGAATATTCTCAAATCAGTAAAAGTTTGAGACAGTAAACAGATACCTTTCCTGCCTCTGTGAGTCTTCTCGGGAATAATAGCACTGTATCAATATTCTTAGAGATTTGGACTGAAAGTTTGGAATGGTGATTCCAATACAGAAATATAGTAGAGAAGACTGAATAAGAAATCTTATTGTACAAAACCAAGCATTTACTCTAACCCTTCACAGAGATGACTTCTGGTAATTTGGGAGAAGAGGGCTGTTTCCTATCCTTCCCTGAGTTAGTACATAATAAATCACACTTCTGTTGCCACCTCCTTTTAGCCCCGTTTTTGTTATAAACTGAATCACATCTCACAAAAATTTGCATGTGGTGGTCCTAACCTAAATTGAGGCTATTTGAATGTAGAGCCATTTTGGAAATAAGCAAGATTTACATGAATCTAGAAGGGTGAGAGCCTAATTCAATAGAATTTGTAAGATGATGGCCTTAAGAGACCGTAGTGAACTCACTAGCTGCCATTGGGGACCAGTAGAGAGCCAGTCAGCCATGCCCCTGTGAATCTACAGCTGCCATCAGGAGAGTCTCAGTGCAGCTGCCTGGAGAAGTGTGTCCCACACCCCACTTCTTCCCTGAGAACCTAGATTAGGACAATCCTAGGTGCCTGACCCATTCCCCTACACCAGGGATGGGCAGCCAACACAGGCTGAGACCCCACAACGGGCTTGTCCAGAGAAACTCAGGAAAATGCCAAATGAAGGAGTAAAAGGCAATTTCAGGCCTCCAGCCCACACAGAACAAGTCTAGAAGACACAGAAACAGAAGAAATTGGAAGTTTTGCACCTGAACTTTCTAAAAGAATAGTAACTGAAGTAAAGAAACAACTTCATGAGGTGGTTAAGATAATCATATCAGAAATAATATCTCAGGTAAAAGAAGAGATGACATACATAAAAAAAAGAATTGATGAGCATATCTAAAAAAAAGCTATACATAAAAAATAGAAACAAAGGAAAAGAAACTTGAATGAATGAGATAAGAAAGAAGCACAATTCATGAAACAGATTCAAAGAGAGATTCAGGAAATTAAAAACTCCACTGAAAGCTGCCAAAGCCACTTGAAAGAAACTGAAGGTAGATTTTCAGACCTTGAAGACAGGATTTCAACCAGTGATCACAAATGAAAAGATCTATTTAAAAAAAAAAAGAACCAGGAAATAATAATTCAATGGCTGCAAGATGTTGCCAAGGAAAATAATTTAAGACTGAGGTCAACACAGATGATATAAAAAGACTATGCACAGAAGTAAAGCAGTACATTTCCCAAGAATGGGAGAAACCTGACATACAGATAAGTGAGGCATCTAGAAATCAAACTAACCATAACCAAAATATTTCCAAATCCAGACATATCATAATCAAAATCTCAGAAATTCAGCATGAGAACAGACTATTACAGGCTATCAGACAAAAGAAACACATCACCTATAAAGGAAAACCCATTGGAATCATGGCAAACTTCGCAACACAAACCATCAAGGCAAGAACTTATAGTGAAATGTTTCCAGTCCTGAAAGAAAACAACTTTCAACCCAGATTGGTGTACCCTACAAAAGTATCTTTCAACATTAGAGAGATAAAGAGAGAGATAAAGAACAACTGAAGGAATTCATGACCATCAAACTAATCCTCCAAAGAGTCCTGAAGGGTATGCTAGAGAGAGATAAAGATGGCCACAGTTCTAGGGACAGCAGCAGATGGGCA
This sequence comes from Cavia porcellus, assembly GCF_034190915.1. NCBI lineage: Eukaryota > Metazoa > Chordata > Mammalia > Rodentia > Caviidae > Cavia > Cavia porcellus. Next base: position 43,097,608 of record NW_026947490.1, read on the forward strand.
TCACCAAACAGGGCAGGAAATTGAATGGAGGGGAAACATGACAGGGAGTAATGGCAGGAAAATAGCATGGCAGAGATGAGCCAGTACATTTCACTTCTAAGCATTAATGTAGACAGCTTCAATTTACCAATAAAAGGAAACATGGGCAGATTGGATCAGTAAACAGGATCCATCAATATAACATATACAAGAAACACATCTTCTCAAAAAGAAATTCATGGACTGAAGTTTGGAGGGGAGAAGACAATGCTGCATGAGATGGGGGCCCAGAAGAAAGCAGGGGTAACTTACCCATCAACTGCAGAATGGGTAAGAATGATATGGTATTTTTATACAATGCAAAGCCATTCAGCTATAAAGAAGGATAATCTCAAGGTTCTTGTAGGTAAACGGATGTGATTTGAGATCATGCTCATGAGTGAAATGGTTTGGATTCACGTGGGTGAACAATGTATTGTGTCTTTAGCATAAAAACTGAAGTAGTTAGTGGTATCCCAAATGTACAAAAAATATTGTGAAGGTGAAAGGGGAGGAAATGTCTAAAGAGCCAAGGTGGTAGCCATTGTTAATTTCCTATATTGTGTTTTGAAGTCCTGTATAATTTTCATTGTTTTGTTTGGTTTTATTCTGCTCTGTTTTGCTTGCTTTTATTATGTCTGATGTTAAGGACAGGTATTTTGAAGATATCAGGAGACATTTTGGTAGCTATTGTTGATTTCCTATTACCTTGTCTTGAAGTCCTGTATCATTTGCACCGTTTTCTTTTGATTGGCTTTATTCGGCTTCATTTTGCTTGATTCTCTTTAAAACAAAAAAGAAAAGACCACAGATTCCTTCCCATCTTCTTCTCACTCTCCCTATCCCAATCCATAAAATACACAGGAAAAGACAAGCAGGAACATAACAAGCAGGTGATTACTTGCAAGCCACCAACAAGACCTCACTAGACCCAACTGTGAACTTTCAGGATGGAGAACTGTGAGAAAATAAATTTCTGCTGTAATCTGTGGCATTCTGCCACTGCACCCCTAAGCTGACTAATGTATCTGTGAGGCCCTCTTTCTCTAATCTACTTCATTCTGAAGGCTCTTACCCTGCCTTCATTCTCCTGAGAAAACCCCAAAGTAAAATGACCACATGCACCACACCTTTCTGTGGTTTGAAGCATGTTAATTATTTAAAATGTATACATAGTAACACCATCACAAATTAGATTACAGACATAATTTTTCCTACTCATGAAACTAATTGGCAACTTTCTGTCCTGCATAAGAGGAATTTCCTACTACTTAAAAATCTTCTTGACCATTTCTTTTTTCTTCCTTTATTTTTTCTCTTTCATCTTCTCTCTCTCCCACTCTCTCTCCCTCCCCTCTTTTGGTCCCTGTTTATCTGTCTGTCTGTCTGTCTCTCTCTCTGTGTGTCTCTCTCTGTCTCTCTCTATGTGTCTCTGTCTCTCTGTCTCTGTCTCTCTCTATGTGTCTCTGTTTCTCTTTCTTTCTGTTTTTTGTTCTCCTTTTTGTAGTGTAAGGAACTGAACCCAGAGATTTCGCATCAGGCTCATCCTGTAGCCTTTTAATTTTTTACTTAGAGTCTAGCTAAATTGATAAATATTCAAGGCCAGGCTCAAATGTGCTACCTTCCTGCCTCAGCCTCCCAGGGTGCTGGGATTATAGGTCTCTTCCCCACAGCCAGGTTGACCATTTCTTCTTAACACATTTGTTATATCTGCCATATTTTTCTTTTGACTTTTTTGTTGTGTTTGGAAACTAACTTGATTAGTCAAAGAATGTCACCCTTATTTTGTCTTTGCCTTCTAGATGGACAGGACCAGGGCTTAGGTGGGCTAACTTACCTGGGTAAACAGATAAGGCCCATGAAGGTATCTTTCTCTCTCTTCTGGTTCCTGAGATGGATTGTGCCATTCTGATAATAAAAACAACAACAATCAGCTCTTGTTTTCAATGTCTATTTTTTTCCTTTGGGCAACACTAAAGTTTCTTAAACTTAGATATACTATTCAGAGATCAGAATATCATTTCATTTTACCTTTAGTACTTCTTCTGAACTCCAATGATTTTGAGCCTTTTCCATTTCTCAGTAAATACATCCACAAACATTATTTTCAGTTCCAAGTATGTCTGTGGAAAGTTATGCTCATCTTATTTTGTGTAAATAAGACTTTATTTAAATATAGTTCACAAAGGCAGCCATTTGAAACAAACCACAAAAATGCACCTCTATAAAATATAATTCCTCACTCATATAACCAATGGGTTGAGCTTTAAATGCTCAAGCTTACAAGTTTGTATAGTTGGAGACTTGCTTATCTTAAAGTGAGCCCCACTACTTTAGTAAACCACGTGAATATGGAGGGTTCTGTGGTATTACTTCCAGGTATTGACATCTTAAAAAAAGAATTAGAAAAGAAACACAGAAAAGGCAGTGAAGGTGCACATTTATTAGGGGTAGAAAGGAGGTATGTTCTACACTGTGACACTGAACAAGTGAAAAGTCTCAAAGCTGTCATAGGCTAATAGCAGGCCTCTTTTGTCCTTTGAATTCCTTGAGTGCTTCTCTCCCATGCAAATGATGCATGTGGGATGGTTGTCCTATCAGAATCTCAATTGATATTGTGCCAGATTTAAACCATCCTAGGGGAAGACTCTCTTGGTCTTCTACCAGATGTAAATGAAGGACTGAAAATAGCACTTTCCTCATCAGTGCACAGCATTCAATCATGACTGGAAGTCATTCTGTGTCCTATGTTCTATACATGCCCTCTCATCTTAAGAAGCAACTTGTTCAACCTGTTTGCCCAGAGTTTTATAAACTTTAACAAATTATGCACAGTTAGTTGTCTAGTGTACCCCAACCTCAATCTCCTTCCTCAAACCCAGCTCAGTGAGTAGGAAAAACCCAGCCATTTCTTAGACCAGAAAGTCGGTCTTCTTTCTGACTTATATAACTCAGTCTGGCAGTGCCTTTGGCTCCTCCACAGCAAAATATGGTGCAAATAAAATCTCGGGCATCTGTATCTTATAAGAATCAAGAAAATGGGGGCATTGGAGACATACTTGAGGTTTTTTGTTTTGTTTTGATTTTTTTTGTACCAGGAATTGAACTCACAACCTTGTACTCGCCAGGCAGGCACTTAAACTGCTGAGCTAAATCCTTGACAATACCTGAATTTTAACCCAGTGATTATTTTGACTCTGGGCCGTTACTTTACATCATTTACATTTCTTTTTCAGACAGTACTAGAGTTAAAACCCAGAGACACTCGATCACCAAGTTGCATCACCAGATCTTCATTTTTTTTTTTAATCTTGATACACTGTCTCATTAAGTTTCCCAGGCTAGCCTCAAACTCATGATCTTCCTGTCTTGGGCTCCAAAGTAGCTGGGATTATAGGAATGCAGCACCACACCCTATATTTATTTTTTAAAATTTTTACAAATACAGTACAAACCTGTTAATTGTACACACATGCTGTCCTTCAGGACATTGTGATATGCTAGCCACCTATATAGATTCTTACAGATAGAGTCATACTGGTTTCTTTTCTTTGTCTTGCTATTTATTAAGAAAACTACATCAAAACTTCAATTTGACAGTTATTGTAAGTCATTCTCAAGTTCAACTTTTAAGGAGACATCTTCACAATACAATAAAACTGTCTCCAGTACTGCCTGCCAGCCATGTGAGAGTAGTTCATGCAAATAAACTTTCCTTTTTTTGGCTTTTTGCTCCTCCCACTTCTCTGATCCTTCACACTCAAGTTTCTCTTCCACTTCTGGCCAATGTGTAATAGCTGGAATCCCAAATTCTTTTGTTGTGCAATCACTTTCTTTTTGGAGTAAGGAATATATTTACTCTCCTGAGCTGTAGTATGACATGGATATGGATGTGGGGGCCCAGGAAGAGAGAAGCCAGATTGCCTTCCCCATGAGTCAAAAGAGGTCATGCTGGGTCTGGGAGGGCACATCAAAAAGCCAGTAAGCTGCACAAAGTATGTGGGGCCCAGTAAGAGAGAAGCCAGATTGCTTTCTCTAAAAGGCAAACCAGAGTGAAGACTGAGAATCAAGAACTCCTGCCCCATAATCAACCAGCTGGTTCACAGGACTGGCTGAGTTGATAGCAACCAAGATACAAAACAACTAAATGCTTGTATTCTTTGATTGACTTTGAAGGCCTAAGGCTGGTAGTCTGAGCATCTACTAGGAGGATAACAGTATGCAATACAGCAAATATGGGGGATTTCCTTTGGTCTTGTTTTTGAAATACAAAACCTGTCTGATGGAATGGACAACTATCATGAAGATAACAAGATATATTATGGTAGCCATTGTTGACTTCCTATTATCTTACTTTGCTGTTCTGCACCACTTTCACTGGTTTGTTTTGCTTGGTTTTACTGTGTTTTGTTTGGTTGAGTTTTATTCTCTTAAAAAAAAAAAAGATACGTCTACGCTTATTACCTGGAAGCAAAGTGGATAGTGTGACAAGGTGACACTTTAGGAAAATAAGCATCAAATAGTTGAAAGAATAAAGAAAATGTGTGTGTGTATATATATATATATATATATATATATATATATATATAACAGTGTGCTACTTCTTTATAGAAGGAAAAATGAGTTCTTTATAGAAGGAAAAAGCTGGATGCATCTTGAGATCAGAAACCTAAATCAGAAATAGGTTAAATATTTCACGGTTTCTCTTACATGACAAGCCCAAAATATGAATAATTTAAAAAGCAAGATAAATGTAGGTAATAGGAAACAGGGAAATACATTTTATGCAGATGGGAAGGGAATTTGGAAATGGGAAACAGGGAAAGGAAGGGAGACAAAAACTAAAAGGATCAAGACGTGATATGTATAGGTACTAATTCTCTGTGATTACTGCATGTGTTATATATTGGAAACCTATACCTGTACTAATAAAAATATCACCTTCCTATGGGAACTGTTTTAAGGAACAGGGTGTTTGATACTGAGCCGATAACTTGCACAGCCTAGGGCACTTGCACAAGGGCCTCATTCAAGAGCATTCAACCTTAGAGATCTTGTTATTCTGTAATAGTGGGGGAGGAACTTATTATGCTACCCTATGTTTTCTGCAAAATACAGAAATTTAATATTCTCAAGCTAGTCCATTAAATATTTCCACCCTACCTTTTGGGATCCCTTTATCTTTTAGAGCTCATATTTTATTACAGAACATCTGCCAAAGTTGGATCATTAGTCTTTTTTGCAGTTCTATCACCATTATTATTGAAACTGTGCCTGAATTTTAGCACAGTCTGTCCCTGCAGCTCTTAGAGATAATGATTGTCACTAGATAGGTTTTTCAGAAGCAGACACCCAAAAGATTGAAGTGCAAGGTATTTATTTTGTATTAACACATGTGAAAAGAATGTAAAGGATTCAATATTGGCAGAATGGATGTTAAGCTGAGATGCATGTCTGACACAATCTCAGCTAAGACAGCAAGAAATACTATATATTGCCCATCAGAGTTCTACCCAGCACGCTGAACTATCTAGACTTTTACATGCCTACTCTGCTTCATTCAGTCTTCTGTGGACATGATATTGGGTAAATTGTCTTTCTGCAACTGATGCAAACTTGGGAAGGATGTCTGCAGGCTGCGCTTACAGCTGATAGTCACACCTCCATGTTTAAACAAAGAATTTCCTATGACAAACCCACAGAATCCTCTATTTCACTGTGTGTCCCAGGTTGAAAGTTTGATGTTTTGAACATGTCATTTTCCTTTTTTCAGATTTCCAAAACATAATTTAAGAAAACTATCATCTGTATAATTACTAGCATCCTTGTATCATCCAACTGCAACATGTACTGTACAACCAGTTTTATCATCCCAATTCACCTGCAAATAAAAGCAGTTGTAATTGTGATGCTATAGGAAGCATGTGATGATCACATCCCCAATAATACCAGCAATTAATTTCTTACTGTCATTCTTAAAAGCCTCGCTTAAGGTTCTGTATTCTTCCCCCAAAGGAATACTGGAAACTGAGATTTATGAGCAGACAGTGCATTTGGAGTATTATCCCAGCTAACAGGATTAAGAAAAGTCTAAAAAAGAAAAGGTGGTTCTTCAAGCAATCTATTATTGACTTTGATCACTTCTATGAGCCATTACTGCTTGCCTCTAGGACCTTTGATTACTTTTATGAAATGCATGTTAGAATGTTCACCAAGGAGAGGAAAGGAAGAACTATTCACCTGCTGTCTCCTGCTTGCTCTTGGTGAAGGAGAGGTTCCAGGGTTTCTACTGCCTGTGTTTCCAGATTGTTCAATTTGAGGGGTGGGTCCTGGGAGCTGAATTCCAATCCTTTGGACTGAGTTACATCCTCAGGTCTTCTCTTAAGTTTTGATTTTGAGACAGGGTCTTGCTAAATCACTAACTTTCCCAGGAGGGGCTTGGCATTGCAGTCCTCCTGTCTGTCTCCCAGAGTGCTGAGACTACAAGTGTGTGTCACTCGATCCAGCTTATTTTTCACTCTCTATTCTTAGGTTTAGGTTATTTTCCCTTTCAAAACCATACATTAACAACTTAAATTTTAATTAAAAGATTTAAAAATATCAAATTTTAAAGAAAAAGTTCACAGTTCTATGGCTGAAAATGCCAATAGATAACGAACATATAATGTCAACATGACTCCTTCAGTAAATGCAACTTGAAGGTGATAACAACAATAATAATTAGGGTGGCTCCACACTGCTCCTCTTTGATCTTTGCTGCTGACAGCTGGCAATGAGGATTCAGAGAGAAATTAGGCTCTGACTCTCAAGGAGTAGGCCAAATAGACTTTAAGTTTGTCAAAATGTTGATTTTAAGAGCTCCTTTTAAAAAACTTCTTTAGAGTTAACCTGTCATTCTGAAACTGTTCTTTCACTTGTAGATGCACAGAAATATAATATATTTCTGTATATATATATATATATATGGAAAGAGAGAGAGAGAGAAGGTGGGGAAAAGAGAATGCAAGTTCCATCTCTTAAAAAATCCAGACAGAGACTACTGAATCTCTGAGGTTATTATATCTACTCTTAAGTTTTGGATCAGACTGTATTTCTAGGATGCAAGAGTTCCTTTTTGCCCCCTCCTTTCTCCACTATAAAACACAACCTAGAAAAGTAATTTACATCTCACTTAAAATTCCACTCATGTTGGCACTGCACAGAACTATTAGCAGGAGAGGCCTCTGGGTGCCTCACACACTGAAAGCAGGCCCATATTCTTTCCGTGACAGCTTTTATACGTAGACCATTGCTTAGAGCAATGGGGATTTTAAAAGACCCCAAAGACTCCATGTGAAATGTATGCATCTGTCTATCAATGTTCATGCCGAAGGGAAATAAACAAGAGAAATGAATCAGTTCATAAGACAAAAATGTCAAGAATAGACGGGCATCAACAGAAATTATAGTTTCTGAAGAAGCAGTGGCAGTCTAATGACTCAAATGACAAGGAAAGAATATGTTTCTGAAGATAAGACTAATAGCATTTTCACATTGATTTCCTTCTGTTTGCATCCTTAAGGTACATGTAATGTTAAACAGAATGAAGGCTAGAAAGTAATGAATATGTGAAATAAAACTCAGAGATACAGTTTTTATAAGGTGAGAGGCATGTCTTCAGCTCTTAGCCGGTCCAGCATCTTAACAGGGCTGTCAGGGAGGTTTGTCTGCAGGCAGTCTTGGGTATAAGGAAAATGTGGGCCCTAAAAAATCACACATTAATTTCTATAGTTGTCTTACTGTTATGCTCCCCTGAATACCTGTGCAATTTTGCTTCCTGATCTTTTGTAATCGGTAGTATAAGGGTCAAATTTCTCTGACAGACATTGGCTGGGAAAATCTCTAGTCTCTCAATTCCATGAGAAGGCTCTGACTTTACTTCTTTCCCAGAGAGGTTAGGGCCAGGGAAATAGCTCAGTAGAATGAGTGCATTCCTGCCACCTGGCAATCACAGACAGGTCCTGAGTTTGATTCCTTGTACTAAAATATATATATTTCCAAACAAAGAGGTTAGCCAAAGAGATTAATTTACAATACTACCAAATTAATTTTTAAAAATTGCAGACAGATTGATTTACTTATTCTAAACCTTGATTTACTTACTCTAAGCTTATGTGGGCAAATAGCCCACAACATTCAAAAAGCATACTTGCTAATGCTTTTTAAAATGTGCAAAAATACCTGTCAGGAATAGTAATTAAGAATATAATATAAAATATTACCCAAGATATTATATCAATCCTTTAAAATAATGTTTACTATATGATAAAATTAGATGATTTTTTGTACTCTGTAAAATGTCCATAATCTTCCCAATAAATGTTTTCTCATTAAAATATAATTTGTTTAAATACTGAACTTGTTGGTATGAAAAGAAAGAAATTATTTTTAAAATTGAATTTAAACAGTCAAAGAAAATTCCTGGGAAACAAATTTCAAATTAGGATAAACAACCACTGAACTAAAACTTTCTATCTGAGCTCTCTCCTCGGTCTAAAGTCAGATCCAACAGCATGAACTATGGGAAGGAAAGAATGACTCATCTTTCCATTTTCTAACTTATTCCATGGTCTTGAGCCAAATAACCACTAAATAATATCATTGATAAGAATTTGCCAACTGTTTTACCCATCAGCAAATACCCAGTGTGGATGGCTTTGATGAGAATAGTGATTTTTCTGTACATGTAGACTTATCTCTGCATTCTTTCATGTGGGAAGTTGAGGGAAAATGTGCAAGGGATGATCAGAATGTAAGGTGGATGCTTAAGTTAAAAAAATGCATTACATTAAAGGACCTGTTGCCATTAAGTCCACTCAAAACACTTCCCCACACTTCAAACACACTCCTTCCATTTTCTTTGCCACTTTCAGAAGCAGTTTTGAAAGTCTCCTTTTCAGGTTCCAAAAGGAGATGGGAGAAGTGACACAGAGAAGGGAAAGAAGCCAATAAAGGGTACGTTGACAGTAAAGGCAAAACTGTGGGAAAGAAGACTTTTCAAGGCAACTCTCATGAAACTGTCCTGAAAACTGAGAAGGCTATTTACCAACTTTTACCAGTCATTAGTAGAAATCTGTCCCTCCTTAATTCTCCCAAAACAAAGAGATTTGCTAAGATCTGAAATTCAAGCCTAAAATGTAATGGTGTAATATGTTCTTAACTGTTGAAATAAACTTATTGCTAACCTGGAATTTTATAGGCAACTAAAGTATCAATCATATATAGGGACAAAGTAAAGACTTTCAGACAATAAAATTGATGCAATTTTACTTCTGCATAGTCTACCAGTGTATGAACTATTTTAAACTGTTCCTTAAGTAATAGAAAGTAAAAACCTAAAGGAAATAGTAGTACAAAAAGCAAATATAAACAAAAACATAGTGAATATAAGAACAAATTCAAATGTGTGTGTGCATATCTATAACATTATAGTATAACTGCAAACCAAAAAGAAAAATCTTAAAGCAATAAAAATACCACAATATATAGGATATATAGCATATATTTTATGTGCATATTGTATGTACATCTACATATTTGCAGACAGACACATATCCTGGAATAATAGCTGTCTAATATTGGGAAGTAGTTAAAAGCTATACAATTAAACAATAGAAAATGATAATATTAACGTATGATGGATACTGGGTACAAATACAATTTTCTAAACTTCTTAAATTATTTGATATAAGGATAGAACTGTTATTAATTTTGGAATTTGTCATAAAATGTACATGATAAAATACGTTAAAAAGAATAACCAAACAAAAGTTTACTTATTTTAACATGAAATAGGGTTCAAATTTCTTTATTTTTTAACTGAAAAAAGCATGTATGTATAAACATGTCTTGAAATATGCACACACTGTAGCATGGCTAAATTGATCCAATTCACATATGCATATAACATCTCACATAACTTACATTTTTGTGGTGAGAACTCTTATAATGAGCACACAACAATTTTAACAACACAATACACTGTTATTAGCTATAATCACTGTGCTGTGCAGTCTCTTTTTCCAATTTTTACTTTTTATTAGTATGTGTTTGCAGTACATAATGACTACATTCTTCATGGGGAGCTGGTAATGTACATGACACTCTCAATTCTTTTTGATCTCTTTTATCTCCCTTTCTATTTCTTGATCAACTTCCTATTTGTAAAAGATCTCTCTCCCTATTTCCTATTTTCCTATAAAATCTTTTATTTTGTTCTTTATTTATATTCTGAGTTGCTCATAAGGAAAGCCATGAGATATTTAAGTTTCTATAGCTGACATATTTCACTTAACATTATGATCTCAAGGTGCATCTATTTTCTTACAAATAACTCAAGTGTATCCTTCTGTGTGGCAGAGTAGTACTCCATTGTGTGAATACCACATATTCCTTATCCTTTCAAGGACATGCAGACCACTTTCGAAATTTCATTATTATGGATTGTACTGCTACAAACATGGATACTCATTTTCATTGCAATATGATGTCTTTAACTCTTTAAGGAAGATATCTTGCTGAGGAATAGCTGGTCAAATGGAATTTCTACTTGTAGTTTTTTGAGAACTCTCCATACTGATTTTCACAACATTCATTTATATTTCTATCAATACTTTAGGAGACAAAGATGTAACATTTTCAGCATCTCTGGCCAATCAAGAAATGAAAATTAAAACAATACTATGATTCCATCCACCTTACTCCCCCCAAAAAACGCCATCATCAGGAAATTGAACAATAACAAATATTAGTAATGCTGGGGACTCAGTCTCTTTAACTTACTCCCCTGGTCTAACTGAAACTTGGTATTTGGCCAACATCTCCCAATCACCACCTTTCAAATGCTGGTGAGCACCATTCCGGTCTCTGCTCCTTATCAGTACAACTGCTAGATTTATGTGTAACTGAAATCATGTGGTATCTTTTCATGCCTAACTTATTTCAATAAACTTAATGCTCTTCAATTCACGTCCTTTATTCATGCTGTCACAAAGGAACATAGGTAGGTTTCATTAGCTACATCACAGTTTCAGCAAGCCACAGGAAAAATATAATCAGAAAAATCAAATCAAATAAAGTGCAACAAACCATCAGCAAAAAGCAATATGATTTTCTTCTTTTATGTATTTCCTGTATGTGAAGTACAAAGTAGCACTTACCACTGTCTTTGCATGAGCCAAATTTGCAGCAGAAACAGGAGCCTGAAATCTGACTGTATGTCCAAACCCATTTCTCATCTACAACCTGCAGAAAACAAAGTGGAACAGAATAAGATCTTGTCCAGTGGGAGAGCTAGAAAGCACTGACAAAAATCAGTCCTGCAGGATATAATGGCTATGAATATTTATCACCCTACCACACTGTGGACACTAATTATTTGAATGTTGGGTGTACAATGACAACTTGAAATACATATTCTAACCATAAAAATGTAAGTCATATATTTTAACAAAGAGAAATTCAGATCTGATTGAAGAAGCTTGAGTATTTTTGTTTTTAAGTAACTTCAGAAGCTGTGGGGTTATAGTGGAATGAATAAGGAAGAAGATAGCAGACAGGTATTTTTATAAAGTAAGTTTTCTTAACACACTTGCCAGTCTTATTTCAGTAAACTCAATATTTTGTCTTTAGAGGATGAAACACAAAGAGTTCTTTTGTTGTAATAGTGAGATGAATTATTTAGACTTAAGTTGGTATAGACAAGGCTTCACATATTCTGAGGAATAATGTTCCTTACCCTGCTAAAGTGAGGGCTGGAATTGTTTTCCCAATTCTAGAGAACTCAGTGACAAGTTCTTCCCTGAAATCTCCTTAAAGGTCCATGCTGCTAGGAGTTAGCCTCGCCACCCAGCAAGCCAGCGCCGTGGGTTTTTATGCCCACACACGTGCACCTCAAAGCTTTTGTACCCTATGCTGTGCAGCATCGTTGCATTTGTATTGGAGAATTAGGATTGTTTCACTTGCCACAGTAGCTCCATATATAGCTCCAAATCCCAGAAAGCGTTTTTATGTGCCAAAACATAAATCAGCACCAGGTTCTCCAGGCCGTGTGGGTTCTTCTCCCACCTTGTGTACGGAGTGCAGTCCAAGGATGCCCTCAGCCAGACAAGCCATTCTTTTCATATACTTTGTTGCTTTCATTCTACTGTTTCTACTCATGACACCTCTGTGATACATCATGAGAGGTAATTATTGGGAAACTGGTACATGTACAGATCACATCTTAATCGTTTTGGCTTCTCTGTCTCTTTCCTTCCTTTCCCTCTCTCCATGTCTACATCCTTTTCTTATCTGCAAAAGGTCTACTTCCCTACTTCCTTCACCTGTCTTTTATTTTGCTTTCTAAGTTATTTATACTGTAGGTTTCTCATATAAGAGAAACCATGCGATACTTAAATTTCTGTGTCTGATTTATTTCATGTAACATTATGGTCTCAAAGTGCAGCTATTTTCCCACAAATTACTGAAATTTACCCTTTTTATGGCTGAGTAGTATTCTTCTTGTGTAAATATACTGCAATTTTTAAATCTATTCATCTGTTAATAAACATATAGGCTGGTTCCCAGATTTAGCTATCATTAGTTGTGTTTCTGTACACATGTTAACATGATATAATGGTTTGTAAATCTTTTGGAAAGAAACCTACAGGAGAATAGCTAGGTTAAATGGAATTTCTCACTTCTAAATTTTTTCAGGTATCTTTGTACTAACCTTTGGTGTTGTACTAATTTGCATTTCCACCAACTACATAGAAGTGTGTATTCTACCCTGAAATCTTGCCAGCATTTGCTATTATATAATGTATTGGTAATAGTCATTCTTTCTAGAGTAAGATGGAATCTCAGCGTTACTTTTATTTGCATTTCACTCCTAGCCAATGCTGTTGAACGCTTCATCACAAAATTATTGGCAATTCTGAAAAAATGTCTTCATTTCAATTGCTGAACTTATGATTGGCTCATTTATTTGGGAGTGAGTCTATTTTTATTTAGTTGTTTATATATTCTGGATATTAGTCCTCAAGCCAAGGTCAGGAATAGCTGGCAGAAATGTATTTCTCATTCTGAAGGTTGTCTCTTGGTTCCATTGGTTTCTTTCTTTGTTTTGCAGAAGCTTTTAAATGTGCTAAATCCCATTCATTGATTCTTGATGTTATTTCTTGTGTCACTGGTATCACTGAAGTTCTACTCAGAAAGTCTTCATCTGTGCCTGTGTTCTCCATGAGTTTCACTTGCTTTACCTTCCAGCTTATTAAGTGTTTCTGCTTTTAATATTTAGGTTCCTGCTTCTTTGATATGGTGAGATCTGGATTTAACTCTTTGATCCTTAGGGCTCATCAGGAAAAGCCCATAAATGGCTTCACTAATGACAAAGAAGAAGTTTAGAAAGAGCAAACTCATTTGGAGACCAAAGTGACTCTAGCCTGATTGACTAGGACATCTAGTACTTACTTACATAGGCAAGTGACTCTGATCTCACAAATGATTGTCCAGTATTAGTTCATTCCTACTCCAAAAATAGCAATTTCTGGGAAAAAAATTTAAAAGAGAGCAAATTTTCTTAGCGACATTATAGCTTCTTAGAGAATATAATACATATAAAATGCTTATAAAACCAACACACCATATAGTTAAGCACAAATAACTATGATATAGTACAGGTAGTGCTAAAGTGGACAGCTAACATAAAAGCAGCAGTAATTATGGAGAAGTGCAAAGACCTAGGAAATAACAGCTTTGTGTTCCACAACGCTAACCTCCGATCTTCGGCTTCAAGTGGACGCCAACATGTCCTTAGTGAATGAAAGTATTAAAAGTGGTAAGATTTGTGCCAAACTTTGGAGACAAGATTTTATTCAAGGGAAAAAAATGAATTGTCACTGAGCATCCGGTTAAACCACAATAGAATTTTTTAAAACAAAAATTAACAAAATGTACCTGCAAAAAGTAATCAAACCTATTATTTTATCTAACCTATTTGAGTAAAAAGAGAAACACATAACAGAAATGAGAGGTATTTGCCAATACAACATGGCCTTTGAGGGCAGCCCTAGATCTAAGCTCACAGTGTCATCACTGTGTCGGAAGACTATGATCAGCCTTACCAGTCAGGCTTTTGGGAAACACACAGAAGAAACCCTCCAAGACTACCATGGCTGGTTGGGAATGGTCACCATGAGCTTATTCAGTGAGAATCTAGGGAAATAGAAAGCTGTTTACCCTGTGCTTGTTATACTATTTTATGCTAGAAGTATGAAATGTGCTTTTTAAATTTTTTCAAAAGGGGCTCACAGCTAAGAGTTTAGCTTGAGTTATGGAAGACATTTGGACTTGTACTTCTGAGCAGTGCTGAAACTGTTGAAACTCTTGGACATAGACAATGCAGTTTATATAATAAGATGGGCAGCACCTATAGTTATCCAGGGCTGTATATAAAATGTCCTTCTTACAGCTCATGTGCTGAAGACTTGATCCCAAATTAGCAGTGTTCAGAGGTGGGGCTTTTGAGAAGTGAGTGAATCAGAGGATCAATCTGCTGATGAGCTTATAATGAATAGACTATTAGAAAGTAAGGGAAATTTAGGAAGGTGTAGCCTGCTTGGAAGACAAGGGACAGGGAACATGACCTAGAAGAATATATCTGGTCTCTGGTCCCTTTTTTGTTATCTTTGCCCTTTGTTTCCTGGCCACCATTAGACAAGTTGTTTTCCTCTTCTATTTGATTCTTTCATGATGGACATCTTTCCTGTAGCAACTGGCCCAGAAAACGATGGAATAAATTCTCTGAAATCATAAGGCAAAATATGTCCTTCTTCCTTTAAGTTGTTTATCTTGGCTATTTTTGCCATATAGAGATGGAAAGCTAATACACGGGCCATGTTAGGAAAATTTTATTTATCCTAAGAACTGTAGGAAAACACTAGAGTGTATGAAGTTTGGAGAAGACACAACAATGCATTTTAAAAATTGTGTGTGAGCCAGGTGTGGTAGTGCATGCTTATAATCTCAGTGATCTGGAAGCCTGAGGCAAGAGGACCAGAAGTTCAAGTCAAGTCTATACAACTTAGTGATTTAAAGGGACCCTGTCTCAAAACAAAATAATTAAAAATGGGCAAGAGTCACAGTTCAGTGTGTGAAGACCCAGGCTCTACCCTCAGTACTGCCAAAAAAATAAAATTCAGTGAGAAAGGGTAGAGAGTGGCAGAAACTGAGAGGAGGCCACTGCAGTGTACAGGTGAGATACAGGTGAGAGCAAGGGCGGCTTGGAGAACAAGGCGAGGACTGCAAAGAGAGCAGTCAGATAGTAAGAAACACTCATGAAGATGTATTTCTTCAGCATATAAAGTCTTCTCAGATTCACTCAAGGCAAGATCTAAATTGATTAAAATAGTGTAAAAGGCTCTCAGGAATCATATTAGACCTGTACGCCAGAGCCACAGTGTGCCTTCTCATGCCGCCATTAAATCTGATGCTCTTTCTACTTATAACTTTTCTACCTATTTTTATCTTTTCCTGGACAAATGTGGTACCAAGACAGATGCTGTCACTCCTGAAAGGTCTTTCTTGATGCCCTGAGTCACCTGCCTGTTCCTGCATACTTGCACCAAAGCACTATACCGAGTTTCAACTAATTTTTAACTTCCCTGATCCCTCCTGCCCTACAAACTCCTGATTATATTCAATACACCCTTGCAATGTTTATTTGTTGGGTTTATACTGTTTATTCCACATCAGTACACTAGCAAATGTGTAATCAATTCATTTTGGGAAAAATCTCTCTCAAATTGATGATATATTTTCTTCTTATACAGACTAAGTTGAACATAGTTTAATCTTGAACACAGGTCTTTATGATAAATGCAGTCACAATTAAATAATATCAAAATTCCTTAGGGATTACACAGTTCGACACACTCATGAATGGGTAGACTAAGGTCCAGAGATGTTTAAGGACTGCATCTTGTGGCAACAAATCTAGGATTAAATCTCAGTTACCTGACTATTTTTTTAAAAAAAGTTAAATGTTTATTGAAGAATAATATGTGCACAAAAATAGACAAATCACTCAGATTAAGATCAGTGAATGATTGCAAAGTGAATACATTAATGTAACCAAAATCTTGAACCAACTTTGCTTTGGCCTCAGGAAATCATTTTTCCCTTCTTCCCTTCTTCCTTCCCCAAAGTAACCAAGATCTTTAGGGCTAATATTACACATGAAATTTTCATTTTATTCAAATGTTTTATTAGAGGAAACTCTCTGTCTCTCTCTCTATATATTTATATATAGCTTCAACAACTACTGAGCATGTGCCATTTTTATTTCTTTTATGCTTTCTATTTGATCTCACAAAAGAGAAAAAAATAAATAAAATGAAAACTGAGGTTGAAAATGAACTGAAGTATCTCTGACTCCTAATCTAGTCCTGGAGAAAGAAGATTGTATACCATGGGCCAGCATCATATTTTCTGCATTTGCTAAGATGTCTTGAATTCTTTAGTCCAAGGCCACATGGTTCTAAATATTGTACTTTGTTTTAGTGTTTGTGACTTTTTCCATAATCTTTCTGGCTCCTGCCATAGTATTAATTCTTATTTCTTACTATTTCAGCTTTCTAGCATCTAAAAATCTCTATATTTGTATGATATGCTTAGAAGTCAAACAGCACTTCTCACTTCCCAAAGCATATTACATTCCAGTTTCTGTTATTATTGGTGCTTTACTATCCTGTTTCTTCCATTAAACAAAAGATAAGATCTATTTTTATTCTCTTTTTTTTTGCATGTAATGCCTAGCATAAAGTCTGATATGCTCAGGCTCTGTGTGTGGAAATATTATCTAGCTTATTAAACATCATGTAAAATAAGCATCACTAGGCTTAAGGAAAATTATAAACTCTAGCTCATGGACTTCATGAAATCTATTTTCTGATGTTTTTGATTTTTGTTTTGCTCATCCTTGGTCATAATTTACTGGGCTTAGCTCTTACATACCTGTGACTTTTGGACTTAGTATTTGGGAAGGGACCTGTACCCACTTTTACAATAATTAAAAATTGTTCCAGTACCCAGAGACTACCATTATCTTCACAATCTTTTCTGTAAATAATTAGGGCACTAAAAGCTGAAGGAGGTAAATATGAAAGGGAGTAGAATTTAGGAGGTAGACATGGAAACAACCATCTCAGTGATTAGACATCAGAGCTTAGATAACTGGTCTGCTCAGAGAAGATACTTTCACCTTCCTGGTGAACTGGCTTTCCCTGGCTGCAAACAGAAGGGCCTACCACACTTCATAACTACAGACATAACTGGAGCTTCACCAGCTGAGATCTTTTCCCAGGACTTTTGGAAATGGAGCCATGAAAAAAAATTCAGTTCCTTTCTGACAAAGCCTTGTACTATGCAGTCAGGATCTCTTTCCCTGTATGAAAGGAAAAAATATCACTTAAAAAAATAAAAACCTAAACAAAACCAGAGTCAAGATGCACAGCGACAGGAGGTCCTGGAGAGCAAATACCATCACCGTTTTATGGAATATGACAGCATCAGCTCAAAATCACCTAAATGCTGTCCTTTTGTACCTAGTGTTTATAACCAGAGAGCCACCAATGGGAAAACACAAGACTTAGAGAAAACTGCAGAACAGATCCCTGATGGGTCATGAGAGAAAAACTAAGAAATTCACTGCCATTAAACTGGAACTCAAACAAGTTCTGAGGATGATTTTATGGTTTAGAGCAAGAAGTCTGAAACAAGGGAAAGCACAGCCTCTTCTTTCTAGGCATACTTGCAGCTCTTAGAAGCATCACACCTTTTCATAGAACAAGCAGAGCCCCAGAGGCACAGGTCACCATGTCAATCCATGGAGAGAACATGTCCCAACAGGCACAGTTTCCAATTAAAGGGGTCTTGTGAGGAAATGACCTTCTTGCTTTGGGGAATACTGAAGGACAGTTTACAGGGGAAATCAAAAGCTATCATGGGGAATCACGGAAGAAATATTATATGGAGAATTAGAACCTGTCTTTTCCAGTTCTTTTCAACTCTGAGAGTCTGCAATTCTTGGCTCTGGCAGCAAGGATACCATAAATCAGTGTTATAGTTCAAAACAAATGTCCAAAGTATAGACTCACTGGGCATAATGGTGCACGCCTGTAATCCTAGCACTCAAGAGGGTGAGGCAGGAGTATTTCTTTGAGTTTGAGGCCAACCTGGGCTACACTGCAAAATCCTGTCTAAAAAAACAAAAAACAAACAAACAAACAAAAAAACAAAAAACAAGTATGGTTTGGTAAGTTGGAGATTTCCCTTCTGTTTTCCCTTCAGATCTCCAACAGTATCTCCCTTCCCCATTGCTACATTTGACAGCATTCCCCTTTCCCTTGATCTGGTTCTGCATAAAGAAGTCTTGCTTCCTCTGCCCAGGTGAGGCTCTGCCAGTATCAGCACACTCATAGAGATGTCTGTGTTAATCCCCTGTGATCTTTGTAATTAACCAATCCTTGTGCTTGCACAGTCCAAGGTTACAAGGATGCAGAGACATGAAGATTGACTCACCCATGTGATTCCAGCATTCACCACCAGTGGCATCCCACAGCAAACACCCATGATTTGCTTAGTGTTTTTTGTCCTACAGGAGAAGAGGCTTTAAGCTCCTGAGTGTTAGTGACTCTGATAGTATACATCAGTCATCAATGAATGGAAGATATTCTACATCCATTCATGAGATTAACCATAGGGTGTGTCCTACAACAGTACTCAGGTCTACAGCAGGAATGAACCTCTACTGCCTGCTGCAATAACCTGTTTCCTGGCATAGCTGGTCTCAGCTTCCTTCCCTTCCCTGTCTTCATTCCTTAACAGGTGCTTCCTGAGAATACCTCCCATGTAAACCATGTCTATTCAATTCTGAGAAGTAAACTCTTGCTTTTGTGGTATGTGTGTGTGTGTGGGGGGAGATCTTTCCTATGCAAAAAGTTTCTAGTACTGAATGGTTCATATCTGTATAATTTTTATCATTCCTTTCACCCTAGGATATTATAATTGTGTTTCATTTTGTTATATTAGACCCTATTCAAAGTGTAACAGTTCCTTTCAGTAATTAATAAATTCTAAGTTCTATATGGAAAGAGACCTAGCAACTGGCAGAACCTACATAATGTGCTAAAACTGACTGTGTCA
Source organism: Cavia porcellus (assembly GCF_034190915.1). Taxonomy (NCBI): domain Eukaryota; kingdom Metazoa; phylum Chordata; class Mammalia; order Rodentia; family Caviidae; genus Cavia; species Cavia porcellus. Next base: position 43,116,850 of record NW_026947490.1, read on the forward strand.
GAGAGAGACCACAAGGCAGCAAATCTTTGAAAGGATAAAGAGAAAGATAACCTAAGTGCTGTCTGGTGAACATTCCAGGACAAATATAGGACTAACGAGGGAAGAGAGGTACTACAAAGATCAAGCTTTGCTTTCCTCTCCACTTTGGTGAGGGTCATCTCTGAATTTTACTCTTTATTTGGCTGCGTTTATGAAATTGAAAATTAATAAAATCACTTTTATTTCTTTAAACATCCACTATGAAAAGCTTTCTAGAGCCATATCTAATGTACTTTTTCAATTGCATTTTTACAAATGATCTCCAAGGTCAGGATGAGCAAATGGCCAATTAGCCATAGAAGAAAGACCCCAGAAGCACACAGATCTTTTCAGCATTTTAGAGACAAGACAAGTACCATTGGAGAAGCCAGCATTTAACTTGTAGAATATTAAAACCATCACTGCTCAGCTGCACAGAAATTTTTCTTTCTGAATATCTTCCCCAAATTTCTCCCTTGAACCATATTATTTCAGTTCAGCCTCAATTACACCATCAAAGTTTCACCATTCAAAAGTGTATTACCATTCTGAAAATGTAGTTGATGGTATTTTTATACCAGGCTACGGAATAATGTGTAATGATGAAAAAAGAAAAGAAAAAATCACAAGCTCCTCTGTAGCCAGTCAGCCAAACAAATCTTAGATATAAATCAAGCTTCATAGAAACTACAGGTCACACTCAACTTTATGAGTACATTATAGAATCATGCTGTCTTGCATTTAACCTTGTCTGGCTTTGATCTTTATCATAAGAGTAGCAACAACAATAGCAAAATTATTGTCGTGCACCAGCATATCCCCAGTTGCAGAGAAGGACCTGAACCAGAGAAAGAACATCACAGAGAGATAATTTACAAGGTAGGTATGGACAGTAGCTCCATGTTGGGACTCGACTCTGCAGTATACTAACTGTTTTAGCTGTTATCTTTAGCCATAAAATGTGTACCCCCATCTCACTGGCTGGTGGTATTTCTTTAGCTCTGTAAATGGTTCTTCATTCACATAATGCTTCAGTGAGTGCTCATAATTAGGAAAGGGTGGATACTCCTCACAGGAATGTAGGAAACTGAGGCACTGAGTGATTAGTCCATGAGACCTATAATGAGACAGAGGTGCAGAATGAGAAGAAATCCAAGGAGGCTGCTTCTTAAAACACTCATATCACTTTCATTTCAAGGAAATTAAAAGTCAAAAGAATAGATCTAAGAGGCAAAAGCTTGCCAAGTAATGAAAAAGTGACTTTTTTGGCTGGAAGCAAAACATATCATTCTCAGCCCCTGACTTTTCTTATCTGTGACATGCTTATGCAAATAAATTCCTCACCTTAAATTATCAAGGTGTTGAATTGGATGTGCATGAATGAAATAGAAAAAGACAGTCAAATTATATGCATATAAAATCCTTGGAAAACAAAAGAGAAATAGACAAATCTGAGGCTCATGATTCTTAGGTAAGATATTCAGGCTATGTTGATATTCAGGGAAGCTCCCTGACATACAACCTTACATTTCCTGAGAAAGGTACAAAAAAAAAAAAAAAAAAAAAAAAAAAAAGAACCAGAGGATTGTCAGTGTGGAAGAAGCAACAGAAAACTCTTTTTCCCCAAATGTTTTTTCCAAGTCATTTTAAAGAGATAGGACTGAAGTTAGAGGCTAAGTCCAAGGTCCCCAAATGTTCCAGCCACACTATGTATTGGGTAGGGATTGAGTGATTATTCTCACTGCTTGAACAAGAAAATTGATGGTGGAGGAAGTAAACTGAATGTTTTTGAAAGCACTACTAGTTAACAGTGAAATCTGGTACAGTCCAAACCCTTCTAATGGCCTACAAAGCGTTGTCTCGTTAGCCTCCCCTCTACACCTCTGTACTCTCTCTCCCAACCTCCCAGCCGACATGCTGTGGTGCCTGTTACCAATAGATTTTGCTCATTTGTTTTTTATCTACAGTATTGAAAGACTGTGACCTCCTGGTTTTAACCCAAGAATACTTTGATGCCATGTTTACAAGTAGAAATGCTCTTATTGAAATTATTCCAACACTGATGACTATTACTCAGAAGAAATTTTTTCTAAAGCAAACTCCATAAGCCATTTAATTATTTAGGATTTGGTTAATGCTATCACGTGTCTGCTCTCTGTTTCTCTCCACTCTGTCATTTTCAAGATCATTTCCCCCTCAACCCTTCTCATCATGTTGACAGATATGAGTGTCACCAGCACCACACTTATTTCCCTACTATTTCAGCAACTCCAGGTGAGTTTTCCACCAATTATTCTAATAAACATCCTGCTACTGACTCACCTGGATAATGAGTCCTGAACTCACTGCTGTGGCTACAGGACCCTCTAATTGCACACACATAGTATGCTAAATCATTCATTAGCTGATAGTGAATAAGGGATGGCTCTCCAAAACAAATGTAGGCCAGACAAAAAGAAAGATGAATGGTTGAGAAAAGCCCAAAAGGAGGCACCAAGCTCACTCCAAGATTCCCAGAAACTGTAGGGAGGTGGTTACCAAAGCCTACACTGGGAGCAGAGGTAGGATGCTGTAGTTATCAGTGCTGTTGCTTGAAAGAGGTGATCACAGAGATGGAAACCAGCTTTCAGGGGAGCAGGAAGAAAACAGCAGCACCTTAGACTGGTACTAGTGTTTCCTAGCAAATAGGAGAAGCTGGCTCTGGCCCCACAGAGAAAAGCAGGAACAATTTCTGTCACTGGGGTGTAGAATTTTAAATGGATGACACAAGCAGAAACAGGAAAAAAACAAAAGTAACAAGCTCTCACCCAGCTCTCCAGTCTATCCATCATCCTCTATTACCAGAACAAACAGGGAGACTGATGACGACGTGGACTGTGGATTGGCAGCTCCTCTTACAGCAGCACAAAGCAGAATATAGAAGGGTGATTGACAGCTGAGAGCTAATAGCTCAATAGTCAGCACAGCATCCAAATGAAGCCAAATTAATATTAATGCCCACATTTTGCTAACTCACAGTACAGGCTGGCATGAAAGCTGTATCTTTGCTCCACCCACATTCATGTTCAGGGCCATGAAACAGGAAAGTCTAACCTCTTAGAAGTTTGCCAAATAAATAAATCTTAAGGCCTTCTCTTCATGCTTTCATGTCACCTCTCCTCACAGCTCAGTCTATGACTTGGAGCTTTTCAGTCTATCCTGACATGAGGTGATGGGTGTCTCTCTTCCTCAGGTCATCGGGGAGAAAAGATCTACTGCTGCCTGGGTGATTTGCTTGTATCTATCTGGGAGTTATCTGCAGAGAAAAGAAGTATGCATAATTATCTGCCAAACCCTTAACATCAACCAGCTTATATAAAAGTAGAATACACCTATATTACCAGTGCCCCTCTACAGTCCATACTTTATGTATGTGAGGATCTGGGATCTTTACATTCTCCCTCCACTCTCAAAGCTGAATGCTACTTCTCAGAAACACACTGTCATTCATCTTGCTCTTCATGAGAACATGCTTCCTACCCAGGATACAATTTCCCAGTATTCCAGACTATTCCTGCACTGCTATTAGTTCTCTTGTATGGGAACCCTGCTGTGTATCAGGAATATATGGAAAATAGTCATTTCTCTATCGGTGTAGGCCTTGTGATAACTTTCCTATCAGAATTTAAACAACACACTTTGTGGGTCCAGTCTCACAAAGCCCCTAGCCAAATCCAGACCTTTGGGGATAGGAAAAGAGTAGACATCAAACTGTTTCCACCATCAGCAAACACAGAATGACACATGTCTGACTACTGGACCCTGAACCAGAGTATCTTTTTTACAGTCCCCTTTCCCTCCCTGTCTATCAGTTCATGCTAATTTTCTGCCTAGACAAGAGATGGGATTAGCAATCCTTACATTTCAAAGACAAGATGAAGCTCTGAGTTCATGCTTGAGCTCCTGTGTGTTACAAGCACCTTGTTTCAAAATATTTTTTAGTCCAGATCATTCCAGTTACAAATGCCACAGATCTACCTCAAGCTTAGACAGCAAATGGAAGTTATCCACTCATGAAACTGCTATTGAAACCAAAAGATTTAAACAGAGCTTTTGTTCTATTCCTTTTGTAAATCCAAGCGCTTCTGTGTATTCGTTTGAAAAAGGACAGACAAGCTTGGCCAAATTACAAATAAACTCATTTTTTCACTTTTGTGGGTTTTTATCATGCTCTCGATGGCGGGCAGCAAAACAAATCCAGAGAGCTGGGGCCCTCCGGCAGCCCCTACAGCAACACTTTGATCTCATTCTGTCCAGCCTCAACTTGATCTCTGCCTCGCTTGGCCAGAAGCTGCTTTCACATTTAACAGACCTAAACTATATGGTGGCAAAAATGTCACTAAAAGCTTCAGGCTTAAATTTCTATCAACTCAGTAACTCTAGCTGGAAAGAAAAATAATCCATGGGAACAAAATTTCGAACAAAAATCCCAAGACTCAATATAATTGTATACTTTGAGTCACATAGGTATCCCTGAATGAATAACCACTGTGACCGGGAGATGGGAGAGAATAATTAGCCAGCCCCAGATCTCCTCCATTCTGGGAGTCAGAGATGGCCATAGTCAGCCAAGAAAACTCACAGAATACACTTTGAACAGGGCAGGTCCAAAAAAAAAAAAAATAGGAATATTACCAGCAGAAGAATAAATGCAAGGAAATTTGGGGTGTGAATATTTTTACTCATCCTTTTTGTTTTCAAATAATTGTATTTATCCTGTTTGCTTCACTTTTATGTCATATATTTCTATTGTGTTTACCTCTTTTATTCTATAAGATGTAAACTCCTATTTCTCCAACCATTTAGATTTAGAATAAATGCCAGTTGATTGATTGCATGGTCAGAATCCTTTGGTGACCATTATCCTATGAAAACTCAAAATTTTTTTGGAATTCAAAAATATATACAAAGATAGAGCTATCTCAGAGTGGCAAATGGGACAGCAAACTCCTTAGATTCTGAGAAAGTCTCCATGCTGAAAGGTTTTTAGTGTTTAACCTAGGTGTGGTAGTGCATGCCAATATTCCCAGCTCGTTAGGAGGCTCAGGTAGGAAGATTTCAACTTTGACCCAGCCTGGGAAATTTAGTGACTTAGCAAGAGTCTGTTTCAAAAATAAATAAAATAAACAAGCTAAGAATGTCAATTAGTGTGAAGTCCTGGATTTCATCTTTATATCAAGGAAAAAAAGTTAAGTGTTTAGCTGCAATGAGTTTTCCCAAAAGCTGAACCTGAAAAATGGCTCAAGATTGGATGTTTATTTGGGAGAAGATCTCAGAAAGTAGGGAGCCAGGAGAGTAGGAGAATGGAGGACAAACTGCTATAAGGCTGTACTGTCAGAGCCATTTATTAATGCAAAGGGCTCTCCTTCTGGGGCATCCTGTGAAACATACAGACTGCCTCTCAGAATCGGCACCTCAGGAGCGGAAGTAGGGCTTCTCACCCTCTGTGTCTCATCCTTCATTGTCGAGGGCATTCGGCAAAGCCATTACTCAACCCCCTTACCTGGGCTGTAGCATCAGAGAAGTCTTAGTTCAGAATGGGGAGGTGTACAATGCACACTTGAACAAAGCATCGTGAGGTTAGTCTGAGCTTGTATGGAACTATCTACCAAGCTCTGGCTCTAACTAGAAAAGGATTAATAGGATGTAGACAGAGCTGCCAGGTGTCTGTCACACAAAGCACCTGGTGGACTTTTACCAGATCACCTTCCAGCCTAGGTTGAAGACTGATTGAGTTCAGATGGATAAAGGTGGCTGAATTGTCTCCATTCTTAGTGAAGTTATTTGGTCCTCTCAAAAAATCAACATTTCTGGCCTTCTAGTACCACCTTTTCCTTTCCTAAACAAGCATACTTTTAAATACATCCAAGTATGGCTCAGCGTTCCAGCCACACCCCACTTGATACACTGAGGATGGAACAGGTAGAGGTCACGCATGGGAAAGGCTCAATCACACCACCTTCTATGTGGTCTCAGCGCAGCTGTTTTCTGGTGATGCAGTGTGATCAGTGAAAAATAAAAATGACTTTCTCTGGGCTTGTCCACTCATCTCTGGGTGTGAGGCAGTAACATACCAGATTGAAGCAGGGCTGGTGGCTACAGCCCTAAAAAATTGACCTCAATCAGACTGGAAAATACATTTTCTCCAACCAAAGCCATGAGGTTCCCTTCTCTGATGACAAAAGCTTGACAAATCTGTATTTCAATTGCTTTCAATCAGTCTCTCTGAGCTCTTTCGGATCCTTCACACGACTTTCTATCAGCCTGTCTACAGGGGACTGGCAGCTGTGTTGCACAGGAAAGACGAATTGAGCCAAATGTGGCAATCTTGGCCAGAATTAACAAAATCATGGAACTGCCAGGGCAAACACAGTCATTGCCTTCTGAGGGGCCACTGTATTAGCCCATGGGGGCTTTTGCAGTTGTGAAATGATTAAAAGCACAAAACCTGCTGGCTTTAATCAGTGGTCAACAGCAGTGCGCCATCCCTAGGACTCCCTGATAATCTGAGTGCTAAAATAACAAATGTGGTGAGCTGTCTCTTCATATAAAACATTTTTTAAAAAGATTATATAATTATTTTTCAAAAAAGAAGCTTAATTTTTGCCAAGCTGGATCCTCAGGGTTGAATTTTTTCCCTAACCTTCATACAAGATTGACAGCAGACCCATCCAGCTGCTTTCCTGAATAAGTGACCCAATACAATCTCATTCTTTCCACAGTTTCTTCTTACCCAGAGATCTCTTCCCTGAGAAAGCAACACTTTATATATTTACCACGTTAACACAGGCTTTCTTTTTTTTTTTAATTTTATTTAAGAGGAAAAAGAAAAAAAAAACACAAAACAAAACAAAGCGGTGTAAGGGTACACGTAATACAGAACTACAAAAAAAAAAAAACAAAAAAAAACAAAAAAAAAAACAGTAAGAAATCACCTGTTAATAGATTACATATTATCATCTTAGAAATAGTTGCTCAAATCACAGTATCAAAGAATACAAAGTGGACATTCAAACAGAGAGACTGCAAACAGCTGTGTTCAATGATCCAAAAACATTAATATAGTCAGCTATTTAACACCCCTAAACACACTTGGTGTTATATCCGTTAGAGCTCTTTTTTTTCCCCTCTCTTTTTTACAACAAAATTTACACATTTTGGATTTTATTACTCCCTAGTTCTTATTACTTTTTTGGGGGGGAGAGAATAAAGTCAAATATGGCAAAACAAAGGCTTTCTAAGACTCCCCACTGTGGGAGAGTGGGGAGCCAAATCAGGAGTGAAGAGTCTAAGGGAGACATTTTGGGGGAGAAAGGGAAAACTTTCATTTGGGTAAATGCCAGGCTAAGAAAACATGCAAAATGTGTCACTCTTTGCCTGTTTTTCTTCTTATCTTAATGTTTTACTTTCAGATCAATTTTTCAAATATTTTTCATTCGCAGTCTTGAGAAGGACAAAATAGTCCAGAGATAGAGTTCAGTGGAACAGCACCTGGCTGGCAAACCTGAAGTCCTGATTTCAGTTCCCGGTACCAAAAAAGAAAGAAAAGAACAACCATGAAAATCATTTTAAATAATGTTCTCCCTGCCTTCTGCTATGTTCCACAATCCAGGAAGATATGCTTCTACTCTCTACCCACATAAAATCAGTACTTCTATGTTGCCTGGGTTCCTTCAGAAACAGACCCCGAGATAGAAAATTGAGTCCCTGTAGTTTAGCAGGATAGTCCAGTGCATTTGTGGATCCATGGGGAATAAGATACGACGATAAGATGGTCACCATAGAGCACACTCATGAGAGGATGCTGCTACAGGCAGTTGAGTCTTGGTCCTTCCATGGAGCTTTGGGTATTCATATGACCCAGCATTAAAACGTAACCATCTGAAAAGCAAGGGTACAATGAACCTATCATTCCTGCTGAGTTCTTCCAGGGTGTCAGTGTCCTGGAACTCCCAACTATCCCTGTGAATGACACAAGAGAAAATCTTCAAGTCCTGGACAGTCACAGGTACACAGAAAAGCATCAGGTATATAATGGAACAGAAAGCACCAGGGGGATACGATGGGGCCTTCCCAGGACCTTCTAGTCCTCGAACTGTCTGGTTTTAGTGTAAAGGTCTCTCTTCACACTTCTTTCACACCCTTGGCAGTAGGAACTGTCTGCTTTGTGTCTGTCTCTCTGTTCCACCCTCAAAGGATCCAGTTCACAGAAGATATTCAGCAGGGGCTTTAAAAAGAAGTGGAAGTAGTACCATAAAGGCATTCTTGACCAAAAGAATTAAAACGTATTTTCTTTGGCCAGAAAATTCATCAATTCACCTGGAAGTGAAGAAGATTGAAGCAAGATTGCCAGGGCCAGGTATGTAACCTGTTGTAAGGCAAAAACAAACTCCCTTTACTGTCTTATGCTTTCTTCTGCTTACAATCCAGCATCAGATGGTAAACCTGTAGGCAAAGACATCCAGGAAATTGCAAAAATCATCCCTCATTCCCAGAGAACAGGGAATAGGCATGACTCCAACATCTTTGGTTTTGTTTGCATCTGTCCAGGCTCTCCCAGAGCCCCGTTCCCTTCTCCCAAAGCGTTATTAAGTTCAAGATACCTGGCAGGGTTGGAGAAGGGGAACTTGCACACTTCACTGAGAGAAAGAGGGAATGAATGGAGTATGAGCTCAGGATTCACCTGGGGCTGTAGTTAAAATGCAGCCTTCAATTCGCCTGGTTGGGGTGGGGTCTAAGATCCTGTATTTATAACAAAATCCAGATGATGCCTATGATACTGGTTCATAAATCACAAAGACCAGCAAGGTACTCACACCCTGAGCTGGTGCGGTTTGGCACAGACACACTTGTTATAGTTGGAAATTGCCCAAACCCTGCTCCTTCTTCTGTGTTACCGTTTGCTTTTGACTTGATATTGGGTCATCAGGATTTCTGTAGAGGAGATAGGTCATTCAAATTAAGCAATTTGAGGTGAGTTTAATGAAGATATTATGTGTAAAAGTGTAGGCAGGACATAGGAAAATGACAAGGAAAAGCACAGTATGCTAGAGCTAGTCACACAGCAGATAAAGGAGAGATGGCAGGATGCTGCAAAGACAGGGCCTTTGACGGAGCCTTGGCCTTTGTTAGGGTGGCAGGGAATGTGATTGACAAAGAAGGAGGGCCAGGCTCCACTCCAACTCTCAGCTCTCCTCTGCCCTTCCTGGGCCAAACCCAATTTGAATCATGGAAATTGTGCCCAGGGGAGACTGCTGGGCCCTGAACTGACTGGAGAAGTATAAAAGAGAGTGTGAAGGGGCACACTTATGTGACCCCATTTTGTAAATCCGTAACGACCTGTTTAAGCTCTTTCAGCACCAGTTAAGGAGCATAAGCACCAAGGATGGACAACTCTGTAAGGAACCGGGTAGTAATATTTTAGTATTGTCAAGCCATACTGTCTCTCTCCTCACTACTCAACTCTACTTTTGTAGTGAGAAAACACAATAAATAAAAAGTGAGTGTGGCTGTGTGCCAAGGAAGCATCAGTTACAAAACTGGGCTTGCAGGTCAGATGTGTTTTGTCAATCACTGATGTAATTTCACCCGCTTCTCTCGTTTCTATCTTTTCCTTTAGTGACCCCTCTCTCCCATGCTTCCTTTCCAGGCTTATCTAGCTTTTTCATGTTTATTTACATGTTTGCATACGTAATGATTATATCCATTGTGGGGAGTACACATAGATAGTAACAATGTGTTTCTCCTCCTTACTCTCTCTTCCCTCTCCCATCCTTCCATCTCTATTTCCCCTAAACATTTGTGGAGGATCTAGCTTTCTGTTTTATATTATCTTTTATTGTATCCTTTAAATTATTTGTACTTTGGAATTCTTATATAAGAGACACAATGCAATATTTGTAGGTGTGTACTTCATTCCATTTAAAATCATGCTCTCAAAGTGCGTCCATTTTCCTACAAATGACTCAAAGTTATTCTTTTTATGACTGAGTAGTACTCCTCTTGTGTAAATATAGTATAATTAATTGATGTATTCACCTGTTGATGAATATATAGTCTGCTTCCAAGGTTTAGCTACTATGAATTGTACCACTATAAATATAGATATGAATGTATCACAGTGATACGATGTCTTTAAATATTTTGGAAAGATACCCACAGGGAATATAGCTGTGCTGCATGAAAATTTTCACTGGGCTTTTTTAGGAATCTCCATACTGATTTCCACTGTGGCTGTGCTAGGTTACCTTCCCACCAAAAATGAGAAGTGTTGCTCTTCTCCCACAGCCGCATCAGCATTTGTTATTGTTTGATTTATCGGTGGCAGCCATTCTTGCTAGAGTAAGAAAGACTCTCACTCTATTTCAACTTGTATTTCTCTCTTAGCCTATGATGTTAAATGCTTCTTCATATATTTATTGGCAATTTGTACTTCCTGTTCTGAGAAATGTCTTCATTTCAATTGCCTTTTTTTGATTAGTTCATTTATTTGGGTGGGGGGAGGGTTCTAGAGTTTTAAACTGTTTATGTATTCTAGATATTCGTCTCTGTCTTAGGAATAGCTGGCGATATTTTTGCTTCCATTCTGTAGGCTGTCTTTACTCTGTTGGATGTTTCCTTTCCTTTGCAGAAGTTTTTATTTGGATGCTTTCTCATTTGCTGATTGTTGATGTTATTTCTTGTGCAACTGGTGTTCTAGTCAGGAGTTCTTTACCTATGCCTACTGCTTTGAGAGTTTTTTGTATTTTATTTTCCAACAGATGTTTGTGTTCTAATATCCATGTCATTCATTCCTTTGATTTTATTTTAGTACCAGGTGAGAGATATAGGTCTAGATTCCATCTTCTGCATGTGTATAACCAGTTTTCTCAATACCATTTGTTGCAGAGGCTGTCTTTATCCTTTGGTCAAGGACCATATGACTAAATGTACCTGGAGTGGTTTCTGATTCCTCTCTTCTGTCTCTTTGAGGCTCATGCCTGTTTTTGCGCCAGCACCATGCTGCTTTTTATCACTTTGTAATATAACTTTAAATCAGGATTGTGACCCCTCTGGTTTTGTTCTTGTTGCCCAGGAATACTTCTGCTATTATAGGTCTCTTTTGGCTCCACGTAAGTCTTAGGATTTACTTTTCCTAGTTCTGTGAAGAATGTTTTTGGCATTCTGATTGGGAATACATTAAATCTGTTTGTAAGTTTTGGAACTATACCCATTTTGACATTATTAGTTTTTTCTATGCAGAAACTTGCTAGAGTAAGAAAGACTCTCTGGTGTTCTATTCAGAACTTTCCATATTCTGATGTCCACTTTGATCTCCTTTTTCATACTGTAGTCTTTATTATATAGGTCTTTCATTTCTTAGATTAAGTTAATTTCTAAGTATTAAATTGTCCTAACGCTTTTGTAAACGATACTGTTTCCCAAAATTTCTTCTCATTGGATTCATTGTTGGTATATGGGAATGCTACTGATTTTTGTGTGCTGATTTTATAACCTTTACACTTGTAAATATATTAGTTCTAGGTGTCTTTGGGGCAAATATCTTGGGTCCTACACAGAAAACTTTATATCTTCTACAAATAATGATAGCTTGATTTTTTTATACATGTCCCTTTTTCTATTTCTTTCTCTAACCTGACCATTGTGAAATCACAATGGATACTGCCAGTGGATTACTAGAAACTACTTTAAAAATCTGTATTCTAGTATACTGGAGACCCTAAAAAAGTGAACAGATTCTTAGAAACATGTAAATTACCAAAACTGAGCCACAAATATACAGAAACCCTAAACAGTCACCAAGTGTCTTTATTTCTTTCTTCTTTTATCATTTCATACAATTCAACCATGTGGGTTTTTATTTCTCTCCCATCCATGCCCTTTGAATCCATTTTGAATGAGTTGGCAGTTTTGGGAGGCATTTTGTTGCCTTGTTTTCTTATGCATCTAATCTGTTGGTGTATTGCTGAGAGTTCAGGATCAACTACAGCAGAAAGATACTGTTGCTAGTATAGAGAGCTCTTTAGCTACTGTCTGCTTTCCAGGGATGTGATCTTGGGTTTGTTTGTATTTTCTACCTCTTTAACCTACTGACCTTAATAGGATTGGACCTGGTCACGCACCTCCAACACAAGCTGTAGACACTCTGCTTTCATCCACAATGAAAACCTTCCAGTTGCACCACAACTGCAGGAAGTGGAACAGGTGCTGAATGTGGAGGGTTTAGGGGGATTTTCATAGGTGAACCATAGGAATAAAAAGAGAATACTCCAGAGGAAATTTCTAAGGGAGAATAAGAGTCATCTTTCTATAAGAGGAAAATAAGCAGAAGAAAAATAAGCTTGTGGGAATTTTGTCAATCCAGGGGAATATATATAATGTATATACCAAATGAATAAATATTAAATATGCATGAATGTTTTTTATGTATCAGATATATGACATTTAACATATATATTAAATAAATATATAAATTAAGTAAATATAAATGTCAAGAGACATTTAAGGGACTACACAAAATGGGGATCCTTAAAGGAAGCCTCCAGAGGAAGCACACCATTCAGACTCCCCAACTGACTCTGATGATCTTTACCCATAGAAAACTATTCATAACACAGTTTAAAACTGTCCACAAACTGGCACCCTCCTGCATGAAGAAGTTAATTAATTCCTCAGATGAAGAGCTTTGTGAAACCTTCTCAGTGCAAAAGAAGAATGGAAACCACTAAACACTTTAAGTAATGGACTCTAACAAACCTACATTAAAAACAAAAGCAGATGTGATCTGCCAGCCAAAAGAATGAGAGTGCTACCTGCACAAGTGTAAAGCTCTTCATGTACAGACTCAGAGAAGGGTCAGCTGTAGGACATGAGAAAGTACCAGTATGCAGATACCCACCAAAGCTGCCCTCACTGACTCTACTTAGAGCCTCTGACAGGGTTGGGAAGGTGGAGAGAGACACGGCCCCACTCACACCCTCTCTGCATGCATCATTTTGAGATGTTCTGCATTTGTCTGCAGCCTCTGTCTGGGGCTTTCCTCATAAAGAAGGGGGTCAGGTTGGGTGTGGGAGGGAGTTAACACTGCTTCTCACCATAGCACCCTCCTCTAGGTAAAGACAAAGATAAGTGGACATTAAAGGACATTTGTGAAGCCACCCTGTTGCTCAGGCAAGACAGATTTAGGGGGCTTCCATATCACTCCCTAAATGAAATTCGGTTGTTTGTAATGATACGTAATTTGCTCTCCTCTCATCTCCACAGTGCTTGCAGGTAATCACTTCTGCACACATCCTCATCTCAGGCCCGTTTCTGGGGGTACCCAGACTGAGGTACTCATGTATTCTGTTCTTGGGAGATGAGGAAGTCAGGTACCCACCCCTGTGGGAAGCCTTGGCTGGCTGACAATAATCAAAACAAAAGTCGGGGGGAAGTGTGCTGAGGTGCCAGCCACTTGGCACTTCCTGACTTCCATTTGCCCAATTTTGTGCTTTGAATCAAAGAACTCAAGTGGGATGAAACCTGCTCCCTATAGGAGATAATGACAAGTTGCATTTCACTAATTGCAAATCATTGACTTGTGACTAATATGAATCTCAATCCATAAACTGATGTGTATAAGAAATGTCATATTTCTCTATCACATTAAAGTTACCATAATTTCCACTCTGAACCTACCTTCCTTATCTTTACTCATTCTGAGAACTACCCATCTTCAAACCATATTCTGACCCCACCCATATGACACACAGATCTTGATTAATACCAGTGTCTTCACACTTCCCTTCACCAAGAGCTCTCACTTAAGTCTTGGTGTTATGGTTTGTACATTGTGTTAACTTGAGAAGCCTAGAAGCTTAACTAAGTGACTCAGCAGCTCTACATGCTGGGGTATAGAGGACAAGCCATTACAGTTCTAAGATATTGTTTTCTGTCAATTTGAGAAGGTCAGAAGTTTAACTAAGTGATTCAGCAGGGGGCCAGGGTCCCAAGTTTGTTACATTCTCAGCCTGTGCAAGAGGAGGGCAGGGAGATGCTGTGAGTGCTACACCCACCCCAGGGAGCAACCTGCATATTGCTGGTTCTTTGGAGGAGCCCACTCTTCTCCTTCAGCTTGGACATCATCTCCTTGCTTCTGGTACAGACTACTCAGCTTCTGCCTGGGATTCTTCAGCCTTTGTCATAGACTCTTCAGTGTTCTGTCATAGATTATTCAGTGTTCTGTCATATAGGCCAATGTCGGGCCTCCTGATACAGACTTTAACAGGACACTGCAGTAAGTTCCAGTTCTTGGGCTGGATACTTCAGCCTCCAGCACGCAGACATCTTATGCCACTCCCTCAACCGACTTTGTGTGGCCAACCATTGTCAGCCAATCTTGTAATTTCTTAAACATTTGTATATCTTATATCTGTTCCTCTAGTAAACCCTGACTAATATTCTTATAAAGTTCTTCCCAGTCTGATTTTCTCAGGTCACCCTTTCTCCAAAGTCTTTCCCGGGGACACTTAGCTTGCCTTTCTGGGGGACATGTAGAAATCAAAGCTAGGATAGGCAGGCCTTCCATTCTTCTTCAAAACAAGAAAAAAGGAATTTTCCATGTGGTTGAATGGAGATGGCAAATAGGAGAGAATGCAAAAAGTAACACTTACATGAATGCAGCTGGAGGCATGTATTTGCTACTCCCAAAACATTTAGGGACCTATGCACCAAGCACTGTTCCATGCACATAGAAGCTTCCAGGGAGGACATTGTTAATGTTACTTTCTCTGTCTAAACTTCTTATTAAGGCCAATGTTGTTAAAAGGTGAACATCTACACAAAACACCTCCCAGATCCCATGATGACTTCACCAGAGTTTCATCTGAGAGATTCTGGAAATACCACATAAGTTTACATATTTAATATAAATATACCAGTTGGCTCTGATGTAGATGATTCTCAGACACAACCTTTAGGGAGGCCGAAACCCTAAAATGTCTAGTATTTAACTGGAGGATAGATGCCAATAATGGCTAATATGTTTTAGACACTGTCTGCAGGAGAGAATGGTGTGGTTTGACCTCTTATGTTCTCTTGGATGAGAGCCAAGAAGAAGCTACCTATTGTGTCACATGCCATAGCAAGCAAGGTATAACACAGGAAAGCTGAAAGGTACAGGGTCCCTCACACTTAGGAAGAACCTCTCGTGGTAGCAAGAGAACAAGGTACAGCTAACACCTCCTCCCTCATCACTTTCAGTCTCCTGGTGGTTACATTGAACTCCACCTGTAAGCATATACAGAGTGAAATGCAAACCTAAGAGTATGCGTGTTCTGCAAAAATGCTGACACCTGAACACACCTGATACTGGCCAAGCACCGCAGTCTTGCTTTCCTTGTGTACCAACATCATGGCTCCAGTTACATTCCTTCTTTTTTCCACTTCCCCTCCCCCAAGAGGCCAATCTAACCAGAAGACAATGCATTTAAACGCTGGGTCAGGCTCTCACAGTGATCCAACCTATGTAGGTACACTTCTCTATGCCTCCTAAAAGAGGCTCTTGGGACAGGTGTGATCATACATACCTGTAATCTCAGCACTTTGGGAGGCTGAGACTAGAAAATTGCAAGTTTGTGCCCAACTTGAGTAACTCTTTATTAAACTCTCAAAATACAGGGCCTGAAGTTGTGGCTTTGTAAAAAGGTCATGAGTTCAATCTCCAGCATGAAAAGTAAACAAAGTTAAATAAATATAAAAGAATCTAGGAATATGATGCTCATGTCCCCCAAGGACATCCTTAATATGATTCTCAGATGCAAACCTGAGCCACATCCTCAGATTATGAATTTTTTCTTGGAAAATAACAAATATGATTAGAAAATATTAGATTATGTTTAAGTTGCCTAAAAATTATTTGCATTTCTTTCTTTTCTATAATGTCCAGATGAAGGAGGGTTTAAATAGGAAGACAGAAGGAGAGAGAAACAGAAAGAAAAGAGAGACAAAAAAAGTGGAGATGGAAAGAGGGAAGGAAGGCAGGAGTAAACAAAAATCAGGGGGACTGTACACAGCCTACTCTCCAAGCTGTAATCCTTATCTGCCAAACTGCAAAGATTTTGTGAGGGAATCATGAGATTTTGTTTCCATCAGTAAAATATACTGATGGAACCGCCCGTGATGGCCACAAAATTTGGGCATAGTTGATCTGGCAGTGAAGAAGAGAGTAATTATGGGCAGCCTCTGCCTGGCACACAGTAGTAACCCTTTCCACTGAAGCCTGTTGGAGAGCAGCAGGTCCCACCTTCACACACAGACTGCTGAGGGACAATAGCATTCTTCCTCTCTAATAACCATCTAAACTGTGCTCTGATGATTTACAGTCTCCCCTTAAGCAAAATACCAGTGCATCTAGGAGGCTATTACCATCTGTAAGGTTTGGGTTTGCTGCACATTTTTACTGATTTCAAAACAAGGCAAAGCAAACAGAACTCACACATGAAAAAGCAAATAAATAAATAAATACGGATGGACCACTCTCTTCTCCTGCCAAATATCAAAGTTTGCCTCTGTCTGGCCCTATCAGAGCAAAGAGCTGTTTAAATTCAAAGCTGGGAAGAGGAGAATCAAAGAAGGACAAGAAAATAATTTCTCAAAGAAAACCCAGGTCACAGTGAAGACATTTTCTGCCTTAAGAACCTTGTGTCAAATTCATCACCATCTGTGCCAGGATTAAGATGCCTAGGGGAAAGTTTGCAGAGGTTACAAACATTATTCATGGTGCCCAAGCTGGACAGCCTCATGTCTGGTCATATATGAGGTTTAGGATTTACCAGAGAGCATCTCAGTTTCAATGCATCTCACTCTTCATCCACCCATCTCTGTCATTCTTAGAACATCCCATATCCAAAATTCATCTCAATCCCCCTCCACATCCTCTATGCATCCCTCCTTTGCACCTCATGACAAAATCACACCCTCCTGTAGGACTAATTACCCTACGATGTAAACTGAGACTGCCTTCCCTCCACCACCACCATCACCAAGCAAGAATAGTCACTTCATGGGAACTGAATCCCGCCCCCCAGCCCATGGCAGTGGGGGTCAGTAAGTATTCTCCTAGAGATACAAAACCAGGATTGTGATGTTGATCAAGGAGAAATCAGCCTACCACCACACCCCATAAAATTGGTTCCTATTATTTTGCTAATAGATCAGTCTAGTCATCTTTGTTAAATCTGTCCCTCCTTAAATTCCTCAAACTGAAACTTCTTTTTATATTTTTCTCTTTCCTTTGCTAAGGAATCAGTTTAAACTTTGCAGCCTCTGGAACTAAAGCTCCTTACCATTTTTCTTACTTTCCATTTAAAGCTTTTTCCTATGGATTTATTTTGATTGTCTCAGTTTTAATTTCCACTGTCACTGAATCATAGATTCACACTACCTGATGACAGTCTCAGAAAGCCCTTATCCATAGTCACTGAGCACTGACTCAGGCAGCATTGTGTTAGCTCCAAAAATAGTTGGTGCTTTCTTTCCCCAAGCTCTCAAAACAGTTATTGGTTCCATATTCTCAGTCACTTGTCCAATAGTGTCCCAAATCTTCTTTACTAATTGTAGGACAGCTTCTAATGTAGAAATGCACCCACTTCCACATGAGCACCCACTTTCTCCTGAAACCCTAGCGGGTTTGCAGGGACACTGGGGAACAGGTTTGCAAGGATGGAGCCTGTGCCTGGACTATGTGCCAATGAGCTGTGGTTCTCCATCCTGGATGCTGAGGCTCCATGCTGAACAGCAGAATAAAAATCTTGAGTTGACCTCCAGCACACATTCTTGTTATTTGTTTATTACTTCAAGAAGTACCGTGAAACATAAAAGGAAAATGGTTGATGTCTGCACGTGAATGATTCGATGTGGAAAAAATCTACTTGAGAAGCCAAAAAAAGAAAATAATATCCTCTCCTTTAAAAAATATCTTCAGGGAGGGGTATAGAGAAAGGCATGTTTTTGTGCAAGAGACAAGGCAAAGAAAATACCTTCTCTGAAAGGGCAAGAAGAAGAGAAGGAAAGAAGGTTAAGAGAAGTAGAGATACCTGGCAATCAGCTGTTCAGTATGCAAAGAAAGCATCACAGATAGCCCAAATTCTTCAGAAGAATATACAAAAAAAAAAAAAAAAAAAAAAAAAAAACTCAAGAAATGTTTGTTGTGAATTTATTTGTATTCAAATCTAAGTAAGAACTGAGTTAGGTACACATATAATATGGTGCAGAACAAAGGAATCTGTGTGAATCTGCTGAGACTTTAGGAAAGCTTAGGTTATAAAATTGAATAAAATTAGGGTATAAAATTGAATACATTACAAAAGAAAAGTAAATGCAAAATTCACGCAATATCTTGGATGCAAAGATCTAATGCCAGTGTCAAATGTTTAGGCTCTTGAGTTGCATGAATTGTGGGTGTGTCATGGGAAGAGTTAGGTCATTCAGTATCATGCATCAAACAGTTGCAGGCCAGCTAAGAGAAAAGACAAGCCCTAGGAGCTTAGACATTCCAGTTCATACCACACTTAATCATTGTCACCTTCTGTTAATTAGAGTGGTCTTGACTAGTACATGAGAATAACCCCAGTCCACCGGATCTTGCTTGTCTATGAGTTCCAATGAGCTAGACATGTCCTGTAACACATCTTTCTCCCACTTACTCCTCAGTCCATAGCATATGAGGGACCTCAACCTCTTCCTTCCAAAGCTGTCCTCTCTAGTCTCAGTCAGAAGCATACAACAGAATCATCTGGGGATTTTTTTGTGTTTCACTGCACACCAAGAACAATCACTCTTCTCTTGTACTACTAGTGTATTGCTGCAGCTCAGCTTCATGCCACTGCACCCCCACCCTGGCTTAGGATGCCACCCAAACCATTGATTCCATAACTGCTTCCACCTTGTTCAGAATGGCTGTTCATTACCTATTACCACACAGGTATGCAAATGATGTCCCCATTTGTGCTAGCCTTACATAGGTTTTAAAATGGATAGGCTGAGCCCTCAATACATCATTGCCCTCTCAGAATACGTTCATCTTCTTCCCCTGTGTGACAGTTGATTGCAACAATTTCAATAAGATTAATTTAACTAAATGGACTCAGCCATTCCATACCCTAGGATGCAGAAGACCCACCATAGCGGGGCTTGTCACTGAGCTGGTACAAAGGGGAAATGAAGAAGGATAGATCTGCTTCTTTTCCTTCAGAGGAGCTCCAATCTTTAGCTTCCCTTGGACAATATCTGCTATATCCTTCAGCCTTTCAGTGTATTCTTCAGCCTCCCATCTCAGACCTATCAGCCTCCTCATAGGAACTTGCACAGGGCACTGCAATGAGCTCTAGACTTCCAGCTGAATCCTTTGGTCTCCAGGTCCTCTGCACTCTTCCTCATCTGACTCTGTGAGTGGTCACTGTAAGACAATCTCTTAAATTTGTGTGTGTGTGTGTGTGTGTGTGTGTGTGTGTATCTTGTGTTGTATCTTTTTTCTCTAGTAAACACTAACCAATACATTCTAAAATGATATATGTGCTACTATCAGACTGGTCAGAACATAATCATGAAATAGATGCCATATCTTGTCAGGACTCGGGTACTATTAATGAATTTGTTCTTCATCCCAAAACTTCTTTCCTAGGTCAGCTTCTTTCCCAAGACCTCAGCTCACTGAACTCTAAATCTAACTTTTATCAGGCTTCTCTTAACGTGACTGTTTGTTTGTTTGCTTGCTTTTTTTTCTGGAGCTAGGTATTAAACTCAGAACACTGTGCTTGCCAGGAAGGTACCTGTGGCTCATGACCTATAACCCCAGCCCTGTAACTGATCCTTTATCTGCAGGCCCCTGACACTGACTGAGTGCTTCTTTCAACTTCATCTTTGCAAAGACTAGTGGAAAGGTGAGGCACAGAGCTCCAAGTCCATATAGCTCTTTAGGCTGAGTTTGGACACCTTATTATATTCCTAGCTGCCTGTCTTTTCACCCAGTGAAGACAAGGAGCACAAGTACTCAGGGCCCAATACCACCGACTGTTTTCTAAATTGCTATGATTTTAGTTCTGCATTTTACTTACTTGGTGACCTTGAGTACGTATCTTCCTCTGTGATTCAATTTCCTCATCTATAAAATGGTAATACAATTGATACATAGAAGTGCCAATAAGACACCCTTGAAACTCTAAAAGCTAAATTACAAAATAAAATATAATGGATTGAGATTGGGTGGAATCAAAGGCATCTTAAAAGCAAACTCTGGCTTCTAAAGCTCAAGCAGCTGCAGCCTAGTGGATAGTACCATTAAAAGCATGATCTTTGGTCCTTCCAAAACTGAGAGGGGAAGAATCATCCTTGAGGCAGTCTTTCTAGTCCTTCCACACGTCTGATCCAGGTGCAAATGGAATCTGATCGTGTTAAACCTGGGAGACATCTCTTGAATTATTCTGACTCCATTACTATCAGAAAGGCCTTTGATTTTTCTTTCTCTCTTTTTTTTTTTGTTTGTTTTTGGGGGGTTGGTAAATGAGTTGTTGCTTTACAAGCACTTCATAAACTAGAAATATCTGCAAAAAGTTAATATGGAAAATGGATTGTGACACAAGCTGTCATGGTTTATGTAAGAAATACACCTTTTCTTTCCCAACTTGGGGCTTCAGGTATTTTGTCTCAGCAACGAGTAAAAATTAACTAAGACAGAATTTGGTACCAGGAGTGGGGTCATTTGCTGTGACTATACCTGACCATGTTTTTCAAGAGGCTTTGGAAATGGCTTGTGTGTGGAGTTTGGAAAGGTTTGGACATGGTGCCTGGATGCATAGAGCTGGAGCAGCTTAGGCTGTTCTGTAGAGAAGATTCTGGTCAGAGCTCAAGAGACCAGAAGGCTGGTAAAAAGCCTCATGGTAAAGACCAGGCCTGGGAGGTTTCTGTTGGGAAGGACTTCATTGATTGTTGGACTCCACATGATGTGTGTTATGGCTTGGCAGAAAGTTTGTCTGCATTTTGCTCCTGCCCAGAGACTTTGCCTGAGACTGAGACAAAGGGCAATGGACTTATTAATCTTGAAAAGGAAATTAAAAAACAATCAAACATTGAGGCTGTGGCATGGCTATTGTTGGGGGCTTTCAGCCAGCTTTATGTTTCAAATCAGGAGCAAAGAGCCCAGCAGGATAATGTACAATGCTGTGAGTTTGGCCAGAAGGAAAATTCCAGGAAGGCTGTGGATTGTAAAGACAGAGTTGAGATTTTGATTCCTGAGGAGAAACAGAGAGATAAGAAAAATGGCCCCAGGGCATCCCAGGAAGTGGGTCCCCACCCTGTGCAGCCTCATAGCAAAGGAGGAAAAAATTGCTCAGAGGGAAAAGCTGCAGAGCGCCATGTTCCAGAATGTTGACAGCGGCCACATGAGGTTCCAAAATGGCGGCAACATAGAGAAACTTTTTCTCACAATCAGGTAAACAGAGCCCTGCAATACAGGCAACTGACCCCTACAGCCAAGAAGCCTGGCTACTGCTTCAGCTAAAGCAAACCTTGGCGGCATCCACAAGGTGCTGATTTTAGGTGCAAGGAAAATGCACAAATTCTGAGGGTAAGATGGCTTCCACCTCCATTGCAAAGGGCATGGGAGGCCAAGCAGTGTGCCCATGAGAGGGCAATTCATGAAGATGTAAGTGTGAAGCCGAAGGTGCAGTGGAGACCCCAGAAGTTTGGAAAAGCCAGGAAAGTGGATGATCCAAGGGAAGCTGCAAAAAGCAAGCAGAGCAGATTTAAGAGAAAAGCTGCAGGAGTTGAAATCGCCAGAGGAGCCCTGAGGGTGGAATCACCCAAGCCTTTTGGAGATTGCAACCAGATTGCTTCAGATGCTGAGTGTGGAACTCTAGGACTTAATGTTTGCCCTGCTGGATGTTGGACTTGCTTTGTTTCCAATGCTTTATATTCCCATGTTTATAACTTTTGGAATGGTAATGTTTGTCTTGCACCTTTGCATTTCAGAAATGTTTAACCTTGTTTCATTTGTACAGGGCATTACAGTTAAGAGTTTGCCATAAATCTTGGAGGAGACTTGGGACTTGGACTGTTCAGCAATGCTGAAACTGCCAGGACTTTGGCAACTCTTGGAGGTGGACTAAATGTTTTTTGTATAAAGGATGTACATGAGTCCTGGGGGCCAGGGGTGGAATGTCATGGTTTATGTCTGTGTCCCCCAGGCCTCATGAGTTTGCACTGTGCATTTGTGATAGTTCATTGTCTAGTGCTTGTATTAATGGTGTCAGTGCTATACCCACATAGGGGTGGAGCCAGGATGTGATGTAATGGCAGGAAGAAGGTATGTTTTTCTCTTTGCTGGTTCAAGCTTGCTGTTGGCAGTTGCCATGAACTGCGGTCCAGCCATGCCCGCCTATCTTGGAGCCAACTGAGTGTGGACTGAAACCTCCAAAAACTGTAAGAAATAAACCTTTCCTTTCCAAACTTTGGGCTTCAGGTATTTTGTCTCAGCAACGAGTAAAAAGTAACTAAGACACAAGCCTTTAAGACACATTCATAGACCCAAGAAGAAAAAATTTTCACCTTGTAAATTTGGAGAAGTAGTCTCTATTAGCTTGTTTAAGCCACCTGCTATGGTAGAAGTACATGGCAGAGGAAGCTGCTTACTGAATAGTACCTAGGAAATGGGGTGAGAGGGGAGAAAGCCAGGTTCCCAATGCGCCTTTCAAGGACAGGCCTCCAGTGATCTAACTTTCTATACCAGGCCCAACCACTCAAAGTTCC
The DNA here is from genome assembly GCF_034190915.1 of Cavia porcellus. Classification (NCBI taxonomy): domain Eukaryota; kingdom Metazoa; phylum Chordata; class Mammalia; order Rodentia; family Caviidae; genus Cavia; species Cavia porcellus. The sequence goes on from NW_026947490.1 coordinate 43,139,689, forward strand.
TAGTAGTTCTATAGGCCCAACCTCTCCTAGTAGTTCTATAGGCCTGTGACCAACTTTTAAACCATGGGCCTTTGAGGAGTACTTCAAATTCAAACTACAGCAAATAGTCCATAGGGCATGTTCAATCCTTAAAAACCATAGTGTCTATTTATTTTTTTCTTCACTAGAATAAAATATCAGACACTTAAAATTAAAAGTGAAAAGGTGTATTTCAGCTCACAGTTTGTAGGTGTTTCATTCCATACTCAGGACATGGCAGAGGAGCACTGCAGAGGAGAAACAGTCCATGGCAAGCAGGCAGGAGTCCAAGGGAAGCAGGAGCAGCAACCGGCTCTCCCTCTTTCCCTTTCTATTCCATCCAGGCTACAAGTCTATTGAATAGTGCCATCCAAACCCAGAACTATGATAATTTCAATCAGTGAACTACTGAAGTATCACACTTCCTGAATCACAGTATCACACTCCCTAGATTCAGCCACCTATGAGCCTATGAGGATTTGGGAAGATACAAGCCATAACAGTCAGGATGTGACATATCTTACTTCTGCTCATGTAACATTGTCAAGAACTATTCCTATGGCAACACTTGTATGTAATCATCCAGCCACTTCTCCTTTGGCAGCAACTTCACATCGTGGAAAGAAGTATAGGTTTTGACAACTGGCCAATACTACCTATATATAACATCCTTGACAGATAGATGGAAACTGAGAACCTAGTCTCTAGGAAAACCAAATCAGGCAGAACTTTCCTTTCTAAGGATTCATCCATTCACTTCCCTCACACTAATTAAACCTACTGCTGCAGCTGATGGCCTTGGCATAAGCATACGCACACATTATAATCACCTGTCTCTCTATTTTTTGTATACCAGTGCTCTGCTTCCCAAAGGCTCCCTTTTTCTACTCTCTTTCCTTCTCTGATTCTCTCTTCCCGGCTCCTTCTCTTTATCCCCACTAAAGATAGAAAATATGTTTTAAAAAGATAGGGAATGAAAGAGAATTCACAAGCACGATATTTCAACATATGTTTCTGCAATACTAAGTGAGTGAAAAGTATATACTGATTCAGTGGACTGGAAGAAGAATAGCATTCGTGGAAGGCTCTGGAGAAGAGGGGCAACACCTTAAAACAAGAACAGAATGATTTTTAAAAGAAGAAATCAATGTGTAAGAGCGAACTCTTAGAAATTAAAAATATAATTTTGAAATTACAATGTAAAATAAATCTTGAGCAGTAGAGTGGAGACACAAGCACATGGGAAATGAAAACACATTTCATTATTGCTTAAAGCTGCCCACTCTCAGGTCCACCCACATCGAGGACACCGGCAATGGGGCAAATGTTGGCAATTCACTCTTCTCTCTTGTTCTCTGTACTTCTGTTCAAGCACTAAAAGGTGCTAGATTGTCCTGAAGCACTGAAGTCACTAATAGAAATCAAAACATTTGGAATGTTTAAGCATGTCTTTTCTTTTTTCCAAAACAAAGTATCCAAAAGGTTGAAACTTTAGATGACAGAGAAAGATCCCCTGGTTCCTAATCTTGCTCTTAGGATTCTGTGTAATTAGGTGGTGTTTCTGGTCTCAACAGGATTATTCGCTATCAGTTTTGGAGAGCCCATCTAGAATAATAAGAAAATCTATGGTTGTGAGTCCCAGTATAATACATAGTCATGCATACTCACATCAAATCTCATGACCTTTGAAGCACTGAGAAGTTCAAGTACAATCTCTCTTCTGACTGCTAAACTTTCAGGTACATTCAGACATACCCACAACACACACACACACACACACACACACACACACACACACACACACACACTCACACACATATGCATGCACACACACACAGGAAATATTAAGACGCTGATATGCAAAGAAAACCTTAACACAGCATTGTAGAAGGAAGTCACCAGGTCGTGAGGCATTGCAGTCATGATACACAGCGGGCAAAGTGGAAACTGGCACAGTCTGTGCTGTTTGCTTTCCCTGTAATGTGAAAGAGTGACTGTGATTCTACACCATTTTCTCAGAGTCAAGGGGTAGCTTGCATCTAGCTTTCTCAAATTATATGGATTTCTACAAAAAGCTAAAAATCGTATTTGTATATGCATACTTTAAATACTTAAAGTATTAAGTTCAAATAAAACATTTTATGGGCTAAATTCAGATGTCTGTTTACTATTTCTAGTTTAAATTCATTTTTTTAAAAAAGGGGGGATAATTTCTCTGTAATTTCTAAAGCCTCTCTCAAGAACAGTGGAGTGAGTTTCTTTGTGAATAATGCAGAGAGATATTAGCTTCATTTTCAATCACTACTCCCTTTCACGTAGCACGTAAAAGATCTAGGTTAAATTGCTGGGGGTTGGTACATGTGCATCTTCTTGGAGGTTGTCATTCTTTGATATAAAATAAAAGATTTAGTTCTGAGATAGATACAGACATAGATTTGATATAGATAGCTCATTGAGACAGAGTTTCACTGTGTCAACCTGACCTTGAACTCTGGCTCTAACGATCCGGTTCTGCTGCCCTAGTGTCCTGAGCAGCTGGGACTGTAGATGCATGTCACCACAGCTGGCCAAGCCTATATTCTTATGATGTAGATGTGCACACCAGACATTAGAAATACAGTTCTGTAACGAGCATGGTATTGCACACCTGTAATCCCACTACCCTAGGGAGGATTACAAGTCCAAGCATAACCCGACCAATTTAGTGACTTACCAAGCCCCTGTCTCAAAACAATAACAACAAAAATTAAAAAGTACTGGGAATGTAGCTCAGTGTGAAGATCCTGGCTTCAATCCTCAGAACAAAAACAAAAAGACATGAAGAAGACAGCAATATGATCTATGTTGTTCTGCAGGTGTTACAGGAGTTTGAAGAGAAGAAGCCAATTCATACTAGACACCTTTGGGTTTCCTGGAGGGGGTGGTTTGAACTTTGTGTCAACCCATGAAATGTGGCCTGGCATTCAGGACAAGTTCTTGCCCTCGGGATAAAAAGGAAGGGGGTGTGAGATGGCAAACGACTCAGTCTCTGCAATGGAATGTTAATTATCATGCTCCTTCAGTTGTTGCTAGGTCCATAAAAGGAATGAAGTGGAAAAGTAGTTGAACACCAGCCTCCGATGCATTCAAGGACATAGTCACGGGGCGGGGAGAGCACACAGTTTAAATGCAGGATGTTCAGCGGAGAAAGGAGATTCTCTAAGAAAATGTTAATTAAATGCAGTTTGAGGAAGAGTTTATAGACTGTGTGCCACACTAATGGAGTTCTAATTGATCTCTAACATTCCTTTCATGATCCATGGACCTCAGCATTTTCACCTGTGATGGAAGGAAATAGCTGGAACATGGGGAAATGTTCAAATTAAAATATCTCTTCTCTGACACATGAAAAAAGATGAACCACTCATTTATCACGTAATTGAGACTCACTTCTCAATAACAAAAGAGAAATTATGTGCGACATCTCTGCTCCAAATTCATGTTCCAATCCCTTCCCCCTTCCACTCACTTTTCTTGCTGGCACTGAAAAATTGTTTTCAAGCCACAGATCTGTGTCACTGCCATACTTAGCATCCTTCAAAGGTGACCCATACATACTAAAGTTTTGACGTGACAAAGTAGGACTCTGTCTGAACTGGAAACACATGTGTTTGGGAAGAAGTTAGTTGCTGTTGTTTAAGTGTCTTACCATTACAGATTTGGGCACGTTTTCTCCATTCCAGACTAATTAGTCATTATTAATTAGCCATTACTACTGATGAGCAAATAGAGGGTCTTTTGGCATATTTGAGGTAAAAGGTAAAAAATAAAAATTGAGAACAATGGTGAGTGATTAGGACAAATGAAGTCCTCAGTTCTGACACCTGCCACATGATGACCTGCGCTGACATTTCCCAGAGGGAGATATTAAAGATTGTGCTATGAAGCTAATAGACCTAGTATTAAATCATGCTGAACTGTAGAGTCAAATATTTTTAGCTTTTTAAGATTTATTTTGCCCTTTTTATTACAAAAGGCAAAAAGAAAAAGTTTCAGTTTGGGGAAGCATGTCTTTAGAAGTGCTTTGGTCACAGTAGGTTAACTGCTGTGTAAAAGATAATTATCAGTCCAAAACCTCAGTGGCTTTATATGATATAGACTTATTTTTCAGTTAGCGTGATTAGTGAGCAACCTTCCACACAGGAACCAAGGACCCAGGCTCCTGCTGGTTTGACATTTACTAAAGTCTGAAATTTTTTTCTGGCTTCTCTTTATTCAATGAGGGGATGGAAAGACCAGGAATGTGAAGGATTGCTTGGAAAGTCATTGTATGCACCCTTGGGGGACTCATCACTTCTGTCTCCTTCCATGGGCTAGAATTCAGTCACAAGCACAGGAAGCTGAGAAAGGCAGTCAAGCTACATGCTTAGAAAGAAGGCTTCTAGTAATCTCACAGAGACGCTGATTTGAAGGGCAGTCAATCAGACCCCAGGCATGCCGTCTTCCTGAGCAATGGTATTTTACTTAGAATTTAATAACATTATTTTGTTTCCATTCTTCTTATCTATTTTTGGTAAGTAAAAATAGTCTTTCCTTTTGACACCATAAAATTTCCTTTACAAATGAATTTGAATTTAAAAAGGTGAATATATTTAAAGGGAAAAAACTGTTACATAAATAAAAAATACAGGTGTAATATGGAGATGGCTGAAGTGTTAGGGAAACACTTCAAGGAACTTTTCACCATTTATTTTGCCCTTGAATTATTTTCCTAGTCTTATTTTCAGGGACTCTGCTTCTCTTCCCAATTTCTCACACCAAGTCTAATAACTCTCAAACCTTCCCCTTATTGAACAATGGCTTGCTGTGAGTGAGGAGACAGATTTTCTGCCACCAAAATTGGAAATTGTGACCTTTTCTCAATTCTCACAGGCAAAACATTAAGTTAATAAACCAGATGTTCTCAGCTTTTAATTTTCCTCCCATCAATTAAAAAAAAAACACTACTTTGGCATTTAGCCAATTCTTGTATCTATTTCAAGACTAAGAATAATATGTATTTACTTACTGGAAATTCAATTTTAATATCTCAAAGCTCAAAGTAGTCCATAAAGAAGTAAAATCTAGAGATAACTTGCATTCCAAACATGTTAGAGAAATATGCCAAAGTAATTGCTGTGATTTTATCTATATTTTGCCTCTGTCCCTGGGACCTCTAAATTCAATCCATGTTTGCCACCAGTGCCTTCTTTATCTGAAAATATTGTCTATCATATCTTCCTGCACTCCACTGAGCCCTGACTGCCCCCCTGACAGGTGCATAGAGAGCTGCTGTTCTTCCTCCCCATTCCCCCCGCACTTTCTCTTTGCAAACTTATTCTTTACCCCCACATGCTATGTGATCTCCCTGAAATTCAAATCATGTCATGTTATCTCCTTTTTGAGCTCTTAAATATTGCTCCATTTGCCCACGAGCTGAAAATCTTGATTTATGTGACCCCAGGAGGTTTTGCTTCTGTAAATATGTCCTATCTCACGTCCTCTCAGCTTTCCCAGCCTTCTTCACCATGCAGAGCCCCAGCTTCTCCTCTTCATCGACAGCCTGCCCCCTAATTCTCTCTCTACCTGGGACATCATTCCTTTCTTCTTTTGCAGCCCAAGAGCCCATTGATGAGGCTGGGTTAAAGTCCCTATCACAAACTCAAACAGTACCTTATCTGTGTCATTTTTACATTAGGCATAATAATGCAGGCTTATGATGTGCACCCAGGAGATATTATGTTTTATTTATCTTTATATGTCAAGTGCTAAATTAAATGGATTACAGTTGACACTCAACTATATGGAAGGAGGGATGTGTGTGTGTGTGTGTGTGTGTGTGTGTGTGTGTGTGTGTGTTGGTGTTTTGTTTACTGTCTATCCTGAAACTCCTAATTTCTATACCCAGGACTGTATGTCGTAAAGAACTTTCCTTTCCTTCTCCAACACAGTGGTCTTCAGAGGCTGTCTTGTATATTACCTTTCTGCACCCCATCTTTGGTCAAACCAAACCAAGTCAGTCATTGGTCCCCCTGGGGACTTGAAAACCTGAATTCAAGAGAAAGATTTAGTCCCTAGTTGGTGGAAAAGCTATATATATATATATATATATATATATATATATATATATATGGATACCAAGAACAGGGAATGTATGGACAAAGGGTCTGTAGTTCATGAGAAACCCAAGTAGAATGGAGGCTTAATTGGCCTCCTCTCTAAGGAGAAAGGAGAAAGGCTGCAAGCAGGGCTGATAGCATTTTGTGGGTTCTAGGTAGAGGTCAATACAGCTGAGATTAAGCTGTTTATCTGATCATGTACTAATAGATTCTGGAAGGCAATAGAATCTTGTGTTACTTTAATTGCTTACACCCATGTTTGAAGGAATAAAAGCAGGATGAGCCAGAGGCTTGGGGCTTCTTCACCTGCTAGAGGAAAGAGCCCTCTGGCTGCCCACATGTTACAACTCTGCGTCTGTTTGTCTTTCACTTTCCTTTACCCTGGGGTCAGGGTTACAAACTAGCAGGACTTGGTCCCTACAAGTGGTACGTGGATGGTGAAAGACTGGAGTGGACCGGTTCCCCACAGAAGGTACCGGAGCGGGAACCTAAGACCAGGGTAGACAACTTTGTTATAGTAGTGAGAATTTGTGCCACGGTCCAGGGATCTTCAAGGTCTGACACACAGCTGCCTTTTACCCCACTTATTGAGTCTTTACACAAACTCCCCTTTTCTCCATCTGGTCTGTATCAGTTTCTGTTTCAAGACTCTCAGAATCCTAATTTTAAGAGCTTTCCTTAGACTGATATCTATTAAAGAAGATGAAGTTTAATATCTCTCCAAATTCAGTGCCTAGCATGGTACTTGACAAGTAAAGATGAGAACATGGAATGCTGAGGAGAGACTGAAGTTTCTTCCACTCTTCACCTGAAGTTCTGTGTTCCTCTTCAGTGGTTTCCTGACAAGAACATTGCTCCCACCCCTCTATGATGTGCAGACAAGGCACATAACAATGCAGGTGGTCCCTGGGGGTGTGGTGATGCACATTTGTAATGGTAGCACTTGGCAGGCTGAGGCAGGAGGATTGCTGAAAACTTTTAAGGCCAGCCTAGGATGCATAGTGAATTCATGAGACTAGGGATAAAAAGGTTGTCAGTTCCTCATTTATTTTTATGTACATATATAAAATATCTAGGAAAAGAGATGGTCTGATCAGCACTTTAGCAAAATCTAACTCACATAAAATGGAAATTCACTGTATTAAAATAAAAATCTGCCAGATTGCACTTTTGAATATCCTAAACTTTCCCATGAGTTTACCTCCCCAGTGAGACATTAAACTTCTTGAGGCATAAACTGACTTTTAGTGTCTACCTCACAGAAGCCAGCTTAATGCTGGGCATAGAGTTGGTGATTTATAAATAGAATCAGAGAAAAATATGTGCGTAAAGAAAAGTATGTGCATGCAGTGTTTTAAGCTATATTGCTACCGAATTTAGGATAATGTTACAGCCATAGTACAGACATCTGTTCCCTCCTAGGCAACCTTGTTTGCACATTAATTAAGGTTAATTCCATAGCCCTTAACAACCTAGAGCTATATGAGGCATTATTTCATTCTTCCTGTGTGTTTCTCAGCTTTTCATATCTGGTGAAAACTCTGATATTCTACATCAGTTGAGTTTCAGAATCTAGATTTTTCACTGGTCTTCAGAAGAAACAGCACTACCCCAAATATATCATGAGTTCTGGGTGGATTTACTCATAGTTATGGGGTAAGCTCACAATAGATAGTCCATCATTTTTACTCTTCTTGTATTTTTCACTCTTGCTTTTTATGTCCCTACTCCCTCTTCAGAAATTCCAACAAATTCTTCTCTTTGAGTCATACAAAACACTTCTGCTCACATTCGGACACTTTCAGGTTCCCATCTCTTCTCTACTTTAAGAAATTGCATTTGTCAGCTTTCCTATTGCTGAATAAAAAAATCTAACCCCCACAATTTAAAGAAGGAAAATTTATTTGGCTTATAGTTTCCAAGGGTTCAGTCCATGATTAGCTGACTTTGAAGCACAAACATTAAGGCAGAAGGATTTAGTAAAGCAAAGCTACACTCTTGGTGACAACTGAGAAGCATGGTAGAGTAGTTCCAATAGGAGGTGTCTGGGATCATACATAGGCCCAAGGTCACATCTCCATGACCCATGCAGACACATCCAAAAATATACTTTACTAATCTTCTAGATGCCTCTCAAGCCAATCAAGTTGACAGTCAAGTTTAACTATCACAGAAACTTATCAACATATGCCTTCCAAATACATCTAGTAGCTTATGCAGGAAGCATAATGTTAAATAACATTTTCTTTACCCCACTGCATAGTTATTCTAAAATTCCAGTAGGAACTGAGAGTTTGTTTTTAAATCTCAGAGACTTTTCATAGACTACACAAAAATAATCATGATAGAAAGAACAACAGAATGCATAGAAGTAACAAAAAAATACCTTGACATTGTAATTAAGGTAGAACTGCAAGGGATATATGACTACCTAACACAAATTAATCTGGCTAGAAAGGAGCCTTTACAACATAATAGCAGTCTCATAAAACTTAATCAGGGAAGAATTCAGCCTTCAGAGAAATTCTGTGTTAGATGCTTCCAATCAGTAGATTCAGCCTGTTAAATAACAACAGACACCAGAATGAGGAGGCGTGTCATGCTCACACTGGGGCTGCTATCTGTTTGCAGGTCATCAAAACAAGTCTGCACTGATGAGAATCCTGAGCCCAGTGACTGCAAGAGCAATTATTCTGATTTTTACTGAATATAAACAAATCAGATTTCCCCCAGACAGCAACTGAGAAAGTATGTGTGGCCAGCTTCAATATTATTTTTCTGACTAACATACATGGGTATCTGCTTACTTTTGTTGATTAAAAGAGAAAAAAAAGTGCTATTGAGAAGTAATTATCTAGTACCATATGGTTCTGACCCTTCTCTTTGCAAAGGAAATGACTGAGATCATTGAGTTTTAATCTTAATCCATTCTCTTATAGGGTCACTTGGACTAGGGGTCTCTGAAGGGAACACAGATGAGTAGAAGCTGAAGTTTCAGGATAGAGCAATGCAAGAACCATGCAAAGATGGGGACCCACTCAAAAACCACCCATAGGGAAACAGGTAAATTGTTCCACTTACATGGAGGATGAGTGCTTTCCTCAGCTTGAGAAGACGTTTCCATGATACACAGAATGTAACTAATCAAATTTCTCATTTGGAAACTCCTTAGTCTTCCTTAGCATATTAAGAGGTGTACAGCTGCAGCATTTGATGTAGAGATGCCACCAGCCTCTCCTTTCTCCAGCTGCCAAGGAAAGCCTTTGTGCTGCAGGGTCCAGGTGGCGATGAGAAATTGTGGACACAAAAACAACATTCAATTTTTTCAACATAAACCATTGCCTGATGAATGTTAAAGAAGACAGAGAGTTCTATGTAATCATATAATCATAAACAGATACACACATACTATATATGCATACATATAATGATTATGTACATGTATGAATGTGTACAATCATATACACTCACAAGTTAAGATCCAAGAATCTCACAGTTTATTGAGCATACATATATAACTGATAGTTAAAACAATGCCCACCGTCTGCGTAAAGACAGCTCCAAACACAGGCTTCTAGGAGTTCACAGGATAGAGAGAGACATTTAGTTGTACGATAAGAGAAGGCTTTATGTAGGAGACAGCAGCAAGACAGATTTCCCATGTCTTATATATCTTGCTGTGTATTTTTTGTAAGGATTCCAACAGAGTCTGAAGTGAGTTGTAGATTCTCATTATAGCTGATAAATTAGTCCTCGGGTGGTTCCTCTGGGTGTCTATTGCATGAGTTGATCTCACAGAATAAAGAAGCCTGGATTTTGGAATATATCACATTCTGATTCCTAGGAATAGTGGAGTCAGAGAGTTAAAATAAAATATGTCACTTTCTTGGGACACAGCAGGAAGAAGCTGTGCAGGGACAGATGAGAGATTATTATCCTGAGGGACTTGGTGAGGTCTGAAATTCAAGCAGCTGTGCTCTGGTGTCCAGGAAATGAAGTGCAATGGACAGCCTTCTACTTTCCTTGGAACTTGGTACCTCAAAGTAGAAGGAGCAAGACATAGGGCTAGTGTTCCCATAGAGGCACCAGCAGGTAGCCCAGCAGGCACTGGTGAGTTGTGGTGCAACTCAAATGGACTCATCCTGCGTGTGGCCAGTCACTAGGGGCTCACCACCATAATGGCACATTTGAGGATGCAGCATGGGAGAGACTGTGCAGCTTTTCCCAGGACCTGCCAGGTTTCTCACAGTTGACTGTTCTAATGACCCAGATTGCAGAACACTCCCATAGCTCCTCTCAGGAAATCAGTCCTTTACAGCAGGGAGACAGGCGCCTAGAGCTCAGGCTCACCTTCTGTAAAGAACCTTGAGTTTACAGTGTTGCTTGGAAAGTCAGGAACCAAGAAAAGCACCAGACACAAAAGCATCAGATTCATAATTGGATGCTATGAAGTTAACAGAAATCAACTCAACTGGAGACAGATTTCCACAATTATTTATTTCCAAGCTTGTAATTCATTTCTACTTTAAAATACTGCAATTCTTTTGCCTCTTTTTTTATGGTACATCAATTGAGACTAGAGCCTTTGCACTGAGCTGCATCCTCCCTGCCCTTTTCTTTTGTTTCTCATTTTGAGATAAGGTGTTGCTAAGTTGAGATAGGGATCTCAAACTTTATATCTTCCTGATTTGTCCTCACATGTGTGCACCAATATGCCTGGCTTAAAAAATACTGTAGTTCTTTACATGCCCACGGTATTTATCCATCTGAATCTGACTTGAGGCCATTCTTAACTGCAGCTTCAGTTGGTACAACTGAACCAGACACACACAAGTCAATAACTGAGCCAGATGAAAACCCACTGTGCCACAGACCTTCTGTCAGAGCCACGAAGGCAAGTCAAGAGATCCCTGTGACTGTTTCTTGGGCTTTTCAATGAGAGACACAGGACAGGCAGAGGCTACTGCATCACCCTTCCATTCAATCAGCATCATGATGCCTTCCACAAGAGTCACCTCCAGAGAGATTGGCCATCAGCTTTGGAAGCTGTCGTGGCAGTAACTGTGCTTAGCATCTGTTCCTTTCAGTTCTGTTCTTTCCCTTTGTCATTTCTGGGAATGTCAGTTATTTCCCTGAAGAAGACACTCCAAGTTTTGCCATGAGAAACCTGAATTTGCTTTTGGAAATCTACCTGATTTCCATACTTTCAAAGAGATACCAAGAGAAGTGAGCCTAGTTGACTAATAATAAGCTCCCAGGTCTCTTAGATATCACTATTGCCACATTGTGGAAGGCAACAGTGATGAAAAGCAGTGGGGAGAAACTGAAACCCTCACAGGCCATAGCAGCTGCCTCCAAGAAAGAGAGGATCCTTTGTCTCTGCCACCCTCCTGCAGTATTCTTGAGAGAGAGAGACAAAAACAGAAATATCTTTTGATTTTGATGAAAGCATCTCTTCCCTTCTCATACCCCCTACAGCCATATTAGCTTTATGGTGAATAAATAAACAGAATGGGTGTCTTCATGCAGAGGAGTCAGGCTCAGACCAGGAGGCAAACCTCTGAACACCAAGGCCTTCTTCTGGCGAGAGGCAGAGGGTGAGAGGCCAGGTGCAAGTCGAGAGGCTTGGGGAGAGAAAGCACAGAAAGTAAATGTCTGATATGTCTGCAGCACATGCCCTTTTCAAGGCTTCTCCTCTGCCACTTGGCTTGTCCTTTTGCAGAAAGAGAGATCAAGATGAAGAATAGGAGAGCTGAAAGGGGCAACAAGGTTAAGGAAAAGAGCTTAGTTGAAAATACCAAGCCCTTGCTTTGATTTAAAGCTCTCTTATTTCCACAGCCAATTATCTGTTTCCACCCCTTAGGTGATTATGGCACCTTGGCTGTCATTCTTCCTCCTGACCTTGTCCCCATTTCAGCACTGGGATGCTTGAAACAATGTCTTTTAAAGTCTCGGTCTCTCCACCCTCGTCCTTTCTCCATTCTTACCACCAGACAGATGCTCACCCTAGCATGGCCTCCTTCAACAGCTCCATCTGACAATGCTCTCTGCAGGATGTTAACTCTGTGGTGTCCTCAGAACCATCCGCACTGGCAGCCTTAGTGACGGAGATAAAGAACTTCTTTCAGGAAAACTATTCCTCCTCTAGCTCCAGCCACTTAAACACAATGGAAGCTGTTATGTTTCTTGAGGGACAGTCACTTCCTTAAGCTAAAGTATTGTGTGACAACATTGATTGATCTAGAGATCGAGCAGAAATCAAGAGAACATGGATTTCTAACTAGAGCCCAGAGAAAAATGTCCTTTCCTTCTCTGTGCATAAAGTGCCATTCCACAAAAGAATAGCCCTCAAGCAAAGAGAAACAAGAATGAAAGGCCAAAGAGAGCCTTGTACAGTAGTTGTCTGATTTCCTAGTTCTAGATATTATAAAGACAGGTGCCTTTCTTTGTGGTTTTCTGAATCAAAATTTCCTTTAATTTTTGACTCTGCTATTTGAATTGGGGTGCAACCAAAATTTTACTTCTCTTCCCACAAACCAGAAATAGCCTTCTAGTTATCTAGCTCACTGCACCTGCTCCATCCTCATTCTATTTATGACTCTTGAAAATCTAGTACTGTTAATAACACTTGTTTCATAAGCCTCCATCCTGGTACCTTCTCCTTCTCACTTCTCTAAACCATCCAGCTCTGACTCACTCCCCTGGATTCATTCCTATATCTGCTCCATTGCCCCAATTCCATCTTACCCCAAGTTCTTTCTGGAACACCTGCTCTTTTTGTTCTTTCTTTCCATACCTCCTCACTCATCATCTGCTTCCAGGGGAGCAGCCATATATACTAGTGAAGCTGTGCTTGTTCACTCGCCGACCACCTCCTGATGTAAGGCCAGTTCCTAACAGGCCACAGATCAGTGCTAGTTCATGGCCCAGTCTAAGTTAGGGATCCCTGGCTTAGAATACTAACCCAAGGTCATAAGGTTAATGAGCAGCAGAATGAGCATCTCGAGATTCTACCTCATTGGTGTCTCTCAAACTGTACTTCCCCTGAAGTACCCCCCACCACAGAATAGCCCCCAAGGGGAAAGACTACAATATTGGAAGAGAATACATATGTGTGTCCAAATGCCTCAGCAGAAGCAATATTACTGGTCAAGTTAGAAGGTTGAAATGTGCATATTTTGGGACTTTTTTGTGGTCCTGGCCATTGAACTCAGGGTCTTCAAACTGACTTACATCCCCAGTCATTTTTCATTTTGTTGAGACAATCTCATTAAGTTGTTAAGTTGTCTAGTGTGAGGAACCAGTCAGGCTGAGTCAAAGACCCAGGCATGTAAGGACACTTTTGGTCAACCCTGAGGATAAAACCACAGTGTCAGCCCAGGCATAATTATATAACCATGACTCAGCAGTGGACAAGTACACATGTGTCAATGATGACAATACATAAGGATGTAAACAGGTGATTTAAAAAACCTCTGTAAGTATCATACAATGAAGACACAGGGCTCTAGTGTTCTGCTCTGCTCTATGTTCCCAGTTGCTGATGTCTTGCGCATGTGCATCACTTAACCTGGGGAACTCACCCATGAAAATCTTCTGGGGCCTCCCCAAGTGGGCCAACATCTGGCATAGTTAAGGTGAATGTTCCCCTGGTGGCTTTGGAAACAGAGCCGAAAGTGAGGGAGAGGCCCAGGGAATGCTGATAAGTGACCCCTGGCCTTGTAACATCTACCTGTAGCCACCTTCATGGCAGCTTGGAAGGCCCTGCAGGAGGGAAACAGTCTGTTTGGAGCCCAGGAATGTCCTGAAAGACTTGAAAGTGATAGACAAATTGCTCCCCCTCAGTGTGAAACAAGGGGGCAGATAACTTGACTGTCTTCACTCTCCCTCTCTGTAAACCAAGAGGTTGATGGCCTTGTCTGGCAAGTAGGGCAGCTACAACATATAGAGGAGGATCTTGAGCAGTAGTTGACTGCTACAGAGCTCATGGTGTGAGGCAAGGGAAGCGCATTTTCCTCCAGAAATGTCTCCGGAAGCGTAAGGCCTCATTTGCAAGAAAACTGCTGGGAAAATTGCCTGGTTTTGCATGCAAGGCAGGCCTCTCATCAAAAGATAGAGGCAGAATACAACCTTTATAGCTATGGTGCTGAGGGAGCTGGCAAAACAACTAAAGCAAAAGGTGTGTGAAACAATGCCCCTGGGATGATGGGGCAGGTAGCATGCAGGTAAGGCCACTGATGTCCCAAATAGCTAGCATAGCCAGCACCCTCTCTATGAGATGGATTCTGCAGAATGTGCAGAGGCTGGCCCCAGAAACAGGTAATTAGACTGTGATAAATTCATTCACCTAGTTTGAAAGAATCCAGGTGGACTGCAGGAGCAAGTCACTAAATGGACAACACATCTAGACCTGATAACTGTGCTATGTGAAATGGGCATGCAGCAAGTGGTGTCCACACCTTAGGACCTTAGCCCAGACGAGGAGCTGCTGACAGCATGCATGAAGGACGTGATCCTGAAGAGTGGGTCAATGGCAGCCCTTCTAGCCACCCTACGGATTGCCCAACCCACAATGCTGTGGATGCCTTGGTCAGGCTGGGAGACATGGAAGAAGACACCAAGGTCAGGCAAAACCTGTAAAAACTGTACTGGCAAAGGAGAAAAAGAAGGGCAAGCAGGGCCATCCCCTGGAAGGGGGACAGGCCGTACAATCACTGAAAGTCTGTCAGCACCAGATCAGAATGGACATTTGGCTTCAGCCTAGCTGAAGATAAGTTAGCCAGGAAGCCTTTGGGTGTGTGGCTCACTCTGTGGAGGCGATTATGCCTTAATCAGCAATACTGGCTCATGGGTCAGAACCAGAAGGCCAATGCAGGTCTGGTGAAGCAGGAAGTCATGAGACTGGCCTCCTTTTCCCCAATTAGCAGACAGGCCAAGGTACTTGGGTCTTGGGAGTCCCAGAAGACTGGAGGCTACACGTGGAACTGATTACTTACTGGCTCTCCCAAAATATGTTGTGTACTAGCATTGGTGGAGATTGAAACTGAGTCAATGCTAATATATGGAAATGCAGACCTTTTTACAGCACCTATTGCACATATAGATGAGCTTAGAAGTTACTATAACCATCTGGGTGGCCCAGGTAGCTTTCAGTATTGGATGCTTGCCCCCCCCAAATCCCATGTTTCCCCAGTTGATGGATACATACTGGAGGTAGACATACTGACTGGTGCTCATCCAGAAACCATATACGCAATACTGGTTGTGAATTCACATGGGGAAAATTGTATTCCAAGGACACTCATACTCACACAGCTGACTCTCACAGGCCATGCAGGTTGTTTGCATGAAGTAGTACCAGCTTCCTGGAGGTCACAAGGAGATAGGTCAAGCTATCTTGAGATTGGAATAAGCAGGAATGTTATGCCCTATGGCTAACCCTTTTAACTTCCTGGTATGGCCCATGTGGAAGCCAGATCGAATGTGGAGAATGGCTAGGGATTTGCTGGGAACTTAATAGAGTGGCTGCTTTGCTGCATATGGTGGTGGCTGGCATTGCAGACTTGATGGATGATCTCACTCTGATGCTGGGTCGATACCATTAGGTTGTGGGTTTGGCTAATGCCTTCTTCTCCATTACTATTGCACCTGACAGTCAAGGTCAATTTTCCTTCACCTGAGGGTAGGGAGTGGACCTTCCAAGTGTTGCCATGACTATCTGCATAGCCCAACTTTGCAACCCGAGACTTGGCCACCAAGTCATATTGTGTCATTGTTTCATTATATTGGTGATATTGTGTTAACCTCTGATGGCTTTTCAGATTTGGAAGCCGCTGTGCAAAACCTAAAGGAAGTTGTGCTGGCCTTGGGGTGGGCAGTGAACAAAGAAAAAGTCCAGGGACTTGGCTTTTCTGTCAAATTCTTGGGGATTATCTTGTCAAGTAAGATGAAAATAATTCCTAATTCTGTTATTGATAAGATGCAAGCACACCACAGGCCTGTAATAGTATGCCAGTTTGGAGTTTGTGGGCTTGCTAGGATTCTGGCAGACGTTCATACTGCACCTTGCTATACTTCTGCACCCTTTATACCCTCTGACCTGGAAGGGTGCTACAAGAGACTTGACAGATGCAGAAAAAGCTGCTTTTTAGGACTCAGAGAGGACTGCTGCACATGTGCAAGCCCTACAAATCATTTGCCCTACCCTAACATTTATCCTGTCATTGTGGATAGAAATGGGTTTGGCTGCAACCTATGGTAAAAACGGGGGGGAGTAGAAGAACCTTGTTCACAGTTGTGAAAGGGAGCCAAGATCCTGGTATTCCCTGACTGAGAAACAGCTGACAGCAGTGTATGGTGCTCTAATCCCTGTGAAAGCATCACAGGACAACAGACAGTGGAAGTTCAGACAAAATACCCAATAAAGGGCTGGTAATAGATGTGAACAGGCCATCCCAGGGGTGGAGTGGCACAGGCCCCCACTCTCATGTGTTGGGAGATGTACCTTCCAGGAGTGGGCCTCTATCTGGTTAACCCATTGACAGCCTAACTGGCACCCATGATGTACACAGCTCAGAAATCTGTCTGGGAAGACAGACTACAGGATATAACTCCTAGTCTCTATGCAGAGGGAAAATGGGGCCCTCTGGCTGATACCTGATGGGTCTGGCTGTGGCACAGCCCAGCAATGGACAGCAGTTGCTGTCCAGCCCAGTGTAGAAGTACACTGGTTTGAAATTGGAATAGGAAGGTCAATCCAATGGGCAGTATTATGGATGGTATGGTTACCTGTGATACATGCAGAAGGCTCTCTACATGTTTATGCGGGCAGTGGGGCCATCTTCAGGGGACTGATGCTCTGGATGCTATCTTGGACAGCTCAAGACTACCAGACATGGCATTGTGCCCTGTGGAGTGCCAAACTATGGCGAGACTTATGAGAGTGTGGCCAAGACACTAACCTTGTAATGTATCATGTTGTAGGACATAAATCCCTTCTCTCACCAGGAAATGACTTAGCTGGTGCCTTGATGAGAGTAGCTGCTTTCCGAGGGTTATCTTAGGCTGTGGTGCCTTGGATCCACAAGAACTGGAACATGTGTGATTTCTTACCATCAAGCCTATAGCACAGTAATGGCAAGTGAATATATTGTACCCCTGCTTTTCTCACAGGGAAATAGATATATTTTGACTGTTGTAGATACAGATTCAGGTACAGGTTTCACTTACCCTGTGCTCTCTGGTAACAAAGCTTACATTTACAATGATTGACTTCTGCGTATGAGATGCTTCTAGGAATAACATCCGACAGGGGAACTCATTTTATAGGTGCACAGTTACAACAATGGGCCAGAGACAATGATGTCACAAGGCAGGTTCACATATCCTACTTTCTACAGACCACAGGCATGAATGAGAGATGCAGTGAGCTCCTAAAAACCAAACTTACCTATTTGGCTCCAAAGTTCACTGGATGGGTGGGAGTCTTAACCCAAGCAATTCAGCTGCTCATTTGCCTAGCCCTCAGCATATGAGTGACAGCCCACTGGACTGCTACCTGAAAGCACAGCTGGTCTGTCTGCATATTCAACACATGGATTAAGGTCCTAAAGTGTTGAAAGAGGTCTTAATCCTTCTACATTAGAGCCTGAATGGCCAGGAGACAGCTATCAGTGGATTTGGCATTGGTCTACAGAACCCCTGGTGAGCAATTTGGTGTTTGTTTCTGAGTCATGGTGGGAGGGATTTAGACCTGCTGTAGAAATACGGTCCTAGAATTCAACTTGCCCATGGAAGGCTTTGGAGTACTCTCTGCCCAGTGTTGGAGCCACCATCTGAAAGGAAGTGTTATTTTGGCTGCTGTGTTCATACCTCTAGGGGTAATGGATTTAACCCCAACTCCCTTATCCCCAGAGCAATAGGAATCCATGTTTGGTATTGTAAGCCAGGAGGCAAAATGATTCCAGCCACAATACAATCACAGGGTGAGCATGTGGTCTGCATCTTCCCAGAAGGGCAGGATCTCCCTATAATGAATTCTCTTTCTGCCCTGCACTAACCAGAATGAGCCATGCTAATAGCATCATTTCATGCGCACATACACTTGCTTATGCGCAGCAATAATCACATTGTTAGGTGTGTACTGAGCACACAGGGACTGGGGCGTGTTATGTACAGTGCTTGGGGTAGATGATGGGAACTCCTGTAATATGAGATATAGCCCAACTTGTATTCAATAAGTGAATGTGTCAGTAGGGTAGGGAATGTATCAGTGGGTAGAATGTGTCACACAAATGACACAAATAAGTGGTGTGATGGCCATAAACTTATAAGTACAGTGCCCACTGATTGGCCCATTATGAATTCATTATGGGTTTGTAGCCTCATGTGTTGGTTGACAGATTGGCCTTACCTACCTACACACTGAACAGGGATCTCTTCCTGGGTATTTATGTATGTTAAGTCCACTATTAGATCCACCCTTAGAGACACACCCAACAAGTGGGTGCTGTGTATCACAGATGATACCTTTCTAACTTGGTGGCCTGGTGGTTTTATCTGGTAGTCTTGATGCTACCAGGATCAGGGACTGTAGACCTAGACCTTCAAGTTGAAGCCATTGCTCAGCTTCAAACCCTAGCTTGAAGCCCTAGCTCAAGGTCTAGGCCTTGAATACTAGACTTTGATGTTGCTCATGAATGAGACTTCTTAAATGAGAAAGATAGTTTCACAAAACTGCATGGCTCTTGAATTGCTGACTATAGCACTGGGAGGCATTTGTGCCCTCTTACATGTAGAATGTTGTATTTATAAACCCAACCATAAGACACAGGTACAGGAAGCTTTGCAAGAGATGGATGTGGAGGTACCCATCATCCAGGCACTGCAACAAGATCTCTTTACCCAATGGTGGGAATCTTTGGGATCCATCTGGTACTGGATAGCCATAAGCTGCACTGTAGTGACAAGGGGGTTGGTAGTGCTCTGTTGTTCCCTGTATTATTGTTGTGGCCTTTTGCAAAGTTGTCACTTTTACAGGCCACTCATAAGAGATGACTCTCCCCTAATCTTTGAGGTGGTGGGATGTAGGAAACTGCTCAGACTGAGTCAAAGCTCAGGGCATGAAAAGACACTTCCAGACAGTCCTGAGGATATGACCCTGTTGTCAGCACAGGTGCACAATAAAGGATAGACAACTTAGCAGCAGACAACTACAAATGTGCCAATGAAGCCAACACATAAGAATGTAAATACATGATAACAATCTGTACAAGAGATCTTACGCTCATCTCTGCTTCTATTGCCTATTGCTGATGTCTTGCACGCATGTGTTCTTTAACCTGGGAACTTCACTCATGAAAATCTCTCTTCCCCCTCCTCCAGCATCTATGCTGGACTTGAGCTTATAATCCTCTTGCCTACGCCTGCCAGAGTGCTAAATCACAGGTGTACGACATTGCGCCTTGATGTGTTGAATCTTTCTGTTGATTGTATACACACTACTCTTCCCAAAAACAGCCCCTTGGAAAAGCTGTAAACCAGGTCTTTTCTACCAGGTATGTCTCTCTATCCAAATAAAATTCAGAGAATCTTTGTGGTTTTTAAATTTGAAAGGAATTCAAAAGCTATGCAATATTGACCCCTTCACAACACACAGTCACTATCCTGCTCCACAGCACAGAAAAATGAAACTCAGGCCTTAGCTTGAACAATTTTATGATGGGAAACACATCAAGACATCACTGGAGTATGTGAATGTGTATGAGAAAATCTTCACTGTGTTGAGATGAAACTCTTTGTTGTAGCTTTCATCTATGTTTAACTCTTCCTTTGCAAGTACATGTGGCCTTTCTGAAAGATGAAGTCTACCTTAAGTCAGTCCTCATAATATCTCTTTTTTTCAGACCCAGAATCCCCAGTTCTTTAGACAACACAATTTCTCTGCCTTTTCTCTCCTGACCCTTCCCATCTGGATTGTCAATCATCTCCTTACCTGATCCCTCCCAACTTGAACGCAACACTCCATCTAGTATGGTCAGCACCAAGCCAAGTGAGGTTTTTCTGTCTTTATTGGTCCAGCCAAAGATCCCATTAACTTCCTCAAAATTCTGTAAGATCTTGCTGACTTTGAACAGGATCCAAGCATGCAAATGCAATTTTGTCATTTAGAACAGAGCTAGCAGCGGCAGCATCCCTCTCTCTCTCCTAGGTGCTTCCAAGTCCTCCTCTCAGACAATCACTCCTCTGATGCGGTAGACACATGACTCAGCCTGGAAAGAGGTTACATTTTTATCTTGTTGGTAGGACCTTTATGAGATGTTGCTCTTCATCTGATACCAAAGAAATCACATCCTCAAGGCATCACAGAAACTTTATTCAGTTTCTGAGTTTCAGGCCTTTTTGCTTACTCCTAACCATTAAAAACAGAGATTGTGGTTTGTATATGTTAAGCATATTTTGATTGCAATAAACACCACCTTAGCCAAAAGTCCAGAAAGGGATTACAGTATTTCTTAATAGGATAAAAAAAAACTGCTAGTAGATACAGTGATAGTTACTTGTCTCAGGTCATGTTTTCTAAAAGCAAAGTCTGAGATTCTTTTATAAGTGATTTATTTTAGATGCAGCAAGGAAAATCATGTTTTTTCAGAATAAATCTGTTCTTAACCTGAAAGCTCTTCACTGGATGCCCTAGAGTGTGAGTTTCACCACAGACATTGGATGGATTCACAAAAGAGGATGAGAGGGTCAATGCCTGCCCCTCAGACATCACCAGGTGAGACAGAACCTCTCAGCCAGGGATGTGATTTCTGGAACGAGTGTGGATGTGAAACTTAACCAGTAGTCATAGACTGTATTTTGTTACTGGAGAAAAATACCAAATGTTGGGCAATGTATTTTTTTAAAAAAATAGTTTACTTAGTTCTTGGTTTGGAAGGTGGAAAGTGCATGCTCAAGCAGCTTTACGTGTTCAGCCTCTTTTGAAGGCTTCATAGCGGACGGCATCACAACGGCAGGACTTCATGCAGAAGAGGTCACAGAACAGGATAGGAAGCCAGAAAGCTTCAGGAACCAGACTTGCTTTTCGTAAAACAGCACATTTCTCTTGGAGGAACCACATTCATCTCTTCCCAAGGAGTTGTGTCCAGTGACCTAATCACCTTCTACTAGACCCCGCCTCTTCGAGGTCCCCTACTTCTCAACACTGCCACACTGGGACCACACTCCTAGCACAGGAAACTTTTAAGAGATGTAACTCAAATCATATAAAAACTATGGCACCAGCCAACGCCTACAGCAGAAGGGGAATAGGAGCACTGGCAAAATAGAAGATTTCTAGGTCAGAAATTTGTCCCTAGAGGTAAAGCAAAGGGCAGGAACCCCCAGCATAACCATGGCCCCTAGGAGACTTCCAGTGTGTATCACTTCTTCATTCCACCAGTACCCACCTGATAAGCATTAATGAATATGTTCCTTGTCCCAGGCATTGTGCCAGATTTGAAGACACAGTAGTGATAATGGTAGATATGGCTCCTGCCCACGCTCAGGTTACAGCTTGTTATGGTTTATGGCTAAATGTCCCCCCCCCCACCACCACCAAAGGCTCATATGCTCATGGATGGAACTTTTGGGGCATGATACACATCAGTGGATTAATCTACTGATGAATTCATGGCTAAATGTTATATTGGGCAAGTAAAGCCTAGTGGGAAGAAGTGTGTTGCTGCAGGAGCAGGGAGAGAAGTGGTGACTGGGAAGAGCATATCTCTCTTCCTCTTCTCTGGATCTCTCTGCTACTCGTTTCCATGCCAAGAGCTATTTCTCTTTGCCATACCTTCTGTCATGCAACACTGCCTTAGAGCCAGCCAGTTATGGACTGAAATCTCTAAAAACTGAACCAAAATTAACCTCTCCTCTGTTAATTTGTGGGTTTTAGATTTTTTGTTCCAGTGACAAGAAAATTACCTAAGACACGGCTCCAGGAAAATCACATCATTATGCACTGGGAAACCCAGGTGGAACCTCAAGACATGGCACAACAGCATGCTGGTTATGACCATGGTTTCTAGAGTTAATTTTACCTTTGGGACTCTCAGGGTTATGCTTGTGTTTCATCATGAAGAAAAAAAAAATAGTTCCCACTTCCCACTTACTAATAGTTATTATTTTTTATTTTATTTAAAGAGAAAAAAATGAAAACAGAAAAAAGGGTAGAAATAATACAGAATTTCAAAAACATAAACAGTAAGAAACACTAGTTGATAGATTATATATTGTCATCTTAGAAATAATTGTTCAATTTACAAAATTAAAGCATACAAAGTATATATTCAAATAGTGAAACTGAAAACAGTTCTGTTCAACAATCCAACAAAAACTTAGTAATATTATTATCTATCTTACACACTTAAACATACATACACAGTTATATATTTTAGAGCACTTTCTTTTCTTCTCTTTTTTATGGTGACAATTACACATTAGGGTATTATTACTCATTCAGTTCTTATTACTTTTTTTTGAAAAGAATAAAACCAAATGTGATAAAACAAAATAGAGTCAGTCAAAACAAAAGGATGGACATAGTACATGATGTAAAAACAAAATACAGTGTGTTCAACAATGGTTACCATAATGCCTCTTGCTATCTTCAAAAGAATTGCCCATTTCATCAGGTATCATAAAATTGAACAAAACAGTTAGAAAAAAAACAATAAAAATTAAAAATTGGAAACCTTACAGGACTTCAAAAGAAGTTAATAGTTAAAGCAGAATGGGTATCATAGTGAATCTTATTGTCTTCAAAGTAGTTGCCTATATCCTCAGACTTCATACTAGCAAACAAAACAGAGTAGAGTAAAATCAATCAAGACAGTGAAAACAATACAAGACTTCAAAATCAGTTAATAGGAAATAAAAAATGGTTACCATAATATACCCTGCTATTTCAAATATGAAGTAGCTGTCCATACCATCAAATCTAATACAACAAGACAAATAGGAACAGAATAAAACCAAACTAAACAGAAAGATGAAAACAATATGGGTTTCAAAACCTGATAAACAATGGCCACTGCCTTCCCTTTTTAGACAATTTCTCCCTTTTCACTTTCTTTTTTTTAAATTTAATTTAATTTTTAATGATTTTATTTAAAGAAAGACTAAACAAAACAGAAAGTGGGTAGTAATAATACATACTTTCAAAGAAAAAATAAACAGTAATAAATCACTAGTTGATGTTTACATATTGTCTTCTTACAAATAATTGTTCAAGATACAAAAGTGGAACACATAAGTGGGAAGTCAAACAGCAAGACTGCAAAGAGTTCTGTTCAACTATCCAACAAAAACTTAGCAACATGGTTATCAATCCTACACATTGAAACATACATGCAGTTATCTATATCTTCATTTACATTGAGATTAAACAAACCAAAGCCAGCTAAAATCACTCTGAACAAAGAATACTAGTATTGCTGATTTTCACATCATGACACTCTGGGGTCAGCCCTGTGTACTGTGTACTGTGTACTGTGTACAGCACTAGTGTCTTTTTCTTCAAAGTATTTGTTCATTTCATCATGTGTCATAAGATCAGTTCTCGTAAACTGTTTATAGGTTCTATTCATGCATGAGGCTTAACACATATTTCTATTCTTTCTGTATTAGAGAGAGAAACAAAACAAAGCAGGATAGAGCAAAACATATTCCTATAGACACATAAAATGAAAGATATATAAAAACCACTGACCAAGAAGTTCTACCATGTTTACTGTGTTGTCTCTTATTTTCTTCGATAGAATTGGCTAAATCATCAAATATAATATAATTGAATATATCAGTACATAACAGTATTAATAGAAACACAGCTTTGTAGAAGTGTAAAACTACAAAAACAAGTAGTAATCAAACCAGAATGGGTGTCATTGTGAATCTTTCGTTTTTAGTGTAGTTGTCTATACTCTCAGACTTGGTACTATCAATCATAGCAGTTTTGAATAAAATCTGTCAATAACAAATAGAAATCAAAAAAACAAGATTTAACTAAGATCAGTCATGATAAAATGGTATAAGTTATATAGGGCTTCAGATTAAGTTAATAGGAAATTAAAGATGATTACTGTGCTATATCCTGATATTTTTGGGATAGCTGTCTGTGCCCTCAGATCTAGTGTTTGTAGACAAACTGGGACAGAATAAGCTCTATCTAAGCATGGCAGTGTGAGTAATATAGGTTTAATTCCTGATACAATATTAACAATATCTTCTGCTGTCTTTTTAAAGACTGTTTCTCCCCTTTCACTCCCCCAGGGTGTACTATGCATTTTGGGGAGTCTCACCAACACCCTCTGTTTTAAATTGGGTGGGCAACCTGCTATTTACCTAGGTGGTTCCAAACCTTCTCCCATCCTGAACTTGATCTCTGGTTGTATTCCTTTACCTAATAAAGTCTGTCTTTCCACCCTATCTACAAACACTGGTGTAGTTGCCCCTATTACTCTCTAGTTCCCTGTCACATAGAACATTGTTTACTCTTATTTGATTTTCGGTGCATCTTGCCTTTTTCAGGTTAATTATATTTCTTGTAAAGAGCATCTCATTGGATCCTACTTCCTGATCTACTCTGCCTGTGATTCTCTCTCTCTTTTTTTTAATTTAGTGTATCAAGGCCATCTATATTAGAGATTATAGCCAACCTTCTCTGCCTCATTTCTGTAGTGTTCCTTTTCTGTCAATAGTGGCCTGTTTGTCTTCTTCATTTAACTTTCTGCTCCATTCATTGAGGCCTCTTTGCCACTGTTCCTGGAATCCTGGTACTTTTCTCTTTCTTTAGGATGTCCTGCAGTATTCACTGTAGAGTTGGATTGGTGGTTGTGAATTCCCCCAGTTCCTCTTTGTCTTGGAAGCATCTTGTTTCTCCATTAATTTTTAGAAACAGTTTAGCAAGGTACATCAATATGGACTAGAGGTTATTTTCTTTCAGGGCTTGAAATACTTCGCTCCAAGCTCTTCTTGACTTGATGGTTTGTGACAAGAAGTCTGCCATAATTCTGATGGGCTTTCCCTTGTAAATAATCTGTTTCTTGTCTCTGACAGCTTTTAATATTCTGTTCTTATATTTGATTTATGGAATCTTATTATATGCCTGGGTGTAGCTCTGTTTTGGTTGTAGGTGGCTGGAGTTCTGTATGCCTCACACATCTGAATACATTTCCTTTTCCTATGTTTGGGAAGTTTTATTATTTCTTAATTATTTCTGTGAATAGCTTTTATAGTTCCTTTGTTTGTACACCTTCTTCTTCATTCACATTCCTTATTCTTAAGTTATAGATCCTCTTGTCATCTTCTAGCCTTTGAATTGTTTCCTTGTTATTTTTAAGAAATTTTTCCTTTCAAGCTCTCACATAGCAAACCTGTCCTCCAGTTTAGATAATCTATCTTTAGTTTCTTTCAAGCAGTTTTGCCAGCATTTAATGGAGTTTTTAATTTCCTGGTAATCTCTTTGAATCTGCTTCATGTATTCTATGTTTTCTTTATATTCTTCATCAAACAATTCTCCCCTTTTTTGTGTGCCTCCGTACTTCCATCTCTCTCTTCTTGAGAAGTGCTTAGCATTTCTCTTTTTAATCTATTTATATCTTGCTTTACTTAGTTAAATATTTCACTTTTGAACTCTTGTATAAGGTCTCAAAGATATCTCTTTATGTCCACTGGTGCCATGTCTGATACTGCATCTTTGCTGTCCTCAGTCTCCTTTATATTTACCTTTCCTGGATCAATATTCTCAGGATTGGGGGCTGGGGGCTTTTTCTTGTTGCCTTCTCTTCTCATGTTTTTTGTTTCTTCTATACAGGCATATATAGGAGGCCCCAGTTTCTTTCTTTGTTGGTTACAGTTCTTCTGAAGCATGCTGGCTAGGTGACCCTTCCCACTGCAGTGTACTAGTGAATTGCAAACAGGGTCGGCATATGCCAGCCCCTCCTATCCGGGTCAGTCAACCTGATAAGGCCTTCACTGTGTTAGTGTGTGCCATCTCCCCTCCAGGTTGGTCAACCTGCTGAGGCCTTCACTGCATTAGTGTGGGCTGCCCGGGTGTGGGGAATTGGTTTGGGATAGCTTATTGGATCTCAGCTAGGGGCATGACCCAGGACAAGCACACCCCACCAATCCCATCTGGGCACAGAGTAGTTCACTGAAGTCACTGCTGCTCCTTGTTCTTACCAATCTGCCCACTCCCAAAATATGGTTTGTTGGAACCCCTTTTTTTCTGTGGAATAGTTTTATTCCTAGCACTCACCACAGGTTGATGCAGGTTCCTACTAGCTCAGCTCTCCATTTGGCTTGCCGGCCTCTGACCTCAGTGTGACTGGGTTTCCAGTGAGTTGAAGCGGCGGGAATTCCAGCGGCTCGGTAAATCGTGGCCGTATAAGTTTGGGCACAGCAGCAGGAGTGCCAAATCCTTAGCTGTTCCAATAGTAGCGCCACGATTGTATGTTTCATTGGTTCTTCTCACCTTAGTTTCTTCCTGGCTTGAGACAATCCATCTCCCTCTGTTTGGGACTTCTCATGCTATATTAGTTTGGAATCCAAGTTGATTATCTCAGGGAGCCTCTGAAGCCTGCTGTTATCTGTCCACTATCTTTACCAGAACTCCCTCACTTGCTAATAATTAAACCAAATAATGCATGTAAACTAAAAAGCTCTGGAGTTGATCCAAAATAATTCCTTAGTAATGTCAAATGCAACAGTAATGAAACCAGTATTGCTACAACATTGTTGGAGCCTTTCAGGAGATGATTCCTCAATGGTTCTTTCTTCCATACTTTATTTTTATACACTAAGTCATGCCATATGGCTGGCACTGTGGCAGGCCAGAGATCCTGGTGAGGGGTGGACAGGTCGTGACATTTTGTCTCTGTGTCCTGATGAAAAGGGTCTGATTCTTCTTCTACCCAAAATTCTTTACCACTGCACCAGTCAGTTGTCTTTTCCCATAGTTAACCACCAGCACTTTTTAAAATATTTCAAAAGATACCTTTAAATACTAATTTTATTTCCCAGTAATAAGGTTAGGGTGGACTTTAGGAATAACCCTTCTGACCTGGCATTTCTAGTACAAACATAGAAGCAAAGAGGATATTACAGGTGCCAAAAGAGTTTAAAAGCTACTTGCGTTCTGCAGAGAACCAGTCCTGAGCATTTCCAGAATGTACCTTTGGCTTCTCTCTCAACACACACACACACACACACACACTATAAACCATTTTTCCTTTAAAACACACAGAACTCTTCACTCCAGGATTGGCTACCCAGTGCTCTTTGACAATATCTGTGAGAGCTTACATAACCTCATCCATCACTCACACTAAAATTTTAATCTGCATCAGTAACAAGCAGTGAGCCCCAGATTTCCTGGTACTGCAGCAGAAAGGTTAATTCACCAAATGTCACATTTTAAAAACATTCAACATATAAAGGAGAATGTAGGCGATCTGTACTTCTAGAATTTTGTTCCATATTAGTGCATCTATATTATTATTTGCTTTTCCTATAAGTCTCATTCTGTCATGATATGTAGAGTCTATCCTCCTCCCATCCTATCTTGGGGACAGAATGGGTTTCTATGACCTCTGTATTGTATTGCTTCCCAGAAAAGAATCTGTAAAAAATGAAGCCTTTTGTTAAATGCCTCAAGCAGCCCAAGCCCGTAAAATAGGCAGACACTGACAAAGTGCAGCAGGAAAAAAAAATAGAAACAGAAATAGGAAATGAGTATTCCATCAAGCAGTGATGTCCAGGTCCAGAATGCATTGCCTCGGCCCCATCTCATAAATCCAACAGAAAGTTTATTGCTCTGGATGAAAGATCTGCTTGTGCAGTCTGATCATTCACATGACCACTTAATTCCAAATCCAATTCACCACTAATTTCAAACTGCTATCAAATGTGACAAGCAGGTTTGTTTCTAGCTCCCAATAGATGAAATGGCCTGCTTTAGAATTGAATAGACAACAAAGATCAGGACTGAGAGGCATCAGAATAATGCAAATATTTTCTAACTTTCCAATGGCCAAGCTAAAGATTTGTTTTTGTAGCAAGTTGTTCCTTATTAAACACACTAAGACAGAAGACATAGCAGACAGAAACCGGAACAAGTTTTTTCGGAGCCATGCTAGACTTGTACAGTGTAGATTGCTGCCACAGCCAGAATCTAGGAACCTAGATCCTCAGCCATATCCCATCCAGATCTAGGCAGGGTATTGTTTCATAGAGTCTCACATGACTAGAACTACACATACCTTTTTGGTAATATTGGGTATATCTTTTCTTCCCAACTAGAAATTTTATTTGCAGAAAAAGTTAATCTGCCTAGAATTCCCACCACAGATTTCTTTTGACAGACACTAAGCACATTATCAGTGATAGCCTTGCATTGTCTGAAATCCCTGTCTGTTTTCAAACAAAGAAAATCTCTACATCTTTAAGAGACCCGAGGCTTAAATACAAATTATAGCTGTGGGGACAGCCATTCCCAACCTTCATGCACAAAAGAAACTAATATATAACTTATTCAAAACTGATGCTCTCCAAACTATTCTTTTGACACAATATTAGTAAGCTTCTGCATCCTTCTGAGGTTAGGGCAGGTATAATGGCTCAGAGATAGCTAGCATTGTGCAATGTCAATATCAGTTTCGACCACCCACTGTTTCTTATTTATTCTTATCAATGATTCTACAACTTTTTTGCCCATATCATGCAGTTAAATTCTCTCTAATATGACAAGTCCTTAAGGATTTATAGATATTTTCTCATGCTTTAACAAATTACTATTCTTATTAGAGTTCTGGTAACAACCTCCAGTGGAAGATGGTACCAAAAAAAAAAAAAAGAAGAAAAAGAAGAAAATACTATCAAAGTGATCCCTTGCTGCTGAAATGGAAATGAACATAAATAATTTTTAGTTATAATTAAAATGAAAAAGTTAAGTTTCAGCCACATCTTGTACTATAAAATTAAAACAAATCTAAGTTCCCTTCTATGTTGCCATGTCCTACAAATTAAATCTTGGGAAGAAAACAGAAATGTGAACTCACTTCTATTATGTGTACTACATAGTAGTTTACATAATCAATAGATAGCCTGGTTTATTTTTTATTTACTATATTCTACCTTTAATAGTAATATTTATATTGACAAATATAAATATGTTTTCTTTCACTGTCTTAGTATTAGTATTTGGATAGTTGCCTGAAACCATTTCCTGAACTTAGAGATATTTCTGGACTCTGTGGACATAGATAATGCCAAGCCAGATACCAGAAATGATTGTATTTTGGAATTAATAGCAGGACTTAAAGGAGAAATGAGCATCTTCCATTGCCACCATCACTTACCCTGCTCTTCTCTTTTAAGGTCCAGGTCACAGTTCTTCCCTCTAGCAGGCCTGCTGATTCCCCAATCAAGATGCACTTCTCTGCTACTTTATCTGTTGAAGTTCAATCACCAGTCTTCTCATGAGCAGCTGCCGGCCAAGTCACTTCTATGAGCACTAGGAAGGCAGAGATCAGGTCTGATCCAGCCTTGTTTGCTCCCAGGCTTCTTTTAGCCCAGCCCTTAACTTCTATGTCAGTGTTTAGAATATAATAGTAGAGATAACCATATAAAATCGTCAGTATTCAACCATTTTAACTAAATGACCTTTATCATTCATGTTAATAGTTGGACACAAAACTAGCATCAAAGGCATCCATTCCTTTTCATACTTAACTTTTCCCTTACCTGGAGTCAAATTTCTTTTAGGTTCCATGAAATTTCATGCATGAATTTCATGGCTACCCTTCCAACTACAATGGGTGCTCTCCTTTAATTGTCTGTATAATAATGCCCCAGTAACTGCAGCTCAGTGGACACACAGGTTGCTGACCTAGCAGACTTCTTTAAACATAGTACATCAGCAGAAACCCATCCAAAACCCAGGAAGGGGGTTCTGCCTCAGCTACCACTGCCTCAATAACTTCTGCTTGTAATGTCAAAGGTGCAAGTATGCCAGTCTTCCATTGTTGGGAAAAAATTTTTCCTTAAAATACTTTCTTTTCACTGCCCATCTTCTTTCCATTTCTTTTTGCTTTTGAGTTGGGATCTCACTGAACTTGAACTTCCTAGAATCCTGCCTCAGCTTTTTGTGTGCTGGGATTCTAGGAATGTGACATCAAATCCTGCTCCTTCCATCCTTAAACCCACAATGAGGAGGAAAATAAAACCCCTTCTAATTTTCTTCATTATGAAAGAAATTTAGATTTCTTGATTATTTCATCATGTGTTTGTATAAGTTGGTTACCATGACTTTTAAATTGTTACTATTAATCTGTTATCTTATACATAGAACTTCATAATGCTTTCAAATCCATCATCTGACACCCAAACAGCCTCCAACAGGTTAATGCTCATTTTGGAGCTAAAGAGTCTAAGGAACTGACAGTTTAAGTGACTTTCTAGAAGTTATGCCAGCACAAACACAAAGGCAGACCTCCCACTACGCACGTCATTGCCCTCTTAGATGAGCCTCACTCACTCTTTTGGGAGCAGAGTTAACATAACAGAAATAGTCTCTGCCTGAGTAAGAACTTGGGCTCACCCACCCAGTGCTGACAGCAAACTATCACGTATAGACCAGAGAGAAGTAATATGGAACAGGGTACTGAGGCGGACTTGAAAGCGTAGGTCCTGCTTAATGGAATATTACCTAATTAATCTCAGTAGCTGCTACCATTGGGCTGGATGTATACACTGTTACCAGATCTTCTAAATTTCCATGTAAACTTTTATTATTCATAATTGCTAACGATTAATCCAGTAGTGATCCAGCTACATTTAACACCACTGCACACAAGATGCAGTCCAGGGTTAGCCATGATGTTATCTCTTTCTGTCAGCAGCAAAAATGCCAACGGTGTAAGATCTGAGTGGCTTCCAACTACAATGGGTACAAATAATCAGGCTCTCGGAAATTGGTTACCAAGCTGAAAGGCAACGGAGAATTCTTCCCAACAGCTCACTTCAAGACAGCTGCCCCCAATAGGTCAGAAGGGTGAAATACATCTGCTTATCTTGCCTGTGAGACACATGATTGGTAAAGGGATCAAAGAAGAAGACAGTGGACATTTTTGGGGCTAGGGATGTAGCTCAGTGGTAGAGTGCTTGCCAAGCATGCACATGGCCCTCAGTTCAGTACCAGTATCAAAACAACAGAACAAAAATTCTACATGATATATTTAACCCATCAGCCAAAATAGAAAACAGAGGGAAACTTGAATATTAAATTATTGATCATTCCCTTATCTCTAGAAAACAGAAAACACACAAAGTCTAGATTGGGTCTAAGCTTTCTGTTGAGATATCTGATAGAGAAATAGCCTTCCCTAGATTTCTGAGCCTGGCACTGACAGCAAGAGTTTGGAAATTGATGCAAGCAGAGTAACTATACACCATGATTCTTAATTTCCACATTATTTTCCGCAAGTAAATGCCTGACTTTTCAAAATAATAACATGAAGCAAAGGGAAGTGTTTGCTAAAGGACCTGATCACACTGTGCTGGAAGATAATCCCTTTTTGCACCAGGCTTTAACTGCTTCTCTTGTCCTACTGATTGGCTTTTTAATAGGTTCTGTAAGGCTGGTTAACTTTTCAGTTTGAATCATGCATGCAAGTTCATCAGAGTATTTGACAGCCAAATTTCTATGTCCAGTTTTCATAGATGCTACAGCCAAATTGTACAATCTTCTCTACTGAGCTGAGTGGAACTTGAAATGATTTTTCAGAAATAGGACTTCAGGTTTCTTTAACCTATTTGGTCTCCTTTCAAAGCATAATAAGAAAATTGCTTCCCATTCTCCTACATTTATACAATTCCTTTTTGCTTTCTGCTATAACTTACCTGGAAGTCAGCAAAGGGCAAGAATAATGACCATTAAAATTTATATTTTCAAAAAATGTGTATCATATGTGTAAATGTATGTGTGTTTGTATATGTAGGTATGTACATGAAAGATCTGTGTCTTCATTCTCATGAAAGATTTCACAAATCTTTAAGAGAATAGTTCAAATGGTCAATTTTCCCCAAAATAACCCAAAAAGGAACAGAGAAAGAATTTGTTCAGCAGGTCTGAATAAGTTTCCTTGATTACCTTTCCTATCTCTAAGTAGATCCACTAGACCAGGACCCACAGAGAAGACACTCTAAAAGTGAGATGCTCATTAAGAGTTCTGTCATTTGTCTCCAATTTTCTAAAAGCCTGATTTTAGAAACTTCATGATTTCTCAATTTTGATGTGATTAAACATTTGTTAAAATGCTACAAAATTTCATTGCTTCAGATCACCTGAAATTAGCAAGTGGTAATCACATTTACAATAGAATTCCTTAACAAATACAACTTCTTTTTCTTCTACTTATTTTTTAAGCCACCTTTCTTAAGATAAGCAAGATTTCAAATACACTCTATATTAAAATGATTCATTTCTCTGGGTGCTTACTGTTCTGGGTAACCTTTGAATTTCTCTTGATGCAACAACTGTGACTTGGTCATCTTTGTATCCTTCATCTCTAGCTTGTGACAGTTGCCAGAGACATATACAATGACTGAAAAAGAAATAAGTTGGTAAAGAGTTGATTTCCATTTCAAAATCTGTCATTGAGTGCAGCATAGCAGGAAAGAAAACCCAACCAATGGAATTAGTTCAACCTGAGCTACAGTATCCACTAACTACACAGCCTTACACAGGTTACTAACCTTAAAATAGAATTGATAATAGTACTTACCTCAGTGGACTGCTGTGAGAATTAAACAAGATCATGTATGCCATAGTTTTCCCCAGCTCCCCTCAGTTTTCTGTTCACATTCTGTCTTGCCACCTGAACTCACTCTTTGTGGAGGCCCCCTGCAGGTCTGATCATCTAAACCAAGTGGAAAGGGCAGAGACAAGTCTCAGAGGAACTAGGAGTTGACAGGGAAATGAGCACTCTTCTCTCTGCTCACCCTCCTGCAGTCAGAACCAAACAGACCCGTTTGTGGGCAGATATAGTACCTACCCAAGATTCAGATCTAGTCTTGTACCAATTACTAGGCACACAGTGTGAGCAAGGCACCGGCAGAAGACCATGTATCACTTAGCTCAGAAAGCTCATCATCCCCCCAACATCAACCAGAAGGAAAACACTGATCACAGCCCCTTCCTGGAACTAATCACAGTCAGAGATGCACAAAGTTAGTTCCCTAGCCTAAGCCAAAGAGTGGTCCTTCCCCCAAAGTTGCCTACTTTTACCAAGAGACAAGGGAACGGCTGCTGTCAGCCCCACCCAGCTCCAGGCACTAGATGTGACTTAAGCAAAGGCAAGCTTCAGGCAGCAGCTGAAGAAACCGTCTTCAGGGAAGGGCATTATGGCAGCCTTGCATCTTGTCTCAGTTGCTTTTTTACTCGTCGCTGAGACAAAATGCCTGATGCCCAAAGTTGAGAAAGGGAAGGTTTATTTCCTACAGGTTTTGGAGGTTTCTGTCCATACTCAGCTCCAAGGCAGGATGGCATGGCAGGACCTCAGTACATGGTGGCTGCAAACAGCAAGGCGGAAAAGAGCAAGAGAGAGACACACACTTTCTTCCTGCCATTACATTGTATGCTGGCTCCACCTCTAGCTGAGTATAGTACTGACATCATCAATCCAAGCTCTAGACAATAAAACAATTACAAATGCATAATGCAAAATCATGAAGCCTGGGGCCACCTATGTAAACCATGACACCTCTGATATTAGATTGGACAAATTGTGAACCAAAATGTCGAAGATAGGACCACTCAGTAACTTGCTGGGAGGAAAACTCAGCTGGTTCTGTGGGAGCCCAACTCAGCACTACCTAACCATCCTTTGCCATAAGTACAGACAGTGCTTCAGGTGATAAACTACCTCTGACTACCCAAAAAGAGAAAAAATAAATAAATGTGGGGGCTACGACTATATCAGAAGCTAGCAGTTCCCCAGAAAAGAGATCAGAAGTTTACATTCAACATAAAATAAGAAGGGGCAATTACATCTGAATTTTTCAAGCTGCTATTATTATTATATATATTACACCCTTCATAAGGGGTAGGCTCTACCTTACATAAACTGCCTTGCTGAAAGAAGGAAAGATAGTAAGCAGACACCACTGTGTAAGCAGTGACCAAGGTTCCTAGCTTTCATAATGGGATGAAGGTGGACAGGAACATCAGAGGCCATTTTTCCTGATACCAGATGTATGCTAAGAACCAATGGAACTGTTTGAGGTTAGATTTTTCCTCTAACAAGGCTAACTCATTGAGACAGAGACTGTTTTCAGCCACCTAACTCTTTGAAACAGCTAAGTTATAACGGGATGGCATCTCGTTAAAAAGAAATTAAAATAATTTGCCCATGTAAAAACGTTCTTTTCTCTATCACAAACCTTCAAATTAAAAACCACTATATTAGAATGATTTATTCTATTTTCATGGGTGCAGTAATTATTGCACTAAAGATAATAGGGTTCATATTAGATACACAAAAATAACTACCCTGGTTGAAGCACTTATTAATGAACAATGCAGCCATAGTCAATTAAAACACAGAGAAAGAACATAGAAGCCAGTGATTAGTGGGTAGGTTGCCAGATTAAATTTTTGTTATTGGGTCAGTAAAGGCAGGAAACAAATACTTCTCAAGTGGGAGGGAAGGAAATTACAAATCTGATGAAAATAAATCACCTTTTGAGCTTTCAAGCTTTCCTGTTGAGGCTTTGGTTAATGTAGGTGACAACCCTTTCTGCCTATTACTTGGCATGTGGTTATTGGGAGCCATTTGTAACACTCCCATTCTGTCTGTGAAAAGACATTTTAATTGAAAAATCATTTGCCCATAAAATTATTATCATCAATTCACATTCCACCAAAGGGCTCCATTATGACCATAAAACAATTTGTAAGTGGATTCATTTTACCCACTAAATCACTTTACATTATGCTGTGAACAGAATGATTAAAGCAAGTTAGCATTTTGTTGGCAAAGTAATCACATTATTATGCATTTCATCCACAGAGATACTCATACTACTGAGTCCATTTGTCTTGTTGACAGAACATCTATATGTATTGGACCAAATGCATTTTATTTAGTTGATGCAATTAAGTTTATTCACCAACAAATTTAAACTTAAACTAAATTTTTTGTCACAGGGATATGTTTGATTGGGGGAAAAATTAATTTTACCTTCACAACCTGTGTTCCTTACGTTCCTCCAAACAGTCACACAACTTTGCCAACAAGTAAACTAAAACAGGGAGGAAATTTATAGGCAAAAACAAAACAAAAATCTTTTTAAAATGGTGTTTGAGGGTTTGCTTATTTGATTCTTCTAGGTATGCATGGAGGATAAAATTTAAAGTCACCTTGAAAAGATGAGACTGGAGATGGTGGTGGTTTTCCCACTTGGAACAATTTGGCTGGTGAAATGGTGAGTACACATAGTTTTTGTTTGGTTGGTTGATTTTGTTTTTAAGGAACCACGTATAGCTGCATAAGCAGCTCCTTAACCAGTGTTTTTTGTCATCTACTTCTTTAATGGCTTCAGATTCTTCTGGGGCAGGTGCCAGGCTCTGAGCAAAGTCATGCTTTGGAATGCAGCAGTAACTCAGGCTAATTGAAGATGTGAAGTATCTCAACTTTGTTGCAGGCTTGAATTTAAGAAATTCTGCCATACAAGATGCCCCAAATCAGTTTCCTGAAACCAAAGAAGAAGAAGAAAGAAAATGACTTCTCATACAATTGGCTGGGTCCTGTGAGATTATGGATTTCTTACTAGAGAAACTAAGCAGATCTGGTAGAAGAACTCTGGTAAGGAAAACATTCTGGGCCTCTGTTAACATCTACACATGTAGTAAAGTACCACACAACTATGTGCAAGAAATGTTCACAAACAAATAGGAGCAAAACCTGGTGAAATCTAAGTGGATCTGTAGTCTAGTGGTTATATTGCTGATTTTCATATGCTTTGTATTACATACAATATTGTCATCAGGGGAACCTGGGTGATGTATTAGTTTTGCAACTCCTACAAATCTATAAGTATTTCCTTAAAAAAACTTTTTTAAAAAATCAGTGTATGAAGTGCTGATGATGGAATGTGGGGAGTTATAGAATAAAAAAGAAGTGCTTGATTCCCGAGGGAAAACCATGTCTTCCCTCACAGTAGCACATTTCAGTGCCTATGTGGGTTTATCAGGAGGGAAAAGAGAAGAATGGCAGTGTGAGACAATAAAAGGGAGGCACCTGGAACACACACCCAGAGTCAGATTCACATTCTATTATAGGCTGGCAAAGCTGCGGCTAAGCTTTGACCTAATGGAGACTTAGGATATGACTTAAAGGGAAGGGTAGGCGAAGTGCCAGGGGGAAAGGAAGGGGAATCCTTCAGGCCTGAGGAGTGGGAGAAGGACAAGTCAGAGCAAATTCACTTTGTAGTTACATGATTACTAGGTATCTACTGCAAGATAGAAATGTGGGGCTGCTGAGGCTATAGCAGTGACCTGTCCCAGCCAGGTCTTCTCTGTGCATCCTACTTTACAGACTCCTTCAGGAGCCAGAGAATCGATGTCTTTACACATTTTCCCAATAAAATACATCCATTTCCAAGACTCTTCTAGGAAATACAGTTTGCTGAGAACAAATGCTACTTGCTGCAACCCACTCTCTCAGATGACCTGCACAACCCAGTGACAGAATCTGACCCCTTGGCAAGCTGGCAGGGTGAAGAATTTAGCTAAAGAGGTCTTTGTCTCCCAGTCCCTCACCTCGTCTATCTTCAAAATCTCACAAACCAGTCCACTGAACCTCCATGGAGTAACTACCTCAACCCTGCTGTATCTGGAGTTTTTCACCTTAAAATCATCCACATGTGGACAAAAAAAACTGAACAAATCAGCAACTTACTTGTACTAAGACAATGTAATTAAACATCTGTGAGTTCACTGGGAAAAAGAAAGAGGCAACGTAGCCCCAGATAAAGAAAAATTAGATGACTATTTTTGGATGTGTAACTTGAGGTATGTTCACTTGGAATGTATACAACAACCCTACAGAGGCTGACACTATATATTATGACCATCCACATTTTATGTAAGAAATCAGATGTGCGAAAGGATGTGTAATTCTCCCAATAGCATACAGTCAATACATCCTGTTACCATGCTCCATATGCAGGTGGTCTGATTTTCTAATCTCCTCTTGCTCTAGAGATCCAGAAACTCATTTATCACCCAGGAGCATCTCTGTACACCATTACAAGTATCAGTTACTTTGCAGCTTCCCAGAGTGGAACTAAGGAGTGAGCTAGGAATGAGCTCCTAATGGCCAACCAGACACCTGTTCCTTATCCTTAGGGTATACCTGCAGACAAATGCACTTCCAGAAATCCCTTGGACCACAGATGCAATCCCTCTGTAGCCCTTGGCTTTGCTGGAGATGCACAGAAGATTTTTAACAATCACATTAATGCAACATTTGGATGATATTTCTCTCACTTAAGAAAACAAATGGGGAAAAGGAGTTCCTGCTTAAAGTCTATTGAGTTACTTTAAATTACTGGAAGCCATTCATAAATGAGATTTCCTGGCAAATTTGAACATGAATAAGAATATTTTACTCATTACACTTAAACGTCATCAAATGCCCTTCAAATGGAATACCAGAAAGAAGAATAGCAAATATGTACATCTCCTGTGGAGGTATATTTTTAAAAATGTAAGCATCATATCAGTGATAATTCCTAAAAATAATTGGTTGTCAGGAGTCATGAAGAACTTACAAAGAAAAAAATAGATTTAAAAACATAAATCAACAAATGTAATACACTAGAAAAATAGAACCAAGGACAAAATGCTCATGGTCATTTTCATAGATAAGATACTGAAAAGATCTTTGACAAAATTTTACATCCCTTCTTGATAAAAATCATAGGAAACTTTGCATATCATACTATCATTCTCATTTCTTACTCGTTTTATATGAGGAAGAATTAATTGTCAGCACTATAAAGGAATGTTTTCTGACACTGTTTAACTTGGCACAAAATCCAGAACCTTCAGTGATCTCTGCTGTGTAGAAAGCTAATGAGAACTATTGTGTGTCTGTGTATTTTTCAGACTTCACCTAACAGTCTTTGGTCCACAAATTCTAAATCCCAATCTTTCTGACTACCAACAGAGGGGCCATAAAATATCCAAGCATATTTCCAACATTAGTTGGAAATACTTATTACAACTTTATGTATAATAGCCCCAATTTGGAAAGAATTCAAATGTCTATCAACAAAAGAATGGATAAATAAATTTTATATCCATATAATCAAATATAATATGGATATAAAAAGTAACTCACTGACAAATATAACAAAATGGGTAATATCACAGACATTAAGGTTAACAAACTAGCCAGATTCAAAAGAATACACACTATATAATTTAAAGAATATATGCTATATTAACTTTATATAAAGTTCAAAAACAGACAAGGCTTCTCTATGAGGATAAAAGTCAGGACACTTTTTACTTCTGGCAAATATTAATTGGGAAAAAGCAAAGAGCATCTTCTATAGGGCAGAAATATTCTATGTCTTATTCTGGGTGGTGTCTATAGAGAAAATATTTAATTGAGTGGTACGTTGAAAATTTGCATCCTCTAGAAACCTTACCATATGTATTATACATTAATAAACACTTGAAAATGTAAAATACATTTTGCTACTAGTTTTAAGCTTTATGCCCTTTTAAATTTATTTGTGTATAAATGTGTGTTTCTCTTTTACAGTGCTGAGATAGCTCAAAGTTGATGGCAAGAACAATAAAAAATTTTTAAAAATTTTGTTTCTTTTTGCAACTAGGGATTAAACCTAATCACACTGAGGTACATATTCAGCCCCTTTTGATTTTTTACTTTAAGGAAGGGTCCTTCTAAGTCACTAAGGTGCTCAGGCTGGACTCAAACTTGTGATTTTCCTATCTCAGCATGCAAGACTGTAAGTGCCCCCATTATCAGGCCAGAGTCAGGCTTTGTTTTCCTTTTCTCATAATATTATAGACAGCTTCGTTAGGTAGAAATATTATAGGCAGTTAGACAGGGCTACTCCCTCAAAGGACTCAATACAGAAAATAAGATCACATTACAACTGTAGCTCATGGTGGATTGCTTGAAGCCTAGTCCTCCAGATAAAGATGAAATGACTATGCCTACATATTTCCCCAAAGAATAAACAATATACTACAATCAAGATCACCTGGTCCAGTAAAGTCTAGATAGGCATTAGTCACTTGGGTGTGTGATCAGCTTTCCTGACTCATTTCTTCCACAAAGATCCTTGATCTTGCCATGTACATTTACTATGTGACTTTCTTCCTTGTTGGATCAACATTACCTAAGCAGCTATACTTGTAATCTTACTGGTTGATCATGTTTGTCCCATGTTGCACCCATCTCGTGATTTTTGAGAAGCGTGTCTGTTGGCAATCCATTTTCTGCTGGCTTCTTGTCTCCCTCAGGAACTCTCTCTCTCTCCCTCAATAATACTTCCTAGTCCTAACCTCCATTGTTCCTTAGAATTCATTCTTTGATTTGGGAACATGAACACGGTGTATCTGACATCGAGCAGGTTGGGAGTTATATTTATTTCCTCTATATCATTTGGAGGTCCTATATCAATATCCTACCTTAATTTTTTATTCTAGCTTCCCTGAGTGTTTCTAGCCATCATTTTAAAACAGCAGGTGATTTTTTGTGATCATTAATCAGATTGTTCCACTGGCTGATTTATCTGACAAAGCAGTTTTTTCCAAATACCTAAATAAATTTACCCCTTTCCAGTGCTGGTTAATCACTAGGTCTCTGAGTGCCACTGTCCCTCATGCACAATGAATTGCTCTCAGCTCAGGGTTGGCTGCAGTTTCCATTCGGAAGCTAATTAGGGAATTGCATTTGTTTAGTCTCCGACAACCAAGATCAACCACAGACCCTCTGATGGCTTGTAAAATAGCCAAAGTAATGGGCTTGAAAATTTTGCCTCAGGAAAGATTTTCAGTTGATGTTGAGGAAAAGCAGTAAAAGTCTCCTTTTACCCTCTGCCATGCTGAATCCCTTTCGACTTCATTTAAACATTTCTCCATCTCAGAGGCCTTTCTAGAAGTGATATCCTGTGCTGCACTCTGAAAACCTTTTTGCTGAGACTACTGGATTAGAGAGAAGGCTCCTCTGACCTGC
The DNA here is from genome assembly GCF_034190915.1 of Cavia porcellus. Classification (NCBI taxonomy): domain Eukaryota; kingdom Metazoa; phylum Chordata; class Mammalia; order Rodentia; family Caviidae; genus Cavia; species Cavia porcellus. The sequence continues at coordinate 43,180,163 of NW_026947490.1, forward strand.
TGCCTCTACAGTGGCAGGCATGGCCCCTGGAGTCTATTGGGGGCTCACTTACACCTTCACTCTGAAGTCATTTCTTGGGCACCTTTATGCTCAGTGTACAGCAATAAACAAAACAGAGTTGGTTTGGCAGGACATGTATTATTGCTGGAAAGACATGAAATAAATGAGGGAATCTCATAAAATTATAAAATAAATAAATAAATAAATAAATAAATAAATAAATAAATTAAAAAAACAGAAAGAATGCCCATCAGGGAGGTGGAGACACTTTAAACAAGATGATCACAGAAGGCCTCTTGGAAGGAAGTTCATTTACAAATGAACTTTACAAAGAGACCTAAAGGATAAAAATCAAGATATGGTGGCTGGGGATTTAGCTCAGTGGCATAAGTGCCTGCCTGGCAAGTGCAAGGTCATGAGTTCGATCCCTGGCACCAAAAAAAATAACAACAACAAAAAAACCCAAAAAAACTCAAGATATGTTAAGTACATGTAGTTATCCCTAAAATGAATGTTAATTTCACATATTACAAGTATGTGCTGATAAAATAAAAAAGATATCTTGAATACAGATCAAACAAAAAACAAAACAAAATAAAACAAAATACACTCTGCCAGGCATGTGCTGGGGAAATTCACTTGAGAATGGAAGGAGTAATCACTTTCAAGCTTCCTAAAACATAAACATTCTCCATGAACTTTGGAAATAAATGGTCACCCCAAAGTAAACCTTGATCTTGTACCACAGCCTCATCTCCCTCTAAGGACTTCTTAAGTTCTTGAGAATCAGCAGTGGACCTTCCTGCTTTTTTTTCCCAAAACTGTGTTGGAGAAATAATTGCTTCTTGTCTCAACTCAGGCTCAATTGAGATTCCTGCCCCTCAGCAAGACCAACACAAGACCTCAGTCAGGCTCACTTACTTCTGCAGATGCCCCTTATGAGGAGAGCTGCCCTCTGGCAGGAGATGCTGACTGAAAGTCTCCAAGACTAAATCAATACAACAATGCAGATCAATAAATCCAGCCATGAATTAGGATACCATTTACAATCCCTTTGTCAAGACTAATTGTGGGCTCACTTTAAGTAACACACGCTTTCTGATCTGAAGCATTACTGCCTAGGAGAAGATAACATACAAGCATCTCACATCTGGCATTTCACATCATTAGAATTTCACAGTTCAAACAACTGCTTGATATTTTATTCCAGAAATCGAAGTTATTAGTCAATTAAACAGGAGTCATCCAGAGCTGTGGACATAGATAGATACTCAGCAAGGATTTGGTGACAGCCCTCATTCAATTTCTGATTTTCCTGTTGGGTTCTCAGGTCCCATAGAAATACTAAGTTCAATTAGGCTACTCACAGCAATTCAACCCCCTAGACATATCAGTTATTATCAAAGTGTTACAAGATGTTCAGCAGCTATTTTGTGTTTCGGCTTTGAATAAGGGAATGAAAGAGTAAACGGGGAGACAGAAGAACAGGAGTGAGTCTACAGACATAACTATCTGTAGACAATAGACAGTAAGGAACAGTTGTTAAGAGCACAGGCCTTGAGATTAAATTCTATTTCTACTTCATATAACCTATCTGACCATAAGCAAGTCCTTTCAGAGCTCTGTTTTTTCATCTGAGCAGGAGGTAACAAGAGTATTCATTTGAACTTGGTTTTCTGCCTCTGTCCTTTTCACTTTACCCTCTGCCCTTCTCTGCTCAGCTGTCTGCCTGGAGTTGCTTGGTTTTGGTTCCCTTGCCCTTCAGTTTACTGTAGGGTTAGCTAATGAAAAGCAGGTTGGGGAGTAACAAAAAAGAGAGATGGGGGCTTTGGCTCTTCTCACTCCTTGAAGATACAGGGTAGGCAGCCACTGAAGTCCCTATCTGTGACCACAGCTTTAAGCCTGTGACCACCTTTTGGTGGCTTCAGTGGTCACTAAATACGGGTATCGTCACACCATTTCCTTGCATCTTCAGTGCAAGTAGAGAGTATAAATTGGTTTCTCCAAGCAGCAGACTTCAGAATGGAGACTCATGTTTAGGTGTTTTATTAGAAAGGGTTCTTAGGGTCAAACTTGGAGGAGAAGAGTAGGAAGCATGATTGAACAGAGGCATCAATCCTTAATTCTGCTAATTCTATGCACTTCTCTGAAGCTAGGGTGACCCTTCAGAGTTGGTCCAAAGGGACTAGGCTGCCATTCAGACATCATATGCAAGTAGCTTTCTTCAGTGATGGCAATACCAGGCACCCTGCCAGAGGGCTGGCTGATAGTCAGTAAGTGGGCAGTATCTCACCGGTGGAAGGAATGAGTCCCACAGGCCTGCAGAGGTACTTTAGCAGAGTACCACAGTATCTACCACAGCTGTGCTCAAATGCTGTCAATTCCTCAGGGCTCCCACCATAACCTTTTATTCCTTTAACTATACCCCAATCTCTGAAGCACTTACTTAAATTCTCTTTGAGTTTCTACCGTTTTCTTTCTAAGACCCTTTTATGGTTGGTACATTGAGTCAACTTGAGTTTAGAAGTTTAACTAAGAGAATCATCAAGAAGCTATGATCCTTACTTTGTAAATATCCTGAGCTTGTGCAAGAGGAGGGAACAGAAATTTTGTGAGTGTTATATCTGCTCTTGACCCAGCGAAGTGGCCTGTGTATAATATAAAAGAGGAGAAGAGGCTTGCTCTTTCTCCCTTTTTGCCCTGGTTGCATTTGCATGCTGGAAGTATTGCCCTGGTGCCATGCACCCTGCATTGGAGCCAACTGATTATAGACTGACACTTCCACAAGCAGTAAGCTAAATAAACCTTTCTGTGCTTCATTTTGAATGTGAGGTATTTTGTCAAAGAAATGAGAGAAAAGTAACCAAAACAGACACTGACAGGCACATTCCCTTTGTGGGCTTGCTGTGAGAGTTACAAATTGCCTGGAAATGGTCAGGTTTCTATGTATGTGAATTATTATCCAGTAAAGAATCTTGACTGTTTTCTACCAATGGTTGTTGCATTACCACAGGGCTTCAATAGGGGGGTTGGGGGGTAGTCAGATTTGCAGAATCCCAGTAGTAGGGCAAGTTGAAATTGAGGACATTTTTCTGAAGAAGATGATTTAGCTTTAAAATGTCCAAAATATAATATAAGTTTTAAGGTTATTTCTTGGAAGTTATGTTTCCAAATCATTGCAGACACATTATTCATCTTTCATTTATTCAAAAATGAAAAGACATACAAAATTTAAAAGACACACAAGACTCCTTCCTTTACAGTCGAGAGGGGACAAAATATGTAAGTAACCAAGCAAAATGGAATTACAAACTGGTATACTCAATGAAGGAACTGTGCTGCTTGCAGACATAAAAATTAACAGTGATAAAAGAACCAAACTGACAGGTGGACAGAGATGATCTAAGGAACTGACATTCAAGCACAGCTATGTGGTTTTCAAAGCATGATGAATGGGTGACCAATCTAAAAGCTCAGAATGTGCAAAGCAAATGAAGTTGACACTGTGGGGACAGAGGGGATGCAGGAAGTAGAACGGATGTAAGAACATGTGGCATGAGGTCAGACCTCAGGAAGAAAGGGGTCAGGAGCACAGGACCTTGTAAACCATGAGATGGAATGGGAATTTTCTACCAAATGTAATTGGAGGTCACTCAAATGTTACAAGCAGGAGACAGATGTGGTCTAATTTATGGGTATGAGAAATCACGATGACTCGTATGTGGAAAAACAGACTTGGAAGGGCAGAGTAAAGAGGTTTGGCAGACTATGACAAATCAATGGGGCAATGGCAATTGTTTGGACAAGGACGTGGCATGGGCTTTGTAGAGGTTCAGGATATATTTGGTCTTGATAATCAAGGGGGCATGAAGGGATATGGAGAGGGGGAAAAGAAGGAAGGTTCCATGGCTTGAGCAATGGAGTAGACAGTGGTCCTATTCATTTATATATAAGACATAGAGGAAATATATTGGAGAAGAAGTCGAGAGCTCTACTTGAGAAATGATGTTTCAGAGGTCATCTGGTAGAGAACTGAAGCACATATGTGTCCGCCTCACCCCCAGAGTTACAGGGAGGGGAGAAATAATGGACAAATAAATTCAGGCATGGGTAGCACAAGCCTCAAGTAATCTCAGATGTCTAGGAGGCTGAGGCAGGAGGAACACAAAGTTGAGCCTAGCCTGGCTAACTGAGCAACTTTGTAAGGACTTGCCTCCAAAAAAGGGTGGGTTAGACCTCAGGATATACCCTGGGTCCAAGCACTAGATTCACAAAAATGCTGACAAATAAATTTGCATATTTTTAAAGTGTACAATGTGATGATTTGATATATACATATACTAAAAGCATTATTATGATCAAATTACTTTAAAATACCCATTATCAAAAGACAAAAACAAGCAAACAAACAAACACATCCATTGCCTCATAAAGCTGCTCTTCCTCCGCAGGGTGAGAGTACTTAAAATCTACTGTCATTGCAAATTTCAAGTAAGCAGAAAATATTAACTATTTTCTTTATGCTACACATAAAGAATTGCTAGACCTGGATTGCTAGACCTTATTAATTTATAAGTGAAGGTTTTAAACATTTAACCAGCATCTCTTCATTTCCCCCAAGTTGCCCCCATACCTGGAAACCACCATTCTACTCTCTATGATTTTCACTTTTTTTAGGTTCCACAAAGAGGTGGGATAATGCAGTATTTGCCTTTTTGGTGTCTCACTTATTTTGCTTATAATAACATTCTCTAAGCTCATGCATGGTGTCACAAACATCAGGATTTACTTCATTTTATGGCTGAATAATATTCCATTATCTATATGGAATCCTTGTATCCATTGATGGACATCTAGGCTCTCTATTCCATCTTTGCTATAGTGAACAATGCTGCAGTGCTCCTGGGAGTACAGATAATCTCTTCAAGGTACTGATTTTATTTTCTTTGGTTATATACCCAGAGATGGGATGTTGGATCATGATAAACCTATTTTTTTTAGAAAACTTCATACTATTTTTCATAATGCTGATACTATTTGCATTCCTATCTACATATGGATTCGTTTCTCCACATCCTTGTTATCTCTCTCTTTTTTTTTTTTTTAAATAGTAGTCACCCTAACAGATGTGAGGTGATTCCTGGTTATAGCTTTGGTTTGCATTTTCCTGATGATTAGAATTTTGAGCATCTTTCCATGTAACTTTTTGCCATTTGGAGACCTTCTTTGGAAAAATATCTGCCCTTTGCTCATTTTTAAATAAGGTTATTAGTAAGGGTTTTACTACTGAATGGAATGTGTTTCTAATACGTTTTGGGTATTAGCAAACATGATTTGCTATTGTTGCTCAGAAGAGACATCTAGTGGGCATCAAAGGTAAGTTAAAGGTATTAAAATACACAAGAAGATAAATTATTAAAAAGTAGACTGGAAAGCAGAGAGAAACAGGTCTCCAGATCTTATCCTAGGGAATTCAATATAAGTTCAATTCAATATTCATTGAATATTGCTTGTGTGCAAACTTAAAAGTCATCATATGAATTATTTTATTTCAACTATTTTATTCATCTTGCTATTTATACATCTGAGCATTTTTCCTGACCATAAATATATTCAAACACATATATCTGAATGTCTGGAATATCTGACCATTCACACATTTCATAGGCTACAGTATGTTATCCTATGCCCTAGCAGGGAAGAGCATTTCAATGTAATGCAGAAAGCTATAGAAAATGACACAGATTTAAAAGAAAGTCATCGCTTCCAGCTTAGGAGACACTGTTTTCACAGATATCCCACCAGTCAAAAATTGCAGTGTTCATCTTTGGCTGAATAAGCCCCTCTGCTGCGCAACTCAGCTAGATAAGGCTTGGAGCTTTGTACAGGTCAGAGCCTGTGTCCCTTCCCTGCCTTGGTTCTTCCCTTACCAACAGGTTCTTGCTTGTCTCAGATGTTCACACCATCTGGTTTCTGGAGGTTTCATGAAAGGAAGGCCATCTGCTTCTTGTTACAGTGTTATTAGAGCAATTATGACTAAGGTGATACTCACACTTGCATAGATCAGGTCTCTCTAGATGGGCTTTTCCATGGAGGATATGCGCTGTCTTCTTGATAAGTTTTCACTCTTTGTCTTCAAGCATTTAACTTCCGATCAGCATGGAATCACCCAAGCCATATGCAAAGTCCAGTGCAAACACATCAGGGTAGCTCCAAGGCTGGAGGTGAGGGGAAGCATATAGTGAGAAAGGAGTTGGCATATTACCCTTCTGTGAGACACCAATGATGACTTTTAAAATACTCTACAAAAAGATACCAGGAACAAGAAATAAAGTGTAAAAGGGAGACTTTCAAGTATTAATTAGGCAGGATGTGAGATCTAAGTACCATTAAATACCATTTATCACAACACTCAGACCACCAACTCCCAAATAAAGCTAGCTGCACATGCAAAGAACACCTCTGCAAAGGCCGGCACTGAGATACCCAGGGGAGGCAGGCTCTCTAACCATCTCTCTGAAAGGGGTCAGCCTTTCAAAATACACGGGAGGTAACGCTGAAGACATGGGCTTTCTTTATGGTTTATACACAGAACTTGCTTTCAGGAGCTCTAGTCTGTACTACCCCATTCTCCAAGAAATACAGGGGGGCATTTATTTTGGTGGAAATCAAAAAAATTATTTAAAATTAGTTCCAAAGGAAATGTAGAGGTTTCTTATTGCCTTATAGCTCCATTTTTATCTTGCTCAGGTATGCAAGAGCTTTTATAGTAAAAAAGAAGCAGAAGGAATAAAATGAGGTAATACATAATGAAATTTCCTCACTTGTTTCATACTTTACTCATTCTGGGATCCTTCCCGTATCTCATGAGGAAACAGTGTCAGAACTCACCTCCTTGGGGCCACCATCTGCATATTCAGGTCAGACAGAGGCCATAGTTTTTGTTCTTTCGCTTGAACTGAGTGTGTGGTGGTTTATGGTCTCGATGTAAGCAAGTTGGAGAAGAAACCTATTGCTAAAAGAAAAAAAATCCTAATTCTTAAAGACTCATTTTTCACTCTGCTATTTCTTAAGATTTAGAAGAATTTTATAACTACCCAGTACATCTCAGCTCACTGTTTCCAGGTTGGAGTGGAAATATATGCGAAGAGGTTTTCATAATCATATTGCTAGTATAGCAACCCTTCCTCCTATCATACTCTAGTCTGGCACCAAACACTAATACATCCCAGCACCCAGAAGCAACCTGCTTGCCAATAGAGGAATATTTGCTATGAAGTATCATAACTAAAAGATGGGTAATCAAATCAGACCTGAATTATCTAGATTCACACATTTTAGCATAAAATTAATTAGTTTGGAGAATTACACAGCAGATAAATACACCAAAGAGGGAGACCTCCCTAATTGCATGTTTACATTTTACACTCAGCTCCTTTCATTATCCCAAGGAGTTGCCTGTAGCATGACTTTCCCATTAAGGGAAAGAAACTCACCAAGTGATTTTATTTTTATGTCTGCAAAGCTCCTGATAAACTGACAGCAGCATCCAAGCTTTCCAAATACATTTTATTTTCATTAAATGGCTAATCTAAAACCAATCAACCAAAACACATGTAGAATGGCTGTGCAGAATAAGAATATGTAGCTCCTCCAGAATACATGTTAAAACAAACTCACAGTAATTATTCAGGTGGACAATATCTGTTAAAGAGAATCTGACCTCAGTGCAACTGACACTGTAGCATGTGCTCTATTATAATGGACAGATTATAAACTTGGATCTGGTCTTACAAACATTGCGATATTAGAAGTATAGGTGCTGCTGCATAAATTACTCAGCACAAATACCTCAATATGGGAAAGATTCAAAATCCTGGAAGTATAGACCAAGCCTTGTTGCCTAACATAAACTGGTCACTGCTGTGTCAGAATGACAGGAGCATTTCAGAACCAGACTAAATATACCGAGAAAATTAGAAATAAGCAATCTTAATGAGAAATAAGACATCAAGTCGGGTTTTAGTCTTGTGAATTAGTAGCTAGTTATGAAGGTAGAGAAATTTACCCCGACAGGAGGCTGCATGAACCCCCATGCTTGTGACAAATCTCTATGTAGAGCTTTATTGTTGGCCTGAATTTGTGAATGGAATTCAACTGTTCCTTTTGAAGTGCACCTTAAACTCCTTCCTGGAGCTACACAGTGACAGTGGACCTAGTGCTCTGACATGTAGAAGCAAGCCCCAGGTGCACAATGATCCCATTTCACACCTGAATTTGGCAGCTACATCCTGTTCTTCCCAGCTGTGCTAGTATGATGTCCAGAGTTCCTGAAAATGCTCTGGCATCAGACCTGGGCATGGAAGCCTTTACTCTGTTTCCAGAATGGAAGTAGAAATGTCTCTCCAAAGTCCATCAATTTATCCTTTACAAAACTGTATTAACCAAACAGGCATGTTTATGGAGCACTCATCCTCTCTGGGAGTGAGTTGTCCCAGAGGCAGATCACCCCAGGAAAAGGACAAAAGGAAACAATTTTTCCCTATGAATATTGAGCCATCACCACACTGACAGACCCACACACTATTTTTTGTTGGCTTAAGACGAACAACTTTGATTTCCCTGGTTGTTTTCAGATTAAATAAAATCAAGTAAACCTCAGTGAAACAATTAGCTCTGAATATATAAAGTGCTATGGGGGAAAGCAAGATTTTATAAACAAGTCTTTTTTTATAGAAGTCAAATGCTCCTCAATCTGGGCAGATCAACTAAAATGGATTTTCTGCCTCAGTACTTAGAAGGAATTATGCTCTGAAATGAAACTAATGCATGTTATAAATAAAATTCAAATGCATTTTCTACCCTCACTCTGTGTTTGGTAGTCTTTGTAGCTCTTAGGAACCCAGGAAAACCCTCAGCTAAGACTAAGAGCAGCCGATGCTATATGTCCTCCTGTGTCACCAAATCCTCAAGGATGCATAACCTGGCTTAGAGCACGTGGGCTCCAAAGCCTAGGCTCCTCTGGTTAAAAAAAAGAAAAGAAAAGAAAAGAAAAGAAAAGAAAAGAAAAGAAAAGGAAAGGAAAGAAAAGAAAAGAAAAGAAAAGAAAAGAAAAATTTTAAATAAAGATATTTTTTAAAAATCAATGTCTAGATCTCTGTATTCTACTTTCAGCAAAGTATTTGGCAGCACCTCATCCAAATTCCTTCTTGTCTACGAATGACTGAATTGAGTGGTGTCTGTCGCCTCAGATGATACTGAGCCTCTGGCTAAAGATCTCAACACTTCCAGTTGTCTCCCAGGGTCAGTGGTCCAATATCAGTCACCATGGTTCATTACACTTTGGTATTATATTGGTGAAAAAGTAATATATTTTATCTATCTATCTATCTATCTATCTATCTATCTATCTATCTATCTATCTTCCTTTTAAATCCAATGATAGAAAGATAGCCTGAGAAGTTTACCTAAGTCAAGAAGATGAGGAAAAGCCTTTTCCTAAAGTGAGAAACGTGTTTGCCCCTGGCCTGCTTCATCACTTTTGTTAAACAGTTACATTTTTTCATTCATGTAAGTATCACAGAGTATATATACACTGAGAAAGAAAGCTCACGCAGCACCTCTGGTCCAAGGTCAAGGCAAAAAATAGTAGGCAAGTTTGAGGGAGATAGATTCCTAGTTCAGTTTTTTACCCAAACCAGCCCTAACTTACTTTAAATCAAGCTCACTTCCTGATGTTGTATAGTTTATATCCATATACATAGCACAGTTTATTTCTACTAGTTACACTGATTTTTTTCATTCATTTTCTTAGAGTTGAATGTAGATCTTCATAGATGTGAACGAGGGGAAGGCAAGAGAGGGACAGGAAAATGTGCTACAACTTGGAGACATTGAAGATTTGCCTGTTCCAATAGTGTCAAGTGATCAAAAACAAAATACAAGAGTGCTTCCACAGAGAGAATTCCTGGTGTTGTTTTCCTAATCTAATAAAGCCTTCTATAGAAAGGAGACCTGTGTATCCTGCTCCCTCTTCCTCTCTGCTATGGTGGTCATTTTCATTGATTCTTCCCTTCTTCACTGTACGAAATAGCACACAAATTCTACTAATTGCCAAAACCTTTAGAAATACTGTATCAAAGATTGACTGTTGCCAGAGAGACTCAGATCATGGATCTCAAAAGTCTTACAGTTGAAACTACATTTGTTGCCAAAGAAAGTAAACTCAAATTTCTGGCACCATCAGAAGCAAAGTCTTCCCAAATCATGTGTTCTAAACTCCACTTGAACTTATGAACATGAAATTCATTGAACTTTTCTAGCTATCACAGACTGAAAATTGAAGAGATCAATGATCCGTCGTTGCTTCAGGGGAAATGAGACTCCAACTTCTTGTAGGTTACTCGACCTTCTGCTCTGCATAGCAATTTCAGAGTAGGATGTATGACCACGAACCATTGTCCTGAGATGACTGAGTGGACAGGAAAACCAACCAGTCTTTCCTGAAAAGTAATCCGCAAAACCATAAGAAAGAATTAATAAGATTATCGCACACATGGAGACTAGAAAATCTTAAAGAAATATTTGCCAGAGCCTGACTACAAATGCTTTTTGTGTTAAAGCATTTCTACTCTATCCAGACTACCCAGATAGATCATAGAACACAGTGGGCCAAATATATACCAGCTGTCCAGTAGATGGGAAGAAATACTTGACACCCACAATTTAAAGGAGAGAGAAGAATTTTATTTGGATCACAGTTTCAGAAGGTTTAGTATCTAATTACCTAGCTCCAAAGCAGAAACATCATGGTAGAATAGCTTAGCAGATGGGGGCTGGGGTTTTAGCTCAACGGCATAAGCATCTGCCTTGCAAGCAGGCAGTCGTGAGTTCGATCTCAGGTACTGATAAAAAGGAAAAAGACAAAAAAAATAAAATAAAATAAGAATAGCTTAGCAGAGGAATATTTCTCGCTTCTAGGTAACTAGGAGGTAGAATAGGGAAGCAACATCAGAGATGAAGGGGCTGGGGCCAGATATAATACCCAGAATCACACCTCCATGGCCCATTCAGACATACCCAGAAGCATGCTTTGCTAACCCCGTAGGCAGTTCCCAAGCCAATCAAGCTGACAGCTAAGCTTTAACTACCCAGGTTCAGCTGGCTCAATGCTTCCCAATGACATTGATAGCAATGTACAAGTTAGCTTGTGCTGCATAACAAACTGGGCCCAAATTTACTTGCTTAATGCAATAAACTTTTATTATTTTTTAAAAGTCTGCAATCAGTGGCATGACTATTCTGGCTCAGAATTTGTTGCCTAAACTCTACTGGACAGCCTCACTTATATAAGTCAAATCATAGCTGGAATATCAAGGATAGTCTCATTAGGTGGTCAAAGGTAGGAAGCCAGTTCCACATGTGGCCTCTCATCCAATAGAAGACTAGCTTGGGCTTATTTATTGCTGGCCTCAGGAACCCAACAAAAGCAAGAGAGCAAGTTGCAGTGCAAAAAAGTGTTTCCAAAACATGTGCTTGTATAATTTTCTGCTAATGTCTCACAGCCAACAAGAAGGCTCAAATTTTGTGCCTATTTTTATAGTTTAATACAAATAATTCTAAGATCACTTACTTAAGATATTTTAATAAGTAAATTGAAAAAGAGTATTTGAAAGACATTGATAGCAGGAATATAAAAGATTTGCATAGTCTACATCTTAGGGTGGATTACCTCAGAAGCATACTCAGAGAAAAAGACTTTGGTGCAAGTAATTCACTTGGATACCACAAAAAGTACCTGTATGCAGGTAGAGAAACACAGGAAAAGATGAGAAAAAAGTATTAGTGATCAGACTGTCATTGTGTAATTGGGTTTTAATCTTTTTGGGGGACTTTGCATGATGATGTGGAGATGTTTGAAAATTTTCCAATCCAAAGGGCCCAAAGGGCTGGGATTTTTGTTGTAATATCTCCTGCTCATGATTAGTTGAATACTGATCTAGAGACATGACCCCTGGAACTTCCAGCTATTCAGCTTTTTTAATCCAAGCGGTTCAGTAACCAGAAATATCTCTTAGTTCAGTGACCAGAAATATCCAAGCCAGATGAGCAACATCTGCTACAATGGGATGACCTGTCAGGGCTACCTGACTTTACCATAACCCCTTCAGCTCTTACTGTGTGAGTATAGAAAACTTACTTGATCTCTTCATGCCTCAGTTCCCTCTGAGTAATACCTACCTCATGGTTTTGTTTGTTTGTTTGCAGTGCTGGGCATTGAACCTATGGCCTTACGGATGCTAGGTCGGTGCTCTAAAATTGGACTGCATCCCCAGACCTACTTTATAGAAGTTTTAAAAATAATTTAAACAGTTTCTCCCAAGTAAAATTCTTAGAACAATGCCTGGAACATGCTAAGTGTCATTAATGCTATTATGCATGCTTTGTTATTCCATTATGATGTCAAAACCCAAAAATGACTGCTTAGCTCGAACAGCTCTAGGTTCCAGAAAAACATTTCTGGAATCCAGAGGGAAAGAAATCCAAAGGCATTCTTGTTCTCTGTGCTGAAAGAATTAAATTCTTAAGTACAGAAACCAAGAACACTTTTATTAATGTTTTCACAGTGATGAGGAACAAATCACAAGCATAAGTAAATAAGTAGGGGAGAAAGCTCAATGCCAAAGGAAAGCCTTAAATTGAATTTCAGTGAGAATCATTATGTCAGCACTCACACGCTAAGGCTGTGATCCTCAGTGGAAATCACACAGGAGCAGAGGGCTGCCTGGGAGGAGCAATCACTTGTGACCCATCTCTATGCCATGGTAGCTTGGTTGGCTCTTTTCTTTAACTGCCATCCCCCCACACACACCAAGTCTCCCCTGAGAATTAAAAAACTCTTACTCAGCATCTCAACATTTAACCTCACTGAACAGCTAGTACCCAAAAGCCTTTTTAATACTGCTGCATTAGTTTGCATTTATGAGAATTTGTCTGATATGAGAAATCTGCAAAGACCTGAACCTACTTGGAAGTATAGTAGACTGGGAGGGGAACCCACCCTCCCTATCACATTTCCAGGGTGCCAGTGCCTGAAGCTGTTTCTGCCTACTCCCCACTTTTTGGCTTTCTATCAGGCTTTCTGGGGACAGAAAGCCTGACCTCATTGTCTTCATAAATATCCAGGATTTTATGAGTAGTGCCATGAGCCAAGCCCTATGCTAAACACACACCCTGTGTGACCACTGTCTCTATGGTCACACTTTCCACTAAGGAATCTGAGCCTCCACAATTTAAAGCAGGTAAGTACTAGATAGTCACTACTTCCTTACCTGAACACATTATAGGTTTTTCTCAAATTTATTATCTCTTGGGGCCCTGCCTTAGCTTCTCAAGTAAGCTACACATTGCTTGAGAGTAGAATGCTTGCAGTTTTTAAGTATGAAGAACTCTGGGAGGTAATTTCATTGAATCAAATCCAGCATCTTCTACCAAATGGAGGCATCTTTTAAATCTGTTTTTAATTAATCCTTGCTTGAAGAAAAAAACAGGTTACCCTGTTGGTATACAGATCCCTGGGTTTTGCTTTGTTTTTCAGTGAGAGCTCCGTGTCGGACTCTGAATGCTTGCCTCTTCCATGTGATCATCCAAATATGTGCAGACAGCCGTCAAGCCAACCCATGGCCTTTTCTCTTTTGTTTCAGAAATCTCCTTACTATCTCCTGCTCTGCCTTGAAAGACAGATTGCCTTTATCCTGGTCACACTTTTCTAAACAACTTTTCAGGAACTATGATCTTTTCAAAGACTGCTGCTCAGAAATGAGACAAAGGTGATCAGTTGAGAGCATAAGATAGTATCTTATCAGCAGTACCAACTGCAATTATGTGACCATGGGAACAAAAAAACAGGGCACAGCAATTCTGCCACCTCCAGAGTCTGTAAAACTCCATGAACACAGTATATATCATGAAGTCCCTTGTACTATAAAATGGAGACAGTAGAATCTGCCTTATCAAGTTGTTTTGAAGATTAAATGGGGCAATGTGTGTAAATTGCTTTGCACATCATATGTCATATATTAAGTATGTCAGCACACTTTCATTATCCAAAAATACAGTTTACTGTGTTTATATTCCTTGACAAAAGCTTTGCCTTTAATTATAGTAGCTAATAATGTAGCACTATATCTGACAATCAAGAAAGAACCTACAGGAAGGGGCAAATGAGGTAAAGTTCCAAGAACAAGCTACCATTCTCTCTTTAAGAGTTCTATTCTAGTTCCTTGAAATTAATACAGTCTCCACAAAAGAATACCATGTGGCATGAAGTGGATATGTTAGAGAATATATTATTCAAGATTTGTCCAGGAAAAAACAGAACCAGTAGGGGAGCGAAGGGGAGAGGAAAAGGGGAAAGGAGGGAGAGAGAAAGAAGAAGGGAAGAGAAAGAGGGAGGGAAACAGGGAGAAAGAGAGGAGAGAGAGAGAAACAGAGAAGAGAGACGGTAGAGAAAGGGGAAGGAGAGAGAAGAAGAGAGGAGAGAGAGAGAGAGACAGAGACAGACAGAGAGACAGAGAGAGAATGAGAATTATGGAAAGTGGGAAGGCCCATAATTTACCATCTGCTGAAAATTCTCCAGGAAAGCTGGTGTTATAATACAACCAAGGTCTAACGACCTAGAAACAAGAGGGTCAAGTGAATCCCAGTGAGCACAGAAAGGGACAAGATGAGATGTCTCATGTTGCTCCTGCCCAGCCAGACAGTCCTTATCTCCTTCAGTAGCTGCTTCTACTAGCCAGGACAGAAAGTAACAACCCTTGCCTAGATAACGGGACATTTCCCTGGATACCACCTGGGACAGCATAAGTATGTAACCTACATGCTGGAAACAAGGACCATATGTTCCATGTATCTATTAACATGTCCAACATTATATGTGCTTAAAATTTTTTTAAACTTATCTTTCTTTTTTCCTGCACTAGGGATTGACCTCAGAGAGTTTACATTGAGCTACATTCCCCAGCCTCCCTCCTCTTTTTTATTGTGAGGCAAGTTCTCCTTAAATCACTGAGTTTCCCAGGCTGGGCTTGAACTTGCAGTCCTCCTGCCTCAGCTTCCTAGAGTGCTGGGATTACAAGCATGGATCACCATGACCAATCTTAAATATATTTTAGCATTCTAAAGTAAATATCATTTCAGAATTTCAGCAAATTCTCTGTCTCTTCTCCCCCTACCCCCCCAATCTGCCTCTCTCAGTTTCATTACCAGCATCATCATTATCAAAGACACATCCATTCTAGCTTCCTAGAAAACTATTTGCCATCTGTGACAATAAAAAAACCTCTTTAAATTGTCATTTGCTTTAGCCCACTCTGCAAAATGTATGTAACTAAACTTAATCACTTAACAACTTGACCAAATCTAATTCTTCTCTTCAACAGCAGGTGTTCATACATGACAGTTTGTTTAAATCTTCTCTGGGTCCTTAGAAACTAGAATGAGTTTCAGTGATGAGGTCCATTTTCCACCAGCTGTGGAAATTTGCTCCTCAACTTTGCAGGGAAAGGAGTAGATGAGAAAAAGAAACAGAAAGGAGAGAAGGGAGAAAACAAGAAGGGTATGAGTGGACATTTTTTGTGAAAACTATTATTTGGTGAAAGCTTCCATAAAGTAGAATTAATTCAATTAGAGAGGTAAATGGTGTTTGTTTTCATGAAGAAAAATAAGTTTAATAATCTTCTTTTATTTTGTTTTAGAAATTGTCAAACAGAAAGATAATAATGCAGTTTTAAAATTATATTCTGAGCCACCACCATCTACTGACTCTATCTTTGAGAGATTCCAGAACTAGAAACATTTAAGGGCGGATTTTTAGTCTGAAGTTAATAGTTAAAAATATTTCCTGCCTTTCAAAAATATCGCTCCATCACTCTACTCTCTGTCTTCCAGGAACTGAAAATTAGAACCATATGATCAACTCAGTGGTCCTCACTCACCTTGACATTAGATTCCTCCTGGGAAAAATAAACTATGCAAGAAACATGCAGTTTGAGAGACCTTGCTGCTTTTAGGATCTAGCTTCCTAATTCTTGGATGCATTGCCCAAAGTCCAGGTCATCTCCAAAGTAGTGTTGAGAGGAGCTCTTCCATGCCTGGTATAGCCCAACAAAGCTTATTCCACTCTACCAACAGCCTGGGAATTTTCCATCAAAAATTCACTTTCTAAAGTAATAGTTTAGGAGCTCAGTGGAAGCCATATTATAAATTTCTTGTTTTGTTTGGTTTTGTTTTTACTTTGGGTTTTATTAGAGAGTTTTGAGTTTAGGTAGTTTTTCATTTGTTTTGTTTTGTCACAGTTTTAAAAAACAACTCAGGCAAGAAAAGTTTGAACTCATTTTTTAAAAACTTTTAAACATTTCTTAACTAAGCAATCACTAACTAGAATGTGAGTTTTGCATCTCAGTGAGTGTTTTGTTCTGTTTCACTTTGTTCCCTTTTTAAAAAACAATGGAGGGTGAGGAAATTGAGGCTCAAATTTTTAGATTTTTTAAACACTTCTTCACTAAGTAATTAACCAAAGTGGAATTTGCAGGCACTTATGCCAAGCCTAACATTTAGCCTATTTTGTTACAGAGAGGCAAAGGTATTAGGAAGATGAGGAAATCAGCATGTGGCAAGGGACAAGTGACATAGGGGAAATAAATGGAACTTTTAACCTATTAGATGTCTGATAAGCCAAGTTTGTGTTCTCCTCTTTTGTACTGACTCCTTCCAGGTCCAGCCCTGTCTGATTGTCTATAATATTTCTACCTCAATTAAAGTTGTGTATAATATTCACTCCTCTGCAAAAGTAACCCTAACTGCTTTGAGGGGGCAAGAGGTGATAACTGTTTAGCTGTTGTTGGTTGATGGCGATCATCGTTGTTGTCATCAGTCAGAGATACTCTGTAGAAGGTCTATCTAAAGACACACAATAGATAATGGTGTTTTTGTCTTGGGTCAGTGCATAGCTTTAAGACTCGTGGAGACAAGTTCAAAGGAACAGTTAAGTATATATGGGTCAAATGATGAGATCAACAAGCCTATTATGAATGTAACCAATTAATATTTCCACTGGGAGGAGCCAGTAAATAGCATTCCACAAAAAGAGTACAGAAGAGATTTAGGAAATTTTAGAATCTATTGTTTAATATCTTGAACTGTCATTGCAGTATTAGCAGAGAGATGAGGAATGTATACACAACATTTAGCTTTTATAATTGCACAAGTAACCCCTGTGCTGCTGTTAGAATGTCTAATCCCATCAGATTTTGGAGTACAGCTTCTCTTATTAATTTTATTTTTTTTGTTTAGGAGAGAGACAGACCAGTGGAGGTATCATTTAAGTCTTACTGAGTATAATTAGCCAAGGTCTCAATATGCTGTATGACATTTTCTAATCTTACAGAAGGGACAAAGACAGAAGTCAAATGCTCATACCAGTGAAACACACTTTTAGGTCAATGATGTTGTAGACAGGGTAAATTTGTAGGTTGGTCAAGATTATTGACACTCTTGTCTTATAACCACACAAACTGCAGTGTGTATCCCTGCACTTAATTTAGGAAATAGTCAGGGCCACAAATTGGTTTCTCAGGGCTAATGAGTGCTGTTGAGGGCTTTTCATCTAATTTTAGGCTAATTTAAACAGTGCTGTAAGCCAGTTTTTGACCTATAAAGCTATGGTGTGTATACACTGTTTAGGGGTGTCTATGTCAAATATTTAGTAAATTTAAACCCCGGAGAATATTATTGATTCTTTTTGTTCTCAACATGAGGAGGCTTTATATTAAGTTGTCTTATAGGTGACGTTAACCATATAAAATCATTCCATATTTGAAAGTAGCCATTTTTATATCTGTGGTTGTTGGCTGTCATCATAAAACCCTTATTCCTTCTTAATAGGGGTTTTAATAAAGTCTGTAGAGAGGCTCAGCAGCATCATTGAAAAAAGTGTGGTTATGTCTAGCATCATTAAGGGTGTAGTTTATAGGCCATTCAGTAATGCTGGGCTAAATTATGAACCACTGAACTTTTTTGAGTTTCATCAGTGTAGCTTTTTTTTTTTTATTTAAGAGGAAAAAGAGAAAAACACAAAACAAAACAAAGCAGTGTAAGGTTACACATAATACAGAACTACAAAAAAAAAAAAAAAAAACATAACAGTAAGAAATCACCTGTTAATAGATTACATATTATCATCTTGGAAATAGTTGCTCAAATCACAGTATCAAAGAATACAAAGTAGACATTCAAACAGAGAGACTGCAAACAGCTGTGTTCAATGATCCAAAAACATTAATATAGTCAGCTATTTAACACACCTAAACACACTTGCTGTTATATCCGTTAGAGCTCTTTTTTTTTTTTTCCTCACTCTCTTTTTTACAACAAAATTTACACATTTTGGATTTTATTACTCCTTAGTTCTTATTACTTTTTTGGGGGGGGAGAGAATAAAGTCAAATATGGCAAAACAAAGCTGTCAGTCAAAACCAAGGATAGACATAGCACATGATGTAGAACAGAGTACAAGGTTATTAACAATGGTTATCAACATTGTCTCTTGTTTCCTTAAAAGGAATTGTCTATCTCATTAGATATTATAAAGTTGGACAAAACAGTGGAGAACAAGACCAATAAAACTTAGGCATTGTGAACATTACAGGACTTCCAAAGGAGACAATAGTCAAACCAGAATGGGCATCTTTGTGAATCTTATTGCCTTCAAATTAGTTGCCTATACCCTCAGACTTGCTACTATCGCACAGAATGGAACAGAGTCTAATCAGTCAAAACAAGATCTTGGGAGTATTAGAGGACTTCAAAACAAGTTAATAGGAGATCGAAAAGAGTTACTATTATATATCCTAATTTTTTTAATTTTTCCCTTAATTAAAATAAATATAAGAAATAGCTAAATAATTTTTTAAACAATAGTAGTTACCATAGTGTCTGTCTTTTTCATCAGTGTAGCTTTGTAGTTTATTTTAATCATCTCTCTTTGACCAATGAAGTCCTGAGGTACTTGACAAAGGAAGCAGACCACATATTTAGCAAGATGTTTGTTGTAACGACTCTGCATTACAGTAGAAAGGAACTGTGCTCTCTTCTCAGTGGTAGTCAGAAAAGGAATAACAGTAACATCTTATGTTTTTTAACAAGAATTTTAAACTTTTTATTCGCTTATAGGAGTATTTGGATGTATTTTTTTTTTCATACTTAGCTACAGTTTCTGGTTCCCAGGATTTGAGGGTGGGATGTATCCAAGAATCTAGGTGCATTACCTTGATAGTTAATGCAGGTGACAGGATCATGGTGCACAGGCCTTTCCAAATTGGCATTAGGGAAGATGATAAGGGAGAGACTTTATTAGCACTAAATCTCCAAGGCAGACTATGTTGGGTGTTTTTGTTTCTGTTTTTTTAGGCTGAGCATTTGTTAGCTGTTGAAGCCTGTTGGAATTTATCCAGTGAGGAGGCATCTATTTTTCTATCAAAGAGAAAATCATTAGTGAGAAGAGAATCTCTAGTGAGGAGAAATAGTAGGATCTTTGCGATGTATTTACATTGGAGCAGCTCATATGGCTCTTTTTATTTTACTTTAATTGCCCATATTTTAGTATTTATTTCTGTGTCCACAAGTGGGAGGCATAGCTGACTTGGGTGCATGCGTATTATAGTATTTTAGTAAGATGTCTCTCCCTAGGAGGGGAAACTGGACTTTAAGGCATAATTAAAAAGGAACAAGTAAATAGAAAGCCATCCCAATTATACCCTATAGGTTTTGAGAAACAGGGAGTTACCTCTTTTCTAGTGATTCTTTTCATTGACATTTGACCCCTGGAAGGGAGGCCCAGGTTGAAAAGGACCAAGAGACAAACAGCAATAGGCTGGCTTCTTTTTCCTCTATAGTCATGATGATCACGGAACGCTCTGGAGATGACAGTCTAGCCAGAGACAGAAGGCAGAGAGTGCCTTGGAGTCCCCTTCAGTCTTGGTCGCCCAGCTGGTGAGACGGGTCTGATCCCTGGGATCTCCATCTCAGGGGAAGGCTGACTTCCAGTGGTCACCTTTGCAATCAGGGCATGGCTCAGGAGGCCTCTTATCATGACCATTTTTATCACAGTCCCTCGGCTTTCTGTAGTGGCAGTAGGTGAACTTTGTCTGAGCTTGTTTTAGAGCCTGGGTATCAGACTTATAGTTTACCTCTTTTAAAACTGAAACCAAAGCAGCCACTTTTTCTTGGTTTCTTTGTTTTCTCCCCTTGGCCTCTTCCTGGTCTTAATTATAGAATACCAAAGAGATAATTATCAATAAAGTATTAAGTGAGCTATCTGGAGCAAAAAAGTCATCCTTTGTGGTTTTTTAAAAATATCTGAAACTGACTAGACAATAAACTTATCTTTAAGAATAATCTGTCCCATCAAATTAGGAGCCAAGGATGCTTTATTAATACCTCTTTCAAATGATCTAAGAAGGTAGAGTGCTTATCTTTCTTCTGATGAATAACTGACAATTTAAAATAATTGAAGGCCTTAGTTTTTGTCTTTTTTAGACTTTTAAGAATATATGTATGAAGATATCTCCTAATCTCCTGTCTGGTTAGCAGACCCATAGGGATCTTGTGCAGGGACTGCTTGGGCTTCAGTAGAAACTGGCTGTTTTCCTAGCTGGTTGTCTTTCACTATTTAAAATGAACAATACAGTATTTATTGCTGAATATAATAGTAACTTGTAATGCTGCTTGTCTCTCATTAGAAGCCAATGCTTTTTTTTAAGAGTTACATTATATCTTTTTTAGTCTCCTTCATAGATCTATGTAAGTCCCCTAAAATCCTCGGTGTACTTCGCAGGGTCATCTGAGAACCATTCCAGATCTGTTTGATGTCACTGAGAGAAAAAGACATGGACAAGGATAGTGCTGTGTTCTCTATTTACCTCTTATAAGGCTGCAAGGGAAACTTGTCTTTGAGGTTCTTGAAAAAATCCGATAGGGATGAATAATAGCCCAATATAGATATTAATTATGACTGACATAAGAACCTTGTCCTTGGGGTCTGAGGGGCCAGGGAGGAGAACCTCAGATTCAGTAATAGCAGATGAGGCTTTGATTCAGGTTGCTGGAAACATCACCCTTATTATCTGAATGGTTGGAACCTCAGGCTCATTAATAGTAGATAGATGTGATTATGGCTGAAATGCTGGAGGCGCCTCATTTTTTTCTGGCTTCTGTTTTCTTTTGAACACAAGTAAGAATTATCTTTTAATGCAAAGAAAGTCGGAACATACGGTAATTCTGACTATTTTGTCTCTCTTTTACAGTATAATTTTAGTTGTGAAATAGTATAATCAATAGTTTCCTCTGCATTCCATTTTGTCTCTAGGGGGTAGGCAGGGTAGGCAGAAAAATATTAAGCAGTTCTTTTTTAATAGGTGAGCACTGAACAATTTTCATTGTTTCAGAATACATTCTAAAGGAGTAAGAGAATTTGATGTTTAATTTCCCCAAAACAGAAAGAGGAAAGATGGATGTCCCTTTCAGTCCCTACTTGGTTTTTATGTCCTCTCAAGGCATTTCCCAAGGTGACCTGTTCCAGAGAAAATGATTGCTCTCTGGAGAGTCACCAGAAGATAGACTGGGTCAGACTAGCTTCACTTACTGACTTGCACCCCACCTTCTCCAGAAACTCACACTCTTAACTCCAGCATTTGTCTCTAAATGCACAAGCTGTAGTTGATTGCCGCTATTAACAGTCATGTTTAAAGAAGGAAGCATTACTAGCAAAATCAAGAGATCTGAACCAATGTCTTTCAATTCTTTGAAAGGGAGTTAAGGGAAAAAGTCAAAGGGCAAATTGGAAGTGGTTGAAACCTCCCTCCCCGCAGTGTGCAAAAGAAATAACTTCTATATATAGATATAGATATAGATATTGATATAGATATAGATATAGATATAGATATAGATATGTAAATAATGGTTTGGAAAAATGTTTGTCTGGGCCTTAGGGAAAATAAGTCCCCAAGGCACTTGTGTTGTCTACCTAATCACTGAGGCAATCCTTCTTATCAGCCATACACGGCCACATTTTAATCAAAATCCACTTTAAAATTTCTGTGTCTCTATATCTACAACACACTCATGAAACTCATAGGTTAAAGCCCGTACCCATTGTTCAGTAGTCACAACTTATAGATTAGCAAAAGTATTTTCCCTCCTCTACACACACAAATGATGAGAATCAGGCATAGGAGAAGAGAGTCGCCAGGCTGGGGATTCTCCCTTAAACTGAATATACTCCTCATCTAAAGTGACTTCTTTGTCTTCAACACTAGCAAATGTGCATTTCTTATGGGCTGTCATTGGGTGGGAGGAATTGTTGAGACAGTTTAGGGTTTTTTCATCTCAAATTTTTAGCAGAAACATGTCTCTTAAAAGGAAAGTATAAGGTGACAGGAGAAGATCAGAAATGAGATCAGAATAAAGAAATCTTTTCTTCTCATCCTCATGGTGAATTATTGAGACAATTTGACCATGAGTTGTCACCCTCAGCCTAGAAAGATGAGAATGAGGATCTCAAGAGATAAAATTTCCCCCTCATAAGAGTATCAGTTCTGAAAGAAGACTGAAGTAGAGCAGGTTTGACATTCTTTTATAGAGTGTAGACGGGAAATAATGCCAGACTGCCCCAATGAAACCTGCCCTAAAAGACTTAAACATCTTCTAGCCTATGCCTCTTACTGGCAGTTAGAGTCCCATGACTTATTTACAGATCTGTGTATTTCCTAAACTAAACTAGATTTCATAAAACATCAACTTTACAACATTTCATAAATTCCCATTTCATTTAGTATTGCAGTCTATTAATGTGCTAGAAATCTGATATCCAACCAAATAGAAGACTCTTTGTCCTGAGGAATTGGAAGACAACTGTTTATTATGCTAATGGGTTGGCAGGCCCACGTCCAAATTACCAGAACCAACAGAGAGTGAAACAGAGATTTACATACATTTTGTAAGCAGAAAGTACAAAACTGATAGCAAGTTATCATACAATTGGTTACATGAATCAAGCGCTGAGTTGTCAGGCAGGTTTGTTCCAGGCATGTTAGTCAGAAGGATTGTTTATCATAAGGCAGGAGAAAATAGGCAGGGATCTGGGGGTGAGGGGTGGTTGAAACTATGCGGGTCCTTGGTTAGTTTATCTCACTTGGACAATCCTTGAGAATAGAATGTGGATGCAGTCAGACTGAGCCAGGTTGGACTACCTCTAAGTTCCAGCCCATGTTGTCATTCAAAGATAGCTGAGTCTAATGGTCTAACTATGGGGTAAGCCAAGTGGGCTCATCTTGCCTTAACAGAGCTTCAGACTGTTGATTTTTACCTTTCTGTCACACTGAGGGATGCTTTAACTTTGATTTTTCCCTAGTGCTATTGTCTAACAAGTCAAACAGGTCAAGCAAGGAGCATTTACAAATTCTGCACTAGTAAGTACAGATGCACATATGAAAACTGGGCATATGTTACATCCTACATGTTGAGTGTCTTATGAAAATCATTTAGTTAATTTACATTTTTTAACTTTATCTTTAGCAAGTATACTAATAAATATTCACTTTCATTGTGATTATTAAATTCTTAACCTAAGCCTATTAGGTAAGATAATCCTCTTATCATTATAGTTTATGTCTAGATGTTCCACCAAAACCTCATGCAGTCATGAAGTTTTTTCAGAGGCAGCTGAACCTAGAGCATGTGATTGATTTGTAATGCAATGCCTGGATTAAAAGTGTTGGGATTAAGGGTGGGTGATGGTTGGATCAGTCCATTGACTGGACTGGTATTGCTCTAATCCCAGCAGTCTGGACACCATATAAGGGAGAGAAAGGGCCTTGTCTTCTATTTTTGCTTCTGACTACCATAAACTGCTTTTTGTGAAGCCACCCTGTCTTGGAACCATCCAACTATGAACTGAAACCTCTACAAACTGCGAGCTAGATAAATCTTTCCTTCTTTAATGTTGAGTGTTGAGTATGTTGTACTAGCAATGAGAAAAATAACTAAGACACTTAACAATAAATAAATGGATGCATAGAAATATTTGCATCCACCTAGAGCCATCCAGAAGGGAGGAAGGCAGCTAAGAGTCCACATTCTACTCACTCTCTCCCCACTCCTCTTGCTCACAGTAACTCTAAGACATCAGATTGAGTAGTAGGAAGAAAGACTTAGATATTACTCTGTAATTCCAAAGAATTTCCTTCCTTACTATCATACTCAGTTTCCAGAACAGCCTGGTTCAATGAAAACACAAGGCTATGATTATCTTCATGTCACAGCCAAGGGAAATTAAGGTCTGTAAGGCTGTAGCTAGCCCCAATCAAGGCCTCAGGAAGCAGAGGTAGGAAAAATTCCTAAGTCCTTGTTTCTCTCCTTCTTAACCCACTCTCTCTAGAAAGCTGGCCAGTTTTTGGGAGCCTTCTGAAGTGAGCACAAAATACTACAAGTCCAGACATTTGAATGTAAACTTGCATAACTGACGGTAGAATAAGAATCAAAACTTCAGGTGGAGGTTTAGCTCAGCTTGTTTGCCTGTAATTCTAGTACCCTAGGTGCAGTATCACAAAAAACAAAAACCAAAACAAGCAAGCAAACAAACAAACAAAACTTCCTTGAGAGAAATCACAAAATCAAGGTCCCTGCTTTCCACCCTCGATCTTGGAGTTTAATTGCATGGGCAATGTTGCTGATAAATGGCCCTTCAATTCATTGTGAAAAGGCCGTTTCAGCAGCATTCCTGGGGCTGAGTAGAAGAGGAGAGGGCTGGGGGCCGTGAGTGGGAGATTCAGGTCTAATATTTTTGCTTACTATTCATTAGTTATGTCCTAACACAATTCATCCCTCTGTGTTCATCCTTCCTGTGACGCCTGAATAGACTCTAATGACCGATGTTAACAAGCAGATCGAGTGTGTACATATATCCACCGTAAGAGTCCAAGCAGTTCTACTTAATTTATAATCATTTTTATTTCATTGAGAGACTCTGTCATAAGGTACTATTAACTTAAGTGCTCTATGGTACAGATTCACTTTATTGGAGATAATGGAGAGAGACACTCTCTCGAAAAAGATTCACTACAGAGTCCTTTCCACTGGAGTGACAATCGGGCACGGTGTCATGAGATGGCATCATATAATGGGCCATGATCTCAGCATAATTATGTTTTATGGATTTTAAAGTGAGTGACTTCCCTGCAGCTGGCCATTAGTGGCTTTCTCAAGGTGTTTAATATGGAAGTGGGAGGGCTCACCAGTCTGTTCCATAAAACCCCAAAGCTTCTGGTGCTAGAGCTCTCTCTGATCACAGAGCTAGAAAGGCAGATGAAGGGGCGAAGCTCAGCCCCTGGATCACACAGGCTACTACTGTCAGACTCACTTCTGCCACCCAAGCTGATCAGGTTTCACACTGAAACTATTCACTTGCAAAATAGGGGAAAGGAAAAGTAACAGCCTCTTCTTGTTGTGTGAGGATTAAGTAAAAAAGTCTGTGTGGCACATATAAAAGATTCAGTAAATAGGTAGCATGAGTTATTATTTACACTTTACATTTTTGGCTGCAAATCTGAGCATTCTTGACTGGCTTTTAGAAAAGGGGAAAAAAGTCAGTATGATTGTGCAGGCCTGTATCCCAGCACTCTGGGAGGCCGAGGATGGAGAATTTTAAGGTTGAGCCCACCCTCAGCAACTAAGCTACATAGCAAGACCTTGTCTCAAAACAAAAGATTAAAA
Organism: Cavia porcellus; assembly: GCF_034190915.1. Lineage (NCBI taxonomy): Eukaryota > Metazoa > Chordata > Mammalia > Rodentia > Caviidae > Cavia > Cavia porcellus. The sequence goes on from NW_026947490.1 coordinate 43,205,990, forward strand.
GGCCTGGGGATGTAGCTCAGTGAGAAGGCCAGGGGTTCAATTCCCAGTGCTACAAAAAAGATGGAAAAGTCAGTAAATTCATATACACTTTTTTTCTTGAGGATGATGGCTATGGTATGCTTCACCTTAGAAAATTTTATGAAAAAGGAGTACACTTTGAAACAATTTACTTAAAGGCACAATTACATATGTAAGGACAATTATCTAAATAGTAAAAACCTACTTATAGGACAGTGAACTGATAAACATGTTATAGCAAATTAAAAATCAAATAGTAACCTCTGCCTATGCTCCTGCTGCTTGTTGCATAAGTACCCTGCTAAATTCAGCCAGCCTTGACTGTCTGGGCTGAACTGCTTTTCTTCTGATAATGTCCTGGGCCAATTTGACTATTTTCAGCTTGGGTTGCTCTTAGTTAAAAGAATGCATTGCTTCCAACTTGCTCCAGGGACTTTGTTGCGATGCAGTAACCCAATCAAGGACACTTTTGATTTTGCTTGCTCTACTCAAACCCTTCCCCCTCATCCCCAGGATAGTATGGTAAACAATTCCTTTTAAGTGAATTTATTTAGAGCTAAATTGTCTGACAATATGTGACTTAATTCAATTCATGAAACTAATCATGTAATAACCTGCCATCTGCCTTGTACTTCCTGCTTGCAAACTGTATTTAAAATGGACTCAACGCTGGTTCCTTAATGGTGATTTGGACACTGCAGTCCTTCAGTCCACCAGTCTTAAGAACAATAAAGTTGCTTATTTGATTCCTTGGTTCAAAGAGTCTTCCATCTGGTTAGATATTGGTTTTTCTGCAACAACACAACATTTTTAAATTCAGTCAGACAAATGGATGAAATGTTCACAAATGTTAATGCTAATTGTTCATTTGTTTTTACTTTCTTTGTGTAATCCACTTCACAGTGAGGGCCAGTTGTTTCCATGCTCTGCTTTAGGTTTACACATGGATGTCTTCTTTGGCTTCCCCAGAACCACCTCCGTCCATGAAGGACTACAGACCTCCACACTCTCTGCTTCCCTGACCAGACAACAGCAAAGCACGAGACTGGGCACAGTGTATAAAACCCTGTGTTCCTCCACTCAGGTTTCAGCACCCCTCAGTAGGGATCTTCCCTCCTCAGTGCTCTCTTCCATGCTTCTGTTCACTGCTTCCTCCCTCTCTCCTTTAAGATCTGAGAATGAAAAGAGATCCCTTGTAGCTGATCCCAAGTTAATTACTACCCCATTGACACTATTGAAAATAATCTCTTTCTGAGTTAGCATAATTATGTTTACTATCTATTACATTTTGCTTTGTCATTTGTGAACACATTTTTAGTCAATAATTCTCTACTACAATGTTTCTGTTGTGCTAGTTAGCACTTCTTTGATTGAAAATGACATAAATTCAGTTCAAATCAAGCTAAAAATTAAAAAAATGAATGTGAAGGAAAATCATAATTTAAAAATGGAAACTTTAAGAAAACTGCAACTTCAGGACACAATTTTTCCCCTTTATGGGAAACTCATTAAAAAAAAAATTCTTAAAGATACAGTAAGTGTATAAATTGGGCCTGTAATGTTCACCTATACATCAAGCCTGTTATTTTCTTCCAGATACTGCAGATTCACAAATTCCAGACTTTCACCTTCTAGAAAACAATGCTTTAATATCTCTAAATTACAAACATACCCAATTGGTTCACATCCTTAGTCCATAAACTGGATAACCTGGAGATACTAAAATACACATCCTAGGTCACCCTCTAGAATACTTCCCAAAACACACATTACCCCCAGCTCCAGAGCACAACAACCTCACCCTTGAGTGTTTACATTCTTGTTTGAGTGTGTGCTTCTATGATTCTGCCTAATAAATCTTCTCAGGCCTCTTCCTAACATGTTTTTCTGAGATATGTCAATAAAACTACAATCTACTCTATGGGTAGGAGTGAAATAAAGCCTCCATCTCTTCTTGGGGCCCCATCTGGTGACAGGAAACTCCAAAACCTAAAGAAGTGAGGGTTAAGTAGCATATATAAAGTCCAGGAAGAAAAAAAAGAGCAATGAGCAGGAGGGGAAATGAGGGGCTGATTATTCCTCTTTCACTCACCAGGTGTTTATTAAGGGCTACTCTGACCCAAGTGTGAAGAGCTAAGTATGTCCACAGAGTTCATGAAAAACCATAAAGAATAGAAAAAGTGTGAAGAATCCTTTAGCAAGAGGCAATGTATGTAGAGAAGAGGGTGATGGTGGTCCGGGAAGCCAACTCCTGAAGGATGACAGTCAGCAGCCTTGTCAGGATTGAGAAAAACACACTCCAGAGAGAGAGAGAACAGCAAGAGCCATCTGGTCCGACCGCATAGAAGACTAGTTTACTTGGAGAAGAGAGCATAGACCAACTGGAAGAAGGGAAAGGGGGCTAGTGTGTGTGGCATCTAGGGAGGAGAGAGTGGCTTGAGGCTCAGCCAGCAGCCTGGTCTCTTGTGAAGCAGGACAGTGAGCCAGAGGTTTCACCCCCAGTTCATGGGAGGGACTCTGAGACTAAGTGGAAGGCACAGAATCTCACTGAGGCTTTCAACAGATGACTCTAACTGCTTGGAAGAAGAAAGAATTTTAAAGAAGACTAATGAGGACATTGTCCCAATGGTCAAGGGGTGAAATGACAATGGCTAATGATTGTAGGGGAAAAAGGGAAGTGGAGGAATATGAAACGTGTTTTCTAGAAGAACCAGCAACACATCAATGCTGAGAGAACAGGAAGAGTGAAAACTAACTGGAAAGTTTTAGGTTGAGCAAAATTGGATCGTCCTAAAGTTTGGCGTGTGAAGCATGGGGATGGGCCTGGGATGAAAGGGAGGGAGGCGCAGTACTGTCTTAAAAGCTTCTGTGCTCTTTTAAGGAACTGTATTTTTATCATGAGAGCAGTGGGAAGCACATAGACAATTAGCAGTTGTGGTTGTGGTTGTGGTTGTGGTTGTTGTTGTTGTTGTTGTTGTTGTTGTTGTTGTTCTTCTTCTTCTTCTTCTTCTTCTTCTTCTTCTTCTTCTTCTTCTCCTCCTCCTCCTCCTCCTCCTCCTCCTCTTCCTCCTCCTCCTTCTTCTTCTTTCTCCTTCTACTTCTCCTTCTCCACCACCCTTTCCTTCTCATTCTTCCTCCTCCTGTGGTTGTTTTTGAAACAATATTATGGGGATTTTATTAAGAAGAGATAGGAATATCAATAAACAAACAACTGGTGAAAGTGCTAATTCAAGCAGGAGCATTAGGTAGGTGTGTTTGCCATCTCTAGAAGCTAAATCTAGGCTTCTTCCAGTATATTGAAGAGCATGAAGTGTACTTGGTAGCTGGCAACCTCACAGATGTTTCATGTGAGGTAGCATCAGGGGACAAGGACAAAGTTTGGATTATTTCTGTGTCTCTCCCCTACCCCACAGACTGAATGCAACAGTTTCTGTCCTCTGAGCAAGCCAGCAAGGGCTCCACTTTCTTCCTGGCCTGACTATCCATACACTCTCCAGGAAAACACCAAGAAAATGATCATTCACAGTCAGCCACTTAGGACCTGGGTAATGCACTTGTTAATCTCATTTCTACTCCTTATTATATTTTCTGTTACAATTAAATTTTCCTTAAAAATCAAATGAATTAAACTATGTCCTTCTGTTCCCAGCAATCTAATTATCATAACTATGTAATCTGTTAAGAGAGATGGATTAAAATGTTTAACTATTTAACTTTTTTGAGACAGGGTATTACTATACAGTCCAGGCTGGTCTTGAATTTGCTATATAACCAAGATTGCCCTCAAACTCATATGACTTCCTTCCTCAACCTCCCAAGTGCTGGAATTATGGATATGTATCACAAAATGCCTGGCTGAGGTTCTACTTTTTCCATAGTTTTCTAGGATAGTTTAAATATTTTTTAATTGAACAAAATATATGTCCATTACTTCTGGCCTAGTATTGCTAGAAAATGAGCAGCCAAGTTGTCCTCTTGCATGCCACTGCCCTCCACCACTGCCAAAGAATCCAATCTCCATCAGCAGCAAGGGGCTGCGGAGTGTGTTTTGATGTCCCCAGCACTGATACTGCCAGCTCCAATCCCAGCTATCAAGCACTTTTATGCTTTGAACAGTGCAGACATTAAGGGCATATGCAATTTTGAGTCTTGGTCCTGCTATTTGTGTCTCCAGACTTCAATTACATCAAAAGGTTGGTATACTATAGGAATGCTATGATTTTTAACATCCCACCAAAACTGGTATTGAAATTTAAGACCTTCTAAGTGATAGCACAGGTGGGACACTTAAATAGAGATTAGGTCTTAAATAGAGAGGGCTCTGCTCTTATCAGTGAATTAATTCATTAATGGACCAGTGGATTATTGGGTTATCTGGAGAGTAAGTCTGCTGTGAAAGCCAGTTTGGTTCTGTGTCTTGTGTATCCATCTAGCAACATGATGCCTTGTGTAACCTCAGAACGGACATTGCATCCTTTTCCCAGGAAAGGTTCTAATTCAGGACATCAGCTTCTTTCTCTCAGAGGAGACTATAGTGAAGGGCTAGACCTCACAGTGAAGCAAAAAACACTGCCACTGAGTTCAAATCTCATTCCCCCAGGCAGAGCAAGCATGCCCTGTTTCTTCCCACCTTCCAAAACAGAAAGCAGCCACGAACCTGGTTACCTGATGAACCTAAGGTGATGGGAAGTAAAACTCTACCAAAGGAGGTCTGAGCGTGAGATTCTTACTGATTTTGCCATCTGAAAATTCAGGAAAAATATTTAATTTTAGCATGCTCGTGCACTGCATGTGATTTGGGAGAGGACAGCCACAGGTCCACACATATAATTTTGAACTGTGTATGGGAATTCAAAGAACTGAGAGAATTGGGTCATGAGCAGGCACAAGTCACCTTCTACTCACTCAAGGGCCCAGAAATTTGCAGGGAGAAGTTTTCCACCTAAGGCACCAACAAAGCTTGCTTCTTCCATCTTCCATCTTCCGTCCACAGGAAGATGGGCAGAGCCTGGGAAGGGGGCTCTGTCCCTCTTCTAGAGGCAAAGCCAGACACAGAGCTGCTTGATTCCAGCCAGAGACCAAAGCAGCTGCAAAAGCCCCAGATCAGAGCAGAAAAAAAAAAAATGTAAAGCGACAGAGAGCTGGGTGCTTCTTATGTTAATACACCCAAGCCAAGTTGGATCACTGTTTAGAAAAATGCTTTTGTTTTTCTTTTCTTCTTTTTTCTTTTTTTATTCAATCAGTAATTTAATTATGAGAAAAGCGAATAGTGTTAAAGCTGCACCAGGTACTGATAGTCCAGGAGGCCTGAGAGGGTAAATGCAATTATACATTGTAATGAAACCTAGCGAGCTCCTTCCAGCTGCCGGTTCAAAGCATTCAGCTATGCTTTTGGAGAGGCATAAACAATGCAAAACCTATAATTGCCATGTCAGTCATACAGTTCACACAGAATACCAAGTACCACTCTGAGCTTCAGGCTTCCTAGCATTGGCTGGGGCACAGAGCCACACTGTCCTCTACTGAGAAGACCCAGGGACTGGGTAACCTTGTGTTACAGACACCCTTAGGACCTCTTCTCAGGCCCCCATCACAGCCTTCACCCCACAGATGTCAGCAAGCACAGTCCACTGCTCCATTACTCACTATACACAGAATTCTCAGTGACAGGGACTGCAGGCAGGGACAGGGACAAGGGCTGCTTTTTTAACTGTGCCCCAATTAGTGGCTTCATGGACATCATTTCCTCTACAGTGCTTCTGTCCATTGAAATTCAACATGAGCCAGGCATGTAACTTCCAGTTCTTCTGGTAGCCATGCAAGAAGAGTGAAAACAAATAGGCAAAATTAATAGTAATCATAGCACTCTCTTTAATCCAATTTATCATTTCAATATATGAGCAATATAAAAGGTATTTAATGAGATATTTTATGTTCTATAGTACTAAACCTTTGAAATGAGGTGCGCATTATACACTTAGAGCACATCTCATCTAGCCACATTTTAAGTCGTCAATAGCAACACAGGAGCAAATATACAACACAGCCCAGAAAGCCAAAGGGCCACTGCTTCCCTGATTCACAGGGTGCCCAGCCTCGTACGCCTGAAACCTTCCTTTCCCCACTCTCCCCAGGGAAAGCAGCATGGGATTTCATTAGAGGAGCCACTGCTTCTAGAGCAGAGCAAGCATGATATTCACAGGGCTGGTAGCAGAAACTGAAAGCAACTCTGTTCCACCCACTCCTGGCAGCAGCCCACAGCCTGTGTCAGCTCAGCCGGCCCCTACTCTTACTTCCCCGCCCCATCCCATGTTTCCTTCTTGCAAGCTTTTCTTAAAATGCTGCTCAGCCTGCCCTCTGCTACCCTGCTGACATCCCATAACAGGTGCCCACAGAGCAATTTCATTTCTAGTGGTGCAAATAAAGCCCTGTGATCTGTGTTCTGGAGGGAAAAGAGAGGCCCAGCCTCTCTACTCCCAGGACCCAGCTGAAATCCAGACATAACTCTCTTCCTGGGGGACCTCAGGCCTCTCCACATTCACTCCTTGTAACCACAGGGACTCTGAGGTTACTTTTCCTCCTCTCTGCACACAAACTTCCTGATTGTCAATCCAACTTCTCTTCTCTGCTTCCCCTCTCCCAGGAAAAGTATTATTTTTCTCTAGCTCTGTACAAATCCTATCTCCTGAGCCTCCTGACAATCCTCACAGAGACCTCACTTAGAGGGCTCCACTCTGGTTCTCCTCATCGGCTGTTTGCAACACCTAAATAAACTTCCTCTTAGCCAGTTTCACCAACTTTCACTGCAAGACACCTCAGTCCCCCAGGTATTTCTGCTTCCTTCCCCAAGCCTTTGCAATGCAGCCTCCCCCTCCACCAGTCCTGCCAGCAACCAAGGTCCCGATCACACAATTTTGGGGGGAGGGTACACAGCATATCTCACAAATCTTAAGGCTCATCTGTCTCAAAGAGACACCCACACCATGGACCAGTGCTCCTCTGCTTCCTACAATGGCTAGACAGTTCCAACCACTAGTTCCAGATCTCTTCAGGGAGTCGGAACACATTCCTCTCCCCTCCGTAGTAAGTGAGACCTAGACACCAGTCAGTCACTTGCATTTGTAAGGTTTATTGAAGTCAGAAAACATGACAGCTATTCATCTAAGATCAGATAGGAGAAATAAAGATAACTAGAAAGGAGACAATGGTAATCATAATTTTAAAAAATTGTAATTTCAAGACACGCAGTTATCCAAGGCTACGAACAAATTATTTTCCTGTTAAGGCTATTCACTCCTAAATTCTTAAGTTAAAAAAATTACAATATATTGGGCTTGTGCCTTTTTCCTGTAACATGGGTCTTTCACATGGACCTGTACCTGTAATCCTAGCATTCTGAACAGCTGAGGAAAGAGGATCAGGAGTTTGAACTCAGCTAGGAAATTTAGTGTGACCCTGTCTCAAAATAACAGTATAGAAGCTGGAAACATAACTGAGTATAAAGGCCCTGGTTGCATCTGCAGAACTGAGAAAGAGAAAGAAAAAGAAGGAGGGAGAGGATGAGAAGAGACAGAAATGAAAAAGAATTGTAACTCTGTCTATGGGACTGACTGAGAGCTTTGATTTCCTGGCTGAGTATGTGTCATCAAGGCTGGTAACTAGGCAATGTGCTGCCATTATCAACTGTTTGTATCCAACTGACCAGAAGCTGCCAGGAAACACATTAAATGTCTTCAGACTTGGAGGGCCTTAGGAGCTGTATGGGGTGAGGCTTAAAGATTCATGCACAGCTTTGTTTAAAATTTAGCATCTTCAGTCTATCTTTCCTAGTGCCCAGGTCACTATATCTCTGCACACAGCTATGACCCACTGTATTACAGGAGCTGACATCTTTGGCTCTCAGCCCTTCCTTTCAGTCATCTTTCCCCAAGTTCATGCAGCACTGCCATTCACAGGCTAACACGTACTGCAGAGAAGCCAGGGAGGACATTCCCATCACTAACTGGATGGCATGGATGGCCTACAATTCCTTCCCTGACGGTGAATTTGTAGGCCATCTGTGCATAAGGTTCTCATCTAAGCTGACTCAGAAAGTCTGCTCTAGCTTATTGCAGTTGTTTATATCAATATGCCCACATTTTATTTGATTTTCTTTCAATCATCTGAACTTGTAAAACCATATATGAGTCAAGCTAAAAATGTCCCTGGTCACATGCTCTTGAATTGTATCTCATTGAAACAATGCAATTTCCCCTGTTGATTTTTTTGCTCTAATAAAGGTTCTATTCTGTTTTTGAGAATGATGTCTTTATTCTGTCACAGATGGAAACCAAGGCAATCCTGTGGAGTATCAAATGGCAAAGTCATAAAATGGGGCAAATGGCAAGGAGGTCCCTAGTCCAAAACTGGCCTTTTGTGTACACACATAAATCCTATGGATGCTGAACTGTTTCCCACACAAAGAGGCAAGCTACTTTTAACTGCATCTTTATAGAGTCTGTAAACATTAGCCCTGGAGGAGACCTTGAGGAAGGCCAGCATCTTCATTTCTCTTACTGGTGAATGTTCAGCCCCAAAGGACTGTTGAGATGCTCAAGGTCACAGTGCCAGTAAGTGTGATTAGGTTTGACTTCCGTTCTTTTAATCCTCAGTTACTGTCTGTTTCCTTGCCTCATTCTGCCTTTCATTACCAACAATGATATCCCAGTGGAGCCCAGAATGATGAGACCATAATGAGCTTCAGCAGCATGAGTGAAATGTGACACTAGGGAGAATCACCCATGTGTATGAAGTAGCTACGCTGTGCCAGGTAGATGCTGTCTCAGTCACTCTGCTGGCCGCACTTGTGGTAGAAGCAGTGAAGGTGTTTAAGCAGCCCCTCCTAGTTATCAGTTACCCTGACTCCAAAGAGCAGCCAAATACAAGGAAGGAAACCTTACCAGGATGGGAGCCAGGAAATAGCAACAGAGAAACTGTCCGGCATACATTGGAAAAATGATCCAAGCCCACACTCCATAATCTGCCCCATTCAGCTGTACCTCCACCATCTTATGCTCAAAATGTCTATGAACAAGAATCACTTGAACACAATGCAGATCACAAATTCCAGCTTGTTAAAGTATATGTTGCATTTTTGTCTTTAAATACCCTATCCATTCCTGCCACCTTCTCTTATTATGAAAACTGTGCCACCTAATTGTCACAGGAAGGAACATATACCACAGTGCTCACATCCCTTTCCTGACTGTCTGCTTCCCTGCACCATGCTGTAATTTAAAAAAAGAAAGATCAAAAAGTGGCCAGAGGTGTAGATCAGTGTGAACATTCTGGTTTCAATTCCCAGCACCATAGAAATGTCCAGAGACAATACAAATACAGCACGGTCCTGAGTGATTCATATTGGGTCTTCATAGTTGAGGTGCTTCTGACAAAGGAACTCAGTGTGCTGAACCAGGAAGCCTAAAATCACTCCTGCCTGCAACTCAACCCCAACCTGGCCAGAAGCTTCCCATTGTTAAGCAGGTAGTTAGACATTAGCAGGACTGAAAGAGAAAGTAGGTGCAAACAGTATGCTTTACCGGTTATAGTGAAATAAAAATACAAACACTTGAGTGTATAATACATTTACACAATAGTTTGTTAGGTCTCAAGTCTAAAACAATCACACAGAACACAGTGACATTTTAGGGTGGCACTGTGTCACATTCCATGGCTTAATTACTGCCGTATCTACTTTATAATGAATTCTACCTATACTTCTGCTTGGCTACCTATGTGTCTTGACTAAATTCTTTCTTTTTTATTTTTATTTTAAAGAGAAGAGAGCCAAGCAAAATAAAACAGGACTTCAAAACAGTAGGAAATCCACATTGGTTACCATAATGCCTCTTGTCTTCAAAATAGCTGTGGACACCTTCAGACATAGTAAAAAAAAAAAAAAAAAAAAAAAACCAGAAACAGAACAGAACCAATAAAAATAAAACAATGAATGCAATATAGGACTTCAAAGCAAGATAAGAGTAAATCCAAAATGGATATCATAATATATCTTATCTCTGAAATAGCTGCCCATGCCATCAGATAGAATAAAATCAAACAAAACAAAACAGAATAAAACCCAACCCAATAAAATAATGAAAATGATACAGGTCTTCAAAACAAGGTAACTGGGAATTAATGATGGCTACTACCTTCAGAAGGAGATTCCCCCATAGATGCAACATTACGTGTTGTTATCCTTTGAATAGATGATCGGACTACCGGCTTTAGACCTGAAAACTCAGTGAAACACTAAACACTACAAGCATTAAATTGCATTTTACCTCAATAGCAATCATTGCAGCCTGTGTTGGTCACTGGCTTAAGTCACTAGTGGTGAGGAGTTCTAACATGACATATTTTGAAAAGTCATGTCATGAAGGATGGGGGCCATGTCAGAGAAGGCTTGGTATCAAAAGGACTCATTAACCGTTCTGTGCTTCATAGCAAGCTCCCATGGACTTACTCCTCTAGACATTTTCTAGTTCTCCTCAGGCTGACATGTGGATGCAGACACATGCAGCCTGTGCTAACACGAATACTCACCTCTCCTGGCGAAGCTTGCTCTCCCACTGTCAAAGGGAAGCAATAAAAGTTTGTAAAACTGACATGGAGCATAATCTTGTAATACCAGCTCTGTGGGTGACTGTGGAAGGAGGAACACAAGTTTAAGTGTAGCCTGAGCTACTTAGAGACTTAGTGAGATCCTGTTTCAAATTAAAAAAAAAAAAATTAAAAGCTGGAGATGTACTTAGAGTGAAAGCTCTGGGTTCAATCCCTAGTACCACAAAAAATGTTCAGAGGAAATGTAATTACAGTATACCCCTGAGTGATTCATGTTCAGTCTCCAGGGTTGAGGTGGTTCTAACAAGGACATTCAGCTTTCTGAGGATCTTGCAGAAGAAAGGCTGACCGTCTGAGCAGTTGCAATGATTTCATTGACACACCAAGTACTCGCGTATGAAAATTTGGATAACCGTAGCTATTTCTGATTGTGAAATATGCTGCCATGGCCGCAAGATGGAGGAACCATTTCAGAGCCTATAATGACCCATAAGACAGATTGTCTCATTAGATCCTGGGAACCCAGGCTGTTCCATGCAGAAACCCATTCCATTTTCAACTTTTGCAGTTGGATCTCCTGGGTCACTGCTGCCAATCGTAGTAGTCCTGGGTTTTAATATACAGGCACCTGCTGCCTGAGGTTTTTCTTGCCTACTTCTCTGCTAATTTAATTTCCAAACTGCTTCAAACCAAAGAGGTGCTTTTATCAAGTCATGTTTTATAACTGCTGGGGGGATTGGAGGCAAAAATCAGCATTGTCATCTCATTGTGATTTCATAAACTGCTGCTATTTCCTTCTGCCCAGAAGAATTGAATTCTTCAAGTTAGACAGTCTTAAAGGTCATATAATTATGTTTTGATGATTTATGTATTTGCCAGTACCCTTCAGTCCAGCCTTAACATATGGCAGGGAAAAAACTGAGAGCTAACACCAAACTGTTCGGACTCAGGAGGCTCCTTTCCAGTCAGACTTCTGGTGCATCATTTTTCTTGTTAGGGAGGCAGGTTTGACTGCTGCAGATGGTGAAAAACCTGACACCTACCCATAGATGTTCACTACTTGTATCCCTCACTATAAGCTTGTTTAAAAACAGGTGCTTCAAGTTTTGACTCTATGCCAGAAAAAGTGAACCTATGCTGTGCAGAATAACTGAGCGTGTGGAATAGTCACACTTAAAGCTCTGGCCAGAGGGTAACACAGAAATGAGTGTACTCAAGCTCCTGAGCCAATAACAATAGGGACTGGACTCGGGCAAGTATAATTCCACCACCCATTTTCTTTCACATTAGCATTAGATCAACCAGAACATACATATATGGACCTCAATGGCTTGCTCTCCATGGAATACTTTCATTGAGTGACTTCTTTAAATTGTTTTACACCTTGGATTCCATCAAGATAATATTCATGAAACTGTAAAATTCAGGCAGCACCTAAGGTTCTGGAGGCCAAGAATCCTTAAGGAGCCTTAGTATTATCTTTGAACTCCACTGAGACCTAGTTTCTACATCTGTAAAGATCCTTAATTGTGATGGCACAGTTCTATCTACCACAAAAGTGAGTTACCTGTAACTTTTCCACAACCAGCCTCAATTTTCCCTCTCCTAATAGTGGTACTTCAGTTTTTTGTTTGTTTGTTTGTTTTTTTGTTTTGAGAAAACCATTCTCGTTTCCTCTCAGCTGTCTGGGAAAGATAGAGGGCAGAGTGTGACCTGACAAGGATTTCTGGGTCAGGCATGGGATACAGGTCTGGAAAATCAGGTTTTCTGTCCACCTGAATATGCAGTTGGTACAGGGGTAGATGCATGATCCAAGTAAGTCTAATGAGAACCAGCCCCATGATTTTCCTTCCTTGTTAAACAGGGAGTTAAGCTTAAAGTGTTCTTTCAACAAATAGCTGTCCAAGTCATGCTTAAATCTTTCCTACTGCTCATCTAAATATTGTGAAGTACCCTGTGAATGCTTCCTTTTCAGGTCCCAATGCTGTTGAAATGGGGAAGTGAATATAGTCCTGGATTCACATGAAGTATCCTAAACAACAGGAAATGCTGACTTGTCTAGAGATTCTTTGGTTCAAACCATTTCTCTTCAAAGGCCCACTACATATTGATGGCTTCCTACTATATACCCTGAGCTATACCCTGAAGGCTTTCTAAGGGAACATGAAACTCCTACCCAAGAGGGACAACAAATGCTGAGGAGCTGATGGACACAGCAAGCTTCAGATAATTATGGACAGGACTAAAGGAAAAATACCCCAGATTAAATACTCCTGGGAGGTGTAAGTCACAAACACATGTTTAGCTTGTCCTGTAGAGTCTCTAGCAGCCTTAAGCTTCAGTTATCCATAGCAGTAACCTGCCTAAACACTACATTGTTTCTTCCATCCTCTCATTTTCTTTTCCCTTTTCACTTGTGCTTTCCGGTATCCACTTCCAAACATACTTGTTACACTAAAATCTTTATTTCAAGGTCTATTACTGGGGAAAGTTCAGTCATAGAGAAGTTCCTTAAAACTCAGGGACACTGGGTCTATTCTTGGATGGAAGCACAAAATGGAATGCTAGGTTGGCATGTTATATGTAGAAGTAAAGTATCTGATGTGCAATTTCAGTAAAGTTTTGTTGCACAAATTGATTCCAAGGTCCAAATATAAAATCCCATCTAATTATTTATTGACCTTCTGTCTTAGTCTGTTGTTATCGTTAGGATAGAATTCCTAAATGTGAGCATTTGCAGAAAAAAAAGAGATTTATTTAGCTTTTAGTCCTGGAGGTAAGAAAGTTCAAGATGACAAAGGCCTCATACTGCATCATAACGGGAAGGACAGTATCACTTTCCAGAAGCAAATTCCATAGTAGTTTGTGGGCACTTGCAGAAGAAAAAGAGAGCCGATCTTCTACAAAAGAATGGAACCTGCATGTGTGAGAAAAAGCATTAAACCATGCATGAGAGCTGCATCCCCATGGCCTGACCACTTCTCAGCAGAGCTCTCTCCCATGCTGCAGCAAGGCACAAAGTCACACAGCCGCAGTGTGACTTTGAGTGGAGACAAACCATATTCTAACCATAGCACATGCCCTAAACTTTAAAGCCACAGAAGGGCAGAGCTGGAAAATTATCTAATCTACTGGCTTTAAACTCTTGCTCTGTAGCAAAAACTTTTTTTCAAATGAAATATTAAAGCAGGAAATGTTGATTAAGCCCCCTTTTCAAACTATCTTTGAGGGGAGCACTTTTCACAGAGTTTATTATTTATTTCCTCAATAATATGACATAATTTGCATTATTTTATACAAAATGGACTTAAAATCCTACACGGACACCCACATGTCATGTGACATGAATAAATACAAAACGTTTCCTGTGAAAGTGACTGGTGGGCATATGGTCCCTAGGGTAGGGAGTCTTTCTGGGTAGGAATGTACTATTGAGAGTAGGCACAATGGTGCATGCTATAATCAGACTGTGAAAGGCCTGGCAGGATGATTCAAATCAAGTCTGGGAACTTCAGAAATTCGAGATCGTGTTTTGAAATAAAAATATATATTATAAAAGGCCTGGGAATGTGGCTCAGTGCAAAGACCCAGGCTCAGACTTTAGGATTGAAAAAAAAAAGGAAGAAAGAAACAAAGACTATCCTGTTGAGAAACCACAGGGGTGCATATCACTCAGGAAATAGAGGTAGTAAGAAACAGCCTTTCTTTGAAACTTTAGAAAATATTCCTTCAGCCTCATTTTCCACAGTAATCCCAAGGACCATTTCTGAAAGTCAGCACATGCATCCATATAGACACACAGGGAGTCACATGGTCAGGTTTTAGATACCAGTGTGACAGGTTTCCAGGTGCACTTGGCAGTTACATATAAAACTAATAAAGATCATGAAGCAACTATGAGAAAGTGTAGCCCATGGTAAGATGCAAGTCATCCGCTGAAAGCCAACAAACTAATTCTCCTGAAATAGCTCAGCATTGGCTCAGTTTGCTGAGAAGCACACACTGACCTCCTGCAGGCGTCAGAAACAAGGCCAAGTGCTCCAGCCAGTCCAGTCTTCTGTCCCCATCACTCTCCTTCACTTCTCCTTTATGACACTGTGCCTGACCTTTGTCAACGGGCCATGCTTGCTTTTCCCATCAGAGTGCTCCTCCTTCTCGCATCAGGGCTTGGTTCAAGCTGTACTTGCTTCCCAAAATGATGTTTATAACTATAGTAATAATGATATTTATAACAATAGTAATAACTATTGATAGAGATACAGATGTCATCTTGATGTTCATGAAGCCCTGGCTCACCTGCTAGTTTCTTCATCTCCACAGCTTTTTAACTAGGGTCCTTTTTCCATCTGCACTTCCATCCTTTCAGGCCTAAATCCAGTGGCACTTCTTCCAAAAAGCTCACTCAGATTTCTCCTCCTTTTGTGTCATTTGGTCTATTATTTGCTCTCCAATATGATCATTCCAGCTCAGTGCAATAAGGGCTATGATGAAAGAATCACAGAGGATAATTAGAAACAGGGCAGGGAAGTGAGTGAACTGAAAATTTAGGAGTGCCCAGAAAACTCTCTCTGAAGTTGGAATTCTAGAGTGAAGACCTGAAAGATGAGGATTCAGCTGTGAAGGCCAAGAAAAATAGTCACGTAGGAATCAAGAAGAATGCAGGCAAAGGCATAGACTGGTTCTCCCTGCAGTAGCCCAGCTACTAAAGGATGAAGATTACATCCAAATCTTCTCTCCATGGCACCTAGGACAGCACAGCAGAATGTCATGTGCTGCTTTGTATTTAAGGAACAAATGATGATGGCTTGGATATTTTTCTACCCAAAAGACTAAATGAGCATATGAATAAACTTTAAGTCCTAATCCTCAGTGATTCTACAAATGAGAAAAAAAGAATTCAAAACCTTTATTGTCCCTAAACATAAACTTCAAATCCAAAGTATACTTGTATTTCAATAATCAGAAAAGAGATTACAATTACCAGAACAATTCTAAGACAACAGAGACAGGCTCTTTTCCCTATAACCCAACCAAAACATGTTTAGAGGCACACAGAAGTTGCAATAGGCCTCCTACAAGAAGCCTGACAACATCCCTGGTCTTAACACCAATGTGCTTAGCTGCTGCATGTGTGTGTATGCTTGTGCTCATATATATGAGTCTCTTCACCGTATCAAGGATTCCAGTGGAGGCTGGAAGTATAGTTCAATAGTAGAGAGCTACTAGCATGTAGGAGACCCTGGGTTCAGTCCTTAATACTGCTCTCAAAAGGGGATTTGAGTGGGCTTGGGGCACAAGAACAAAGCTCCCACCATAGAAACAGGTGCACATACATACACAAACATAGCCTCTCTGTGGGGAGCAGTATACCAACCATGAGCAGCTGACAATGCTTACCTTTCATACTGCATCAGGAACTTTCACATACTATTTGAAATCAGGAATACAAAAACCAGAACTATTTGATAGTTTTGAGATGATGGTCTACTTTCACCTTTCTGAGCCCTAGTTCTGAACTTTTCAGATAACAGCTTCATAGATCTCTGCCCCCTCCTTCCATGTTTTATATCAATGTGATTACAGTCAGCTTCAATGGAAAAATACATATTGACTTCTGATATTGAACTCTGCATTCTTATATGGGCCTGGGACTTTGGGGAGCTCTGGGCCTTTGCGGAGCTCTGGGCCTTTGCGGTAGATGATATATCCTGAATGTCTAACTAGTGTTACATCAACCAAGATCAAGGAAGGGGTTATTCCTACCATTAGAAGTCTCAGAAAAATTTCAACAATGTACCAAGATCGTAATCTCCAATCAAAGCTGGAGATATGGTACAGTTTAATTCATTTGTTTGATAAACATTCTCGTAGGGTATACAAAACAATATTCCTAACATTTTAAAAGTATCAATTTACTATTTCTCACAACAAACGTATAATGTAGGTACTTTTGGATCTTCACTTAACATACGTGTAACTGAGGTCTGGAAAATTTAAGAAACTTATTCATAACAAGACTGCTAATAAATGACAAACACTTGATGTGAAGTCAGGCAGTCTGTGTTCTTAATCTTATAGGAATTTATCTTTGTAAGGGTAAAATTTCTGGATATAGTACCTAAGATCCAGAGGTTGATATTTTCCTGCTCCTCCAAAAATTCCAAGCTAAACAAAACTATGAATATTACTGGTATGGGACATTTAAATGCTCACAAGAAAATTTAGAGACTGCATAACATTGAGTCAACACAGAAACCACACAGTGCAGCATGCAGCACTGCAGACTTATTAAGGCAAGATATTTTCCCATGAGCCTCTCTGTCTGCTTATTCATGGGGTAGAGATAAAGTGCCTAGGGCAAGGCCAGGGATCTATAAAATGTTCAATTAATGCTTGCTGCTCTTTGCCTAGCTCTTCTAAACACAGGCTGTTAATCTGGTAGTAATACATCCTACTGTGCAAAAGAATAACCAGGAGAATTTGGTAACTGTAGATTCTTCAGTCTAACCTGACACTAGTAGATTTTAGGAGGAGATGAAGAATCCACAAAGTATCTTGTTACCAAAGTTTACAGATTTGGAAGGATCTATGACTTCAAAAAACCTTATAAAATTACAATAAATTCTCTGAAATGACAAGAAATACCCACTGCTGAAGTAATTAATGGGCTTTGGCCTTCTTAAAATAAATGCCCATAGTAATGAAACTCAGTGCCAGAGCCCTAGATGATCTCTGCCAAGGGTTCTCTTTGGTCTCCCTGTAAGAACTCATATTTCCCAGGCTGCAGCCCTCCACAGAAGAATTGAGTTAACTAGAACTTAGTGAGGTAACTAGAATTTAGGACTATAATTTAGCTATTGCCTACTGGGGAGAGTCACCCTTCTGATGATTTCTGTGCCTTCTGCATTGAGTACTCTTGACTGTTTTCCATTATTTTTATTCCATTAATCAGAGAAATGTGGCTTTGAGGGTTGTTCAAAATCCTCTAATAGTGTGAAGGTTGAGTTATTTCAGCATTGGTCACTCTCCAACCTAAGTCTAACACTCATAGTTAGTATACCACTAAGTATTAAAACTAGTGATGTAAACCCCAAATTTCTAGCCAGGTCACATACCTGTGCCATATAACCTTCCCTAAAATGATATCAATATAGATTGCTGACTTGTCAATTGTCTTCCCAAAGAGCCCGTCTTAATTCAAGTTTTACATAACAGAAGAAACATGAAATAAAAAGAGTTTACCTGCCTAATCTACCAATGTACATAGGGTATTAGTCAGCTTTTCTATTGCTGGAACAAAGTACCCAACACACACAACTTAGAGGAAAACAAATTATATTTTGGCTCATGGTTTCAGAAGTTTCAGCCTCTGGTTGCCTGATTCCAAGGCCAAAACAACATGGTGGAGGAATGCTGTTCACATGATGGCAGCCAGGATGCAGAAAGAGAGGAAGGACAGAGAGAGACATCCCTGGTGACCCACCTCCTCCAAATAGGCCCCAACACCTACCAGCACATTCAGCTATGAACTCATCAACCGATTAATCCACTGATACATAGTATCCTCATGATCCTATCACCTTTAAAACGCTCTACTTCTGAACACGTGAGACTCTGAGAGGATATTTTAGATATAAACAATAGTATTTAATTTCTAACAAATAAATAAGATAGGTAATGAACGTTATATTTCAAAGATGTCACCTTGGGTCCCAGTAAATTTTTTTCCAATGATGTGGCCATTGTGAATGATATTTTAGGACTTCTTCTCTTGCTAGCACCTCCATACTATCTTTCAAGCTTTATAAGAAACTAACATATTACTTTAGAGCTAATTCTTCTGTTAAATGAAATAGGTTTTATCCAGTTTGCATACTCTGGGAAGATAACTTGGCTACTTCTTAATATGAAATCCTCTTTCAAAAGACTTACATTTTTATCCAGAGGGATGAACCCAAAAAGTGACTAGTAGGCAATGATGATTATTCCCACATTCACTGCAAAAAATACTTGGAACAAAAGAGTTATGTTAATTCAATGCTTCAGACTACATAGTGCAAAGACTAAGCTGACATACATCAAATAGTAAGAGGACCGCCATTTTATATGGCAAGCAGAATGGAGGAGGGAGTTGCTAAAATTGGATAAATCAATTGCACAGAAACATTTTCAAAGGTTCAAATTATTTCTACTTTCCTATTCTGCCATTCTCAACCTATCTTGGCCTTAGCTTCCTTTAATGGTCCCAACAGAGTGGCCTGATTCACACTGTCACATCTAAATGTGCAGAGACTGAAAAAGAACTATTTCTTTAATATGCCTCTCTTTTATTTTTTTCTAGATTTACTTCCATATAGAGAAAAGAAAACTGTGTATATTTAAAATGTATAACATGATGTTGTGATACATGTATACATTGTAAAATTCGTACCAAAATCAAATTATTTTGCATATACATTACCTCAGACAGTTGCTTCTCTCTCTCCCTCCTTCTTGCTCTGTGATCTGCGATCAACTCTTCTAACAAATTTCAAGTGTACAAAGCATTACTGTCAATCATACACTATATTCAATCACCAACATGTATTCATCTTACAACTGAAAATTTGTACTCTGTGACCAATACCGCTCAGTTTGTCTACCCTTAGTGCTCACCAATCACAGTTCTGTTCTCTGTTTCTGAGCTTGACATTTTTATATTCCTCCTATAAGTAAGGTCCTGCAATATTTGATCTTCTATGTTGACCTTGTTTTACTTACCATGATGTATCCCAGGTTGATCCATATTGTAAATGGAAGAATTTCTTTTCTTTTTTATGGTTGAATGAGAAATCTCCCCCTTCTGCTCAAAACCTCTTTCACACCTTCAGGTCTCAGTGTTCAGATCTGTATTTCTTGCCTTTCCTAAGCCTCTCTTTGGCAAGATGAATGGAATAAGCATAGCCACATTAGAACATTGAAGTTTATTCAGCTGAACTAGGGAAAGGTCCTCTACCTCAGTAAATGTCCTGGGGAAAATAGGCATTTAGATTGCTATAAGAACTTCTCTAGTGAGTTACTGAATAATATTTTAGAACTTACAAAGTTTTGAAGGAGATGCCTTTGGAAATTTAAGCCCTAGAGAGCTTCTTTTAAAGTGAGCCAGATTACTTTATGGTTATAATACAGAGAAATCTCAAGTTATCAAAATAAGATAGTGATTCAGTCAAGCTTACATGGTTATAAAGAATAGAAACTGACTTTAGCCATTTTAAACAAGGAAGGAGAGGAAAGATCTATGGGAAGGACTTAGTGTTCACGAAATAAATACTGAAAATCCAAACTGAGAAAAACACATAAGGCCAGGGTGAACAAAGGGCTTTGTAGAGAGAACTGCATTAGCCAACCTTGGTCCACCAAGGTGGCTTACTGGTCAGGGAGGACAGAGCACTTGACTGAAATCATCACCTTCAAGACAGTCCTCTGGGATGGAGAGACGATTAACTCCCCAAAATGAAAGTATAACATAATTACAGAAGGGGACTTTCAGCCAGGAAGTCCATATAACAAATGTGTAGTACTCATGCCAAAGAGCCTTGCCTATGTTTGTTTGTAGATTCTACAAACTGAATCAACAAATCTATCCCTTGGGGTTTGAGAAGATGAGTGTGTCTAGATTTATCAGTGCTTTCGTGAGCTCCAGAAAATGGGCATCAACTGTCAGAACATCCTGTGTGGCACCTAATGCTGACCAGTGGGAAAACTCCCATTGCTAGGCCGAGACATCCTCACCTGTACTTACTGTTTGGTTCTCCCCTGGAAAGCTGTTCTTGTCTGACAGGACTCACCTCCCCAGAAATGCCTGCACAGCTGAGCCCTGTCCCTGGATATGCTCCTCAGCATTCTGTGGAAAAGCAGAAGTGAAAAAATCTTTTAAGACTTTGTTCTCTATGAAGAGGAAATGGGAGTCCATCATTTCCTATAGAAATCAATAAGGTAAATAAATATTTTCAGTCTTGTAGCCATGTATTCACATTGCCAATGCTGTAATACAAAAAAAAAAAAACCTAAAAGCTAACAGTTTGATTGGTTTGCCCTGCACAAACCGGAGTAATCAGGTAAGAGCAGCCAGAAGGCTGTCACACAGGGCTAATCTCAGTAACCACAGCAACTTGTACACATCTGATAAATGGTTATTTGAATAACATTTTTAAAAGTAATTATGGGATTCACTTTAATATCAAGCAACAAACAGAATTATCTAAACAGAAAATAGTGTTTGAAATCTTAGGAAATGCCAAAAGTTGCTTTTTGTGAAATTTGAACTCCAAGCACAGATACTTCTAGGAAGTAAAAGTGGTATAACTATGTTACCTGGTGCCCGAACCATGGTTTCTCCAAATCATTAGGTATTTCACTGCATGTTATTGCTAAACATCCTAAAGGACGAATGGAGTCCTCCAACTCCACTCCCTTTCCTCAGATTTAAAGTTCAACCAACTTGGCAACAAAAACAGAACATTCAGACTTATCCTTTTGGCCCATTCAACTTATTAATTTTCTGGAGGAAAAAAAATATTTCCAAATGTCCCTCCTACAATGATAAAGGAATGCATTGTTTCAGCTGGAATGGATCCCGTAAAAGTTTCGTGTTTCTGCCCAGTGGAGGCAGAGGGCACTGGTCTTGTCTGCCTATAAAGTAAGGCACCAATGCCTCCATCATTCAGTTCAAGGAAGAGTCAGGCACTGAGATCCCTCCAGCCGGTTACTGAGACCAGGGATAAATGATTTTGCCTCTTCATTTGCTATGCCAAGGAAAGATAATGCAGTACATTCGGTTAACATTTGTCACTGAAGCACAGTCCCCTCCAGGGATAATATGTAGAAGTAGCAAGGGCCTAGTGTTTCCAATTAATCAGGGCAAGGATTACTCATGCAAGAAATGAAAAGGAAAATTTAATATTTGGAAAGTAGTAGCCAAGTCTAATTAAAATACACTTTCTGCTTTTAATTTACATGACAGGCTCCATTTTGTTAGTCACCTCAATTTGTGTTACATTTCTCTTATTCCTGGACTACTCCAGGCAAGAGAACTCAGGACACCTGCAAGAAGTGACTTCTGCTGTCCTTGGATGAAAGCACAAAGCAAGACGGGGCAAAGAAGATGAGTTTTGTAGAAAGTCTACATGGCTGGTGGCCACATTATTTTTCCTGAGTGTTAGCATGGCCTTGAGATCTTTTTGTTGCCCTAGACTCTTCGCTGGTGGTCATGGGCATCCAAACCTGTTTTGTATTCCCAACTGCAATACCTAAAGCTCTGTTGTTGAGTTCAGTGTAGAGGCTGAAGGCACTCTTGTACCTGGGCAAAGCTCTTTTAATAATTATTCAGTGGTTTAAAACAGATGCTTTAGAGAATCATCCCTCTACTTCCTTTCCTAGTAGGTGATAGAACATCCCCATTTAGAGATCACAGCCCACAGCCAAAAATGTCCTACCCAATAAAATACAATATGCCATCCTGAGCAAACTAAGAAGATGCTAGATTTGTTGTGCTTAATTAGTTTGATCACTTTATAAAATAACCTAGGTCCATGGCTTCCAGGCACATAATTAGAATTGCAAATAAAGTGGCATCATGGAAAGAAAAAGTCTTCAATGTAAAAGAAACTACAGATTCCCATGGTGTCTCTGGTATAGTTGGAGCCTTGGCTGTGCTCAGCTCTGGCATTTGAAAAGCCTATTATATTCCCAGATGTCAACAAGTATAGTAGATGGCATGAACATACTCATCAGCTTTTGTCTCTCTGTTCACAGAAGATGTCTTAAAGGGTCAAATCTTCACACAGACCTGGACCAGATAATGCAGTATAAACGGGTAGGTCCACAAGAGCCTCACAATACAGTATACACTCACACATGTGTGCAAGTGGAAGAACTCAGCTTGGAGAAAGGAATAGTAATCTCAGTCAGTCACAGACCAAGACCAGGGCTGAATCATTTCCAGTCTGACCAATAACGGGCAGCAGTTCCCAAATGTCCAGGATGTCATGGATGACAGAAAACCAACGAGAAATCTCTGTTGCTGAGTAAGCTCTGATGCTAAAAGAAATACTCTGACTGTAGATGTTCAGAACACATGAAATCAACTAAAGAGTTTAATATGAGTTTTCATTCTTCAGCTGATGTTTTAGGCATCTTTTAGATACAACCATGCTTATGGAGAGAGGGAAGAACAGAATAATCATAAATGCCTCCATATATAAATGAATATATACCTACATCCACACAAATGGATAGGAAAAGGATATATATATCTCCTCTTCTATATAATGGTGTGAACCCTGTTCTCAATTAAAATTCCTCCTCCTGCTGCCAAGCACATCTCCTTTAATGATGCCTGCATTTGAGAATATATAGGCACTGTCAGAAACTCAAATGTGAGCACATCACCACACCTGATTCTAATTTAAAATGAGTCATTGTCATATATTTCTCTGTGGGTCTTAAGATTTGCTCCTGTCCTTTTCAATTCTATCCAGCCTCAACCTAGTGTCACTTCTGGTTTTAAGAGGTAAGATCAGACCTATGCTCTCATGAAGACCCGTGTTGAAGTCGTTTTCACAGTCCAGCCGAAAGCGTAGTCTTGACCTGGCCTGACATGATTTGATTTAGCAGATATGAGGCAAGGGCATGCAGGGCTCCATGCCTAGCAGGCAGGGCTGTAGTGATCACATATTGTCCCTAGTTAAAGAAAATGTTTCACTACTCTCATTTTTTTCTTTGTTCTTCTCTTTCTCTCTCTGTCTCTCTCTCTGTCTGTCTATCTCTGTCTCTTTCTCTCTCTCTCTGTCTCTCTCTCTGTCTGTCTGTCTGTCTCTGTCTCTTTCTCTCTGTCTCTCTCTCTGTCTGTCTCTGTCTCTGTCTCTCTCTCTCTCTCTCTCTCTCTCTCTCTCTCTCTCTCTCTCTCTCTCTCTTTCCTCTTTCTTTTATCTTTGTTTGCCGGGTGTAGCTTCCCAGAGTGCTGAGATTACAGCTATGGACTAACATACTTGGCTTGTTCACTTTTAATTTTTTTAATCAATAGATATTGTGCACGTTTATGAGGCACAGTACCTGTCTTGCTACATTTATACACTATGCACTGATACACCTCCAGATACTTAGGTTATCCATCATCTCAAACACCTATCATTTTTCTATGATCAAAACATTCAAAATCTTCTCTTGCTATTTAGAATTACGTTACACAATACTATTCACTACTATCACCTCTGTAATAGAACACCAACATTTTCTCCTCATGTTTGTCTGTCTTGTAAACATTAAGCAATTATTAATTTGGATGTCAAAAAGGGGGAAATAGGGACACTGGTATTCAACATTCCCATATATTGGAAAAGGTCAAAACTCTGCCTGGACCCTCAATTTGCTGTCTGTCTTTCTAGGTGAAAAGCAACTGTTTTAATGACTCTTCTTTAATTACAAGCACCTCTTGCATCACAAGACTGCTTAAGCTAGCTGTGCTCATCACCTAAGGTCTCTGATGTGACTCTCAAAGCAAAAGATGCATAACCTTCCCAGAGACCCTCTCTTCTGGTCTCCTGGCCCCTCATCCCTGCCCTGCTATTTTCTAACCTCATTAGAACCATAGTCTCCTTGGCCTGCTGCTCCATGCAGAGATACAGGGGTGCAGATGAGGGCCAGAGGTCATGAGTCAATGCTTTCAGGGTGTATTTTCCTCTCCCTTTGGGGTTGAGCTCTGGAAATCCTCAATTGCCCCAAATCCTTTCTGATCCCAGAGCTACAGAGAAACAGGCAGGCAAGATTTCCCAAAGCAGTTCCCATCAGAGAGCAGTTTACTTGGAGGAGAATATGAAAAGACCACAGACTTGTAGATTACTGCTTAAAATCTGATTGTGGTAAAGAATGCTGCAAAAACTCATTATTGTGGTTTATTCTCAACTTACTTCAATTATACCCTTCTCCTCAGAGAAGCTGACTTTTTTTTTCTTAACCTTTGCATATCAGTGCCCACTTCTCCAAGGTAAGTGTAGATGCTGATTTCAAAGTCACTAGGTATGGTGAGGCAGGCAGGCAGGGGGTAAAGGTCTCTA
The DNA here is from genome assembly GCF_034190915.1 of Cavia porcellus. Lineage (NCBI taxonomy): Eukaryota > Metazoa > Chordata > Mammalia > Rodentia > Caviidae > Cavia > Cavia porcellus. The sequence goes on from NW_026947490.1 coordinate 43,230,703, forward strand.
GTCCAAGTTTTTAGAGCTCTCAGTCCTGTGTCCCCTGCCCATGCTGTGTGGTTCAGCTCCCACACACACATTTCCTCTCCATCCTGCAGATATCATGCCAACAAGACCCCTTCTGCTGCTGTCACATTGCAGGGAAAAGGTGCTACTCTGTCTGTGAGCTTTATACTCAAACCTTTTCTTTCTTCATACTCTCTGAATAAAACAATTTGAATTCATTTCAATAGCTTGTACTTCTCAGGCTTTGCCAACTGCCTGTAAATCAGAATGCTGTGAGGAGAGTAAAGAGAGCTTTTCTGAAATCAAGATAAATTTTGTCTGTGGTTTCGTCTTTGTTTACACACTTAATAATGCGCTCCCCACACCTGACTGCACACGCCACATCGCGGCATCCATCACCATGCACGATTCTGCCATTGTCCACTCTATTTATGGCCGAGTCCTAGGCTTGTCTTTGTGGGGTGCCTCCACTACTTCCTAGTAATGCTTCCCATGCTGCACCCTAGATCTGGTTTCACCAGAAGAAATCCATACCTCATACTTTTCCTTTTCCCCTTCTGGGGGCATCTTTCAGACTGAGGGGCCAGGCAGCTCATGCAGCCCTACAGGCCCCCTGCCAGGCTACCTTACAATCTCTGTCTTTCTGGAGACCCCTTAGCACTTCTCTCATCTCAAAACATTCACCTCTTTGACTTTGTCCTGTATTTCGGATCATGCAAAAAAATCAAGTAATGACACTAGAGATATGGGTACCATGGGGGAACAAGGTTGGACCATAACATATAAGGTACTGCAGACACCTGTATACACACAAACATACACAAGCGTATCTACACAGAAACACAGAAAGACACCCTTGTCAAACTCCTCAAATACTGAAAAGCTTGCTTCCGTGAAAAAGGTATGACGTTCTTCCTCTAGGTTTCTCTAGAAGAGGCATCCGGCCTGAAGATCGCCTGGTGCTCATTTTCAGCCAAATAGATAAGAAAAGATTATTCTGCCCCCCATGCATGGGTGTATTGTTCTGGTTGTATTTAAGCCAGCAGTTTCAATTTTTCTTGGCACCAGAGACCTGTTTAATAGAATAAAATTTTTTCCATAGACAGAATGTGGGGATGCTTTTAATATGATTCAAGCACATTACATATGGTGTACACTTTATTTTTATTATTATTACATTAAGAGCACAGAGTCTAAATTCCTCCCATGCACAGTTCACAGTAGTGTTTGGACTCCTGTGAGAATCAAATGCAGCCAATGATCTAACAGGAGGCAGAATTTAGGCAGTAAGGAAAGCCAAGAGGAGGAGCTAGAGGAGCTAGATACAGATGAATTGTAGCCAACTCACCAGCCACGCAACCCTGTTCCTAACAGGCCACTGTGGCCTGTGAGGTTAGGACTCCTCTTCTGAACCGCCTTTGTCCCCAGACAGTCACAATTTAGCAGCTCTACTCTGGTGTTAATTTAAAGAAAAAGAATGAAACTAGGCTGAAGTCTTGAAACTAGAAAAATAGGTGGGGGACCTTCTCTCTGGGTTGTTTGTTTCAAGTGGCTCACACTTGAAACCCAAGGCAGGGGAGCTGAGAGCTTTTGGTCTCAGGGATCTTGCCTGGGCCTCTCTTTGCCTTCAGGATCGATGGAAGTTACATGTACAAGCTCCAACAACTTGCTTCATGTGGAAACCAAAGGATGGGCCTTGCCTTTACTCCTTTAGAGCCTCTGCAGACTTTGCTATGCTGCTACTGAAACAAATTACCTTGTTTTTGTAGATAAACCAAGCCATGTTTGATGAACAGAATAGAAAGGGAACTGGAATAGAAGGGATTGATGGAGAAGATGATAAGGTCAGACAGGCTGAATGGAGAAATTTAATGACTGAAAAGACCAGTGACAACTTTGGACAGGAGTAAGTTTTCAACTGGTGATTATGACCACTTTAGTCTCAGAATAGCCTTCCCTTGGGATTTAAAATTATATTTCTCACTTATTAATTGATTGATACTTTAAAATCAATTTTGTTTTAAAGCTTACTCTACACCTTTGTGGGATAATAAGATAGAGTCAGCTGTGTCTTATAACCAAGGTCAGTCTCACTGGACTCCAGTGACAGGTTCTTGAGCCCCGGCACCGATGTGACCAGGCAAGTTCACAGCAGCATCAAAGGGAAAAGAGTAGGACTGCAGCAAACTCCAAAACTCCATTCTTTTATAAAAGCAATGAAAAAAGTGGCAAAATTTTGTCAGAAACAGCTTATTCTGGAAATTAACCAAAGTCTTGCAGCAACCTGGGGAGTGTTTTTGCAGGAAAAGCAGCTAAATCTCAGTAAAAACAAGGAGCTTTGTAGCATTTTAACTTCCTCTAGTCTTATGCTCCCTCTCCAGCTCAGCAGTTACTTCAAAAATAGCAGCTTGTGTTCCCTGTAGTGAAAAAAACCAGAATGAATCTCATTCTCTAAGAACTGTGATTATTTGACCAGTCTGCTGATTTCCTGGAAGACACAACTAGAAAGACTTGTCTCTATTCCTGGCTCACTGCTAGAGGCTGGGGGAGAGGAAAGCATTTGTTTTAAATATTTACTAGCAAGTGTTTGAATAATACAGCTTCTTGAGCAATGGGTAGCCAGTTGGGGCAAGCAACAGGCAATCAAAGCACAGAAGATCCCAGGTGCTACATGCCTGTAATCTCAGCACTCTGGAAGGCAGAAGCAGGAGGGCTCAAACCCAGCCGTGGCAGCTGAGACCATGTCTTAACCATTTAATCAATCAATCAGTCAGTCAGTGAAGGCTGGGGCTGTAGCTCCATCAGAAACCACTTTGTTCACCCCATACTATTAAGAAAAAAGGCATGAAAGAAACAATGAGATATCCACAGGAGTTTTGAAAAAGCTTTTTAGGACTTCACATGATCCCATAGTGCTGTCTGTGCATATATGCTGGAGAATGCAGGTCCACAGGAGAACTGGGAAAGCTTTACTCTCTCACAACAGTAAACTGGCAATGAAATTCCACGTAGAAGTGAGATACCAGCTATTTGTCATTCTGTGCCTGCATTATTTCGTTTAGCACAACTTGCTCCAGGTTCACCCATACAATTACCAGTAATAGTACCTCCTTCTTTTAAAGAGTAGAATGCTGATTAAGGAGTGGAGGAAGGAAAGGGAGATGTTAGTGTATGAGGCGATAGATTTTTTATTAGCTTGACTTCTTCATTCCACAAAATGAACATACATCAAAATATCATATCCCAGAAATATACAGAGTCATTGTTTTTCAAACATAAAGAAAGCTTTAAAATTCTTTAAAGTAATAGAATAAAGCATTTTCGGATGACCATAAGGTGTAGAAAGGCTATAAACTTGAGAAGGTCCCATGCTCTCAGCACCGCCGGCCTTCAGAGTCTGCCCAGATGTGAAGTCAAAGCTTTGGCAGCGCTCTCACCTGCCTGACAAAGTGTTAGAGGTGCCCTGCACACACAGACACCAGGAGAGGACTTCACCCTTTGTTCCCAGATGGCTCAGTAAGTCTCTGTCTACTCTGTTAGCCAGATGATACCAACCTGAGCATGGACTGCAGTGGCCACATATGACAGCATACAAATTGCACAGAACTAGCTCAGCAAAGTCACTAATGAGCTGCAGTGGTAGTAGACAGACACAAGAAATACCAATAGATAGACAGGAGATGGAGAAAACCATAACTTTTTAAAAATTATAGTTTTAAGAGGACTGTAACTTCCAGGACACAGCTATCCAAGCCTGTCTATCTATATCAGTATCCCTAGGTTAATTCATGATTCTTTTTTTCCAGATACATCACACCCATAATTGATTAAGGATACTATAAATCCATAAAGTAGCTTAGTTGATAAAGTAAAGGGCAGCAACTTCATTTTAAAGTAAGAGAGTGTCAGTATTCAAAGAAAGAATGTGTACATCATACATTGTTCTTTTTAAAAAAAATGTGGGCTAGCACCTTTCATCTGTAAAATGGGCCATTATCCTTCTGAGAGAGAGGTGGATCATCCTTTTTATTTTTCTCTCTATGAGCTGAGACCAAGTTGGGACTTCCTATACAATCAGGAAATCCATAGGCCTCCACTCCCTCAAGGAAAAAAGTTTCCAGTTCCAAAAGATAGTGTGATTCATTTTGCAAATGCTCCCATGCAACCCTTTAGTGTATACATTTCTTTCCTAAATACACTCCAATACCTCTCACTGACTAGTCCTGACAATTCTTTTTCTGCAACAGAAGTCACCAACTTATTCTGTGAGTGGGGTGGGTTTAGGTTGCCCGTCTCCACTTTGGGGACCTCTTCAGACTGTGTATGAGAACTATCTGGCTTCCAGAGTTAGCACATTGTATTAGATTATGTGAAATGTTCAGTTTTCTACAAAACAAATTATGAGTCATGCAAAGCAACAAGAAAGTGTAACCCATTCAAGGTGAGGTAGGGATGATCCATAGACACTGTCCCAGAGAAAATTCAGATGTTGAATTTACTGTGCAAAGACATCTGTTATTTTAAATAAGAATCAAAGGAAAGTCTGTCTAAAGAATTAAAATCTAGATACAGGAAAAAACAAAGATAAATTATGAGAAGGAACCAAATAAAAATGCTGGATTTGAAAAATATAACTGACAGGAAAATTTCACTAAGGAATATCAACAGTAGGTTTTAGGACACTGGTGAAAGATCAGTGAACTTGAAAGTGGATCAGTCTTTATAAAGTCTGAAAGATAAACTATAAAAGAAACAAAAAACAGGGGCTGGGGATTTAGCTCAGCGGCATAAGCACCTGCCTTGCAAGCAAGCAGTCGTGAGTTCGATCCCTGGTACCGATAAAAATGAAAAAGACAAAAAAAAAAAAAAAAAGAAAGAAAGAAAAAACAGAACCTCAGAGACCTCTGGAACACCACCAAAGGTACAGAATTTTGTTGCAGGCTAATGAAAAACGTGGGATGATGTCATGGCGATGGCTACACCTCCGTGAATACACTGAAGACCTCAGAATCGGATGCTTTAAAGTGGTAAATATAATTGTATGTGAATTATATCCCAATAAATATACATACTAAGTCTGGTGCAGTGGCACATGGCTGTAATCCTAGCACTCTGGGGGCTGAGGCAGGCAGATCACAAATTTGAACCCAGTCTGGACAACTTAATGAAAGGAACAAATAATTCAGTTTCCTGACACCTGTACATGCTGGCGCATATGATGGTGGATGTGTCTTCTCTTCCCCCACTTCAGGTTCATGAGTTTGTGCGCTTGTGCAGTGGAGTCCTAGTTTGTTGCTGCAGTTGGTTTTCCTTTTTTTTTTTTTTTTTTTTTTTTACTTTGGGAGAGTAAAGTTTAAAAATTGCAAAAGGAGATGTACCAGGGATAATGAAGATTACAACTTGTATTAATGTAGCATGGGTAATTACATCATGCTTTTTCGCCTTTACTAATTAGCTTACTCCACCTCATAAGAAAGGTGAGGAGCAGAAGCTCAGAGATGGGGCCTGACTGTCCCAAGGTCACACAGCTGCCAAAAGCCTTAGCAGCGACCCCTTCCTGGCTCAGGGGCCACACAGTTCAAACTCCATCCAAAATGTCATGAGGACCCTCTCTCCTGGTCTTACAGATCTTACTCAATAAGGCCTTCCAAAGCCCAGCAAACTATGATGAGAGCTGGTTTTAGAGATGTGGGAATCAAGGAGTCTCACGCCGACTGGAGGACACCTTGATGGCACCCATGGGGTATGGTATGTGCTGTAGGAAGCAGGCTGGTTTCTGGAAGCTGGGGATACACATGTGACACTGAGACTCCTTGGGCTTACCAATATGCCCCAGAAGTCCTGTATGCCTGCCCCCATCATCAGTGCCCTCCACAGAGTTCACCTCCTTCAATAGCAATGTTACAGGCACCTGAGATAGGTAGAAACATGACAGGCAGTCACACAGGGTAAGGCCTTCAAAGGATCCAGTGCTTAAAGACCAGATATCTGTAAGGGAGACAGACACCTGGCTGAGGGCCAGACCTTAAGACAAAAGATAAAAGAAATGGCCCACATACTTCCTGAGGATAAACATCAAGCATTGATATTCTAAATAGGTCTCTATCACCTTGAGGAAGTCAGAGGGAGCTATTAAACCAACCCCCTACAGGAAGAGCCCTGATCAGAAGTTATACTTCTGATTTTATTGGTTGACCATAATGCCCACCTCATGCTCACCTTTTGAGTTCCAATTTTCTCCTCACCTTGGACCTGCCTCACCTTGGGGTTTTGTTCCACACAAATCCCTAGAAAAAACAGACTTCTGAACAACCCACTCAGGACCCCTTCTGTCTCTCTGTCTCAGAAGCTTTCTTTCTTTTGACATATATATTCTGCACCATTGTTCCTAAAATCCATTCTTTGATTTTAGAGAACAATAACTTATACATGTCTAGTAAGTTGGGAGTTTCTTTCCCTGTATCAGCAAGAGGAGCATAATGTTAAACAAGGTGTTAAGGTAATCTGAGAATCAAATCATTCGGAGATTATATGGAATTACCTCCACCTGGCAGCAACCAATTCCCAAGATCCCAATGATGGAGGCACAGGGGCCTCACTAACCACATGCTGTATCCAGAAGAGAGCGATCCAGTCTCTCCTCTTTATAAACTCAGGAGATGGAGCATAAGGTTGGTGAGCCACTGGACAATTTTATTGAGATGGAATGTGAGGGCTTTTATTGAGATGGAATATGAGTCCCAAAGACGCTGGCTGGTGCCTGCAAACACAATAACCCTTTTCTTACTCTGGGGTTAAAGAAGTCTTAGTGAAAAAGAGTTCCAGAAGTTACAAACCCCTTAACATGGCAAGAAACTGTGGGCTCCCATCTCAGGAAAACAATTTCATGCCTGCAGGCCAAGATGAAATGACACAGTGTGACAGTGCCATCAAGTGGCCAGAAGCAAAAATAACCAATAGCTGCAGAAATAATTTCATGGAGTGAAACTAGTCTGTTTAAAACAGAATCTCACTCACAACAGCCTGATCCTCCATCTGGGTGGACACAGTTTTAAAAACTTCATGTCACTCTTTTTAAAAAGCATAGGTTTTGTGAGGCATCTTTCAGCCCTTCTCATGCAATCCATTCCCAAGGCTTTTGCCCTCTGCTCTTGCTGTTTGGAGTGCCCTGTCCTCGAGCCTGTTTGTCGTGCCAATTCCTGTCCACTGAGACTTCGGCTGAAAGGGCACCTCCTCAAAAGGCTCTTCTCTACCCACCCTGCCTCAAGTAGCCACCCCACCCCACATGACGCTCTTGGAAGGCACAACTGTAGTTTTTCCTCGTAGGACTTTTCACTCTGAAAATGCTTCATTTATTCATTTATTTATTTGTTTTAATCTGAGCTTTCCCAAACCCATACAGCCTACAAGGATATTTGATGAGAGTAGGGGATTTTCTGTTTTCTTCACTGTTATGTTTCAACACCAGGAGCAGGACCTGGAGAAAAGAATTTCTAATGCAGTGTGTGCTGCCTGGAAGGAAGGAAAGACAGAAGAAAGGACAGAGGGAAGGAGGAGGGAGGGAGGGGACGGAAGAAAAGGGTCACTGTTCTACCTTAGAAGCGCAAGCAATTCTGTCTACATTAGTAATCGCAAGGCCAGCATTTAATTTTTCTTTTTTCCAAAATAGAGTGACTTTGAATACAAAAACAGTCAATGTTATCCATTACTCATTCCTATTTACAGAACACCTGCAATCAGTTAATTTGGCTCTAAACAAACACTCAAATTTTTCCCAAGGTGCAGAATTATCCTGGGTATTGTACACAAGTTGCACCTTCTTTTAAAATCCCTCTAATGCTTATAAATCTGCCACTGAGAAGAAAAGTCTTTAAATGATCCTTTCCTGTGTAAATTGAGAACACTTGTGTTAAAATATAGAGATTTCAGGCTACAGAAAAATAGTGAATATTTGCCTACTGAATATACCAATTTCATGGAATCAAAGGCCTTCTTCATTGTAGTTTCCTCATGTTTATGTCTTTGTGTTGGTTCTGAAAATGTGAGCTATCTATGTACCTTGTCAACAATGGGCTTTGACTTAAATAAAATCCAAACCAGCAGGCAAAATTGCCCAAACTGGTGTTTTGCAGGCCGCTTTCTCTCTAAAGCTAAAATGAAGCTACCACTGATGTTGAATTATGTTCTCATTCACATATAAATAGCTTTGGCAGGTCACAGAGGAGGTGACATTGCTAAGGAACTCTGCAGCGCCTCCTCAGATTGTCACGCCACTATCTTAAAAGACAGGCAGGTAGTCTATAGCAATGAGCAGAAACCCTCAAGCTTCTACTTAGATCCTCAGCTGCTGCTGCACTGGATAATTAGGTGGGGAAATTTGCCTTCTGAAGCAGATAAAGATGATGGAGTTTTCCAGCAGTAAATTGCATGGCACATCTAGGTGAAAGCTCCCTTCCAAAGTGTCTAGTAACTGAGAGGAAATTCATTTAGATTTCTTACCACACAGGGTTTTCAGCGAAGATTTGGGGAAAACCATGCAACTTGCAGAGATGGCATTTATAGCCTCATGGCTGTAGAGATAGCCTTTTATCTAATGGCAGTCATTCTGGTTTCACTGTAAGCACTCATCAATTGCTTTTTACCTTACATCCAAATTGTAACAACTGCCTATCCCCTCTCCAAGTAAATATGAGCTATGAATAAATCTCACCTCATGTCACAGTTAACTGCCCCTAGTGTTTATTTATACATTCATTCTTCCTCTCAATAACATTTTGCTAAGCATCTAAGTGCTTGCCTCCCACAGTGGCAAAGGAAGGAAACCATACTAAGAAGATATGAGCTCTTATGATCAAAAGGAGTTATAGCACAAGGGAGAGTATGACTAGAAAAAGATAACTCAAAAGCATGACAGTAAAAAGCTCTACCAGTTTCTTGCTAATATATTAAACTCTCTAAGCTCCATTTCTTCATCTAGAGAATGGGCATGATATTAGAACCTATATAGCAATGTTATAATCAATGTAAACTCTTCAGAACACAGTCATAGTATGATAAACACCTAATAAATTGAGAAAGTCATGGGTTTAGAGCAGAGAGGGCAAGTATTTTGAGGCATCTATGCTCATATAGCTGGTGAGCAAAGTCAGAAAGGGTTCCTGGGTCTCTGGGACTTTGAGAAGTTATTTTTTTATCTTTAGAATTCAGGTTTCTTGTTTTATTTTGTAATACTGGTCATCAAATCCAGGTCTGCATGCGTGATAGGCAAGTGCTGTACTACCAAGCTCTTCCACAAGTGTTGTTTCCTCTTTTTGTATCTGTGTCAGGAATTGGGCCCAGAGCTTTCACACTGAGCTATATTGGCATTCTTCTCCTTCCTTCCTTTCTTTCTTTTTTTTAAAGGGCCTCCTTAAGTTACCAATTGCCCAAGTTGGCCTTAAGCTTGCAAGCCTCCAACAGTGCTGGTATTACAGGGATGTGCCACCTCACCAGATTCCTCCCTTTTTAAATAAGTTATATTAAAGTTAATCCTATAGAACTCATATATATAATGTATGACTTCAGTTATGGAAAATAAGTCAGATTTGAACTGGCAGAGGTAAGAGGGAAAGTAATTATTCCCAGTTGATATCCTTTAATTATCCATAAAACATTTAATTCAGCATTTGCTTCCTGGGCACCTACTTTGTGCCCAGGAGAGAGACTCAAACTAGTTGACTACCAGACCTGGTCTTCTAGAACCTACATGCATGGAGCTGGCCGAGGTGCTGAAACTGGACCTACAGACACCTGCTGTGCCTGTGTTACCCATCTCAAAATACTTGGACACCTCAGGGCAACAGTTCATTTGCCAATAAATATGGGAGAATTTCAGTACCCATGTGAGTAGGAATCAGCCTCATCCTCAGGGTTCTCCAAGCAAATAATACTCCCACAGGCATTCAGTTCAGTAGTAGGAATCATGGCAAGCCCCAGTGGAGGCAACGCGCCTACAAGAGACAGGTTCAGCTTTCCCCCAGCCACCAGGAAACAAAATCAGAGCTTCTTTTCAGGCGCTTGCATGACCCAAATACAGCTGCAGAGAGAGTAACATTCTCCTCTGTGTAGATCCAGGTAACAACCTGAGGGTTGGATGACAAATTATTGCAAGGTAAGTTCAGGATGATGAAAGAAAGCAAAGCCAGAACTCTATGAAGGAGATTTCAATATCCAAAAATGACATTGATCATAAACATCTAATGCAAACCAGACTGAAGACTGTGCCTGTGACAAATCCAGCACTGGTTAAAGTATTTACTGTTGGTCCAATGCTGTTTTAATGCGTTATCCAAACATATCCATTTGATGTGTCTCCATTTGATCTTCAGAATCACCCTATGAGAAATGTGCTTTATTATTTTCATATTACAAAAGAGAAGAGACTCAGGCTTTGGGAAATTGTGCTTCTTAACCAATTTTATAAAGAAAGTTAGCAGCCCAGCCAGGGCTAATGCGAAGGCCTGACTGATTACAAGGTCTGGTTCTTCACCACAGTGCTGATTATTTTTTCTCAAACTCACAAAGTTAATATGCAACTGAGAACATACATGCCCAACTGTTAGCTAGCCCCTACAGTATTACCCATGGATAACACCATTAGCTTTCCCAACAAGCAAAATGACTGGGATACTCTTGAGACGTGCTGAGGGTGTTTCCCACAGGATGGCATGGTACCCCTTTCCTTTCATCCTTTTCAAAACAGAAAGATATTAACTGCTCAAGGGAAGTGAGGGACTGAAGAGTAAGAAAGAGCACCAGAGCTGAGGCACCTGCTTCTGATGGTGTGCCCATGTCCCTCAGAACTTACTGTTCCTATGCTCAGGGCTCAGCAGATATGCCTGCATATCTTTATCTCACTCCCTCACTAACTGAAGAAAGATCTGTAAGATAATAAGCTCTGATGGCATTCAGGACTCTGTAAGTAATGGAGTACATATGTTCATGTGAAAAAATAATGTTATGGACTCAGAATGAAATGATGGATGACAAATGGCCAAATCTCTAGACAACAAAGGCAAACATGAGGGGAAAAATACTTTTAAAGATGTTAGTAATGGAGAGGGCATTTTGAGTCTCCTACCTTCTGTTTTACTCCTTAATTCTGGAAATAACAGATTGTGGAAGATACTGAAGGGTATCTCTCAGCAAATGATTTCACATTTATTTATTTACAGAGTGCTGAGTCAGTTGAGATGTTTATCAGTAACTCCCTTTAGGGAAGGAGGTGAATTTTTATTAGTACCAACTAATGACAACTAGTTTGCTCAGTTTCCTAGAGTTTGCAAAAACTAAGTCACATGCTCACCCATAAGCAAATGGGAAGAAAATATGGAATCCACTTCTGACAATTAATATATGAGGGAGGTCGGAAAGGCTGTTTCTTCTCTGATACAAAGAAGAGCATTTCAAAGTCCCTCTAAAGTAAGCCCCATGGTGCACCCAGTAATCTCTGCTACGATATAATCACAGCTATTTGGAAGGCTGAGGCCGGAAGATTGTGAGTTCAAGCACAGTCTCAGCAACAGAGTGAAACCCTACTGCAAAAAATAAGAGCAGCTGTCAGGTATTGTGTCTGTTTTATTCCAGTTATGCTGCTGTACCTGAGACGGGGTAATTTATAAAGAATGTTATTCACTGGCCCAGATTTCCAGAGGTTGGGAAGTCTAATATCAAAGTGCCAGTGTCTGGAATTCAATAGCAAAAAGTGAAGAGGAGAGAGGAAAAGGTGGCTGAATTTGTACTTTTATGGTAAATCTGCTTGTCAAATGATAACAGCATTAGTCAACTTATAAAAACAGAAATTCTCAGTTTGTATGGAACCTTTTCTGTGTTCTATAATATTTATTTTGAAATTGTTGAAGTTTGATTTTCTTTTAATATAAAATTAACTTGATATCAAGAATATTCAATTGCTAAAAATGTTAATTTAAAAACAACTATTAAGCCCTGTGACTAAACCAGTGGTCTAAGTAGCCTTCCTGGCATTCTTCATCAAAGAATTAGAAGTACTAGAGTTTGCAAGTTTGTATCAAAGCTGTTAGAGAGAAGTTGAAGATGAAGCAGCTGGTTTGTTCAGGGCACTGCATTTGGGTTCTGCCATTGCTATCTCTATGCACTCTCACCCTCAATTTGTAAAAGGGACGTCTAACATATCTCTACTTTTTGTGGTTACAGAGTTGAGAAAGTGAGAAAATACATGAAAAGACACAACATATTGAGCACTTGTATGACACACAGAAAGCACGCAACCCATAATAAGTGCTATTGATTTTTAGACATCTCTATCCATCCTGTAGGGCTTTTTCTATACATTACTTCCTCCCTTCCCTGAACACACAGAAGTCTTTGCAAATCACATACCCCATTACCTTTAATGTGCCCCTGACACTCAAGATTTCTTGTTTCATCCCTAATAATATTAGGATTCCCTCAGGGTAAAGCTGATGCACTTGTGCCATCCACCACAGCACATCACTCAGTGCTGCATATAAATCCTGCCTCAATCAATTCTCCCCTGTCTCCCCTGTCTCCTTTCCAGGCAAAAGGATGGATAATATGGAGGAGATATCATGGGAAGACATTCCTTTCTTCTAATTAACAGTCAGTTATTTGGTCCATATGGATTTTACCTGAGGTCGTTTCCACTGTACCCTTTAGCAAACTGATAATTGAATGATAGCTTTAAAGAATCTTTCCTGTAATTCAACAAGGAGGAAGGTGGAGGATTCTGTCACTTTCTGTCATGGCCATCCAACCTTGGTAGAGCTTTCGATTTTCTTTTTGGGATATCCATATTTCTTACTCATGTGGATGGAACCTCCTCCCCTCACAAATTACAAGTGTAACCCAAATATTGCACATCTCTTTAAATGTCCCCTGAATGCCTCATGTACTTAGAGATGGGCCTTTACAACGGTGACTGGATCATGGAGCAATATAGCTAGCTTGTTAGGAAGTGGGGCCTGGTCATGTGACCTGGAAGTGTGTATCTCCTGTCCTGGTGCCTCACTTCTCTCTTTGCTTCCATGACAATAAGCAGCTTTCCTCTCGATCTCTTCTGCCATGCCATTTTTGCCAGGAAGCCAGTGGATCAAAGACCATAGACATGAGTCAACAAAACAAAACAAAACAAAAAAAAAACCACTCCTCTTCCTTTAAATTGTGGGTGTTGGGTATTTTGTTCTAGCAATGAGAGAATTCACTAAGACACAAAGTCAAGCCAACTGTGACTCAGTGCAGATGCTTTGTCCGTTAGTTACACTTCCTATAACTAATCTGGCTGGCAGGGGTAGCCAAGAAGAAAGAGATGAATGGGAAGGAGGCCGGGATGGGGGAAATACAGGACAGGGGAGAATCCAAACACCTCTAAGTGTCTGGAGCATTCCTTTATGTTTGCAATCAGATTCCTTTTCAAGCTTTCTCTTGAAAGTGTTTCCATAGCTAGTTTGAAAGAGCTCCCTGTCATTTGCTACTTGGAGTCTGAGTTTTAACATTTCCAAACAAACTGAATAGAAACTTTAGCTATTAATAATTCATTACAAAATTATTCTTTCTTTTTAGAAGCAATCTCACAGGCCTTGTCTCATTTCATCCTTGAAGCAGCAGGTCAGGAATCAGAGCCTTTATATTACACTTGTAGAACCTGAGGCCCAAAAGGTGCTGCGAGTTGAATAAGACCCCGTGGTGTCTGTTGGGAGCCAGCCCCAATGCAGGGCTGTCTGTACTAGGGCATGCTCACCTCTGTGATTTGTACAAAGCATCACCTTCAAGCTGTATAAGGTCGGGATGAATTTATTCCTTATCGGTAACAGTATTCAAAGCACCGTTTTTGTATTATGGCAACTGTGTTGCGATAAGGCCAGGTGCAATCTCTTTGCAAGCCAACTCCTTTCCTGATACACGGCTCTCATAACTGTGCATGCTCTGCAATGTTTAACTCACTGATTTCATGAACTTGCTGGAAGAATAAGAGGATTAGTAAGAGATTAGTTTAGACAACTTGAATCTCTGTAGAAAAAAATAACAGCCACTCCTTAAGCTCCTGAAGATTCAGCATCTGGAGAGAGAAAGAAGAGTCAAATATATGGCCAAGATTTTGTCTCGCTATTGTTCTTGGATTTAAATGTGCAAAGGAAAAGCTTTTACAAATCTTAGGGTTATTTTTAATAGTTTAGTTCACAACTAATCTTCAGGGAATTGTTTTATTTTCCCTAAGTTTCAGAGTGTTTATGTGTTCCAGTCCCTCGAGAAATGAGTAAGAAGCACCTCTGACAATGTGAGGAGTAATAATGCCCATTGTCCTCGCACATGCTGGACTATTTAGGTTGGGCTAGGTTGTACTGTAGTAACCAATGACCTGCTGTCTCAAAACTTCGCACAGCAATCTCTTGCTTATTCAGTATCCTCTAGTTTGACCATGACAGAGTCTCAGCTCCAAATGGTCTTTCTTAAACTCAAGCCAATCAGAAATTAATATAACAGGTGTTTCCACAGTGGTTATAATAAGGGAAAGAGAATTTGGTGGATCATGCTACCACACACAAATGACACAAGTCACTCCCGCAGGTGTATCATGAGTTAGACAATCACAGGACTCTGTCAAACTTCGAAAGAGGTTAAAGGAAACATAAATCTACCCTGTACCCAAAAAGAAAAGAATAAAACAAAACAAAACAACTCTCACTTACCTTAACATTTTATTATCCTCATGTAAAAAGTAGGAAAATTAGACATGATTATTTCTATTTTGGGTGGAAAAATGAACAACAGAAAAGTCATATATTATAGGAATAGAGAACTTAGGTGCCCTAAATATATCTAATGTTAGCTTTTTAACTCACATCCTCAGAGATATAAGTTGCCTGCGGACAAGTCACCAGGAGATATGAAAGTAAGTTCAAAACAAATTCTGGAAAGGTGATTCTTTATATTTGGAAGATTATCAAAGCAAAATAGGATGCTAGAAGCACTGCTAGAAAACTACTGGACTGAATGATATGTAAGTATTTCAAAGAAGCACGTTAAGAAGATTTTATGGAAAAATAGGAGGAGGTGAGCAAAGACCTCCAGTACTCTCACCAGACAATTCAGACATCTTTTCATTAGCAGTTTCATATACTGGGGCTTATCACAAGGTTTATCTGATTTTAAAAAATCCAACTTAATTTAAAATAACTGTGACCTCAGTCCGAGCACTGGGTATTAAAGATGGAGAGAGTGAGGCTCAAATACATGGAAGGACATCCTCAAGGGAGATGGTAGCAAATTTAGAACTAATTGCTAAGTAAGATGAACTGGCAAAAGTTAGAAGCCCTACAGTTTATATCTTAAAATGATGCTCATCAGCTGTATCAGAAAAGTAATGACATCAGAAAGTAATGACAGAGACATAATCAAACCAATGCACTAATAAGTAATTATTGTCACACACTAAGTTAACAATTTGATAAATTATATTTACTATTTCTGGCAATCATGTGAAGAATAGGTACAGGTGAAACATATGTATGCAGTTTGCACAACTTCCTTCAGGACAATTTGGTAATAAAAATCAAAAGTTACCAGAAGTGTTCAAATTTTTGTCCAATAAGCCTATCTCCAAGAAATCAGCATTTAGAGAAAGGATATTAAGTATCAAAAATGCATATACAAAAGTACTCTTCTTAATATAATTTAACATAGTTGAAATATTGAAAAGGAATGAACTGTCAGCCAGTATGTGGCAGGTGTGCAGTGGTAGGATCATTTGACAGTGGACTACAACATGAGCGAGCCAGAAACCAGATGAAACCCAGAATAAGAGGCAAGGTTGTCTCTTGACTTCAATTCTGCAAAGTGTACACGTTTGGAGAGCACTCCATTTTGTGAAACTTACAGAGTCCTCTTGGGAAAGAAGCCATTGGAAAGAGCTGACATTCATTAGCCAACCCATTTCCTCGGTGTAGGAAAGACCCCATGGTCCACCTGCCAGCAGCTGGTCTCAAACACTGTGATATCTGACAAGCAGATCCTCCCCATATTTGGGCACCTGAAGCAGAGAGAGAGATTGTTAGCACTGTGGAGAGAATTGGAGCACAACGAAAAGCTGTTGGGGCTCTGCTAGCTGAGACTGTCATTTCTCCAGTCCCAGGCATCACCAGAACAACAATCCAGAAAGAGTCTGAGCAAGTTGGGTCAAGGCTACAAGCCTGGAGCACCACAGATGGAGAAAGGAGAATGGGGTAGATTTGGCTGGGGATTTCATTTCCTTACCTGAAATGTTACTAAAACTATGAGATGAAGACAGACTAAAAGTGCTATCGTACAGGGAGCAGCCAGGAAAACTGATAGTGGAGAGAGACACCTGGGACAGTACTGCCTGGTGATGTCATCGCCCTGACCCTGGATGCTGCTGGAATCAAGAATTAGACAGACTGATAGGATAGGAGCTGAGAGTACCAGTGACCACAGTGACAGCAGTTCAAATGATTAATGAGATTTAAAGAAAAAGACAAGCAGCTGAAAGAATCAGTTACTAAAGTTACTGATGAACTCAAGGAAGACACAGGATATGACAGACCACTGAATGAATTAAGAAAGACAATGCAGGATATGACAGGCCACTTCAGTAAAGTGATAGAGGTTCTGAAAAAGAATCAAGAAGAAATCCTAGAAATGAGAACCTCAATTAGTCAAAAAGTCCATCCCAAATCTTGGCAGTAAGCAAGAAAAATTATAAGAAAGACTATCAGGGTTTGAAAACAAAGTGGATGTACAAGAATTTAAGGTACAATTAATGAAAAACAATAAGAAATGGTTAACATATTATGCAAGAGCTCTCTAACTACTCTTCAAGAATAAATTTGAATTCTCCTTGAATTGAGTGAGAAAATTTGAGATAATGGCATAGGAGCCAGGGATTTAGGTTAGCGGCATAAGCACCTGCCTTGCAAGTGAGAGGTCGTGAATTTAATCCCCAGCACCAAAAATATATACTGGCATAGAAAAACTATTTATTGGATTTATTGCAAAAGAATTCCAAAATCTGTGGAATGAGATGAATACCCAAACAATGGAGGCATTCAGAACCCCAAATAACCAGGAAAGAATTTCTCAACAACATATCATAATCAAAAAGCCAAAAATACAGAACAAAGAAATAGTAACAAAAGCTGTTAAATAGAAATCTCAAATCACTTATAAGAGCAAAACTATCAGAATAACAGCAAATTTCTCAACAGAATCCTTAAAGATAAAGAGAGCTTGGAATGATATATTTCAAGTCCTGAAATAATATAATTGCTAATCAAGATTACTATATCTTGCAAGGGTATCCCTAAATATTGAAGGAGAAATTAAGACTAAGATAAGGATAAACTTGGGAAATTTATGATATTTAAGCCAACATTACAGAAAATACTTAAGGGTGTCCTGCATACAGGTAAAGAAGACAATCATGACCATAAGACCAAAAGAAATAATAAATCTCAGGGGCTGGGGATTTAGCTCAGTGGCTTAAGCACCTGCCTGGCAAGCACAAGGTCATGAGTTCGATCCCTGGCACCAATAAATAAATAAATAAATAAAATATCAAAAAGAAAATAAATCTCATTAGAAAGGTGGATAAATGTAAGGAAATAAATGAATCAAATACAAGAAAAACAATAAATTACAGGAAGTAGTACATCACTTTAAATGATAATTCTTGTTATATATAGTTTTAATTCTCCAATTTAAAGCCATAGATTTGTAGACTAGATTTAAAAAAACCAAGACCAATTGTTATATTGCTGCATAAAGCAAGACTCATCTGTAAAAACATACACAGACTGAAAGTGAAAGGGTGGAAAAGGATACTCCAAACAGCTGAAGCCAAAACCAAGTAGGAGTAGTTATATAATAAAATCGCCTTCAAATTAAAACTAGTTCTAAGACATTATATATATTGAAAAAAGAAATAATTCACTGAAAGACAGCAATACACATGCAGCAGAACTCACGCACCTAGTTCCATAAAACAAACACTATTTGACACAAAATCACAGACCCTGAGACAGTCATAGTTGGTAAAGTTCTAATCCCACAAACAGACTGTTAAACTAGGCAAAAAAACCAAAGAAGCATCAAAGTAACACCATACTGCAGACCTGATGGACTTGACACCAACAGAATATTTAATCCAGCCAGAGCAGAACACACATTTTTTTCAGCAGCCCATGGAACTTCCTCCAAAATTGCCTAAAGCTATCAAGCAAGGCTCAATAAATGCAGAATGCTAAAATAATTTCATATATCCTATTAGGTTACAATACAAAGAAAAACAAAAGAAAGCATGAAAACTACACAAACACATGGAGACTGAGAAAGGCACTTTTGAAGCATGCACAGATCATCTAAGAAATCAGGGGAGAAAAGTTTAAATTTCTGGAATCAAATGATAATAGAAACAACAAATCAGGACACAGTGACAGCAGTTATAAGAGGGAACTTTAAAGCTATAAGTGCCTACATTTAAAAAATAGAACAATGCTAAATGTCAAATAAACTAACAATGCATCTCAAAGTTCTAGAAAAACACAAAAAAGCCACAACTAAAAATAGTAGAAGGAAAAAATATTAAAGATTGGAACAGAAACTAATGAAATAGAGACTAAAAGAAACATGCAAAGGATTAATGAATCAGAGATGATACTTTGAAAAGATAAACAATGTTAAACATTTAAAATTACTAAAATAAAAAGAATTCTCAAGTTAATAAAATTTGAGTTGAAAATGTAGAACTACAACAGATACAAATGCAATCTAGAGAATTATTAGAAACTACTTTGAAAATTTATACTGTATTAAACCAGAGAATCTTTGAGAAACAGATAAAACCTTAGACATATATGACTTACCAAAAAATGATCTAAGAAGATATAAAAATTTTAGCAAATCAATAACAACCAGTGATATTGATGCAGTAATAAAAATTTTACCAATTAATAAAACCCAGGACCTGATGAATTTAATCTTGAATTTTACTAGAATTTTAGAGAACAATCTCTAAGACTCTTTAAATTTTTCCATGAAATATTTGCAGAAAGAAAGAATGCTTCCAGATTTATTCTATGAAGCTAGCATTATCCCTATGTCAAAACCAGATAAAAACTCAACAAAGCTATAAGCCAACATTCATGATAACCACAGATTCAAAAACTCTCAATAAAAGTCTTAAAAAGAAAATTCAATAACATGTTGAAAATACCATACGCCATATGAAGTTGATTTTATTCCAGAGATGCAAAGATGGCTCCATGTACATTAATCAATAAATATAACACACCATGCCAATAAAATAAATGATGAAAATTATACACTCATCTCAATAGAAGCAGAAAAAACCTTTTGGACTAAATCTAGTCTGCTTCATGATAAAAATCTTAAAGAAAATAGGTATAAAGGATCTTTTCTCAAATTAATAAAAGTTATCTATGACAAATGCATCATCAATATCCTAGTAAATGGGGAAATTTAAAAAAATTCTTTTAAAATAAAAAAATGAGACACTTTCACCACTCCTGTAAAATATAGTACTTGAAATTTTAGCTGAAACAATCATATGAAAAAAAAGAGCAAATGGAAAAGGAAGTAAAAAAATTAACCCTATTTGGATATATACTTCTTTACATGGAAGACCCAAAATGCCAAGAAAGATTTTCAGATCAAAAAATTCAGCAAAGCGACAAGCTACAAAATCAGCACACAAATCTCAAAAATGTTCCTATACACCTATAGTGAACCCATAAAAAATACCTAGGACTTGATCCAAGTGGGTAAGACCTCTGTAAAGAGGTCTTATGGAATGCTCGAGAAAGAAATTGTAGAGGACATAAGAAAATGTCCTTTGTTCTTAAACCAGAAGAACTAATACCGTGAAAATGGCAACATTACCAAAATAAGTCTATAGATTTAGTGTAACCCCTAAGTAAACTAATGATGTAACTCAAGATCCTGGAAAACAAAAAGAAACCCAAACCTACCAACAATATCCTTCACAAAGCAAGAAAAATTAATCCTAAAATTCATACAAAGGCATGAAAGTTATATGACTAATGCAATACTGAGCTAAAAGAGTAAAGCTGGATTTGTCACAAGTTATACCACAAATCTACACTAAATAAGATTCTGGGGTATAAACAGACATGTGGACCAGTGGAATACAGTGTAAGACACAAAAGCCAGCATGCACCTGTAACTGTATGATTCTTGATAATAGGCCAGAACAATACAAGATATGATTGAACTATAAGATGAATACATACATCTTTAGAATTTTAAAACAGGAAGACATAGTGTCACTAATTACTCTCAAAATACTTCAAAATACCACCCTTTTCTTCAAACGTGTTCCATCATTCTTGCCACTTTCTGAGGCTGTCCTGGGAATCCTGTTTTGTGATGCCTTTTTAAAATGCAATCAAAAGTAAGGCAAATGCTTTTGATTATAGAAGGGCAGACTCACAGTGACAGAAGCAATCAATAGAGTGAAAAGACAACCTACCAAATGGGAGAAAAATTTAGCTAGCTACTTTTCTGACAGAGAATTAATATGGAGAATATCTTAAACATTCAAAAATAAATAAGCCTCTAATACAAGTGGGTAAAAGAATTAAATATAAATTTCTCAAAAGAAGTACAATTGGGCAATAAGTATATGGGGGGGGGAGCCCAACACCGTTAGCCACTGAGAAAATACAAAGTAAACAGTCTTTGAGATTTCATCTCACTCCAGTCAGAATTGCTGTCATCAAAGATGCAAAAACCAATAAATGCTGGCAAGTATGGAGATTTCTCAAAAAACTAAAAAAAATTATATATATGTATATATATATATATATATATATATATATATAAATTTGACTTAGCCACACTTCTTATGGGTATATTCTAGAAAAGTTATAGACACTATACTATTAAAACTATATGCATATATATATAAAGGAAAATAAAATTACGTAGTTTTCAGGAAAATGGACTGAATTGAGAAATATTAGGTTAAACAAAATAAGCCAGTTAATTAGTCAGAAAGTTAATAGTACATGTTTTCTCCTATGTATGAAACCCAAGTTAATTAATTAATTGAAGATGAGATGAAAGGAAAGAAGAATATAGATTTTACATATGTGGAAGAGGATCATAATGAAAGGAGAGGAAAGATAGAAGGCAGCAAAAATGTCAAACAAATTCAGTCCTTCAGTGATTTTAAATTCTAGAGATATATATGTAGCATTGTGTTATTACTTTATTTTACTGCACCTAGTATAATTATTAAATTTTGGGTTTCTTGGGGCAAATGCTGTATACCAAATTTCTTTGCAGTCCTCAAAATTACATTATGAATTCACTGATTTAATATAAAAAGCGATAATTTTCATGCACATATAAAAATTATAAACCCATGAATAGTAATAAGCATTAAAAATATAGAAAAATAAAGGTACAATTTGGTACAGTTAACTGAAAGAAGCAAGATTCAAATTAATTACAACTACATAATAAGAAAAGAATATGGTTTTATATACTGCATTGAAATAATAGGTCTTTGCTTTATCATCTCTTCCTTTCTTCTATTTTACAAATATTCTGTATGCAAATATATTGTTTTTATTATGCAAAATACAACAAAATAAAAATATTGATAATACATGTCCTGCTATGGGAGTTACTGGCAGAGATAAATTATATAATTGGTATCAAAGTAGTTCGTCCTCTTTAAAATGCGGTCTGTGGGTAAGAGATCATTATGATGTATATTAAATTATGTTTGGCTCCAGCCCACTCACTTTTATTCAACCACTGCTGTCTTTTATTTATTTATTTTTTTTTTTTGGCCTTTCTGGAATTAAACTAAAAGCATACAAGGACAAATTCTCACCCAATTCCATATTTAATGAAGCTTTTAGGATGCATTCCTCTCTTGTAGAGTTGATTAACTGCAATTCACCTGAGGCCTATACTTCTTTAGAACAAAATACAGGAGATAATTCTTCATAGTTACAACATCTATGATTAAAAGGATTTGAGTAAGTAACATATGCATTTGCTGAACCACGAAGAGGCTCTTCCAAGTACCTTCCAAGTAAACACATACAATGATGCTCAATAGTGAATCCCTGAAATTCAGAAACAGTCAAAATACACAGAATGTCATTGATGTCATGGGGGCAACTAGAAGAGAGCTGGCCGTGCAAGCCCACCCAGAGTAGCTAGGTACCAGTTTGGGCCTGTTCCTGTGCCACCCTGAGGTCTATCAATTCAAACATGTGCTTGGTTCTTCTTTCATGATCTACCAAGCACTTTCCCCTGTGCCTTCAATCCTCAGAACAGATTTGTGTTTACCATAGCAGTTTCATCTTTTCATAAATATCGTCTGTCTGAAAAATTTCCAAATGTTTAGGTTTTGCCATAAGAGTGAGGCGAGAAATGAGAAAATGCACATATAACATCAATCCTTTTGACATTTCCCTCCATGTACCATTAACATTATTTCAAATATTTTGTACTGTACAAACACAGTCTGGGGAACTGAAGCACTGCTTTTCATATAGTACTTGAGTTTTTCAGAAAAATGGAGCAGAGTACACAAACCAGTAACTTGGTCATCAAGTCAACAAATGCAGCAAGCAATGTGCCCAGCCAGTCTTCTGGATGCTGGGTAGGTTACAATAGGACATAAAGTGCCTCATCTTCAACTGCCTAGTTTGCAGTTTAGCAAACAATGAAGGTAACACTCACATACAACACATACTTAATTTAACAATACCATAGAACTTTACCCAAACAATTTGCCACTTGAGAGAAAGTCAAACCATTAGAAAAGATGGAGCTGGTGGGTTCGTGGGAAACTTTTTGGAGAGGTAGGAATGGAAAGAGGCAGGGGTATAACAGGAAGTTTCAGCTAAACAGAGGACAGGAGAAGTATGGAATGTGAGGACAACTTGGAGGTCCAGGCGGTGGGTGTAAGCATGGAGCTGTGAGAAGACATACCAGGAAAGAACAGGCAAACTAAATGCATAAACTCGAGCCTGTTTAGCTGCCGCGCCTGGCCACAGGTCTGCAGAGGAGGAGCTGGGCAGATCTGGGGTGCCCTCACTGGCCTCTCTGCGTGTCTGGAGGACTCTGGATTTCTGCGCCCAGACTGCTGGAGTTCCCTCAGGCTTCCAGGTGCAGTGAAGGCGAGAGGTGGGTTTGAGGCTTCCACATCAGCCTCCCCATTCCGGGCTTCATTTGGAGACCTGCTGAGCTTCCGATAGGTGGGCTGGCCCATACAACCAGCCTAGCCCAGCCTGTTTAGCAGCCGCGCCTGGCCATAGGTCTGCAGAGGAGGAGCTGGGCAGATCTGGGGTGCCCTCACTGGCCTCTCTGCATGTCTGGAGGACTCTGGATTTCTGCGCCCAGACTGCTGGAGTTCCCTCAGGCTTCCAGGTGCAGTGAAGGAGAGAGGTGGGTTTGAGGCTTCCACATCAGCCTCCCCATTCCCGGCTTCATTTGGAGACCTGCTGAGCTTCCGATAGGTGGGCTGGCCCACACTACCAGCCTAGCCCAGCTTGTTTAGCTGCCGCGCCTGGCCATAGGTCTGCAGAGGAGGAGCTGGGCAGATCTGGGGTGCCCTCACTGGCCTCTCTGCGTGTCTGGAGGACTCTGGATTTCTGCGCCCAGACTGCTGGAGTTCCCTCAGGCTTCCAGGTGCAGTGAAGGAGAGAGGTGGGTTTGAGGCTTCCACATCAGCCTCCCCATTCCGGGCTTCATTTGGAGACCTGCTGAGCTCCCGATAGGTGGGCTGCCCCACACTACCAGCCTAGCCCAGCCTGTTTAGCTGCCGTGCCTGGCCATAGGTCTGCAGAGGAGGAGCTTGGCAGATCTGGGGTGCCCTCACTGGCCTCTCTGCGTGTCTGGAGAACTCTGGATTTCTGCGTCCAGACTGCTGGAGTTCCCTCAGGCTTCCAGGTGCAGTGAAGGAGAGAGGTGGGTTTGAGGCTTCCACATCAGCCTCCCCATTCCCAGCTTCATTTGGAGACCTGCTGAGTGCCCGATAGGTGGGCTGGCCCACACTACCAGCCTAGCCCAGCCTGTTTAGCTGCCGTGCCTGGCCATAGGTCTGCAGAGGAGGAGCTGGGCAGATCTGGGGTGCCTTCACTGGCCTCTCTGCGTGTCTGGAGGACTGTGGATATCTCTGCAACCAGGGAGGGTCCACAGGTTCCTGAAGCACTGCAGCCTGTGGTGAGTACCCTAACCCGGCTGCGATTGAAGAACTGTGGAGCTTCCAAGGGGCAGGTGGGCGCACAGTGTCCCTGAGGCCCAGCTTGTCTGGAACTGCGGAGTTCTGAGCAGGCAGAGGAGGGCCACTGGTTCTGTAGGCCTAATGGCTTGGAGTAGCGCGGTGCCAGAGTCCCAGTAGCTCCAAACATAGAAGGGGATTTTCAACAGATCCTGAGGAAGCTTTCAAATAACACTTGAAACACAGAAATATAGGAAAATGACAAAACGAAAGACCAAATTACAACCTCAAACCTCCAGCCCATCTCAAGAAACCCTAGGAGCTATGTATATAGAAGAAAATATATCCCATCCACCTCATATATCGGACACAATAGCCACTGAAATTGACAAGCAACTCCAGGAAGCTTTAAAGAAATTCAAACTCGAAATAATCTCCCAGATAAAAGAAGAAATGATAAAAGAAATGAAAGAGATTCTAAATATATCTAAAGAAAACACAGATAAAAAATTGGAGGAACTAAACAAAAAGATAGAATCCCTAGACGAGCAATATAAGAAACAAACAGAATACATAATGCAGATGCACAGAGATATACAGGAAATAAAAAACTCCACTGAAAGTTGTAAAAACCACCTTAATGAAAGTGAAGATAGAATTTCAGACCTTGAAGACAGGATTGCAGCTAGTGAACAGGAAAGGAAAGATCTTTTGAAAATAACAAGGAACCAGGAAACAACAATTCAACAACTGCAAGACGATGCAAAGAAGAATAACATAAGAATGATAGGGATTAATGAAAGAGAGGGAGACAACATGAAGGATGTCAGGAGGATATTTAGAGAAGTAATAGCTGAAAATTTCCCAAGCATGAGATCAGAAACTGACATCAGGATCAGTGAAGCATATAGAGCTCCAAACAGTCATAACCAAAATAAAACTACACCCAGACATATAATAGTCACCATCCCAGAAATCCAACACAAGAATAGATTATTAAAAGCTGTCAGAGAGAAAAGACAAATCACTTATAAAGGAAAACCTATCAGAATCACAGCAGACTTCTCAGCACAAACGATAAAGTCAAGAAGAGCATGGAGTGAAGTATTCCAGATCCTAAAGCAAAATGATTTCCAACCAAGACTGATATATCCTGCAAAACTATCATTCAAAATAGATGGTGAAATACGATACTTCCATGACAAAGAACAGCTGAAGAACTTCATGAACACCAAACCAACCCTGCAAAAAATATTGAAAGACAGTTTAGATACACAAAGGAAAAAACCACTAAGCAAAGCAAATAATTAAACAGAACCGAAAGATAAAGATGCAACAGCAGAGAGATAACATTCCTACAATTAACCAGCATTTAACAGTAATAACCATTAATGTAAATGGTCTCAATGCACCAATCAAAAGAAACAGACTAGCAGAATGGATCAAGAAACAAAATCCAACCATATGCTGTTTACAGGAAACCCATCTAACCCAGAAAGATACTCACAGACTGAAAGTCAAAGGATGGAAAACAATTCTTCATGCAGCAGGAATCCAAAAAAAGGCAGGAGTAGCCATTCTGTTTGCAGACAACGTGAACTTTAAACCAACAATGACCATAAAGGACAAAGAAGGTCACTACATACTCGTAAGGGGAAAACTCCAAGAGGAAGAGATAACTATCTTAAATATATACGCACCAAACTCCAGAGCACCCAGTTATATAAAACAATTATTAACAGAAATGAAAACTCAAATTATCAGTAACACAATTGTAACAGGAGACCTTAATACACCACTGACACCAAGGGACAGATCAACCAGACAGAAAATGAGCAAAGAAATAACAGAACTGAATCACACCTGTGAACAAATGGGTTTGATAGACATATACAGAATGTTCCACCCAACAACATCAGAATACACATTCTTCTCAGCAGTACATGGATCATTTTCTAAAATAGACCATATATTAGCTCACAGAACATATTTAAGCAAATGCAAAAGAGTTGAAATCATCCCTTGCATATTATCGGATCATAGCGCTCTGAAATTAGAAATTAATGACAAAGGATACTGCAAAAATTCCGCAAACACATGGAAACTAAATAACACACTCTTGAGTAATCAGTGGGTCACAGAAGAAATTAAAAAAGAAATTAAACAATACCTAAAAGAAAATGAAAATGCAGATACAACTTACCGGAATCTGTGGGATGCAATGAAAGCCGTTCTGAGAGGAAAATTTATTGCACTGAGTTCCCACATCAGGAAAACAGAACGAATACAAATAAATAACTTGATGCTACACCTCAAACAGCTAGAAAAAGAAGAGCAAGTCAAGCCCAAAGCCAAAAGAAGAGAGGAAATTATAAGAATCAGAGCAGAAATCAATGCAATAGAGACTAAGAAAACAATCCAAAGAATCAACGAATCAAAGAGTTGGTTCTTTGAAAGAATAAATAAAATCGATAAGCCCCTAGCCAACCTTATTAAAAAAAGGAAAGAAAAAGCTCAAATTCATGCAATAAGAAATGAAAAAGGAGAAATCACTACAGACCCAATAGAAATACAGAGGATCATCAACACCTATTTCGAAAACCTCTACTCTCAAAAGTTTGATAACACAGAAGAAATAGACAGATTCTTAGAAGCATATGAAGTACCAAAGCTAGATCAAGAGGATATAAAACTGTTGAATAACCCAATCTCTGCTAATGAAATTGAGAATGTAATTGGGTCCTTGCCCACCAAGAAGAACCCAGGCCCAGATGGATTCACTGCAGAATTCTACAAGAAATATAAAGAAGACCTAATGCCGACACTCCTCAAACTATTCAATGAAATTGAAAGGGAAGCAATCCTTCCTAAGTCATTCCTGGAAGCAAATATTACTCTAGTACCAAAACCTGAGAAAGACCCAACTATAAAAGAGAACTATAGACCGATCTCCCTAATGAACACAGATGCAAAAATCCTCAATAAAATATTGGCAAATAGGATCCAGCAAATCATCAAGAAGATTATACACCATGACCAGGTGGGATTCATCCCAGGAATGCAAGGATGGTTCAACATACGCAAATCAATAAATGTGACCGGAGCCGCAGGAGACAGGAGACCAAACTCGAGCAGGATCAGCTCTCAAAGTTTATTGCGTACAGCGAACCGGACCTAACAAGGTCCGCCACCCTCAACGTTGGTTCCTCTTCTGCCCGTTGGGGGCAGGAACAACCTCTTATAAGGGGAAGCAGTATCCAATCACAGAGAAGCACGCCTAACAAGCTGATAGGCTAGCGTCACGGGTAACTGGGCAGACATGACAATTTGGCGGGCTTGTTCAGGCCGGGAAGAACCCGGAAGCAGGAAATGGGCGCCATCATAGGCGGCTTCCCACATCTCCCCCTTTTTTATTTATTAAAATAGGATGGTCTGTGGGTCCCTCCAAGGTGTCTATGACCTTGTTGCTGTTACACACCTAGGAGTGGGCCTACCTTGTAGGCCGAGGCATGAGAGAATGTAGAGGTCTACACCCTGCTGTGCATCACCCTGTTTTGTGCATATCCTTGCGCCAGGACCATGCTCAAGGTGAGTGGTTCATTTTTTCGCAGGGCCAGGCTTTTGTGAACCGAACCTGGATGCATATAGACATTCATTCCTGCCTTCCCCCCAACCTTTGGGGCGGACGGCACTGCAGTACCCTTGGTCTCGCATCTCAATGCCAATAATTTGACTCCGGGAGGGATCCCTGGCCTTATAGGCCATGTATATCTGAGTGGAGCCTGTCTTAGGTTGACCAGGAGGGCTTTTCCCGTCTTACCTGTCATTGGCTTGCCCACTCAGCTCTTATAGCTGATGTTCTGCAATGTGAAGGAGATACGCGGCGGCCTGCTGGCCTGATGGGCCACCTGCTGCCATTTGCATGGCTGCCATGGCTGTGATCTTAACCTGCTGCTGAGTTTGTATGAGGCGATCTAACAAGCATTTAATAACCACAAGCCCTACTAGGATAGCCATGGCAATTAGGATCCAAGTAGTCAGGTTGGGCCAGGAGAACCCCTGACTGGACCTAGTTGGATACCGTCCATATTGTCAAGTTCCTGACCGACTATGAGGGACAAATTGTGAAACTTAGGTAGGTAGGTGTCTTGCAGCCAAGCTGTCATATTTTTAACAGTGTTGGTCAAATTTGTGTGAACAGGGGTGATTAATAGGAACCCACAGAATAGAAAAGGCTCCAAACCAGACATTTTAGTTTGTAGATGGTCTCGGGCGCTGAGCGTCGGTCCCAGAAGGGTCGAGTTGACTTGTGTCCGCGGGCTTATCCTCCTGTGCTTTATCAGGAACTGGTGGGGAGTTTACTGCTCGCGTCAATCTTTCGGGGACCCACAGCGGTTCACAGCCTGGTTCCTGTGGGAAGACACAAACCGCACCTCGGGTCCAGCTAACCACTGGATCCGGGCCCATCCATTGTCCTGTAAGGACATCTTTCCATCTCACCAGCCCTTTGTCAGCCGGGGACGGGTTATTGTGCTCCATGGCAGGGGAATGATTATTGTGATTAAGGTTTAAAAAATTTATGGTAAAGAGTGCCAATGATATTCTTTCCTTTGGGCATTAGGCCATGGCCTATTCCCTCCTTTTATTTTTGTAAGACACCCTTGAGTGTCCGATGGGATAGCTCAATGATGCCTTGTCCTTGGGGGTTGTAAGGAATGCCATGTTTAAGAGTGACCTCCATTTGTTGACAAAATGTCATAAAAATTTTGCTGGTATAGGCAGGACCATTGTCTGTTTTTAGTATATTGGGCTTTCCCCAAGCAGCCCAAGCTGCAAGACAATGATTAATAGCATGGGTGGCCCTTTCTCCAGGTTCTGCCGAAGCAAACATAACCTGAGAAGCGGTGTCAACCGAAACATGTACATATTTGAGTTTTCCGAATTCTGGGATGTGTGTAACATCCATTTGCCAAATATGATTGGGGCGCAGTCCTCTTGGGTTAACACCAATAGATTGTTGAGGTGAAGAGATTACACAGACCTGCCAATGCCTCTAAAAGCGCCATGGTAAATGGCGCATTGGGCCCATAAGCTGAAACTGCGTCCTTGATGGCTTTAAGTTGTTTAATTTCTAAGGGCTCATAATATCCTCCTCCTCCCCTGCCTCCTACTTGTACCGGGAATGCATGGAGACCGGAACACTCAAAGGGAAGCCGCGACCATACCCTCTGGTGGGAGGAACGTCCTCCTCCCTCCCCAGATGGGGGCGCAGAAGGCAACCCAGGAAGTAGCTCTCCCTCTAACCAGGGCGGTGCCATAGGTTGTGGGCGCCCTCTGGCGACCACGGGTGGAGGTGGCAGCCCAGGGAGCAACTCCTCTTCCGGCCACGGCGGTGCAGTAGGGCCTGGCGCCCTGAAGGGGGCGACCATGGGTCGCGAGCTTTGGAGCCCTTGTGTTTCTCTGGAGGCCCAAAGTCAGGTGTGACTTCGGGCTCCTCCGAGCACTCGGATCGAGCTTTGTCAAGAGCCTGTCGGGCTGAGCAAAGCCCGGGGGTTTGTTCATCCGTCAGACAAGCCCTAATCAGTTCCCACAGGGGTAAAACCATGGGATCCAAGCGTCCCTCTTCTCGGGTGCATCTAAGATCCCCTCCTAACTTCTCCCATGACGGGAGGGTTAGAGAGCCCGTGGGCCAAAACCAGGGGGCAATTTCATTAACACTATCCAGAAATCTCGAAAGGGTGACCCGGTTTATGTAGATGCCTCGGGTCCGCAGCAGGACTCTTAGGGAGTCAGTGAGGGGTTTGCGAGCAGCGTTGCCCACAATGGCGAAGCGAAAGCGAAACAAATGCAAGGGGAAAAAAAAGACCGGCGTCCACCCATGTGGCGCTCAAAATCTGTTAGGTGCGTCCACCCAACCCAGGCAATCCAGTACTCACCTGTCCCGGGAACCGCTGTATCTCACGTAGCTGATCAGGGTGAAGAGAAGAGGCGCTCGGGGCCTTCCGTTGTTATTGGGCCAGGTCCTCCGTCGTACCGCAGGCGACAGCAATCGCACCTCCCGGCCGAAGAGGCACGTCGCTGAGTCTTTTACCTTTTTCCCCGTACGGGCCACCAGATGACCGGAGCCGCGGGAGACAGGAGACCAAACTCGAGCAGGATCAGCTCTCAAAGTTTATTGCGTACAGCAAACCGGACCTAACAAGGTCCGCCACCCTCAACGTTGGTTCCTCTTCTGCCCGTTGGGGGCAGGAACAACCTCTTATACGGGGAAGCAGTATCCAATCACAGAGAAGCGCGCCTAACAAGCTGATAGGCTAGCGTCACGGGTAACTGGGCAGACATGACAATTTGGCGGGCTTGTTCAGGCCGGGAAGAACCCGGAAGCAGGAAATGGGCGCCATCATAGGCGGCTTCCCACATAAATGTAATCCACCATATCAATAAAGCCAAAAATAAGAATCACATGATCATCTCTATAGATGCAGAAAAAGCCTTCGATAAGGTCCAACACTTATTCATGATAAGAACTTTACAAAAAATTGGAATAAATGGTCTTTACCTCAATATAATAAAGGCCATTTATGACAAACCAACAGCCAGCATCATACTAAATGGCCAAAAATTGAAAGCCTTTACTTTAAAATCGGGTACAAGACAAGGATGTCCTTTATCACCACTCCTATTTAATATAGTACTGGAAGTACTAGCCAGAGCAATTAGGCAAGAAAGAGAAATAAAAGGGGTAAAGATAGGAAAAGAAGAAGTTAAATTATCATTGTTTGCAGATGACATGATACTCTACATAGAAGACCCCCTAAACTCCATTGAAATACTCTTAGATACAATAAATAAATTCAGTAATGTGGCTGGATACAAAATCAATACTCAGAAATCAATAGCATTCCTATACACGAACAACAAAATTACAGAGAGGGAAATAAGAGAAACTGGACTATTCACATTAGCAAGCAAAAAAATGAAATATTTAGGAATTACTCTTACGAAAGAAGTGAAAGACTTATACAGTGAAAATTATAATACACTGAAAAAGGAAATTGAAGATGATCTCAGAAAATGGAAAGACATCCCTTGCTCATGGATAGGAAGAACAAACATTGTGAAAATGGCCATTCTCCCAAAACTGTTATACAGATTCAATGCAATCCCAATAGAAATACCATCAACATACCTTATAGATCTAGAGAAATCACTCCTAAATTTCATCTGGAACCAGAAGAGACCTAGAATCGCAAAGGCAATTCTAAGCAGCAAAGACAAAGCAGGAGGCATCACAATCCCTGACTTGAAGTTATACTACAAAGCAACAGTAGTAAAATCAACATGGTATTGGAATCAAAACAGAGCTGAAGATCAGTGGAATAGATTAGAAGATACAACCACAACTACGAACACACTCAACCACCTTATTTTTGATAAAGGAGCCAAGCAGGTTCACTGGAAGAACGACAGTCTCTTTAATAAATGGTGCTGGAAAAACTGGCTCTCCATTTGCCGAAAACTAAAGCTAGACCCATGTCTATCACCATGTACTAAATTAAAATGTAAATGGGTCAAAGATCTGAATATTAAAACAGAAACACTAAATCTATTGGAAGACAAAATAGGTAGAAACCTTGGAGACATAGGAGTAGGTAAAGAATTCATGAACAGGACTCAAACCGCACGGGAAATACTTCCCAGAATCAATAACTGGGACCACTTCTTATTAAAAAGTTTCTGCATGTCAAAAGAAATCTCCAGCATAGTGAAAAGAAAACCCACAAACTGGGAAAAGATTTTAGTGAACTCTCTCTCAGACAAGGGCCTCTTGTCTAAAACATATAAAGAATTAAAGAAACTCAGACCTCCGAAATTCAAAGATCCAATCCAAAAATGGGCATCTGAGATGAATATGCAATTCTCAGATGAAGAAATGCAAATGGCAAATAAATACATGAAAAAATGCTCATCATCATTGGTCATTAGAGAAATGCAAATTAAAACCACACTGAGATACCATCTCACTCCTGAAAGAATGGCCAGGATCAAGAAAACTGACAACAAATGCTGGAGAGGCTGTGGGGAAAAAGGAACTCTCCTGCACTGCTGGTGGGAGTGTAGACTGGTACAGCCTTTGTGGAGATCTGTCTGGAGATTTCTCAAAAAGTTGGGACTGGAAATCCCATTTATTCCAGCTATTCCACTTCTAGGCATATTCCCAGAAGAACTGAAAGCATCATACCACAGTGATATATGTGCACCTATGTTTATAGCAGCACAATTTGTAATCGCCAGATCTTGGAAACAACCCAAGTGCCCATCAACTGAGGAATGGATAAAAAAGTTGTGGTATTTCTATACAATGGAGTATTATTCAGCTATAAAGAAGGATCACATTGAGATATTTATCAATAAATGGGCACAGCTTGAGACCATACTCATAAGTGAAATAAATCAATCTCGCATGTGTGAATACCGAATAGTTTCCCTAATGTAAGTAATGATTCAAATATATAAAAATATGTGGTAATCATGATTCCCCATTAGGTGGCCTTGAAGCCTTATAAAGTTTTCACTCATTAATTAGAAAGGCTTTTTTCTGGGCTTCTTGATATGAAAATATTTGAAGCTAGAGTATATGAAGTTTTACCCAAATATTTCAAGGAAAAAGACACTATGGTAACTACTATTAAGTCAGGTTATAAGGTGGTGAAGTACTAGGTTATTGAAACAGTCATGCTGTGACCTCTATTGTTATATTGTTATGTCCTGTTTTATCTCAATCTCCCCCCTATTGTTTCAAAAAAAATTATTTAGTCATTTCTTATGTTTGTCTTAATTAAAGAAAAAATTCAAAAAAATTAGGATATATAAATAGTAACTCTTTTCGATTTCCTATTAACTTGTTTTGAAGTCCTGTAGTACTCCCACGATCTTGTTTTGACTGATTAGACTCTGTTCCATTCTATATGATAGTATCAAGTTTGAAGACATAGGCAACTACTTTGAAGACAATAAGATTCACTAAGATACCCATTCTGGTTTGACTATTGTCTTCTTTGGAAGTCCTGTAATGTTTACAATGCCTAAGTTTTATTGGTCTTGTTCTCTACTGTTTTGTCCAACTTTATAATATCTAATAAGATAGACAATTCTTTTTAAGGAAACAAGGGACAACGTTGATAACCATTGTTGATAAACTTGTACTCTGTTCTACACCACGTGCTACGTCTATCCTTGGTTTTGACTGACAGCTTTGTTTTGCCATATTTGACTGTATTCTTCCCCCCCCCCCAAAGAAAGTAATAAGCACTAAGGAGTAATAAAATCCAAGATGTGTAAATTTTGTTGTAAAAAAGAGAGGGAAAAAAAAAAAAGAAAAGGAGCTCTAACGGATATAACAGCAAGTGTGTTTGGGGGTGTTAAATAGCTGACTTTATCAATGTTTTTGGAACATTGAACACAGCTGTTTGCAGTCTCCCTGTTTGAATGTCCACCTTGTGTTCTTTGATACTGTGATTTGAGGAACTATTTTCAAGAAAATAGTGTGTAATCTACTAGCAGGTAATTTCTTACTGTTATGGTTTTTTGTTTTGTTTTGTTTTGTAGTTCTGTATTGCGTGTACCCTTACGCCGCTTTGGTTTGTTTTGTGTTTTTCTCTTTTTCCTCTTAAATAAAAAAAAATGCATAAACTCAGGAGATTGGATTAAAAGTGAAACAGAGACAAAATGCCCCTTGGTATACTTTTTCTTGTATAAAATCTTCGATCTCAGCTTCTGTTTGATGCTAGCAGCAGATTGGTTATAGCAAAGTGTAGAGGGAGGACAAATGTGCTTCAGCCTTGAAAACCAAGGGACAAGGGGCACCCAGGACAAATGAAGCCACACAATTAACAAATGCATCAGATGTAGTGATATACCCTTGCCCTTCACCAGGTCTCATCTCCAGTCATCTTGAAACAGCTTCCTTCCTTCAGACCATGTTCTTCAACGCAAAGGGAATGCAAACTTTCCATGAGCTAACCCTTTGCCTCACTTTCAGATCCTCCAAGGGAAGCAAGCTTTACCAGCACAAGGAACACTTTAGAGAAAGGAGGTCTCTCATCCAAAAGCTGTTCTCTGCCAAATGTCTCCTATTGTTGCTCAGGTGAAGAGCAAGCATATAAGCTGAGATCAAGGGTTTGATCTTAGAAAGAAATTCCCAGGAGTATTTTGGCCTACATTTCTAGTAAGCCCAGGATCTTTTTCAATCAAATCTACAAAGCCAGGTAAATCCATTGATTTCCCTAGTGATGACTAAAAGACTCTAAAAGAAGAAAATGTTGACTGTACACATTTTAGAGAGAATTTCTATAATATGGTTTAAACAATAGAGGTTAAACTAATCTGTCTAAAAAAACCAGGAGTTCAGGATGCTCACTCCTATTCTTATTCAGTGTGAGGGTATGTAATCTTTATGAATCATACAGTGTTTGCTATAAAGATTAACTCACATGAGCTGCAGGAGTTCTGGGATAAAGTGCATGAGAAATGATGATAGGGAATATCTTGACTTGTATTCTAGCTACATGGTCAAAGTACTAGCAAGAAATAATTTATCCCAAGTAAGCCCAGTGAAGAAATAATGAGTTACTGAAATTGGCTACAACTAAATGAATAAACAAAGAACATCGAGGCACCCAGAGGACACAAAGAGCTGGGAGCTACTATCAGCCCAAGGAATAAACAGGCAAAGGGGAGGAAGCAGCATTTTCTGAGGCAGGGGCCCTCTGCCAGGAGAGAATATGGGTGCAGAGAGACATAGCTGCTGGGCACTGGGCACGAAGGAAGCAAGAAAGTTATATCCTCCCCCATCTTTCTTTCATTCTTTGATTGCTGGCTGAAACCGCCCATTAGCCAAATCTAACTGGAAGCCATAAAAAATGGGAATCCTAGGTGATGGCAGGGAAGGAGCACAGAACAAGCAGAGATTAGAGGGAAATATATCTGGAAGAACTAAGGGAGATTAACCAGATCACTATTAGGAGGGCCAGTTTCAGATCAGATTCTACAAAGAATAACTCTTAGCAGCAGGCGCTGAGCAAGGCAAAACCCAGCCCTTTGCTCCAGAAGCACAAAATAGAAGACAAGATACAAATCTTAGTGTTCTGTAAACACACACACAGACACACACACACACACACACACACACACACACACACACACACACACGTACACATGCTCATGCACACCCAGAGAGAGAGAGCGAGCGAGTGTGTGCATTGAGTGAAATTTCCATAATGAAACAAGAAGAATTTATAAAAGTTAATCTTGCAAATATTAGAGATTTCAGTGTTATTTTTATGCCATTCCTCAGAAGCTGACCCAGAAGATTAGTAAAATTTTTCTGGAGAATCAAAGCCACAGACGAGACTCAGAGGTTCCCAAATGAAATGGAAAACAAACTCAGCCATATTAAGTTATCTTGGACAAAGGGGTCAAATACACTGGAGGGAAGATATTTTTTATGACAAATAGTGCTGGGAAAACTGGTTGTATACATGGAGAGGACTGAATCTAAATTATATCTATCACCATGTACCATAATGAAAATCAAAGTGCATCAAAGAGCTAGATTTTAAAGCAGAAACATTTAATAGGCTGGTGGACAAAATTGGTAAAACTTTGGAAGACAGGCACAGGAAAGGACTTTCTAAACAGAACTCCAATTTCACAAGATATTTCTAGAATCAGTACATGGAAATATATATATATATATATATATATATATATATATATATATATATATAAAGTTAAAAAGCTTCTGCCCAGCGCAGAAAACAACTAACAGAGTGTACCAACAACCTATGGAATGGGAAGAGTATTTTATTAGCTATTCCTCTGACAAAGGATTAATATCTAGAATATACAGAAAACTCAAAAAACAGACTCCAGAAATGAAGTACACATGGATAATAAACACATAAGTACTGTTCAAAACCACTGTCTACTAAGTAGTTACAAATACAAACAACACTGAGTTTCCATCTTACTCCAGGAAGAATGACCATTATGAAGAAATGAAATAATAACAAATGATGAAAAGGTTGTAGGGGAAAAAGTCCTTCTACATTGTTGATGGAAATGTAGTCAAATACAGCCACTGTAGAAATCACTATGGACTTTCCTTATAAATTGAAATTAAAGATTCCATTTAATCCAGCTAGTCTCCTTCTAGATATCTTCCCACAAGTGTTAAAATCATCATATTGTAGGGATATAAACATACCCATGTCTATATCAGCACAATTCATAATAGTTAAATCTTGAAACAGCTTATATATCCATCAACAGACAAAAATGGATAAAGAAAAATGTGGTATCTATATATAATAGACTAATATTCTGCCATAAATAAGGACAAACTTGAGTCATTCATAGGAAAGCAGTTACAGCTTGAGATGACATTATGTGAAATAAATCAGACACATAAGCTTGAAGATTGTATAAATTCTCTTTATAGGAGAAACCCAAAATATAAATGATTTAAAGAGCAAAAAGGAAAAGATAGACATTCAGAAAGAGGGAGACAGTTAAATAGTACATAGGGAAGAGATCTTGAGATGGAAGGAGGCTTGAGATGGAAAGGGAGAGGAAGAGGAATAAAAAGAATTAAGATACATTATTTACATGCACTTATACTCAACAGTGAATGTAACTGTTATGCATTAAGAAAAAAAGTTTAAAGTTCTAATCTTGAAAAGTGATTGTAGTATTGCTTATTTCAATGGTTTAAATGAAAAATAATTTTCACTTAAGATTTTGTACTTATGAACCAGAACTAATTACGTTTTGTATCCTGCCAAAAATAGAAATTCAGATTTAAAGACAAAACAAAAACTAATAAAGAAGCAAGAATGAAAATGGGAAGGAAAAAAAAAAACAAGAACTAAAGGAAATCCAGAACAAATCCTCAGGCTGCTGCTGTAGCACAGAACCTTGGGAAGCATCCACCCAGCTCCTTCCTTTACGATGTAGTCATAATCTGATCACGGTCAGTCAACACAGTCCCCCACCTGCAATGACATCCTATCCCTTGCCAATTGCTTGCATCGGAGCCTTGAGAGCTGTGGATCCAGGTGCTCTCTGGACCCACTTCCTGGCTGCAAGCCTACTTTCCAGCGTGGCTTACCACAGACCTTTGTCTCCGTCCCAAGATTTTTCCATTCAATTAACTGGAGGAAGACGATGTGGTGTAGTTGGCCCTGCAACCAGATCCCCACCAGGGACCTTTGACTCCTGCATCCTTCACCGCCAGGCAAAGCTTGTGGTTGTCTCCATGTTCTTTCCATGGGCCTTTTCTAGTGCATCTGCAGGAGCTCTCTGACCTAGGTGCCACTTCATGACCTCCACCTACAGTTCTTTATCCCTGTCCCAGGAGCTCTGCCCTCAGACCCTTGGGGCTTTGTGAACCCTCAGGCTCTACACATGGCCTCTTTTATCTGTGCAGGATGGGGTACTTTGGTCCGGATTTCATGCTGTCTCAGATCTTGCCGATATTTGGAAAAAGCAATAGGAGGGCACCCGGCCTGGCCTGGGTTGGCTGGATCTTCCTCTTCCCCCTCATGCTTCCAAAGATGCCACCTCCAGTTCTCTGTCAGTGAATTTGGCATTGCCTATGGCTCATTGTGTTCAGCCACTCTCTGCCTAGGGCAGGGATCTTCCCTTGTTGGAACCAAACAGTGCCCAGTGGGTTGCATGCTGTGGTGACACCGTCCCTAGGGTCTTGGCAGGTGATGCATAGGGTTACCTATCCTAGTGCTGCTTGTGCTCCCTCTCTCCACAGTGTTTCACATTTCACTGATTGAGGTCAGGCTTCAGCAGCACTGCTCCTTCCCTTGGGATGTTAGGATGGCTCCCAAGATGGCACGTTTGCTGGGGAGAGTCTGTGGCAGGAGCTGAGGACCGGCTGCAGCCCCACTTCTTTCTCAGTAATGCTGGTATTTGATTTGCCTAGTTGGTTTGCCCTTAAGGTGGATTCTTCACTTTTGAGTGTGTTTGCCTCACCTGTTTCTGAAGACTGTGTTATCTAGTGGCTCTCTTGGGAGTTTCTCTTGAGTACCTCTGCCTCTATTTGGCCATGTTGTGATCTAAGAGTTTTTGTGTTTTTTTTTTTTTTTGAAAGAAAATCAAAAGAATTTCAGCTAGACTAAGAAAAATGTCTGATTTATACATAAATTATAAAATTATAAATACATTAAAATGGATGCAAGAAGCATACAAAGAATAAAAAGGAATTACAGTGAACAACCAACTAAGATATGCCAACCATGTGGGCAACGTAGTTGAAATGGATAAATCCCTAGAAACAAAACATACCAAGAATGAATTATGAAGAAAGAGAAAACCTGAACAGATATACCTGGATGAGGACAAAGATTGAATCAGGATTCAAAAAATTTTTAGGGACCGAAAAGCCTAGGACCAGAGGTTTTCCTTGCTGAATTCCACCAAATATTAAAAAGAAGAATATTTTTCAAATGCTTCCAGAAATGTTAGAAAGGAGGGAACACTTCCAAACACATTTTATGAGGCCAGAATTATAATACCAGGTAAGAAAAAATTACAGGCAAAAATCGTCAACAAATTACTAACAAACTTAATTTAAATCAGAGATGTGGCCTGTGCTATAATCTCAGCCCTCTGGGAGCTGAGGCAAGAGCATTACAAGTTCAAGCCCAGCCTGATAAGTTTAGTATTTTCCACTTTTTCTCAGCAAGCTAGTCAATAAACCTGAGGCTCCACTCTAACAGACAAAAGATAAAAGTCATAAGAAGTGGAAAATACAGTTTAGTAATTTAACAAGCTCCTGTCTCACAAAATAATTGTTTAAAGAGCTAGTGATACAGCTCAGTTTGAAGGCCCTGGGTTCAACCCCTAGCACCTGTTCACTTCCCAAAAAACTTCAACAGCATATTAAAAGACATATACTATATTTTGTTTATAAATAAAAACATTTTTAAAAGTCTTACATCATAAACAGATGGCATTTATTCCTGGGATGTGAGGTTGTTTAAGCAGGCTAATTTTCTACACCATGGCACCAAAAGAAGTACTTAAGAAAATATTAACAAAGAGGTTTTAAAAACTCTATATGCAAAAGATCTATAAAAGAATCATATAGGAAATGAAAGATATCCTGTGCCTATGAGTTGAAAGACAGAACATTACCTAAAAGTCCTAAATAGAGCAGATGAAACCTCCATCAAAATTCCAATGACATTTTCCACAAAAATAGAGAAAGCATTCCTAAAAGTCATATAAAACAACAAGAGATCCTAAATAGTCAAAGGAATCCTTGGAAGAAAGAACAAGGTTAGAGTTACCACACTTCGTGATTCAAACTCCTATTATAAGGCCATCATAATAAAAATCATATGCTAATGGCATAAAAATAGACCCTTAGAACAATGGAAAAGGATTGTTCAAAAATCACCCATAGAATAAACAGTGAAATATAATGACTGAATGTGTCCTGGGAGTACGCTGTGAATAAAGGATAGTTTCCAGGGCAAATGATTTCTGATTTGTTTCATGATTTTTGAAAACTATATATGTACACAGAAAACAAAAAGTGGACCCTACACTTAAACAACACACAAAACTAAACTCAATAACATTTGCATTTGAATGTAATACCTAAATCTGTAAAGCTCCTGGAAAGAAACATAAGGAATAAGACCCTGACATTGGTTTTAATGATTGTCTGGCCATGACACCAGGAGTTGCAACCTAAATGTCCTCAATGGATGAATGAGTAAAGAAGTGTGATGTTTACGCCCAAGGTAATTACAATGCAGTGCATGTTATTCAGCTGTAGCAAAGAACGGAAGCCTGCCGCTTGTGATACATGGCTGAACCTAGAGGACAATATGCTATATGAAATGAACCAGGACCATTCCGTGGGGAAACAATAGTCTTTTCAATAAGGATGCTGGACAATTGGTGCAAACAAAAGGGTAAAGTTGTTCTCTTACATAAATGGCACTCAAAAATTTACTCAAAGTGTATCAGAGATGTAAATGTAAGAAAAAAAGCTACAAAAGTTTCAGAAAAAATGTAAGACTTTCTTTTAATTTGGGTTTTACAATGGACTTTTAAGTAATTAAAGTATAAGCTACAAAATAAAGTAGATAAATTGAATTTTGTTAAAATTAAAATGCCTCAAAAGACAGCACCAGGAAAGTGAAAATCTACCTAATTAGACAAAATATTTATAAATATATATCTAATAAGGAATTAACATGCAGAATTGATAAAGAGCTTATACAACCCAACAACAATAAAAGAAAAACAACAATAAAAGAAAAACAACCCAATCATTTAAATGGACAATGACACTCCTCCAAAGGAGGTTACACATAGCCAGTGACACACAAAGGGATGGAAACCAACATCTTTGGTCATTAGGGAAAGGCAAATACCAACCACAAAACAATAATACCTCACATTCATCTAGAGATGGAGCCAATAAAAAATGCAGAGAATAACAATGTTTGGTGAGGAAGTGAAAAAACTAGAACTACTTCTCATATGGTGACAATATGAGTGTAACATGGTACAGCTGTGGAGGAAAGTGGCTGTTATTCAAAGTTGTGAAGTTGTCATTAGCTCTACCTGTTCCACTCTTAAATATACACCAAAAGGAAATGCAAGCATGTGATCACACAGCTATTGTATTTATAATGAATTATTGATATTATACACAAAAAGTAGAAGCCAAAAACAGTGATCCAAGCCTGTAGATCAAGCACTCAGGAAACTGGAGTACAGGATGGCCTGAGCCCAGGTATTCAAGAACAGCCTAAGTAACACTGTGATACCTTTTCTACAAAGTGTTTTCTCAAGAGGCTTGGTAAAATAGCTGAGTGGCATAGCACTTGCCTAGCATGTTCAAGGCTCTGAGTTCCATCTCTATCACCTTGAGGAGAGAAGGGGAGGGGAGAGGGGGGAGGAGAAAAGGGGGAAGAAAGAAGAAAGGACGGAAAAAAGCAAGAAAGCAAGCAAGCCAGCAAGAAAGAAAGAAAGAAAGAAAGAAAGAAAGAAAGAAAGAAAGAAAGAAAGAAGGAAGGAAGGAAGGAAGGAAGGAAGGAAGGAAAGAAAGAAAGAAAGAAAGAAAGAAAGAAAGAAAGAAAGAAAGAAAGAAAGAAAGAAGAAAAAGAAAGGAAGAGAAAAAGAAGGAAAGAAAAATAAGTAAGAACCATCCAGTTGTCTATTAACTGATGAATAAATAAAATGTGATGTATTCTTACTAATGGAATGTTATTTGGGCACAGTAAAATTTTAAAATTAAGCAGTACAGTCTATAACATGGATGAACCTTGAAAGCATTATTCTTACTTAAAGAGACCAGATACAAAAGGCATGTATAGTGATACCTCAGTTCATGTAGTTAATTCTTTCCACAATTCTGGTCACAAACAGAATTGGATAGGAACACAATCAAATTCAATGGTTAGGTTCAGTGTTGACCTTATGGGAAAATTATTTCAGTTTGCTACCAGAATTGTGAAAGGAATTAAGCCCATCAACTAAAGCACCACTGTATTTATACTCAAAATACAAAACCCATAGGGACAGAAAGCGTATGAATGGTACCAGGGTTGGCAGAAGGAAGCTGTGGAATGTGATTGCTTACCAGGTACAGTTTCTCCTCAGGCTGATGAAAGTGTTCCAGAATTAAACAGCGATAATGATGGTGCAGTGTTATGATTGTACTAAAAACTGCTGAGTGTTATGAATGAAATGATTAAATCATGAATGACTACAATGGTTATGTAAATTTTGTCGATATCTATGAAAATCAAGTACCATATAAAGCTTTTCTCTTTCATGTACATATTGAGCTCTCTGCAGACTACAGGTTCTGATCATTGTTTTATGAGAAGAGATTGACTCTTAATAGCTTGTGATTCATTTTCTTACCCAGTAAACAAATGCTATTTTCCTTTTATCTACTAAGAAACTCAAATAAAGGCTACAAATTGGCACCAAATCCCTCCTCCAATTCATGTCAATGTTTTAAACAGTATCTTTGCTATGGAAGCTAGAGGTCAACTGTCCACAGGCTCAATAGCAGCCCAAGTAGCTGTCTGTGTGATTCACCATTTCCCTTGGTTTTTGACTTGCAGTGTTTGAACAAATGACTAAAATGAAAGGCTCCAGAAAGGTTGCTGACTAATGTGCCCTTTATTGTTAGAAACATAATTAAATAACGCTCTGACTAATCACTTTCTTTGGAGATGAGACACAGATGATATTAGAGTATCTTATACAGTTGGAAAGTCATCTCATTGATATTTTTTAATTATCACAGCTAGCTGGCACCACAGTCTCTTCTGGAAGTTTTTGTTGTATTTACAGAAATTGAACTGCAAATGAAGTTGTGAAGCTCTCCCCTCTTATGGGTTGTCCAAAGACTATTAAACAAAATAGAATTTAAAAGCAGCATGGAGTTATAAATAGCCTGCTGTTTGGTATATCTTGTCAATCTGTTACCACTTATATATTTTCTCTAACAGCTCTCTAATTAGCACTCACTTTTGCTGCTACTGCTCCTAAAATGTTTACGTTGAAAGTTACAAATTACTGTCTAATTATACTGGCTACTTTGTTTTGCATAAAGTATAAATAAAATCCCATTCATGCTATAAAAAATATGTGCTGTCATCACTTTTTCTATAGAATAACTAATAAAGTTTGCCAGCTTTACGTCGAATATCAGCAATGAGCAACTTTAATTAAATCTGGTAGTATAAGAATTCATGACTTTACTTCCTTTAGGAGTGAATCATTTGCAAGTATGACAAGTTTGTATAAATAGAATTAAAAGATATAATCCCAGTAGAAAAGCAAACTCAGCCTCTGAACTTTAAATTCTTGGGAAAATTGTTTTCAAAAGCTTTGGGGGCCTCATCCATTGCTGTGTGTCTGGAATTCATTGCTGGGGAAGGTCAGAGCAGGAGAGAAACACACAAACACACAGTCAAACAAAAACAGTGTTCCTTATAAAACTCACTTCCTGCTGGATCCATTTAATTTTTTTTGATTCCATGATGTCTTCCTTTTGCAATAAGCAAAAATATTCCTCGACAGCAATGATTCTGTCAGCCAGGAGTCACCTAAACTCTCCTGCTGTTTACACAGATACTGTATAGATTATGTTATTTGTTCAAACTATTCGCTGCTCCTGTTGCCAAAGGGAGAATTATAATAGGATTACACAGTTCACTCCACTGACAACAGACTTGGCTTTGTGACTTGCTTTGACTAATGGAGTATCCGTGGCCACTTTTTCACTTTTGTATGATACTGGAGATTGAACTGGAATTTTGGCACTGAGCCATATCCCTAGCAATTTTAACATGTATATTTTGAGACAGAGATTCACTAAGTCACTAAATTGTCCACGCTGGGCTTGAATTTACTATCCTCCTGCCTCAGTTTCCTAGAGTTCTGGAATGCCAGGCACACACGCCTGAGTAGCTGCTTCTGAATAAAGATTTTGGAGCTATCACATCAATGGTTATGCCTTATGAAACAACACACAGAGGTTACTCCTTCTAATGTGACTAGAATGAACATGAAATGGAACAAAACCACAATTGGCATGAATTTGCAATGAATTAAAATTTGAAGGTCATTTGTTACTACAGCATAACTTTTTTTCTAATGACTAATTGACTTAATTACCATGTGCTATTTAGTAGTTAGTAGTATTTAGTAATGACTAAATATCCAATGAGCATTGAGAAAACATACTAATGGATGAAATGAAAACTATAAAAATTATTATTTAGGTTATATCTGCATTTTGAAATGCAAGTTGTATGTGTAATGGGAAGCTGTTTCACATGATGTTGAGGCCAGCTGTGTCTTCTGGACACAGGGCCCACACCTCCATATTTTATAAAAGTCAAGGCCATGAAATACCTACATAATCCCTGATTACCGGAAACTGGACTGTCACATGTCTACTTGCTAGTTCCCTTCATAACGCAGTCAGTGGTGGAGGTCATTCCCCATCATCTTGCCCAAGACTCCCCCCTATATCTCTATGGAAGCAAAATGCTGCCCCATATTTTCAGCGTATTTCACAGAGGCTTTTATGGTGGAGACAGGGCTCCATTGTATTGGAGTAGCAGCTCCAATACAGCTGCACAATAAGGGT
Organism: Cavia porcellus; assembly: GCF_034190915.1. Lineage (NCBI taxonomy): Eukaryota > Metazoa > Chordata > Mammalia > Rodentia > Caviidae > Cavia > Cavia porcellus. The sequence continues at coordinate 43,275,186 of NW_026947490.1, forward strand.
CATATGAATTTGGAAAATAACCAAGGAACAATACAAAGTGTACCTGCCTCCCACATAAACAGTCTCTGGGTTCAGCCTCAACACACACAATGTTGGATCTGCTTATATGCTAATGATCAGCTGTTCTTATAAAGCACGTAAAATATTAACATTCCATATAAAATTTCAAATTGTGTTTTCCCTAGCAATCTTCTAAAAGTATGGCATATTGTGGAAATTATTCAATCTGGTCTGTAAATGCTGGCCAACATTACATGTGGTAGAGTTTTGCTGGAAGATTAAACTTCATAAATGATATTATTTCACATATTCCAAGTCCTCCACACAAGCCATAACTAAGACCAACTTCTCGTGAAACCAAAAGCCCTGAGCGAAGCAAAGCATTTATTGAAACTGCCTTTCTGGTTGGAGGAGTCTCATTTAGTATTCTCTGCTTCAATGAACCTAAAATTTTAAAAAATGGAGGAGTCCCTTCTTGTTCTCTCTGGTGGCAGAATGAATACACAGAACCTGCTTTCTTCCACCACTGAATGTAAACATGTTTAAGTATTTCACAAGAAAGGGGCATCAGTTTTTTCTATCCAAACTGTGCAGCTTAACTTTTAGCACTATATTCCTGACAGGATAATAAGTCACTAACAAGCCTGGCCAACAGAAACTTGAAAGCCAAGGTTTCCATAATGAAGAGGAAATTGAATTTGAGGTGCCCATAAAGTACCTGAACAGTTAAATTTCCCCTTGGGAAGGCATGAAGCTTTCCCTTCCCCTTCAACAGTACCATGAGTGCTGCTCTGCCCAGTCCGTACCAGGTGCTGCAGGCAGAGCAAGGGGCCAAGCTGACCCGATCCCTGACATCACAGAACGTCCAGTTGAGTTAGAGCAAGAGGCAAGTAAAGAAAGCTTCATAATGATGAGTAAAGATTATTATGAAGAGCCACTCTTAATCTAGTCTGCAAGAGTAGGCCAGGAGAAAGATGTCCTGGAGCAATAAAGACTAAACTAAAACATGAAAATCCCATACAAGGGAGTTAAGAATAAGGAAAAAAAAGAAACTTTCAGAAAGATCAGGTACAGTGGCCTAGAGCAGAGAACAAAGATGGAAACTTGAGAAACTGAGAAGGATTGACTGGTGGAATAAGAATCCAAAGAGAGAAACAGTAGGAACTGAGGCTGGAGAGCAACAGAAAGTCAAAATGACCAAATACTGGGACTTCATGGGGGCAATAGAGAAGCATTGAAAGAGTTAACAAGTCAGATTCATATGCTTAGTATTACTTTGACTACAAAGGGAGGGACACTAATAGTGGATCTGAGAAGTCCAATTAGGATGCTCTACTGGTCTTTTATTGCTGTGTGAAATAGTATTCAAAACTTGGCACTTCAAAACATTTATCCAACAGTTTCTGCAAATCAGTAAACTAGGGTGTAATACACTGGTTCCTCTGATTCAGTCACAGTCAATGCTTCAGAGCATCATCCAGGACAATGGATATCTCAAGGCTCATCTGCAAAATAAATTTGTTTCTAGGGTCAGTAGTACCTGTTTCCAGTCATTAGACTGAAGGTCTCAATATGATACTGACTGCTGATCAGAAGCCCTCTGGGAAGCTCACCACACAGCTGAATGCTTCATCAGAGTGAGCAAGCAGAAAAAGCCAGGGGAGGGAGAGAGAGAGAGAGAGAGAGAGAGAGAGAGAGAGAGACAGAGAGAGACAGAGACAGAGACAGAGAGACAGAGACAGACAAAGAGACAGAGAGAGACAGAGAGAGACAGAGAGAGAGACATAGAGAAAGAGAGAGAGAGAAAGAGGCCAAATTAAAGAGAAGTTTCAATCTTTTATAGCCTAGTCTTGGAAGTAGCATCATATCACTTTTGCCATGTCACACTGATTAAAAATAAGCCACTAAAAACTAGATCCATGTCTATAACCACGCACTAAAGTCAAAATGGATCAAAGATCTAAATATTGAGACAGAAACACTAAATTTACTTAAAGACAAAGTAGGTAGAAATCTTGACGACATAGGGGTAGGCTGAAAATTTATGAACAAAAATCAAACTGCATGGGAAATGCTTCAAAGAAACCACAACTGGGATCCCATCTTATTAAAAAACTTTCTCATATCAAGAGAAAGCACCAACAGAGTATAAAGAAAACCCATGAATTGGAAAAAAATTTAGCCAACTGTCCTTCCAACAAAGAACTTTTGTCTAGAACATATAAAGAATTTTTAAAAATCAGATCTTCCAGATTTAAAGATCAATCCAAAAATGGGCATCTGAGATGAATGCACACTTCTCAGATGAAGAAATTCAAATGGTAAAGTATATATGAAAAAAATGTTCAGCATCATTAGTGATTCAAGAAGTGCAAACTAAAATAACGGTGAGACTCTACCTCACACCATATAGAATGGCTATCAACCAAAAAAATCATATACTAGCAAATGCTGGCAGAGCTGTGGAGAAAAAAGAAATCCTTCTCCACTGTTGGTGGAAATGTAGATTGGTGCAACCACTAGGGAAATCAGTGTGGAAATTCCTCAGAAAGGATTAAAGGTCCCATTTGACCCAGCTATTTCCCTTTTGAGTATCTTTCCAGAAGAATTTAAAACATCATAAAACAGCTCTATTTATGCACCCATGTTTATAGCAGCACAATTTGTAATAGCTAAATCTTGGAAACAATCCAAATGCCTATAAACCAAGAAATGGATAGAAAAGAGGTGGTATTTTTATAGCATGGAGTACTACTTAGTTATAAAGAAGGATAAACTCAAGGATATTATACATAAATGGATGCAACTAGAGCCCATACTTATAAGTGAAATAAATCTAACTCACATGTATAAACTTCATGTTGCCTCCCTAGTGTGAGACAATGAAAGAGTAAATAAGACCGAAAAGATACAAATAGATATTGTGAAAGGGAAAAAAAACTGCTCAAAATGAAAGAATAAGAAAGAATAACTGGGATGGGGAAAGAAGAAAAGTAGGAAGTAAATATATATATATATATACATATATATATACATATAATAGCTAATTGGATGATAATATATACATATACATATGGAAATATATATATGTATATATATATATATATGATAGCTAATTGGACTACTAATTCTAATAGTTCATTAAAAGGAACAGTGCTTATATTATTTGTTCAATTTTGTATGCTTATTATCTGTTAATCTGAGCAACTATTTTGAAGATAATATGCAATATAATAACCATTGTTAATTTCTAAAATCTTGTTTTGAAATTGTGTATTGTTTTTTCAAATTCTTTTTTAAAAAAAAAACAAGCCACTAAGTCCAAGCCATCCTCAAGTAGAAGGATATCACATAAGGACATGTAGGGGCAAGGATATAGTTCAGCAGCACAGTGACTGCCTGGCAAACATGAGGTTGTGAGTTCAGTCACCAGTATCCCCCAAAACAATAGCATGGGTATGGAGAGGCAGGGATGAAAATAGACCATCATAAATACTGCTTGTATTAAAAACTACCACACCCATTCAGGAATGAGATGCTAATAGTCTATATAAGACAGAGGCAGTAGAAATTGAGATTTAGATTAATATGATATTTAGATAGTACAGTTAATAAGATTTGGTGTTAAGAAAAGATAGAAGTCTCACATTTTTACTTAAACAATGGAAGAAGAGTGCTGCTTTTTTCTGAGATATAATCATTAGAAAGCAAATAAAATATTAGAATATTAGAGAAGATATTATATGAGTCTTGCTTTGTACACACTGACATTGAAATACCTGTGAAACATCAAAGCAGAGTTGTCAATGAATTTGTCTTTCAAGGTCTTACTGGAAGTACAAAATTTGAGGTCCTCCTCAGATGTCCAACTTTAGGTGAAAAAAAATTTTTTTTAATGAGGGCATATATTATTTCAGACCAACTCATTTGCTGATCTGGCATTTGCTCATCCGTGGATGAATGGATAATGGATGGCCCTTCTGAACCCCAAATGGGAAGACCTTAGCAATACATTCCACCCCATGACTATCTACTCTGTAATTATCAAATCAGGAAAAGTAAGGACTTAACCTAGCAAAAGTTTCTGGTTGCACTATATTGAGATTGCAAAAATCCCTGTCTTCACTTGGGATTTAATACATTAGATATGATAAGAGCTATCTAGCTCGTATCTAAGCCAAATTTTAAGTTTCATCAAGAATCATCAAGCAGCTGAAAAGCGAAAGACTCAGAGGACAGCTTCTATTTTCAGATATCTCTGCCTGTAGGAAGGGCCAGTGTGGGCTCAGAAAGTTAGCATTTGAAAAGCAGAGGTTGCCTCCCTGCAGAGATACACAAAGATCTTTCCAGATGGATTGATTTGGGGATATGAAGTCTGGTGCTCATGAAATGCAAGCACATGGCAGGAATCAGTAAACTGTACTTTAGTTTTATTGTTCAATAACACCTCTTTATTACAGCCTCCCCTGAACATTCATGAGATGTAACTCTGAAACTTTGTCTTATGTCAAAGACAAAAGAGGGCTCAATTCTTTGAAAAATCTCATGAGAAAACAGGTAAGATTATCTTGAGCACATAATTCAAATCTAGTAAATCCAGACTTTATGTAGATAGATGATGAAAAGAAATGGATACAGAGTGTTGAAAATGAAGAAGATCCTGGAGGCCATTCGCTTTCAAGATGATAACCAGACACAAAGGGCCAACATTCTTTGACCACACTGCTGGTTTTTCAGAAATTGAACAAAATAAGAAATATCCTTCATTCCTATTAATATTACCAAACAACTTCCTTTTGGAAGCATGTTGTAGGCATACCTTACTAAGGAGAATTGTAGCAAAATTGTCAAGACAAAACTAAAATTGCAATAATTTCTTCAACTAGGGAAAATCAGCAAGGCATGATGGACTGACTGCTAACTAATTTGCTAGGTACAGTCATTAACTCATAACAACAGGCAGTCATACCTGCTGAAAGTCTGACCAATGATATGAGTCAGGTCCTAATATTCTGTAAAAATAGCATAGCATTAATCACTATTTATTTAGCTGTTAAAATATTAAATATCTGTTGAACATTTACTATGGATCAGAGACAACTCTAAGCAATTTACATTTCACTTCACAATGAGCCCAAGAGATGGGGTTTTGTGCACATAGACCAAGAGATAAAATATTCTGCCCAAGGTCATAGAAAATGAAAATAGGGAACTTATTATGGGATGTGGAGTCTCAGAATTCACAGCACTTCATCATGACCTTTATGTTCTAATGTCCTAACATTAGCTTTTATCTTGTGATGAAAATAATATTTTTCATGAGCTTGGCAGAGAAAAAGAAGCTTGTTCTTGAAAAAGAAAGAAGCATGATGTTCAAAGCACAGTTCTCCTGTGTCATAAGACTGAATAGGCTGACAGCACTTGGGATGTTTACTTTGTGAGTCAGAAACTGAAGGCAAGGCATCCAGCATTCAAGGTCTTGGCAAAAGAATCCTTACTGCATGAGTCTCCTTGAGTGAAATGTGCAAAGATCTTTAAAGAATTCATCTGAAGCAACATCAAGCCTGAAACTCGACCAAACTTAGCTGGGTTATATCAGATCTCTGACTCAATGCTGTTCATAGCTCAGTGTGCTCTTTGAGGTGGGGACAAGAAGCTTCCCATTTTACAGATATAAAATTGGTACACTGAGAGAAAAAATTATGAGCCAAAAGTTACACACCAAGTAAGGTTTGGTATGCAACTCAAAGCAGGATATGAATGATTCACAGCCTACTTTCTCTCAAGCAGATGTTGCTATATGGAGGGCAAGATAACTATTTTCAATATATAAGTTGGATTTCATTGCTATGCATAACCAAGCAGCACAGAAATGTGGCTTACAAGAAAACTAAGTCATTGCAAGAAGAAGTATCCATTTATCGTGTTCTTTAAGAACAGAAAGAGAGATCACAGCCGTATCATGAGGGTTCTATCGCTAAAAGAATCAGGTTCAGGCTGCTGACCTTCTGCTGAGACTATTGAAAAAGGGTTCTTGAGGGATGCTGGCACCTATAAGTGACGCAATTAAAGATCTCACCAATCTCAGAAATATATGATTGATGTGACTCAAACTCCTGCTCCTTTAATTCATGGGGGCTTTGCTATTTGTGCTCTACATTTCTCACAACAAAACCAAGAAACAATGCACACTGGAAACACAAGACTAATCACAATTTTTTTCCTACCCATCATGTTCAACAGAATTAGAGCTAAAGATAGATGATATGAAAAATGCAAAGATTAAGCTTCAGGGTTGGAATCTCTAAGGAGGTCGGACCAGCCTAAAATGGGTAAGAGTCATTTTTAAACGTAGAGGAGTTGTTTCATTTTTCGTCAGTCATCCAGGTGATCTGTGTGTCAGAGATAGACATACCAGACTGTGGGCAGTCTGTTTCAACCTGTATGTGCTTGGCTTGGGTTTCAGGTTTGGTGTTGCTTTAGATGAAGTCCTTTAAAGATCTTTGCACATTTCACTCAAGGAGACTCATGCAATAAGGATTCTTTTGCCAAGACCCTGAATGCTGGACGCTTCGCCTTCAGTTCCTGACCCACAAGGTAAACATCCCAAGTGCTGTCAGCCTATTCAGTCTTATTCACAGGAGAACTGTGTTTTGAACATCATGCTTCTTTCTTTTTCAAGAACAAGCTTCTTTTTGCCTGCCAAACTGAAGAGAAAGACTTATTTTCAACAATAGACAAAAGCAGAAAATAAAAGTATTTGACGACTTCCATGTGTTCGCCTCAGTCAGTCTCTTTCTCTTTGTCACTGTGCAGGTGGAACAGGAGAAATAACAACAGACTCCAGAGAAAGATATAATTCTCAGAGAAAAATTGAGGCCCATAGATGCAGTTCTCTCATCTTCTAGCTAACAGTCCATAAACCTTGCTGCCTGTTATGGTTTGTTTCTAGATGCATCCTGCCAAAGCCTCATGATAGTCATAGGTAGGACTTTGAAGAAGTGGCTGGAAAAAAGTGTTGATGCTAGGCTTCAAGGGGTGACGCTGTGATTGATTCAGTGTAATGCTAGGATTAAGGGTGTGAAAAGGGCGGATAAAATATAAGCGACAAAAAGAGAGATGCCATTGTTGCTGCTTGTCACTTACACACTTTTTTGTCTTCTGATACCATGAACTGTTCCTCCTCTGCAATGCCCCTCTGCCTTGGAGTCAGGCAACAATGAACTGCAACCTCTACAAACTGTAAGCTAAATAAAACTTTCTTCCTTTAACTGTGGGTATTTTTGTCTCAGTAGGGAGAAAAGTAACCAAGACACTATTTTAATGTCTTTCTTCTATCTGCCCCCTTACAACTAAGAAAATGAGCTTCCCTATATATGTGAGGATTCAGTCCTCTGCTTGTGCCCTAGACCTCATCCTCTTCATCTTTCTGAAAGACCTCACTGACTCTGATGTCCTCTGTCCCTTCTACATCTTCATCATTCCCTTTTTCTTTGTGCATACTTCATAAGCCTACAAAATGATTATTGTCTTCTATTTTTTAAACACTGCATGCGATGGTATATGCCTGTAAACCCAGCTACTCAGAAGTCTGATGCAGGAAGACTGTGAGTTGAAGTCCAAACTGGGCAACTTAGTGAGACCCTATCTCAAAATAAAGGAAGTGATTGTACCATTTCCTAAGTGGTAGAATGTTTCTGGGTTCAATTTCTAGTACCACAACCAAGAAACCACAAAACACCATGTTCTATCTTCCCCTCATTCTCATGGCCAACGTTCAAAAAGAATCACAGTTTTATTTAAAAAATAATTCTACTGCATCCACTTACTCTAGAAGCATGGCATCATGTGCAAGATGCCACATCTAAAGAGGCCAGTGATAGAGAGGCCAGTGTCATTCAGAGACAGAATGACAGAATTTTGAAAACACATGTGACTTTAGAGAAGACTATATAGTTAGAGGATTAAAAATCCAAAAGAATGTTAAGCTAGGGAAGGAAAGAGGAAAAAAAAAAAGAATGTGAGCTGTCTGCAAACCTAGTCTCCATTTCCTCACTCCCTTCTTTCCTCCATCCCCTTTGAATTGGCTTCCATCCCCATGGCTCTGTTACAAGAGCTCTTACTAGAGCATGAGAAGCCTTCTTATTTCCAGATCCAGTCATCATATCTTATTGTCGACTTCACATGGCCTCTTGGAAGCATTTGCCATTTTCCCTCAAAATGCTCTCTATTCCTGGCTTCCGTGTCTGCACATTCCTGGATTTCCTTTGACTTCTCACTTTTTATCTGAAATACTCTCTCTTTTACTCAATTTTAGGTATCAAAATGTCTCACACATAGGAATGCTGTCTTTGTTTAACTAATTGCTTTGAGAGAAAAAAACTGGGTGACAGACAGTAAAACACAAAGGTTAAAGTGTAAGTTTTGGACTTAAGTCTGGATTCACTGCCCACTTTCTCTTCTTACTATGTTCATGACCTTGGAGAAGTTATTTACCCTTCATACTGATCTCTAAAATATGGCAATATGTGATGTTCTGCAAGGATTTTTATGAGAATTAAATGAACACTAAAATTACAATTTCATTAGGCCAGAAATTCCATTTTTTATTGTGAATAATTCATATCTTAGATTCTAGATATGCTCTGTAATGTACATACCTGCACACTAAATCCAAACCATTCACTTATTTAAGAAAGAGCCAAGAATGGTTTTTCCATTTTCAATATAGTTGGAGCCAAAAGATTACATGATAGAGTCAGTATGTGGTCTGCGAAGTCTAAAATATTTATAATCTACCTCTTTTCAAAAATGTTTTCTGACCCTTGGTATAAAACTTGGCCCAGATTAGGTTTTCAAAAATATTTCGTTAAATGAACAAGTGAACATATGCACATGTCTAAAGCACTGAGCGAAAGACACATATTGAGTGCTGTATTAACCATCATGTCATTGCCATCATTGCTGTTTAAGAAGTAAAATTTCCTTCAAAAAATGTTAACGCCCCAGTCACTAACACTTGACAAAAACAACTTGAAAAAATAAACATTCAAAATACCTCTTATATCTGTTGGGATTTTCTTTGTTTTCTTGTCTGTCTGTCTGATTGCTTTGGATTTTGGGGGAGCAGTTCTGAGGTTCAAACCCAGAACCTTCCCAGGTTAGAGAAGTGCCAGAAGCATTGTACCACTGAGCCAGATCCTCAGTCCATCTCTGAAGTTTTCCTAGTATCAAACTGCACAATGATGTTCCTTTTTCAAACTTTTTACTACACTGAGAAGTTCTTAATAATTTCATATCTATTACGAATGATTTCTTCCACAACCAGTGATTTAAGTATTATAATTCCCCTCACTCCTGAGAACAGTGGTTTTTAAACACTTCAGTATTCTGATCCATTTTTAAAAGCAAAAGACTCAGGCAGGGGATGATATGTGTTCAATATATATCAGCCATTCTCTCTTCTTTAGATAATTCTGCCTAGACTTTTCTGCAGGAAATTATCCCACCCGCCATCCATCAACATCAAGAAGAATTGACTCTACTCACTACTGCAAGACAGGGCACAAGACACAGGACTGATGAGCCAGTGAGTCATAGTCTCCTGGCTGTGAAAATTGCTTAAGGGATGGATCTGACCCATTCAGAGTCAGGGAGACACAGTGAGCCTCCCTATAGGGAAACAACGTATTCACTTTCCAATAGACTTGAGCCTGAAGTGGTAAAGGATTTTAACTATTGTCGGCTATCTTAACCAAGATTTTGGATTTTTCAGTCCAAATGAAAGTGAATATTTATGAAAAGGGGAGAAACTGAGCTCAGTAGTATTGTTTGAGTGCATAGATCCAGAGTTCCCTTGACTAGTCTTTTTTGCAATTGTGTGACTCAGTAAAATACCTCTTTAACCAAACATAGATTCAGGTAAAAATGTTTGGGAATGAACGAAATAAAAACATTACTGATACCCCTGTCTAGTTCATTCCTCTTTTTTTAATCCTGGATATTAATTTCATAAATAAGTGGAACAGGTGGCTTTTGATGAAAAACCAGAAAAAAGCATCCACTTACTCTAGAAGCATGGCATCATGTGCAAGATGCCACATCTAAAGAGGCCAGTGATAGGGTCTTCAGAGACAGAATGACAGAATTTTGAAAACACATGTGACCTTAGAGAAGACTATATAGTTAGAGGATCAAAAATCTAAAAGAATGTTGAGCTAGGGAAGGAAAGAGGAAAAAAAAGAAGGCTTGGGAGTGAGAAAACAGCAGCAAATATACACTCTAAAGAGCTGTGTATGGTGGCTCATGCCTGTAATCCCAGCACTTGGGAGGCTAAAGAAGGAGGATCATTGTGAGTTCAAGATCAGACTGGGCTACAAAGTGAGCTCAAGATCAGACTGAACTGCATAGTGAGATCCTGAGTCAAAAAAACTCAAATGGCAGGTGACAATTGGCTCAGGGGCCAAGGGCAGGAAGCACGAAGTCATCATCACTCAGGGATGGCTGATCAGTGTCAGGTGGCAATGGAGAGTCAAAGAAGCAATATTTTATGTAAAGTCTTTCTAACTTTAAATGTTATCAAATTATTTTTTAAATAAAACTGTGATTCCAATATAGCTTACTCAGCCTGTAAATGGCTAGAATATTCATTGTGCAAATGAGAGCTAGAGCTATGCCTCCAAATGGGCGATGTCTCATTACAGTGCTACCCGACAAGTGATGAAAATTGAATTGAAATTTCAGTTTCCTACTTTGATTGTTTGCACCCAAAGTAATGAAGATCACACTCTACGAAAAGTAACCCTTTATGTCTGGAAAGCAACATCATTCTATACCATGTTCTTAGACACAATATTGTGTAATTTTTCATCTCATTCCACAAAGAATGGCTGTCATCAAGAATCAGACAATAACAAATGCCAGCAGGGCTGTGGGGAAACAAGGAATCCTCCAGTGTTGGTGGGAGTGTAAACTGGTGTGATAACTGTGCAAATCAGTGTGGAGATTCCTCAAAATCTAGGATTAGAGGTCCCATTCAACCCAGCTATTTCCCTTCTGGGTATCTTCCAGGAAGAATTAAAAGCATCATGCTAAAACGGTGTATGTTCACCTATTTATAGCAGCACAATTTGCCATAGCTAAATCTTGAAAACAACCCAAAATGCCCATAAACTGAGTAATAGATAAAAAAGTGGTCTTTTATACAGTGGAGTACTACTCATCCATAAAGAAGGATAAACCTGTGACTTTTGTAGGTAAATGGATGCAACTTGAGGCTATACACATAAGTGAAATGAATCAGACTCACATGCGTGAACATTATATTGTCTCCCTAGTGCAAGAAGCTCAAAGAGCAAAAGGATCCAAAACATACAATACATATTATGAAATAGAAAGAAACTGTTCAAAAGGAAAGAACAACTGGGATGGAGGAAAGGATAAAATAAGAAAGGAAAAATAAATGAATATATATTTATATATAATATTTATATACATGTATTATTATTATGTGTGTATATATATACATATATATGTATATATATATATATATATATATATATATAGAGAGAGAGAGAGAGAGAGAGAGAGACCCACAGATGGAAGGAAATCTTGATTCATGCACAGTTGAGGAAGATTTCCCTCAGTTGCTCCTGCATTGTTATTTAAACTCTCTGGAGATATATATATATATATATATATATATATATATATATATATATATCATATATAGTATATATAATATATATTATATTACATATATGATAGTTATACTAATTTCTACTAGTTCATCGAGAACAAAGATTTGTGCTTATATTGCCTGATCAATTTTTCACGCCTATATCATAATATGAGCAGCTACTTTGAAGAAAACAACATACAATGTATTAATCATTGCTACCCTTCTACTATTCTGTTTTGAAAATTTGAGTCATTGTTTTTAATATTCTTTTTCTTTAAAATAAGAAAATAACCACCAGGAGACAGATGTTATAACTGTTTCCATTTTATAGATACGGAAAACCCAAGCTCCTGGAGGTTAAGTGACTTTCCTAAAGTTTAGTGGGAATATCATAGCTCATGAACTTTCAGGACTTAATCTATCATCTTTTCCTCTGAGTCTAATCTGTTTATTCCCTCTTGACTCCCAGACCACAGTGAAAGGTACGGTCATACACACCCTTTCTTTCTACACACACACATCAGCTAATCTGATTCTGTTTCCCAAACTCCTCTCTGGGGCCTGGAAGCATTGTGCTCTAACTCACAATTTCTCTGGAATTGTCCTTGATTTTACTGTTCTTTCTACCAACTCTTCTGTTACAAAGCGAATAGTTGCCATTGTATCCTGCACTCCATTTATGGTTCACAGTACATGCTCAGGGATATGGAGGGAAAGGAGGAAAAGATAGGGGGGAATCTTCCAGTATCAGCAGATATGAGTTTAGAAATCACCTAATCTCACCTTCTGTTTCACAGATGAGGAATAGACCTGTTTTGGCTTAGATCTATAAGTGCCTCCAAAGCCTCACGTGATCATTGGTGGAGAGTTTCATTGTAAGGTGTTTGAATGTGAATTTAGGGTGTATGATGCTGGAATTAAGGATGTGGGTAATGGAAGCACCAGTCTAGGTACGGGTGCATCAATCAATAGGTTTACAACCTGGGTGGACTATAAAGGGACAGAGAGAAGGCTTCTGCTTGCTGCTTCATGCCCTGTTTTCCAGAAGCAAACCAAGTATCAGAATAGGGCCCTAAGTTTAAGTTTTGCCTTTGCTTCCTACTAGAAATTTATTCAATCTCACAGAGTTTTCAATGTGTGTTGTGTTGTGTTGTTTAGAATTAGGGTTCAAAATTCTAATTAACTTATATCTCATTGCTTATATAGGAAAAAAATCTAAAAATATCTCTTTATGTCTATTAAACCATCCAGTTTAAGGAACTGTTTCTCCTCTGTGATATTTCCCTGTCAAATCACTCTGGTTTGGAACCAGCCAACTAGCACTGAAGCCTCTACAAACTGTGAGCTAAATAAACCTTTCTTTCTTTACCTTGTGTGTGTTGGGTATTTTATCTCAGTAACAAGAAAAGTACCTAACGCAAGGCCTAAAGAAAAAAAAAATTTTTTAAACCATAGAGGTAGTATCTTGGAGAATCAAACTTAGGTCTTCACAGGCTCATTGCCTGTACTTTATTTTCTTTTAAATCATTTATCTCAATGAGGAATGCAACTGCTTCAAAGATAGCCATGATTTCCTATTTCCAAACAAAGTCATTGCAAATTAAGATCATCTGATAGTAATTCAAAATTCTCAGTGCCACCCTCAGGGTAGTTCTGGAGGAAACTTACACACAGTAAAACCTTGCAATATTTCTCTGATTTCTCTTATTTCAAAAACAAGCACTATAGCATTAGCACAAATATTCTAGTATCTGTTCATCTGTTTATAGATAAATAGGCATAATCGACCTTGGTTCTATCTGAGATGCCCTTCCCAGGGGTTCAAAATTCTAATTAACTTACATCTCATTGTTTATACAGGGGAAAATCCAAAAGTATCTCCTTTATGTCTGTTAAACCATCCACTTTTTAAAGGAGCATCCAAAACCAGATTTTAGCCCTTCTTTAAATGTCTCTGTCCAGTGAAGGATTTATTTTCACTACAAAACATGGCATTCCATTTGGTTCTAACTCTCTGGCACCATAATCTTTTGGATGCAATGTTACTGAATTTTTTTTTTGTTGCAGATGGTTATATAATAGCTACATTGGAGCCTTGTACATGATCAGTCATGAAAAACTGTGTCCAGCTCATGAAATAAAAATCACCAGTCCTTGGAAGGGTAGACAGATCCTTTTATTAGCATCCCAGACATTCGGAGGCTGGGGATCTAATTTAACAGATAATGAAAAGGCAGAGAGGGACAAAGGATGATTTCTTCTCCCTCAGAGGCATACCAACTCTTCTGTACTCTTGGAATATTCACAACTACCATTAAAAAGTAAAGATCCATAGATGGAAAGCTTGGTTTGTGCACAGTTGAGGAAGACTTCCCTGGGGTGAGCCTGATTTGTTATTTAATCTCTCTTGCCACAACTGCCTGCAGTTTCACTCTGAATTGCCCTGTGGAAAGAGTAGAGAAGCAAACCAAGTATCAGATAGCAATTTAGGACTCTAAATTTAAGTTTTGTCTTTTCTTCCTACTAGCAATTTACTCAATCTCACAGAGTTTTCAATGTGTGTTGTGTTGTGTTATGTTGTTTTAGCAGTACTGAGGGTTGAACTCAGGACCTCCACACTGAACTACATTCACAGACTTATGGATTTTTTTGAGGTAGGTTCTCATTAAGTCACAAAAATAATATAAGAATAAGTGATCTCAAGGAGAAAGCAGGAATCAACACAAATGGCATAAAAGACTATTTGCAGAAGTAATAACAAAAAATTTCCCAACCATGGAATAAGAACCTGGCATTCATATAACTACAACATATAGAACTCCAACTAGCTGTAACCAAAATAAATCTATATCAAGATGTATAATAATCAAGCCCCAGATATTCAGCACGAGAACAGATTATTAAAAGCTATTAAGAACAGAAACAGATTAGTTATAAAAGACAACCCATTAGAATCATGGCAGATTTCTCAACACAAATCCTTAAGTCAAGAAGAGCTTGGAGTAAAGTATTTCAAAGGCTAAAAGAAAACAACTCCCAAATGAGACCAATGTACCCTGAAATACTATCTTTCAAAATCAATGGAGAAATAAGATAACTTCCACGACAAAGAACAACTGAAGAAATTCATGACCACAAAACCAACACTACAAAGAGTAATGAAACATATTATAGACAGAGAATATGACAACAACAACAAAAAAATGGAACCACCAAGGAAGGGAAAAACATAGGGGAAAAGAGGGGAAACCACAGAAGGAAAATAGGGGCTGCCAGTGAGACCTGTTGCCGCGGGCCTGGGAGTGACTGGGTACCCACCAGCTGCCCTTGCCCCTGACACCACCATGGCTGCCAACCTGGATGGGAGGTGGCGCAAAGTCCACCCGCTGCCACCTGCCACCACTACCACCACTGCTGCCACTGCTGCCGCCACTACCACCCTGCTCCAGCCACCATCACCTGGAGGGGAGGTGATGCAAAGTAATACAGTGCTAGCCACAGCGCTTGACTGATCTGGAGGCGAGGGACCAGTATATGCTGTCCCTGTCTGCAACTCACTAGCACACTGCAGTGGGAATGGTCATCTAACCAGTACACTTTGGAAAAATTATAACCAACAAAGAAAGAAACTGGGGCCTCCTGGAAGAAGCAAAAAAGATGAGAAGAGGAAGCAACAACAAAAAGTCCCCAGGTCCCAACCCTGAGAACACTGACCCAGGACAGGCAAATACAAAGGGCAACAAGAAAAGCAAACATGCAATATCAGACACAGCGCCAGTGGACATAAAGAGATATATTTGGGACCTCATAGACAAGTTCAAAAGTGAAATATTTAGCCAAATAAAGCAAGATATAAGAAAATTAATTAAAGAAATACTAAGCACCCCTCAAGCAGACACAGATGGAAGAAGGGAGGAACTCAAACAAAGGAGAGAACCATTTGATGAAGAATATAAAAAAATATAGAATACATGAAGCAGATTCAAAGAGATCACTAGGAAACTAAAAAACTTTATGGAAAGATGGCAAATCAGCTTGAAAGAAATTAAGGATAAATTATCCAAACTGGAGGACAACTTTGCAATGTGGGAATATGAAAGGAAAAACTTTATAAAAATAATAAGGAAACAAGCAGTAACAATACAAAGGCTAGAAGATGACAAAAGGATCTATAACTTGAGAATAAAGAATGTGAATGAAGAAGCTGGGGTACAAACAAAGGATCTACAAAGGTTATTCACAGAAATAATTAAGGAAAACTTCCCAAACATAGGAAAAGGAAATGATATTCTGATATATGAGGCATACAGAACTCCAGCCACCCACAACCAAAACAGAGCTATACCCAGGCATATAATAAACAATATCCCAGAAATTCAATATAAGGAAAAAATATTAAAAGCTGTTAGAGACAAGAAACAGATAACCTCTAGAGGAATTCCCATCAGAATAACGCCAGACTTCTCAAACATCAGAATAACGCCAGACTTCTCAAACAAACCATCAAGTCAAGAAGATCCTGGAGTGAAATATTCCAAGCCCTGAAAGAAAATAACCTTCAGCCCAGATTGATATACCCTGATAAACTGTCTCTAGAAATTAATAGAGAAACAAGATGCTTCCAAGACAAAAAGGAACTTGGGAAATTCGCAATCACCAATCCAAGTCTACAGAGAATACTGCAGGGCATTCTAGAGAGAGAGAAAAGTACTAGGATTCCAGGAAGAGTGGCAGAGAGGCCTCAATGCATGGAGCAGAAAACAGAATGAAGAAGATAAGCAAACAACTGAGGGCAAACAAAAGCATAATGGAAATGAGGCAGAAAAGATTTTATTCAAAACTGATATGATAGATAGTATCAAGACTGAGAGTATAGGCAACTACACTGAAGATGACAAAACTCTATGATACACATTCTGGTTTGATAACTGCTGGTTTTTTAAGCTGTATACTGTATACAAAGTTGTGTTTTTATTAATACTGTTATGTACTGATATATTCAATTATACTACGTCTGATGATATAGCCAATTCTATTGGAGATAATAAGAAACAACACAGGAATTATGGTAGAACTATTTATACAATGGTCCTATATGTTTTTCATTTCATGTGTTATAGGACTATGTTTTGTTTTTCCATGCTTTGTTTTGTTTCTCCCTCTAATATAGAAAGATAGAAATACATGTTAAGACTCATGCATGTGTAGAATCTGTAAACAGTTTATGAGAACAGATCTTACGACACATGATGAAATGAACAGATACTTTGAAGAAAAAGAGACATTAAAGTACCCAGTGCTGATCCTGGAGTGTCATAAGGTGAAACCCAGCAATAGTATTATTCTTAATTTAGAGTGGTATTAGCCTGCTTGGGTTTATTCAATCCCAAAATAATTGAAGATATGGATAACTGCATATATGTTTAAGTGCATAGGATTGATAACCATGTTTCTAAGTTTTTGTTGGATTGCTGAACAGAACTGCTTGCAATCTCACTGTTTGAAACCCCACTTTATGTATTCCACTTTAGTATGTTGAATAACTATTTGTAAGAAGAAAATCTATAATCATCAACTAGTGATTTCTTACTGCTTATTTTTTCTTTGAAATTATGTATTATTTCTACCCATTTTCTGTTTTGTTTAGTCTTTCTTTAAATTAAAAAAAAAATTTTAACAAGGCACTATAGTACCCCAGTGCTGATCAGAGTGTCATGATGTGAAATCAAGCAATACTATCATTCTTTATTCAGAATGATTTTAACCTGCTTTAGTTTGCTTAATCTAAACATGAATGAAGATATGGATAACTGCACGTATGTTTAAGTGTAAAGGATTGACAACAATGTTACTAAGTTTTTGTTGGACAGTTGAACAGAACTGTTTGCAGTCTTGCTGTTTGAGGTCCCACTTTACATATTTCACTCTTGTACCTTGAACAACTATTTGTAAAATGACAATATGTAAACATCAAGTTGTGATTTCTTACTGTTTATTTTTTTCTCTGAATATATGTATTATTTATACCTATTTTCTGTTTTGTTTAGTCTTTCTTTAAATAAAATTCTAAAAAACAGTAGGAAAATAACATAACAAAGATAATCCAATACATGTAAGTTATAATCATCAATGTAAATGCCCTCAATTCACCAATCAAAAGAAACAGACTGACAGACTGGATTAAGAAATAATATCCAGCAAAATGCTGTATGCAAGAAACACATTTAAGTCTAAAAGAAATTCATAGACTAAAACATCAAAAGATGGGAAACAATATCCCATGCAACACAAACCCAGAAGAAGAAGAAGAAAAAAACAGGAGCAGCCTTTCTGTTGATAGACAATGTAAATTTCAAACCAAGAATGATCGAAAGAGATAAAGAAGGTTACCACATATTAGTTAGAGGAAAACTTTGAGAGGAGGAGATAACAATCATAATATGCATGCATCAAATATAGAGCACCCAACTATGTAAGATAAATATTAATAGACATGAAAAACCAAACAAGCAACAACACGGTTATAATGGGGGTCATTAATAACACACTGTCTCAAATAGATGGGTCAATCAGACAAAAACTCAACAAAGAAAGATTCAAACTGAACCAAACCTGAGAACAAAAGGATTTAGTAGGTATTTACTGAAAGTTTTTACTCTAAAATCAGGAACAAGATGAGGATGTCCTCCATCACCACTCTTATTCAATATAGTTCTACAAACACTAGGCAGAGCATTTAGATAAGTGCAAGGATTATTCTTATTCATAGAGGACATGATCCTCTACATTGAAGACCCCAAAAACTCCACCAAAAGACGTTTTGATTTAATAACCAAACTCAGGAGCATAACCAAATATAAAATCAATACTCAAAAATAAATATCATTCCTGTACACAAACAACAAGCTCACTGAGAGAAATTAGAGAAACAATACCCTTCACAAAGGCATCCAAAAAAATAAAATACTTAAGAATAAATCTAACAAAGAGGGTGAAGGAACTATGTATTGAAAATTATAGTATTCTGAAAAATGAGATCAAAGAAGCAATCAGACAATGGAATGATACCCCTTTCTCATGGATAGGAAGAATCAATATTGTGAAAATGACCACAATTCTAAACTGGTTATACAGATTTCATATAATTCCATTCAAAATACCATTAGCATACCTCACAGGTCTGGAGAAAATACTCTTAGTATGCATTTGGAGCCAGAGGAGACCTAGAATAGCAAAGGCAATCCTGGACAACAAAGGCAAAGCAGGAGGCATCACAAGACCTGACTTGAAATTATGCTAAAGAACTACTGTGATAAAATCAGCTTGGCACTGGCAAACAAACAAACCTGAGTTCCAGTCAGTCCAGACACAATGAAGACACTCGGCCACCTTATCTTTGACAAAAGGGCCAAACATATTCACTGGAAAAACACAGTCCCTTTAATAAATGGTGCTGCAAAATCTGACTCTCTATATGCCAAAGATTAAAACTTGACCCATGTCAGTCACCATGCACTAAATGAAAGTCAAAATGGATCAAATGCCTAACTATTAACACATAAACACTAAATCTACTGGAAGAAAAAATGAGTAGAAATCTTGAACACATAGGATTAGGCCAAGAGTTCATGAACAAAATGCAGATTGCATGGGAAATACTTCAAAGAATCAACACCCTAAGCTCTCATCTTATTAAAATGCCTTAGTTTAGCAAAAGAAATCAATAGAGTGAAAAAAATCACTACAGAATGGGAAAAAGTTTTAGTCTATTGTCTCTCTGAAAATGACTTTTATCTGCAACATAAAACACTTGAAAATAATCAGAGCCCCTAAATTGAAAGACCCATTTAAAAATGGGCATCTGAGACGAATACATATTTCCCAGATGAAGAAATAAATACAAATGGCAAAGAAATGTATTAAAAAATATTTAACATTATTGGTCATTTGAGAGACACAACTTAAAACAACACTGAGATTCCATCTCACACCAGAAAGAATGATCATCATCAAGAAATCAACAAATAACAAATGCTGGTGGGACTGTGGTAGAAAAGGAACACTTTCACACTGTTGGTAAGAGTATAGATCATTACGACCACTGTGAAAATCACTGTGGAAGTTCCTCAAATTTGACCCAACTATTCCCCTTCTGGATACCTTCTGTGAAGAATTAAAAACATCATACCACAGTGATACATTGCATCCATATCTACAGGAGCACAATTTGTAATAGCTAAATCTTGGAAACAACCAAAATGCTCATCAACCAAGGAATGGATAAAACAGATGTGGACTTTTCACAAAGTGGAATACTACTTAGCCACAAAAGTTGATAATCTTGGCATCCACCTCTGGAGGACTGTGGATTTCTAGGCAAGCAGACGAGCACCACCAGAGGCCCCGTGGCCTACCGTGAGCCCAGTGCACTCTCCCCCAAGCCCAGCCTGTTCCGGACCCTCGAGCCTTTCAGATGCAGTGAGGTGGCTAAGTGGGCCTGAGGCACCTACATCCACCTCCCCATTCTGGCTGCGCTCGGAGAACTGTGGAGTTTCAAGCAAGCAGGGGGGTGCACACTGTCCCTGGAGCCAGCCTATTTGGAACTACAGAGTTCTAAGCAGGCAGAAGAGCAACACAGGTTCTAGGGGCCCAGTGGTCTGGGGGAACTGGGTTCCAGAGTCCCAGGGGCTGGGAACATAGAAGTGGATTCCAACAGACCCTGAGGAAGCTTTCGAATAACACATGAAACACAGAAATATAGGAAAATGACAAAAAAAGACCAAATTACAACCTCAAACCTCCAGCCCATATCAAGAAACCCAAGGAGCCATGTATATAGAAGAAAATATATGCCATAAACCTCAAATATAGGACATAATAGCTACTGAAATAAACAAGCAACTCCAGGAAGCTTTACAGGAATTCAAACTCAAAATAATCTCCCAGGTAAAAGAAGAAATGATAAAAGAAATGAAAGAGATGCTGAATATATCTAAAGAAAACACAGGTAAAAAATTGGAGGAACTAAACAAAAAGATAGAATCCCTAAATGAGCAATATAAGAAACAAACAGAATACATAAAGCAGATGCAGAGATATACAGGAAATCAAAAACTCCACTGAAAGCTGTAAAAACCACCTCAACAAAAGTGAAGATAGAATTTCAGACCTTGAAGACA
This sequence comes from Cavia porcellus, assembly GCF_034190915.1. Taxonomy (NCBI): domain Eukaryota; kingdom Metazoa; phylum Chordata; class Mammalia; order Rodentia; family Caviidae; genus Cavia; species Cavia porcellus. Next base: position 43,296,045 of record NW_026947490.1, read on the forward strand.
GGATTGCAGCTAATGAATAGGAAAGGAAAGATCTTTTAAAAATAACAAGGAATCAGGAAATAACAATTCAACAACTGCAAGATGACACAAAGAAAAACAACATAAGATTGACAGGGATTAAGGAAAAAGAAGGGGACAACATAAAGGATATCAAGAGGATATTTAGAGAAGTAATAACTGAAAATTTCCCAAACATGAGATCAGAAACAGACATCAGGTTCAGTGAAGCCTATAGAACCCAAAATAGTCATAACCAAAATAAAACTACACCCAGGCATGTAATAATCACCATCCCAGAAATCCAACACAAGAATAGATTATTAAAAACTGTCAGAGAGAAAAGACAGATCACTTATAAAGGAAAACCTATCAGAGTCACAGCAGACTTCTCAGCACAAACAATAAAGTCAAGAAGAGCATGGAGTGACGTATTCCAGATCCTAAAGCAAAATGATTTCTAACCTAGACTGATGTACCCTGCAAAACTATCATTCAAAATCGATGGTGAAATATGATATTTCCATGACAAAGAACAGCTGAAGAACTTCATGAACACCAAGCCAACCCTACAAAACATATTGAGAGACAGTTTAGATACGCAAAGGAAAACCCACTAAGCAAAGCAGATAATTAAACAGAACAGAAAGATAAAGATGCAATAGCAGAAAGATAACATGTCAACAATAAACCAGCATATAACAGTTATAACCATTAATGTAAATGGTCTTAATGCACCAATCAAAAGAAACAGACTGGCAAAATGGATCAAGAAAGAATAAATAAAATTGATAAGCCCCTAGTCAACCTTATTAAAAAGGGAACCATATGCTGCTTACAGGAAACCCATCTAACCCAGAAGGATACTCACAGACTGAAAGTCAAAAGGATGGAAAACAATACTTAATGCAACAGGAATCCAAAAAAAAAAAAAAAAAAAAAAAAAGCAGGAGTAGCCATTCTGTTTGCAGACAATGTGAACTTTAAACGAACAATGATCAGAAAGGACAAAGAAGGTCACTACATGCTTGTTAGGGGAAAACTCAAAGAGGAAGAGATAACTATCTTAAATATGTATGCACCAAATTCCAGAGCACCCAGCTACATAAAACAACTATTAACAGAAATGAAAAATCAAATTATCAGTAACACAATTGTAACAGGAGACCTTAACACACCATTGACACGAAGGGACAAATCAACCAGACAGAAAATGAGCAAAGAAATAACAGAAGCAAATCACACCAGTGAACAAATGGACTTGATAGACATATACATAATGTTCCACTCAACAACATTAGAATACACAGTGTTCTCAGCAGTACATGGGTCATTCTCTAAAATAGACAATATATTAGCTCAAAGAACATATTTAAACAAATGCAAAAGAGTTGAAATCATCCCTTGCATGTTATCGGATCATAGCGCTTTGAAATTAGAAAATAATGATAAAAGATACCATAAAAATCCCACAAACACATGGAAACTGAATAACACACTCTTGAGTAAACAGTGGGTCACATAGGAAACTAAAGAAGAAATTAAACAATACCTACAAGGAAATGAAAATGCAGATACAACGTACTGGAATCTGTGGGATGCAATGAAAGCCGTCCTCAGAGGAACATTTATTGCACTGAGTTCCCACATCAGGAAAACAGAACAAATACAAATTAATAACCTGATGCTACACCTCAAACAGCTAGAAAAAGAAGAGCAAGTCATTCCCAAAGCCAAAAGAAGAGAGGAAATTATAAAAATCAGAGCAGAAATCAATGTAATAGAGAATAAGAAAACAATCCAAAGAATCAACGAATCAAAGAGTTGGTTCTTTGAAAGAATAAATAAAATTGATAAGCCCCTAGCCAACCTTATTTAAAAAGGAAGAAAAAGCTCAAATTCATGCAATAAGAAATGAAAAAGGTGAAATTACTACAGACTCTACAGAAATACAGAAGGTCATCAACACCTATTTCGAAAGTCTACTCTCAAAGGTTTGATAATACAGAAGAAATAGACAGATTCCTAGAAACATATGAAGTACCAAAGCGAGATCAAGAGGATGTAAAACTGCTGAATAACCCAATCTCTATTAATGAAATTGAAAATGTAATTAAGTCCTTACCTACAAAGAAGAGCCCAGGCCCCGATGGATTTACTGCAGAATTCTACAAGAAATACAAAGAAGACCTAATGCCGACACTCCTCAAACTATTCAATGAAATTGAAAGGGAAGTAATCCTTCCTAAGTTATTCCTGGAAGCAAATATTACTCTTGTACCAAAACCTGAGAAAGACCCAACTAAAAAAGAGAACTATAGACCAATCTCCCTAATGAACACAGATGCAAAAATCCTCAATAAAATATTGGCAAATAGGATGCAGCAAATCATCAAGAAGATTATACACCATGACCAAGTGGGATTCATCCCAGGCATGCAGGGATGGATCAACATACGTAAATCAATAAATGTAATACACTATATCAATAAAGCCAAAAGTAAGAATCACATGATCATTTTTATAGATGCAGAAAAAGCCTTCGATAAGGTGCAACATTCATTCATGATAAGAACTTTACAAAATTGGAATAGATGGTCTTTACCTCAATATAATAAAGGGCATGTATGACAAACCAACAGCCAGTATCATACTAAATGGCCCAAAAATGAAAGCCACAAGACAAGGATGTCCTTTATCACCACCCATATTTAATATAGTACTGGAAGTACTAGCCAGAGCAATTAGACAAGAGAGAGAAATAAAACAGGTAAATATAGGAAAAGAAGAAGTTAAATTATCATTGCTTGCAGATGACATGATACTCTACATAGAAAACCCCCGAAACTCCATTGAAAGACTCTGAGATATAGTAAATAAATTTAGTAAGGTAGCTGGATACAAAATCAATACTCAGAAGTCAATAGCATTCCTATACACTAACAACAAAATCACAGAGAGGGAAATAAGAGAAGCCACACTCTTCACACTAGCAAGCAAAAAAATGAAATATTTAGGAATTACAGTCATGAAAGTAGTGAAAGACCTATAAGGGGAAATTATAATGCACTGAAAAAAGAAATTATAATACACTGAAAAAAGAAGATGATCTCAGAAAATGGAAAGACATCGCTTGCTCATGTATTGGAAGAATAAACATTGTGAAAATGGCCATTTTCCCAAACTCTTATACAGATTCAGTGCAATCCCAGTAAAAATACTATCAACATACCTCACAGATCTAGAGAAATCATTCCTAAAATTCATCTGGAGTGAGAAGAGACCTAGAATAACAAAGAGTTCTAAGCAACAAAAGCAAGGCAGGAGGCATCACTATCCCTGACTTGAAGTTATCCTACAAAGCAACTGTAGTTAAATCAACCTGGTACTGGAATCAAAACAGAGCCGAAGATCAATGGAATATATTAGAAGATACAACCACAACTACAAACACACTCAACCAACTTATCTTTGATAAAGGAGCCATACAGGTTCACCGGAAGAATGACAGTCTCTTTAATAAATAGTGTTGGAAAAACTGGCTCTCCATTTGCCGAAAACTAAAGCTAGACCCATGTCTATCACCATGTACTAAATTAAAGTCTAAATGGATTGAAGATCTGAATATTAAAACAGAAACACTAAATCTATTGGAAGACAAATTGGGTAGAAACCTTGAAGATATAGGGGTAGGTAGAGAATTTGTAAACAGTACTCAAACCGCATGGGAAATACTTCCCAGAATCAATAACTGAGATCACCTCTTATTAAAAAGTTTCTGCATGTCAAAAAAAATCTCTAGCATAGTGAAATGAAAACCCACAAACTGGGAAAAGATCTTAGTGCACTCCCCCTCAGACAAAGGACTTTTGTCTAAAGAATTAAAAAAACTCAGAAACCCAAAATTCAAAGATCCAATCCCAAAATGGGCATCTGAAATGAATACACACTTCTCAGATGAAGAAATACAAACGGCAAATAAATACATGAAAAAATGTTCATCATCATTAGTCATTAGAGAAATGCAAATTAAAACCACACTGAGATACCATCTCACTCCTGAAAGAATGGCCAGGATCAAGAAAACCAACAACAACAAATGCTGGAGAGGCTGTGGGGAAAAAGGAACTCTCCTGCACTGTTGGTAGGAGTGTAGACTGGTACAGCCTTTGTGGAGGTCTGTCTGGAGATTTCTCAAAAAGTTGGGATTGGAAATCCCATTTATTCCAGCTATTCCACTTCTAGGCATATTCCCAGAAGAACTGAAAGTGTCATACCACAGTGATATATGTGCATCTATGTTTATAGCAGCACAATTTGTAATTGCCAGATCTTGGAAATAACCCAAGTGTCCATCAACTGAGGAATGGATAAAAAAGTTGTGGTATTTTTATACAGTGGAGTACTACTCAGCTTTAAAAAGGATCACATTGAGATATTTATCAATAAATGGGCGCAGCTTGAGACCATACTCATAAGTGAAATAAATCAATCTCGCATGTGTGAATACCAAATAGTTTCCCTAATGTAATAAATGATTTAAATATATAAAAGTATGTGGTAATCATGATTCCCCATTATGTGGCCTTGAAGCCTTATAAAGTATTCACTTATTAATTGGAATGGCTTTATTCTGGGCTGCTTGATATTATTGCCTGTGATGAAATGATCAGCTATTTTGAAGAAAATAAGTCATCATAATAGCTAGTGCTGATTTAATATCATCTTGTTTTGAAGCCCTACCAAACTATGGCTCTTCTGTCTCCATTGGTTTTATCATGTTGTATCTTGCTGGATTATATTATATGTGATAGTATAAACAAAGATTGTTATAGGCAAAGAGATAATATAGAAACCATTGTTCGTTTTCTGTTAGCTGGTTCTAAATACCCTACAATGCTTTCATCTTCTTGAATGGTTTTACACTGTCTTAAAATGTTTGATGCTATAGTATATGAAGTTATATTCAAATATTTCAAGGAAAAAGACACTATGGTAACTATTATTAAGTTGGGTTATTTGGTGGTGAAGCACTAGGTTGCTGAAACTGTCATGCTTTGACCTGGATTATTATGTTATTATGTCCTCTTTTATCTCAATCTCTCCCTTATTCATTAAAAATTATTTAGTTATTTTTTATATTTTTTAATTAAGGGGAAAAATCAAAACAATCATCAGGATATATTATAGTAACTTTTTTGATTTCCTATTAACTTGATTTGAAGTCCTGTAATACTCCCACTATCTTGTTTTGACTGATTGGACTCTGTTCCATTCTGTATGATAGTATCAAGTTTGAGGGTATAGGCAACTACTTTGAAGGCAATAAGATTCACTATGATGCCCATTCTGGTTTGACTATTATCTTCTTTGGAAGTCCTGTAATGTTTACAATGTTTAGGTTTTATTGGTCTTGTTCTCTACTGTTTTGTTCAACTTTATAATACCTAATGAGATAGACAATTCTTAAGGAACCAAGGGGCATTATAGTAACCATTGTTTATAATCTTGTACTCTGTTTTTACATCATGTGCTATGTCTATTCTTGGTTTTGACTGACAGCTTTGTTTTGTCATATTTAATTTTATTCTCTTCCAAAAAAAGTAATAACTATGGAAGTAATAAAACCCAAAATGTGTAAATTTTGTTGTAAAAAAAGAGAAGAAAAAAAGTGCTCTAAAATATACAACTGCAAGTGTGTTTAGGGGTGTTAAATAGATGCCCATATTAATGTTTATGGTTGGATCATTGAACACAACTGTTTGCAGTCTCACTGTTTGAATGTCCACTGTATGCTTTGATCCTTTGACTTGAGCAACTATCTCTAAAATGATAATGTATAATGTATTAACTGGTGATTTCTTACTGTTTTTTTTTTTTTTTTTTGCAGTTCTGTATTACTTGTACCCTTCCACTGTTTTGTTTTGTTCTGTCTTTCTTTTTTCCTTTTAAATAAAAAAAGAGTTGATCATCTTTAAACTTTCATGGATAAATGAATACAAACTGAGACAATCTTCATAAGTGAAATAAATCAGAGTCACATGTATGAGCTGTCTCCTTAGTGCAAGAAGCTGTAAGAGTAAATAAAATCCGGAATGTACAATAGATATTATGAGATGGGAAGAAATTTTCCATAGGGAAACAGCAACTGGGATTCGTGAAACGGCAAAAGACATTAGGCAAAAGGAAAATAATACAAGTCAGTTATGCTATTAGTGTCTCAATTCATTTAAAAGGAAGGTTTGTGCTAACATTGATTGGAAAAAATTTTATGTCCATATTTTATAATCTGAGAAACTACTTTAAATGTAACTATATGTAATTTATTAACTATTATTATTCTCCTGTTATTTTGTCATGAAACTTTGTTTTATCCTTTTTGCACAAAAAATTACAACTGTGCTTCTATAAAATAAACAATTTACAAAAATACTGCTCTTATCTTATTTACCAAAATTCCTTAGAATAGTAGGTTTGAAAGACTCCATTTCTTAAAAATAAAATTTGAGAAAATAAATAATGATCTCAGAAGTAACTGAGGAAAAAAGGTGTAAGTATTTATTACTATTACTGTTGTAGTTGTTTTCCAGCATAAAACACACAGTTCACTCTTTTCCTGAGCAGAGGTAGCAATATATTTCTGATTCTTGGCAAAAACCCGGTTCTGGAACTCAGGATTTTTTACATAGGGAAAATGAAGAAAGTGTTGGGAATCCAGACTTTTCAAGGAAAACCTGCCATGCAAGAGATCAGGACTCCAAAGGAAGAGATGACTCACTCTTTAGAGTGAGAGCCCCCAAGGCTGTCAGTTCTGTGACAGACACTTAACAAGACTTCAGGAAGGATTGACCTCTGGTCAGTCTCAAGGAGGTAATTCAGAACTAAAGCCAAATCGACAAGTCAGTGCTATAATTGAAGCTGAAAGCAAAAGAAGTTGTAGATATATTTTGTGGCATAAAGGACAGTCATGTCACCTCTAGAAAAAAGTATGAGTCAAGTCAGCATGTCACCTCCCACTGCTAGCTATGCAGAGATTTTAATAAAACATTCTTAAGATTAATCCACACCAAAGACTTGCTGTACCCAGCTCCTGACAAGGGGTAATTTATAGCTTAAAAAGATGTCATCGACTTTAATAGGCTTCAAATCTCTGACTCCTTACAGGGTCTGGTTTTCAGTACAGTTTCTACTTGCCTGTCCATTTCACCTCGTTCAGGAATGGACTTGGGGAGGAAAAGAATCAAAAAGACATTGAGCTTTAGGGCTAGACAGAAGCTTATTAACCCATGAATACCAAATCCAAATGTCACTCACAGCCTGGAAAGCACCCTACTGGGTCCAAGGGAATATTCACTTCTCAAAAGCTCCAACCTGGGCTTGGTTCCAACTACTGTGAGGCCAGGGCAAGAGGGTCACTTGAGCTCCAGAGCCGGGGGCCAGCCTGAAATCACAGACAGACCCAATCTCTTTAAAAAGAAGTTTGAATTCAGTGTGGTCAGATTTTTTTTTTCAAAGAAGACGTAAAAAGAATGTGTAAGTAAAAAATTCTGTTCTCAAAATATTGATAGCTAAAGTTTTTTTTTTTTTTTTTTTTCTAATAGCGAAACCCAATCATAACACAGCCACTATATGGTCAAGATTGGTAGGCATTTCTTACCAACTACAGGGATTGTTAAAAGAGTGAAATCCTTGTATTTGAATCAGTGTACATTCATCATTTCAAGCCCTCCCAAGACCCCATCATCATCACTATCTTGGCACTCTAGACAGCTCCAGGATTTATCAGAGTGCTCCATTCTCCAGCAGCTCACATGTTAACACCTAACCAATACATAACCTCCACCTCAAGCACTCTGTTTCTGTACCATGACTGGCACTTTACTGGTAGGTCCCCATTTGCATTGCTGTTAAATATGCACATGTCCCCCAACACACACACATATGCATGCATGCACATACACTTTATGGACGTGGATTCACATATAAAGAGCAGGTAATGTTTAATATTTATATCTTGATGAATTTGTGGATAAGTATACCTCTGTGAAACCATCTCTACTGTCAAGGCTATAAAAGTATCCATCATCACCAGGCATGGTGGTACATGCCTAATCTTGGCACTTGGCAGGCTGAAGCAGGAGGATTGGTGTATGTTTGAGGGCAGCCTGGGCTACAAAGTGAGTTCACATTCAGCCTGAACTGCACGGTGAATCACTGTCTCAAAAAGACCTAAATAAATAAATCCATCATCTCGCCAAGTACCCTCTCACCCTATTCATTATTATCATTGTATGCTTTCTTCCCTGGGGTGAATAGTTAGTATCTGATTGTCCTTATACCAAAATCTAAGTATAAAACTCTATAAATGTTAGTTGTAGGCACTGCACTGTAAAGCAGATCTGTGAAACATACTGATTTTTCACAACTGAAATTTGATACCTTTCAGTCATCACCTTCTTGTTTTCCCCTCACCTTATTCCTATATGCACTGTTCTTTAGAAGACTTTTTTTTAAAAACTCTCCTTTGTATACAGGTTAAACAAAAAAATACAAATTCTACAAAAATTGATCTCAGAGCAAATTAGTCTAGGACTCTAATTGATTCCAGCTGTTCTCATTTGGTATTTGGGGAAACAAAAGCCAATACAAAGGAAGATACTTGACCAAAGCCACAAAGCTAGACACTGAGAGGCCCACGAGGAAGGCAAGGCTTTGCACTCCTCAGCGGAGATTCTGTGCTCTTGGTGGTGGCCACCAAATCTGTGCATAGGAGCAGCTTGTTGAAAACACAGCTTTTCTCCCTCTACCCCAGCCCTGTTAGAGCTCTGTATGGGGACTGTATTGGACTTTTTTTTTTTTTTTTTTTTGGTCTTTTTCGTTTTTATCGGTACCAGGGATCGAACTCACGACTGCCTGCTTGCAAGGCAGGCGCTTATGCCGCTGAGCTAAATCCCCAGCCCCTATTGGACTGTTTGAAAGGCTCCCAGATGAGGTATAGGACCAGAAGATCTTCAAAACACTGCTGCAAACCACCACTGGCAAACCGTAGACACTAGTCTAAGTTCTATGTAAAAAAAAGCATTTATTTTTCAAATCCATTTTACTTCAAGGGGAAAAAAAGGAAGGAAAAAAGAAAAAAGCTAAAACAAAATTGAAAACACATTAATCAGAGTGAAAAAAATATTGAGAATAGGGGAAGAATCTCTGTGAATACACTGCTTAAATAATTTTTAGCATATATATATATATATATATATATATATATATATATATATAACATATATATATGTTAGAGGGGCAGAAAACATTTCCCCAAGCTCCCATAATCTGTTTTATTGACAAATGGAATGAAATAAAAGAGAGAAAATGTCAAAGGACAGTGACTGAGCAGGCACAAGAATGGGAGTTATCCAAGCAACAGCGTGAGAAAAGGAGACATCAAGGTTTAAACTCCAGCTCTGCTGCTTACACATTATACATCCTCAAACCTCTGAATTTCTGTTCCCTATCTGTAGAATGGGAGAGCAGTATCTACCAGGAAAAGCAGTGGCACTGGGCAGTTGTACAGCTATGGACCTTATAGCTAAATGTCTCTAAGTCCTAAACTCATGATAAGTTAAAGAAAGGCACTGGTGGTAGTTCCTGTATGCCATTAGGTCTAGAACCAAATGACATAATATAAGAAAGGGCTTAGCACAGTACCTGGTATATAACAGATGCTCAATCAATATTATTATTGGTGATATCATTGATGGCATTATTCATTTCACCATTTGGCCTTTAGTGTACAAGAACCTTGAAAACAGAATGTAAGATTTGGTGCAAAAACTGGCAACCTACCAAGCTTCCATTGTCTGGCTAAAAGACCACACCCATAGTTTGATCCTCACAGAGAAATGTCCCATACTACCTGGACTCTAGTCCCACGTAGTATGCACGAGTACTGAGAAGCCCAGTACCCTCTTCAATCCCTGAGTTCAGCACAGGGGTGTTTAAACCACAGCCACTGACCATAGCCAGCTGAGGAAACTACTAGCAGGTCTCTGTAGGTCTCAGTCGTTTCTGAGAAAGTCTGCTGGGAACCCATCCAACTGCAGTGAGCCCTGTTCTGGGGCCTGTGATGTCAAGGAGGAATACTGGGAGAACCTGAATTTTCAGTGGCCCAGGAGCTTTCAGAAAGGACTTCTGGGTTAAGGAAACAGATCAGTGGTAGAGCACTTGCCTAGCATGTGGGAGACCCTGAGTTCCATCTTCAGTAGAGAGAGGGGAGGAGTGGGCAATAGAAAGAAAAAGGAGGAGGGATAGGAGGAGGAGGAGAAACAAAAGAGAAGCAGGAGAAGGAGAAAAAGAAAAGGGAGGAGAGAGAAGGAAAGGGAAGGGAGGGAAGGAGGAAGGAAGGGGAAGGGAGAAGGGAGAGGCTTTTGCAGATCTCAGATTCAACACAGATTCAACACTTCACAGAACTGAAGTAGACAGACAGTCAACCCAGGACTCCAACACAACCAGACTTGATTGCTTAATGTAAATGTAGATCTTCCTTAAACACTCCAGCATGCATTGTAGAGCACACCAACAAGGAGAAAAGCTTCCAGCGAAGATACAATATTCAACTCGCAACAGTACTACATCCTCAATTTGTCATTGTCAAGATCAGACAAAATTATATAAAGTGCCATAGAGTATAAATCAGGATAATTACCATTGACATCATTAGTACATTGACTGCAAATTTTCAGTCCCAACTTTCAGTGTACAAAAATGTAATCTTCTGTAACTGAACTTAATTTTTAGTTAAATTCAGATATCACCCAATGCAAAATTTCATTTAGTTACCTACAAAGGAACTTGTTCTCTCCTGGCTAAATGCAGAAATTTCAAGGTTAAAGGTCAGTGCCCTCCTCCACTGCCTTCTTCTTCTGAGAGATCTCAGATATCCCAGGGTGGGTGTAAGGGACAGGATGCATTCATCTTTGAATTTGGCATCAAAGTGGCATCAGGGCCACACATAGAGATAAAATTATGGGATGGGGGGCCAGTCTCTAGGACTGAAGGCTCAATTTAATTTTTTTCTGGATATTTATTAAAACACTTTCTTTGCAAAAAGCAGACATAGGAAATGGAAAGGGCAAGGAGCAGATTAATGAGAACACTAATCACTATTCCAGGGACACATTTGGCTATATCTGGCCTTCATGTTTACTGTTCTTCAGACACAGCTTAGCAAAGCATTTCTTGTTCCACTGGGACTAAGGCCATGATTTCATTTCTTTACATATTATGTGTTAGCATCATTTCCTCAAGCGCAATCATGTGACCCAGCAGAGCTCAAAGACCCTGCAGTTACAAGAGGTGAAGTTAATTTAAGACAAAGCTTTTCTCACATGTGATTGCACTGAAATGGGCCAGAAATGCTTTAGGTCTCTCCACAACCCATCTGTGAAGTAAGATTTGTGCTCTTCTGTAGCAGATCCCTCTAAAGCCATGGAGAATCTGTCTCCACAGGCTGATAAGTCACCTTCAGGCCTTGATCAGAGTGTAGAGTCATGAACAGTAGGACTCTCTTCAACCTCATGGAGATAGTGACAGAAGACAAAAAAAATGGATAAATAAATATACATGGAATTACAAATTAAGAAAGAATACACCTGTAATTACTGCACGCTAGGAGGTCATGGCTAGAGGATCCTGATTTCAAACCCAGCCTGGGCAACTTATCACCTTAGTGAAACCTTATCTCAAAGGAATAAGGGGGGGAAAGCCTATGGGTGGAACTCCTTGCAAACGTCCTAGGTTCAATCCAGTGTCTCAAAAAAAGATGTTCAAAAGATAAATAGAAGGCCATGGTAGAAGAAACAGAGTAAAAGGCCTGCTTATTTAAAGTGGTCAGGATCAGGGAAGGATGCCTGGAGAAGTGATACATAAGCTGGGATTTGAAGGAAAGGAGGGAGCCTGCTTGTGAAGGTGAGGGTTAGGAAGAGGAGATGAGATGGACACTAAGGAAGAGAAACAGCACATGGGGAAAGGTCCCTCAGAGAGCCTTGGATAACAAAGTCAGGAATGTTAGAGCACAACAAGAAGGGGATAATAGGGACCCAAAGTTCATGATAAAGAGGTGTAATTTGTCCTGCCTGTCTGATGAGGTCATGTGTGTGTGTGTGGATCTGGGTAGAGATCTGGAAACGTGTATTCATAGAAACATTTATTATTAGTTTTAGTTTTTCTTTGTCATTACATAATTGTAATCAAAGATCAGACTGACTGATTTTTTTGCCTCTAGAATAGTATATTAGCATTAGTTCTCAACACCTGCAGTAGTTACCACAATCCCCCACCTTACTTCAGAGGCATTTGGAAATACAGAGGGACATTTTTGACTGATGCAGTGATTTGAGTACATGCTTAGCATTCAGGGATATTAAACATTTTGCAGGGTCACTGAAGGGGACACCCAGCCCTGAGCCCCAAATCCATAGTGGTCTATGTCCTTATAAGAATTAAGCTGCACAGCAGAAAGTAGGCTGCAGGATGAAGAGCAAAACTTCATGTGTACTGGGACTCCACCTTCTGTCAGATCGGCTGCAGCAATAGATTCTCATAGGAGCATGAATCATACTATGAACTGTGTATGTGAAGGATCTAGTTGGTCCTTTGACTCCTCCCCAAAAACCCACTCTGCAGAAAAATTGCCCTTTGTGAAACCAGACTCTGACACCACAAAGGCTGGAGACTGTTGCTGCACAGTGGAGAATGGGCCCCCACCTCCCTGAGTCATCTGGTGCTCCTGATGAGAATCAGTAGGGGTCAGCAGCTGAGTGGAGACAAGAGTAGAGTGAGGACTACAGTGGATAGAGAGATATCATGAGGACAGTGATGGAATTATTCAGGTGAGAAAAGACTAGGACTAGAGTCTCAAAGTTAGAGAATGATCAAGAGGTGGGAAAATGTAGGTAGATATTAACTTGATCACACAGTGTTCACATGAACTGGGATACAGTCTCAGAGCCTCAACACACTCTTGGTAGCCATTAGCAATGGTTTTAAGTCAGAATTTGAGGTGAACCTATTTGAAAAGTAACTAATTCAAGTAATTTTTCAGAGAAGGAGCAAAGAGACTACAAAGAGAAAAGCAAGAAGTCTGGAAAAGGATCTTGTGAGAAAGTTACCAAATGGCATACTATTCATCTAGAAATTTCCAAAGGAGATTACTGAATACAAAGGACAGTAGCTCCTCCCTCATTTAAGGGACACCCCGTAGGAGCTCACAAGATTACCACCTCTCTTCCTCATCCTAACCCTACCAAAGCTTCACAGTTCTAATTTGAGAATTCTTCACATTTTTTATAAAGCTCCTAAATATTTGCCTATCACTCAGACAATTAACGGCCATATGTAATTAGGTTAATTTGGCATAATTTTCATCTGAAATATGAACATGTTATTAACAATGAAAGCAAACATATGGAGTTGGTGTCATTGCGTGCTAAGAAAGGATGGCAAAATCATGAGCTCTGCACAGATATTCTCATGATGTATCTCCCAGGAAAAAAGGCAGCATGACTAGGAGAAAATTCACAGAACACCAGATCCTAGGAGGAGCCTCCATGCAGAATTGCTGATTGGAATTGTCAGACTCTTTAGAAACCCAGAGCTAACTATAGATGACCCTAACTTTGAGGGAATTCAGAAAACAAAGCCAAGCAGAATCAGCAAGAGCTACTGTATCTCCCCTCTGCCTCTTGATTAGTCCTAACTGGTATGCTTTCATGGGCTGACAAAGATTGAAAATACGGTACTGGAATGAGGTAATCTCAAGTTTTTCCACTCACAGGTTGAACAAAACTATATTAAGTGGGAAATAGATAATGTAGTAAGGCTCATCAGTATCTCAACCAACTGACACTTGAGCTTGCAATGGCTTGCAATAAAGTTCCTGTACTGGAAATTTAATACTCAAGGCAACAATGTTCGGTGGTAGAACATAATAAGAGGGGATTAAGTTAGGAAGCTGCTGCCCTTATGAATAGATTAATATTATTAATGCAGAGTGGGTTAGTTATCACTAGAGTTGTTATAAAAGCAAGTTAGAACTCAGGTATATGCAGTATAAAATAGTAGAGTGTGACATCAGGAACAAAATAGGAGCCATAGTGCAGAATTATTTTATGTGACAAAGTTGTTGGCTTAAACTGGCTTATAATTATTAAGTATTTTTATGTAATCATCATGGAAACAGCAAAGAGAGATCCTTGTAGTAGATTCAAAAAGATCATAAGGAAATCAAGTCATACTATCTAATCACAAAGAAAGACAACATAAAAGAAGAACAATACAAAGGATCAACAAGATAACCATTAAAATGTTAACAAAGTGGCAAATGTAAGACTTTGCCTATAGTAACTACCATAAGTGTAAGTGAAGTAAATTATCCTATCAAAAGACATAGACTAGCTGTATACTACTGGAGTATTTTGACTAGCATGGATAAGATAAGTCTGATCCCTCATACTAAAAAAAAAGAAATATTTTAGAGTGTCTAAACAGGCAAAACTTGTGTTAGTGCATGGGCTGCACATACACACACACATATAAGGCTAAAGTATAAAATATCTATACTTTTATAAACATATATAGCAGCTTGAAAGTACACAAATGGAAAAAGGTATTCCCATGCAAATAAAAGTTAAAAGAGAGTGGGAGGAGCTGTATTTAAATCAAAGTAAAATAGATTTGAAATTAAAAACTAAAATGACACAATGAACCAGATACAAATAAGTGGAAAGAGAGCCTATATTCTTGGATAGAAATAATTAAAATGATTAGAAGTTCATAATCCTCAAAGCAATCCACAGTTTAGGTATAATTTCTCTCAAAATACCAATAACATTTTTCATAGAAAGAGAAAACATACTAAAATGTGTATCAAATCCAAAAGATCCCAAATTATCAAAGTAAACTTGAACAATGAAAACAATAAAAAACTGTAACTATCACACCATCAGACTTCAAATTAAATTATAAATGTAGAGTAGTCAAAAATCATCATGTAGGGCATTGAGTGTGGTGGCTCATGCCTGTCATCAAAGCACTCAGGAAGCTGAAGCAGCAAGATCAATGTAAGTCCAAGGCCAACCTGACCTACTTAGTAAGTTCAAGGACAGCCTGAACTGCTCATCAAGACTCTGTCTAAAAATTACAGTAAAGCATAAAAACAAAAACATAAAACCAGTGGAATAGAATAAAGAGCTTGCATATACATCCATCCATTATTTTCAATAAAGATTTAAAGAACACACAATGGAGAAAGAACAGACTTTTCAGCAAATCATATTGAGATAACTAAATATTTTCATGCCAGATGAATGAAGCAGGCCCTTATCTCACATCATGTCCCAAGACAACCAAAGTGAATTAAAGATTTAAGTGTAATATGTTGCATGAGTCTGTATTTTTTATGGCACTATGACAAAATAGTACAAACTGGGTAAATCTTTGTTTTTAAGTTATACTTTTAAATTTTTTATTAGTACATAATGAAGACATTTATTGTAGAGAGTTGGTTCATGTACTACACATTCTCATTCTTCTTCTTTGTTTTCAATTCCATACACATCTTGATCTCCCAAATCCCTTCAAGACTGGGTAAATAATAAACAGTAGAATTTCATGTAGCTCACAATTTTTGGAGGCTGAGAAATCCAAGGTCTAGAGAGTCCATCTGATGAAAGCATTTTTCCACCATCATGATACAGAAAAATGTATCACATAGTAGAAAAGCATGTGAGAGAAAGAGACAGAAATAAAGCAGGAGGTTATACTCCTCTTATCTACAATTAACCGGCATACCCAGTAATGGCATTCAGGCATTTGTAAAGATGGAGACCTGATACCCTTGACACCTCTGATGTCCCACACCTCCCAAAACTGTTGTACTGAGGATCAAGTTTCCAATACATGAATTTGGGATATAACTGTAAAATAAAACTACCAGAAGGAAACAGGGGAAAGCTCTTAAGACACTGGCCTGGCCAATAATTCCTTGTGAACCCAAGTATACAGGCAACATATGCCAGAAATAGACAAATGGGGCTACAACAAACTAAGAAGTTTGTGCACAATTAAGAAAACAGTAGACATCTACAGTATAAGAGAAATTTTATATTGATATAGCTGATCCAGAGTTGATATCCAAACATATAAATAAAACTCAGACAACTCAATACTAAATAAAAAGACCTAAACAGACATATAAATGCCTAACATGTAAATGAAAATAGCTAACAGTTGCTAATCATTAGAGAAATATAAATTAAAACAATGACATTACCTCGTAATCATACCTGCTGTAATGTCTAGTATAAAAGAAATTAAAAAAACTAAAAGAAAGTAAAAATAACCAGTATTGACAATGATGTGAAGAAAAGGAAACTATTTAACTGTGGTGGTAGGAATGTAACTTATGACAGCCACTTTGGAAAACAGGTATAAAAAATTAAATTATTATTAAATATCATTTATTATATGCTTTACTATAATAGATAACTATAAAGTATGTGAAATACAAAGTATACAGAAGATTTAATATAAAAATACATTTACAAGTCAAAAAGAAAATGTACTTACAGAAGTGGATAATATAAAATTGCTGATTAAATAAAATTATGGTGACTAGCACATTTAAAGACATAAAATTAAATTATAATGCAATGTTACATTTACATGTCAGATTATGTTTTATCCTCATTAAATCTGTGTGGTTAACAAAGGCAGCGATAGTTAGCAATGTAATGACATCTACTAACATTTTTTAAATTCCTATTCTTCGATCCAGCTTTCCTACATGCAGCCATTTTACCTGCATACAATATTTAACAGGTACACACAATATACCCAGTAGGCCATTCATTTTGATTTAATAATGAAAACTGGAAAAATGTAAATGCTTATCTGAAGATTTTGATCAAATTATCTGCGATGAATGATATTTAATACTATTTTACCTATATTTAGAAATATGAAAGCCTTAAATATATTAGTCACAACAACTATGTTGTGAAATAGAAATATGAAAACTTCTTTTTATACTTTATTAATTTTATGCCAAGACATCATTTCTGACAACCAGGATATGTAAAATATTGCTGAGAGACCAGGATGAGGAAGCCAAGTTAGAGAATGACTGGAGATAATGTAGTCTTTTATTCTCATTTTTCATAGGGAAATTTAGGACCCACAGTGGGGAATTCACTTGCTCCTTAGTGACAGAGAATGCACAAGCTCTCATTCAATGCTTCTGTCTCTGTTTAGTCCTTTACTTCCCTGAAAGTTATAAACCCAGCAGAGCAGTTCTTTTCTCTCTCCCTTACCTGTCTTCCCCATGCTCCACATAATGTGAGCACAAATAGAGCCCTGTTGAGAGGTGAGAAAGATCAAATGATTAAATGTATGTATGTGTATATGTGTATGTATGTATGTATGTATGTACATATAAATGCATATTTGGTGGGTGGAATAGATTTTTTAATTTTACTTATTTTCAGCAGCGGTACATGTTTATAAAACATACTGATTACATTTATCAAGTGGAGTTCATACATGTACATTTCTTAATTGTTTTTTGTCCCCTTCCCTTCTCATTCTTACTTCTAATTTTTATCCTCCTTATTTGAGAAACCTCTGTTTCTCATCTTTTCTTCCAATTCCCTCTCTTTTCCCTTCTTTTTTTCCCCTCCCTCCATCCTCCACTCTTGTTCCCATTTGAAAAAGATCTTCCCACAAAAGGCTAAATTTTAATAATTCCCTGATCCTTACTCACTCAATCTGTTTGGGTGGACATATGATTTCTGGTTCTGACCCATCTGCTCTGGTCAAGCTAATGATCAAATTCAGCAGATCACTAAGATCCCATCTGTTTTAGCTAAATGACTAGAGTAAAACTGCTACCTGGGGCTGGGGGTTTAGCTCAGCGGCATGAGTGCCTGCCGTGTAAGCAGGCAGTCGTGAGTTCGATCCCTGGTACCGATAAAAACAAAAAAAAAAGACAGAAAAAAAAAAAGAGTAAAAAAAAAAATAAATAAAACTGCTACCTATGGTCAGGGCAAAGATCTCCGTCCCATCATAATGTAAATTTCATAAGGTTCTTAGGGAAACTTTATATATATTTTGCCAAACCTTAAGGCCAACAATTAAAATATTTCATATCAGACTGTTTGTTATATCATGTATTACTCTGGGACTTAGAAATTATATCCCTAGTCCTGTGCTTTCCTACTGTAACATGACCCAGACTTCTATTTTGCTCCTTCTGTTGACATTTTTCTTTTTTTCCCCCAGAAACAACATCTGAAAGAGGGATTGAATCACACACACACACACCCACACACGCGCGCGCACACACACACACACACACACACACACACACGTGAAGATCAACCCAGAAATTACTGGTAGAGGAATGGAAAAGTGATATAGGGCAGAGAGTAACAATTTGCATTGAGGGCAACTGAAGCCTGATCCCACTGGGGAATTCTGAGGACCAGAACAGAATAGAATCCTGAGTTATCTCACCCTAAAGGAACAGGGACTCTGACAGGACCCAAACACTGACTCAAGCTAGCCTTCCAGTGTGGGTTGTTCGGGGGGTAGGGGGCGGTCATTAAATTGTTTACCAGGCTTTCCAAAAAGCAAAAAAGAGGGAAATCTGGCTTCCAGAAAAGGTAAGAATGCTGCTAGAAGTCTGCACTGTGATAATAATGCCCAAACAGATATAGGTGAGACATGGTCATGCTTTACATATCAGTAAAGGAACAAATTAAAAGGATTGAAGTAGAAGCAATTCACTTCTTGGAATAGGGTTTCAAAGAATTTTATCTCAAGTCCTCATCCCAAGATTGTATTTGTTTTCCAAAACTGCCCAGCTACGCACTCATTGACTTGCCCCGATCTCTCAATACAGAGAGAGACTTAAAAATGGTTACGGGTTATTCAGAACTCAAATATTTTTCCAGAATAAAATCTCTGTGTTTAGAAATTGGAGCTACTCCATGACAGTGGGCCTGAGCTCAGAGCTGCCATATGCACTTTATTGGCCCTGGGAAGAGGTAATTGAAGTAGAGCAGTTCCTCACTAATGGTGGGTAAATGGGCTCTAGCAGCTAAGGCAGGAACCTAATTAACACCAGGGGATCTCTGGGCATGCTCCATGAAAGAGACCATCTGTGGCTGTCTGTGAGGATGTGTACCTAGCCCAGGCTGTCTTTACAAAGAGGGTCATTGTGCCACTTTTGAGCTCTCCTACCTCTCCCTACCTCCATTGTACACTATGCCAAGAGGCTTTCTACCTGGGCATCACTCAGTCACTGGGCCGTCACGAACAATCTCATCTCTCAAGGTGGGGCTTCCACCTCCTGAGATCTCTGAGGTTTGGTCTGTAAGAGCTGTCACAGGAAAATGGGGCCCTGGAGAAGGGGAGGAGGAACTGACAGTTCCAAGTTAAGACTGAGGGGGAAATAAAAAATTCATGAACCAAATCATTGGTTCATAACATGTCTTATGATGCCAGCTTTGGTCCAAGTGAAGGAGATGAATGGAAAGGAATGCTAATGTGTGCCTATTATTGTTCTGAATTGGTAGGTGTGCAATTCTGACTACAGGGCCACTGGGGGTGACAGCCCTTGGCTGACTGATATCCACTATCTCCCATTAAGTTATTCCCCCTTTTGGACATTGGTCATCACTTCATTTGAAAGAAAACCTTCTTGGTGGAGAGGAGGACACAAGCATGTAATTTATGGACTCCTCAGGCAGCAGCAAATCTATGCTTCAAACTCCTGCACATTTTTTTCTTGTTGTCTATGCCTGATGCACTGCATAAAATGTTAGTCAGGAGCCAAGGAGCAAGAGAAGTCAGTATAGGAAGATTCTGGCATTTTACAGACCTGCTGACCTGCCCATTCCCCACTCAATGAAATTTCCACAATACATAGAAGGTCACTGGGAGATGACTGAAGAAAAAAAAAAAAAAACAAATAAGGAAACACAAAATTTTAGTCTTCACATAAGTAGAAAGACTACTAATTCCAAGTGCCAGGGTCTTGCCACTGGTTCTAGAGACAGAGTTAAAAGATGTTGTTCAGGTCCTTTCAAACGGCAAATGAATATGCCTCTTCCTGATACCTGGGTTTCTGAAAAACTCAAGAGCCCCAGGTAATTCCCTGCAGCATTCCACCTGCCACTCTACAATCTGTCTCCAGAGCCTCCCCTTTGTTCTTCCTAGCATGATAGGTGATGCCTTCATAAGGGACTCTCAGTCTGCCTTCTGTCAGCAGTCCCTCTGGATATCCTTTCCTTTCAATCAAGCTAAAAGCAAAACAAATTATTTTCAGTGCCCTGAAATTACCTTGCAGATTCTTGCTTTCTCCTGTAACTGATATGATTTAGTGCCAAGATCTCCACTGGTGGAAGTGGAGATCTTCAAGATTGAACTCACTTGCCTCCTCTCAACAGTCTGCCAGCCTCTTTGGTACAGCCAGCAGCTTCTGCCTTGTTTTGTCCTTACTGATGGACATTAGGCCTTTCCCACTTAGATTTGCACTCTGAGATGCAAGGCTGGCACTGTCCAATTGTGCTTCTCCCTTGACCAAGAATTCGCGTTTTTGTAAATGTTTGTGTTGTATAAGAATATGTACACACTCCTGTAAGTAGGTGCTCAATATATTCTTGCTGAATTTACAAATAAAGTAATAAATATTTCCCTGTGTTTTCTGGGATCTAATACTCCTTATCTTCACTAAAACATGAAACGTGATCCTAGAGCACTTGTTAAGCAACTATTCTCTCTCTCCACACACACTATAGTATATAATTTACACATAGTTTTCTCATGTGAAGGTGTGAAACTCTCTCCTCCTGATATTTAATCATACTGTGGTCATTGTGAAGTAGAACTCTATTATCATGTAGTTGTGCCACCCTATGGATAAGAACAGAAGTCCCAGCTGCATTTATTTTGAACACCTGCTGCATGTAGAAAATGAGGCTTCGAGGAACTTAAAGCTTCACCTTTAGGTGTTTCTATGGATAACTTCTTGAGTCACAAAACCAGTTCAGTTACATCACAAAACTTAATGCCCTGATTATCTGCCTTTCCATAGTCTGGTGCCCTTATCAAAGCTTCCAGACAATTCAAAGCCACCAGACATAACGGGTTCTATGCCAGATGAAGAGATCCTGCCCCCAGGTCTTGCCATTGTCTGTGGTCTGTGAACTTGAGAGTGGCACAAAAACTTTTGTCTGAATTCAGATCTCCAACTCTATAGCCACAGGACTCACACCTGGGCCAGCTGTAGAAGATACTGTCCTTTGTCTTTGGCAGCCTATTCCAATACAGCAAAAAAATATTCTGAGTCTCCTAGTTATGAAACAAAATTCTCTACCCATTTAACCATTTAGTGGGTCCCAGACTTGGGGAAGTGAGGGAAGTGTGTGCAACCTTAGTGGTCCATACGCTGCCCTAGCTGCCAACATGATGTGTGAAACAAACATATTTAATAGGTCCATTTACACTCACCAAGCACTGGACTGTGTGCTTCACCTTCATTATCTCATTTTAATTTTTGCCTCAATTCTGTAAAAATACTCATTTTTGCCTTCCATTTCCAGATTAGGGAACCAACCATAAGGGGTTAAGTAAGATACTTAAGAGTTCAAACTAGTATCTGATCATGTCTTCATTTTTTTTTTTTAGATTTTCTGAATCTCGATTAATGTTGCTCCAAACATATGCTTTTAATAATATGAATGTATTACTTCTGATGTTAGCCTTTTTCCTCTAATTAATTTTTAAGTTTCTCCCATGCTGTTCAGATATTTACACCTCTCCTGTTCAAGAGTTTATTCCTGTGCTGGGTAGAAACTGACTGAATTAAGTTAAAAATCCTGAAGTTGTCCTAAATTGGTAGGGGAAGATGGCTTTCCCAGAAGACTATAAAATCTCCAGGGAGTTTCTATCTCCTTTCCTTAAGCAGGAAATACGTATGAAACAAGACCTTTAATTGGCCTTCACTATTAGTCCTACATCCTATAATAATTATCTTTGGCGATGTCATCTTGAGTCCCCTGGGTGGCATGGATATTATGGATTATTAGAGGCTGTTCTGAAAGCTGGCCATCACTCTGATTCATATTAGGCCAATTACTTTTACTAAAATTAAAATTTGTCAAGGGTAGTTGGATGATGAGTCTTGGCAGCTAAAGGGAGTCCTTAACGAGCTATGCTGCACTCTGGCAGAATCACAGTGGTTTCATCTCAAGGTTAAGGTCTGGCTGTTAGTGAAAGTGCCAGGGATCAAATGAACAACTTCTCAGGATTTGTAACTTTGGACGATATCCCTGGATCCAAGAAACTGCCAGAGGTACCAAGAATCAATATGATTCTAGCTCTTTTATATGGCAGGCCTGGTGTGCAGGGGGCAGTGCTTCAATAATGGCCAAACTGGAAAACTTTGTTTTACAGTTTAGTTGGTATGACAGATGCATTTGCCTGCCTAACAACTATTCCCCTCCATTTACTGACTAACGGAACCCCAGATTTGTTGTGGGTAGCAATATGATCTGCTGAAAATAATCCTTTGCCCAGTTTTTTTCCCCTAGTGAAAGAAAGCCAGTCATGTGACACCCCATATTGTCCCTGAGAAAAGCTAAGGCACTTAGCATGATGTCCCTGAAACATGCCTTTTGTGCTCCCAAGCATCTTGCTAAATCAACAGGACATCATTAGTGTGCCTGAACCAGACTGTCTAGCTAAGTGTTAGCTGTACAATTCTGGGAGCTGAGCAAACTGACATTATCTGTAAGCACTGCCTCTCTGCCTGTATGTGAAGCCAATCATTCCTTGTAATTTTTGCCCTACAATGCAACAAAGCAAATTCATGATATCATTGCCTATGTAGCATAAACTCGCCTACCCCCCATGCTAACCAGGCACAGACCAAAGCAACCTGGAGTGTTGTAGTCCACTGGCTACCACTGGACATAGTGGCTGGAAGAAAACCCTATGGAGAGTAAGAGTGCTAATAGTCCAGCTAGCTACACTCAGTATTTTCTGGGAAAACACTTTGTGCAGCTTGTCATCACAGACTGTCTGAGCGGTGCTATTGTTGAGTTTGTGCCCCTGATCGGATTGTTTGCCAAATGGTAAAGAGTATATGGATCCCTTGTGGACTTCCTACCTAATGCTGTTGGACCGATATGTGCTTCTCGTGACCCTCCTCTGTAAAAAGTATCAACCCGGTCCTCCTCCTCTGTTAGTACCTATTAGTAAGTCTTAATAAACTTTGTGTCTCACAAGCCATCTTCTGGTGCTTGCTTTAGTCTCTACACAGCCCTTCCCACTGCCCTAGCACAGCTGAGCTGTGGATGCAATACTAATTAAACCTAAAAGAAAGTTTGCTTCAAGGTTGCTAGGAAAGTTTGCCTTTTATGAAAAAACATTCATGTAGTTCCTCTTTTGTGTCTTCTCACTTCTTCTCAGAGTAAACATGCAATTGCTGAGGTGCAGTAATCATTTGCATACATGAGACTGTACATTAAAAGATAAAATACAGTGTGCTAAGAATAGTGGAACAGAACCACATGAAAAGCCTGGTTCCTTCCCAGCTCCAAGTTAAGGTATTGTGGTAAGGTTATTTACAAAGTGATCCTAATAGGTACATTTGGATAAACAACCAGAAGAGTTTGAGCCTGTAAGATGAAATAGTGTGGTTGGCAGTCCCACCTACAGACACGTCAGGGTTGAAAGTAGACAAAAGGTTCTCTCTGGAAGAACCTTTTGTAGCATATAAGGAGCAGTTTCCATGCTTAAGTGTCACACACTGTGTGATACTAAAATACATTTACTCTACAACTTTTTAAAACAGGAGGTTTAATATTTAGATTCGGTATTCCCAAAGCATCCAACATCTCACTTTTGGCCTAAGTGAAACTTCTCTACATAAACCACTGAGAAAGTTCTCATTACTTGTGCACACTACCATGTTGAGCACAATGCAGAACAGTCCATGGTAGAAGAGAATCCTGAGGCTGTCTACCACATTAGCATATACAGAAGCATCTCGGTCCATAGGTCTCTCCACATGTCAGGTGACCTCACTTTCTTTGGCTGATCTTTATTAATAAGCATATAAACACTAGTAAGGGTTCACAATTTTTACTACTAAAATCAATACTGAGTCTAAACTTTTCTGCAAAATGTGTAACTTTCTCCTTAATCTGTCTGGTTTTTGAAACCATGTAATTGGATATCAAATTTGTATGCCTAAGAAATCTGAGCTAATGTCAACAAAATATTGGGCAAAATTCACCTGTGATGATAAAGTCAATATCATGCTCTGTAACTCCTGCTCTATTTGCCAGTTCTCCTTCTCATTTGATGGCAAATCATCCTTCCAGGTTATTTAGGCAAAAAATATAAATGTGTTATTCTGAACAATTCTTTCCCCTCACACTCATATTCAGTCCTCCAGCAAATACTGTTTATTCTACCTTCAAAATATGTCCATGATCTGTCCCTTTCTCACCACCTTGCTGCCACCATCCTGATCTAAGCCATCTTCAACGCTTGCATAAATTATCACATAGCCGCCTCCTCACTGATCTCTCTACTCCCTTTGTATCTTTTATCTATACAGCAACTTGATCCTTTTTACATTCAAGTCCACCAGGTTGCTGCTATGCTCAGCTCTTCTAAAGGCTCCCATTTCAGGCAGAGTGAAACCCAAAGTTCTCCCAGTGGCCACAAGTCCATGCATGATCTGGCTCGTGTTGCCTTTCTGATTGTTCTCTCATAGTCTTCTCATTTTCTTGCTGGTCTTCGGTTGTTCCCTGGGGTCTTTTTTACTTCTGCCTAGAGTGTTCCATATTTGAGTACTTTGGCGGCTGTGATAGTTAACTGCTTTGTCAACTTGAGTAAAAATCTCCCAACTGACTCTCTTAGCATAGTTCTGAATGGGAGCGAAGGGATTTACTGAAAGTGAAACATTCACTCTGGGAATGAGTGATAAGGACAAATAGTCTTATAGCCTGAACGAAATTTTAAAATGGAAAGAAGAAGGAAGGCGCCCTTTGTTTCCTATAAAAAGTTTCATTCTCCATCTTCACTTTGGACCTCATTTCCTGGCTTCCAGAGCACAATCTTCAATTTTTTGACTTGCACATGTCTCTACAGTGAAATCCAGGACTTCAACCTTTAGATTGGATCTTTAAGACCTCAGCATGTAGACATCCCTTTTATACTCTTCCACACCTGACCTTGCAGCCAGGCAATGTGAATCTATCTTATATCTGTTTTTCTAGTGAGCACTGACTGATACACCTCCTTCTTTACCTCGCTCATGTGTCATCTTGTGGGATGGATAGGGACTAGAGAATAGGTAGGATGCAGAACAAGAGAGGCTCAAGTCAACTTCACTTCCCCTTTTTTAAACCAGAGTAAATTCTTCTTACCATGTCATACATATTGGGATTTGATGTAAGATTTTATTTGTACAAAGAATTCCTTAATAGAAAGTTTGAAAAATCACAAGATTGAGAGGGACAAGTCTGGTCAGAAGACTTTAGCAATATTTGTAACTTGAACGATGTAATAAGGGGTGGATGCAAATGATACCTATATGGATGTAAATACATAGATAGAAGCCGAGGATGTAGGTCAGTGGCATAAGTGCCTGACTGACAAGCGTGAGGTCATGAGTTCAATCCTTGGTACCAAATAAATAAATAAATAAGAAATATTTATGATGAATTTAACAAACTTGGTTAAATGGCTGTGGAACTTAAGATGGAGTCAAGGACATTCTCAGTCTTCTCACATGAGTTTTGGATAAAAGGTGATCACATGTGCAGAATGATCAAGGTATACAAGCTGAGTTTTACCGAAATGTATGGAACATTCATAAGGAAACTACCAAACTCAAGAGCAAGGACTAAGGATGAAGCGATCATTGCAATGGTAATCACTTACTGAGCACTAAATGTATGCTAAGCATTGTGCCAAATAATTTCATAGGTTACTTTAAGGATTCCTTAAACACAGAGAATTTATTCAAGTTTTATTTCTGTTCCCCTCATTCCCTAAAGTTAATGAAAAGTAGCCTGTGTATGAAGAAAGACACAGTGGGCAGAAAGCTGGAGGGCTTCCAGGAAGACTAGAACCACCTCCAGAACACTCTTGCGTATCTTCTCCCTCTGGTCCCTCTTCCTTCTCCACCTTACTCTCTACCTGCAAAGCCACTCATTCTGGACCCCATATCATTATTGGACTCTGACCACCAATAACCCTCAAGCTGGATATGTTTCCTACACTCTTCCCAAGGGTAAACTCCAAGAAAATGATTCAGCTGATCCACCTCAGCACTGTGTCTACCTCGAACCAATCACCCACACAGAAGGCAGGAACACAGAGAAATCATGTGGTTGAAGCAAAAATAAAGAAGCATTTATTTAATTAAGGGGGGGTGGGGTAAGATAGTTCCCAGAAAAAGTAGTTACTAGAGAAGGACAAATTGTTGTCCCACAAGGAATGGTCAACAGTCCACTTTATAGGCAAGCAACTACAGAATCTACAAAAGTACATATGATATCCAAAACAGAGTTAGTACACCAAGAATTGAAAGGGACTGAGAAAATTCCTGTTCGGGTTCCGTGTGCACAGCTTAATGGAAAGAAGAGAAGGTAGAGGACGTATGTCCTGTGACACTTCTACTCTCTCAGTCTATCACAGAGAATATTTAAAAGTAGTTCTGGGCTGGTATCACCATCTGAACTTTTGTCTAGGGGTCCTCTTGGCTACTTAGAGTGTATGCTGCCCCACACAGGAAGAACCAGAAATCCCAGAGAGCTGACCAAAGAGAATGACAGAAATAATCCTCAGCTTTGCCACCTCTTTTGGGGGGGGGGGGCTGTGCTGAGATGTGATCCACAGACTCACCAGAGTGCCCAGAGGATGAGCTCCAGTTGCACACAGTGCTAAGGTAATCTTGAACAAACTCTTTTCTTGTCATTTTTTTTCTTTATGGTCTATCTCATTCCTCATCATTCTCTTTAGAAACTACTTCCATCCAGTCACTGTTTCAGGGTCTGCTTTGTGAAGCATAGGACAGACAACATGAGGAAAGTTTCAAGGACTCTGCAGACAGGCACCAAAAAGTTTTTAAAAATAAAAAAATTAAAAATTCATGGAAGAGGCAGAAAACTGAGACCAAGGTCAAGACTTTCTGCTCCCAAGAGATCCCTGAACCATCAGACTTGGCCCTGAGGAGGTTAGCGTCTTGGCAGCCACTAACGAGTCATCCATCTCCTGCCCCAGCAATGCTCCAACAGACACCTGAAGGAAGGCTTTTAATTATTCTCCAGCTCAGTCAATAGATTAAATGTACAAATGAGCAGCCAACTCATTCCTTATTATTACTGTGACTGCCATACTCATGCCTGTAATCCCTGGCCCACATCCAGAGCTTTGTTTTGAAAACAGCAGAAATAACAACATGAATTTTCTTTTGCAAAAAAAGGTACTCCACTAAGCTATTTTTATTTCCTGGCTGACAGTCCTTTCATAATCTCCAGTGGGTAGGAAATTAATTGGAGGCTTGAAAATACAATTTTCCATAGGTGATTATTATAAACCATTGGGTGGCCTTACGGAGAGGACACTGTTTCCATTCTCAGCTAGGAAAACTCAATGTATTTTCCCCCATTGTCTCTAAGACATCATTTGCCAATTACCTTTTAAATGCTTCACTGGCAACTCTCCAAAACAATCCTTCTCCTTGCTAACAGGATACATGGGAAAAGGGGTAGTTCTAGCCACATTATTTAGAGAGCATTAAATGCACAATCTCCCCTAACACAATCACTCCCAAAGGATTGGAGAGCAGCTACCTGGACTAACAACTATTCCACAAAATCTCAGGTGAGTAATTATCAGCTCTTCTCTGGAGAAGGAGGGACAAGAAAAGATGGTGAAGAGCACATTCATCTGGAGGAAGAAACAGCAGAAATCAGAGTAGTACCATTATATTCAAAGATCACTATTTCTCTCTCTCTCTCTCTCTCTCTCTCTCTCTCTCTCTCTCTCTCTGCCTTTCATTGTTCCCAGTCCCTTTCTACCTTTCTAATATGACATTTCACTAAACTGCTCCTAGGTTTAGGAGCCAAGTGTTGGTAGAGTCATACACACTAAGCAATTAGAGCACCACATAGTCAAGTGCAAAACAAATTTGAGTATCTTGAGAAGGAAGGATTTTTAAAGAAGAAAAGGTGAAAGAACAGAAACATGGTAACACAAGTACCATGAGTCCATGGAGTTCCCTCCCACCCCTGGCCGCATGTGACAGACCGTGCATGACCACTACCCCCAGCCTATTTCGGCTAATGCTTATTTCTAGAAAGTTCCCCCTTATGTGGAGCTGAAAACTCATCACCAGAAGCACAGGTTCCCCTTCTTACTGAAAC
The DNA here is from genome assembly GCF_034190915.1 of Cavia porcellus. Taxonomy (NCBI): domain Eukaryota; kingdom Metazoa; phylum Chordata; class Mammalia; order Rodentia; family Caviidae; genus Cavia; species Cavia porcellus. Next base: position 43,324,544 of record NW_026947490.1, read on the forward strand.
TTTGTATACTGTTTGTTTCTTTCTCTCAAGATGTATGAAGTTTTCTTTTTCTATTATTTTAAAGAGAATAAAACAAAACAAAGCAAACAAAAAAAGCAGAGCATAGTAAAGCAATGCAAATAACACAGGATTTCAGAAAAACACAGCAAGAAATTAACAGTGTCTACTACAATGTCTCTTGTTTTCTTCAAAATATTTGTCTGTATCTTCACACACAATAAGTTAACTCCCATCAAATTAGTACAAAAGCAATGAAAGTGCAAGAATGAGAGCCTTAAGGGCTTTCAAGACTGGTAAACCAATAGTGTCTACCATAATGTCTCTTGTTTTCTTCAAAAGAGCTGTCCACATCTTCAGACATATGAGGCTTTCATGAACTTTCAAATCTTTATTTTTTTCACAAGGCTTTAACTTCCTGACAATATAGAAATATATTTTTTCTTACTGGCATGGAGGAATGAATCTTAGAGTATTTTATGTTTAGCTGTAGCCACAGCCCTTGCTAAGCTGCTAAGTGGCCCAGGCTGAGCCAGAATGTATAGTTCTCTTGCTTCAGCCTCCTAGAGCACTGGGATCACAGGCCTGTGCCACCACACTTGCCTGAAGTATTTTCTTAAATGACTGAATGAATCTCATTCTACACTCAAATTTTTAAAGGAACTTTCACATAAAAGAAGCCCAAAGTGGAGAGAGAAGGAACCCTTGTACATTGCTGGTGGGAGTATTAATTGGTACAATCATTGTGGAAATCAGTGTCGAGATTCCTCAAAAATCTAAAACTACAGATCCCTTTTGGCCCAAATATTGTCCTTCTGGGTATCTTCCTGGAAAAAGTTAAAAGTGTCATGCCAGAGTGATATACACACATCTATATTTATAACGGTTCAATTTATTATAGCAAAATCTTGGAAACAGCCCAAGTGCCAAGTGTGGTGATTATGTACTATTCTCCTAAAAATAAGGATAAAGTTGAAACATTTTTAAGTAAATGGATTCAAGACCTTTAAGTGAAATAAATTAGACACATAAGTTTAAATATCACATTGTTTCTCTTGTATTAAAAACTCAAAGGTAAATATGGGGTAAAATGGAGAAAAGACATTGGGAAGTAGGAAAAACAGGTCCAAATGGGAAGGAGGAGAGTGGAGGGGGCAGGGAAAAGCGAAGGAAGGAAAAAGAATTTTAAAAAACAAAATGGAAACAAAGTTTTTATAAATGGGAAGAGGACTGAGTGTAGAAAGAAGGTCAAAGGAGTGAGAAAAAATGAATTAAGGTATGTTATCTACAGATAAAAATTCCTTATGATAGGTATGATCATTGTATATGGCAGACATATATTAATAAAGTTTCAAAAAGAAGCCAGAAGTAATTTTGGTATGACAAAACCAAACCCAACTCAAAAAAACTTCAACTTTTCGTTTCAAGGAGAGATTTAAAGCTGTATTTGTATAATGTTCATAGTGGCATTATTCATAAAGGTAAAAGGTAGAAATAAAAGTTCAGTGACTGATGAACGGAAGGAAATGCAGTACAAAATATAATAGACTATTATTCAGCCTTCAAAAAGAATAAAATCCTACATTTTGGTACAGCATAGGTGACCCTTGACATTAAGCTTACTGAAATTAGTCAAACACAAAAAGGCAAATATTTGCTTCTATTCATATGAAGTATCTAAAATGGTCAAAGTCATAGAGATAGAGTGGTGATTTCGGGGAGGCACCTGGGTATAGACTTTCCCCTGGGACAATGAGTGGTTTTAGTGGTTGAATGACTCTAAGTGAACTGAATGGCATAAATCTGAAAAAATATTTAAAATGGTAAATTCTGTTATGTATAATTTACTGCAACTTCCATAACAACAATAACGACAAAAAATAAGCCCATTGACTGTCTCCTGGAAATCACTTGCCCCTTCAATCAAGTTTTCTGAATTGATTATAATCTTTAAATACTGATTAAACTGCACAATTTATGATGGTTTCTTTGGCTCTTTGTGGGAACAAATACTCATAAAATTCATCTCATGGTACTCATTTTATAAAGAGATACTGGAGTAATGGGCTGCCATAGCAGGATTGAAGCTCAAATGCACTTATGAGGCTAGAAAGGAGTTTCCCAAGGTCACAGAGGAGACACTACATTGTTCTAGTTTGTGCTCAGGAGCCTGTTGAACCTGACATCGTTCTTGATGGCATGCAGGCAGCACTCTTTATATAGTAAGCAATCAGGATCAGTACCCAGGGTTCATTTTTCCAAGTGATTCTTATATGAGTGCATAGGGTATAAGATTCCAGATGAAAACAGACTGTCTCTTAATAACTTGTCCTGCTTTTAAAACTGCGCCAATTGGAATCTTCTGCACCTACTTAAAAGCTTGCATCTCAAGCAAATTACTTCCCTCAAGAACTTGCAGAAGCTCCTGGATTATCAGATCTCGCAAGGCCTGCCAATACAATGCAAATGCATTGCAAATCAATTGCCAGATGAAACTAGGAAATCTTGCATCTTCTGCAAGATTTGTAAAGTCAATAAAAGCAACAAGGGAGAATGTCTTGAATCCTACTTAAATCACTGATGAATGAGGATAAGGCAGGGTTAGGACAGTCAATGTGCAGAAGGAAAAAAACAGTAATGATTTAAACAAAAGCTTTAGAGGGGAAAATGCCATCAGAAATCCTTGAAAAAATTGAAATCTCAAATATTTTGGCAGAGTTATCTTCTTAAGATCTGTAGTAAGTTGAGCAGTAATTAGACTTTCAGAAAAATTGATTTTCATTAATACCTGATTACAATTGAAACAAAAACTATACAAGACAAATAAGTTTCAATAAAATATTTTGCCAAATTTATCATGAAATGTTGGTTTCCATTTTGAATGGATTCCTTTTAAAGAACTTTTTTCAGTGCCCCTAGTTTGATTACACATGGCTGCTCTGTGTGTGTGTGTGTGTGTGTGTGTTTGTGTGCCTGTGTGTATGTGTGTGTGTTTGTGCGCGTGTAGACAGTCAAATGGCCTTGTAGCTTCCATTGTATGCCTCTAGAAAGGACAGGTCTCTTGCCTTCCAGCAGCATACCATAAAGAGATAGATTAAAATTACCAGAGCAATTTGTGTTGAACAATTTAACATATGACGATATTGTGCATACAATGTCATTCCTCACTCACCATCTCAGGAAAGTATTTTATATTTCCAGGAATGAAAAATGATAGTGTAAGGATTTCTTCCTTCTCTATTTATCACTGCTTTGTAATTATGCTTGACATTTGTATTCTGTGATTTTGAGTTTGGTAAAATGCTTTCATATCTTTATTGGTTTTCATTTCAAAACAACCTTGTGAGGCTTCAGGAGTCATCAACCTCATTAAATGGGCCCCAGAAAAAAAAATCCCTGCCTAACAAACCTGGCTCCTCCATTCCCTGAAAGCTTCACCTTCAAGACCCATGACTTGAACCTGCTTTGATTCTCTCCAAGACCAGTTCTTATTTCCTCAGCTCTATATCCCAGCCCCCTAATGTATGCAGTGAACCAACATCATTCAAAGGGGCAAGAAGGACCCAAAGTCAGAGACCCAAAACATCTATAGTAAGTAATGGGACACTGGAGTTCAGCCTGAACTAGAGGTCAGAAGGTCTCAAGAACCTAAAGTTACCAACTGTGTGACTTTTAAAAAAGGTAAAGTCTTCTAACTAAACTTAGCCTCAGTTTCCTTGCATTTAGATTTAGAATAACTTCTTTGAATATATATATATATATATATATATATATATATGCATATACACACACACACACATATATATATATATATATATATATATATATATATATATATAATTTGCTCTTACAAAAGTTCTAAGGACAAAATCTTCATACAAGAGTATTTGCAGCCAGGAGTAATAACACAGCCTGTAATCCTAGCACTTCAGAGGCTGAAGCAGGAGGATCCTGGTGAGTTTGAGGCCAGGTTGAGCTACAAAGTGAACTCAAAGCCAGACTAAGCAGCACAGTAAGACTCTGTCTCAAAGAGACAAAAAGTATTTGAGAAGCAAATGAGTTCCTAAAAAATATTTTAAATTATAATATTAAAGATTATCATTACATACAAATGGCCTTCAAAACCTCATTTATGCCCAAATAACTGACACTTCTTAAACAAAAGTGAGAATCAGGCCCAATAATTTTAAGAGAGTAATAAAATTCAAACTTTAAAAGTATCATCTCGATGGGAGCAAAGATGGCAGAATAGATAACAACTGGTTACAGAGGCTCCCTGAGATAGTCAACTTAGAATTCAACATAATACAGAGTGGGGAGCCCCAAACAGAGGGAGATGAGTTTTCTTGCCCCCAAGAAGAAATGAAGGTGAGAAGAACCAACCAAACACACAGTCGTGGTGTGATTATTGGAACAGCTAAAGCTTCAGTGTTCCTGCTGCAGCGGGCAACTTGCTGACCATCTGAGGTCCTGCCACAATTGCTGAGCCATCCGAGAACCCGCCACTTTGACTCACTGGAGGTGAAGTTATATTGAGTTTGGGGGTCTGTGCACTGAACAGAGAGCTGAGTTGGTGGGGTGCCTGCATCGACTTGTGGTGAGTGACAGGAGTAGAGCTATTTCACAGAAAGGGGGTTCTGGCAGACAACATTCTGGGACCTGGCAGGCCTGGAAAGTACAAGGGGCAGCAGTGACTTCAGTCAATTGTTCCCTTCCCCAATGGGATTGCTGGAGTGAGCTAGGCCTGAGTCATGTGACCTGGCTGAGACCCAGTAGGTTATCCAAAATCAAAACCCTACAGTGGTGGTGCACACTAACCACACTAACCTAGTGAAGCTTCTGAAGTTTGACTGACCTGGAAGGGAGGCAGCGCAAGGTAATACAGTGCATGTCACAGCAGCTTTACTGACCTGGAGGGGAGGCAGCACATAGTAATACAGTGCAGACCACAGCAGCTTGACTGAACTGGAGGGGAGGGGCCAGTATACACTGTCCCTGTCTGCAACTCACTAGCACAGGGCAGTGGGAAGTGTCATCTAGCCAGCGTGCTTCAGAAGAATTGTAACCAACAAGGAAAGAAACTGGGGCCTCCTGGAAGAAGCAAAAAGGATGGGAAGAAGAAGCAACAACAAAAAGTCCCCAGGTCCCAACCCTGAGAACATTGACCCAGGACAGGCAAATACAAAGGAGGATGAGAAGAGCAAACATGCAATATCAGACATGGTGCCACTAGACATAAAGAGATATATTTAGGATTTCATAGATGAGTTCAAAAGAGAAATATTTAGCCAAATAAAGCAAGGTATAAGAAGATTAATAAAAGAGATACTAAGCACCCCTCAAGCAAACACAGATGGAAGAAGGGGGGAACTCAAACAAAGAAGAGAACCATTTGATGAAGAATATTAAAAATGTAGAATACATGCTGCAGATTCAAAGAGATCACCAGAAATTAAAAACTCTATGGAAAGATATCAAATCAGCTTGAAAGAAATTAAGGATAAATTATCAAAACTAGAGGACAGTTTTGCAATGGAGGATTATGAAAGGGAAAACTTTTTTAAAAATAACAAGGAAACAAGCAGTAACAATATGAAGGCTAGAAGACGACAAGAGGATCTATACTTTGAGAATAAAGAATGTGACTGAAGAAGCAGGGGTAAAAAGGAACTACAAAGGTTATTCACAGAAATAATTAAGGAAAACTTCCCAAACATAGGAAAAGAAAATGATATTCTGATATATGAGGCATATAGAACTCCAGCCACCCACAACCAAAACAGAGCTATTCCCAGGCATATAATAATCAAGATCCCAGAAATTCAATATAATAACAGAATATTAAAAGCTGTTAAAGACAAGAAACAGATAACCTATAAAGGAAGGCCCATCAAAATAACGGCAGACTTCTCAACACAAACCGTCAAGTCAAGAAGAGCCTGGAGTGAAATATTCCAAGCCCAAACAAAATAACCTCCAACCCAGATTGATATACCCTGATAAACTGTCTCTAGAAATTAATGGAGAAACAAGATGCTTCCAAGACAAAGAGGAATTTGGGAAATTCCCAACCACTAATCCAACTCTATAGAGAATACTGCAGGGCATTCTAGCGAGAGAGAGATGTACTAGGATTCCAGGAACAGTGGCAGAGAGGCCAAAATGAATGGAGCAGAAAACAAAATGAAGAAGATAAGCAGACAACTGGTGGCAAAAAAAGAGCATAACAGAAATGAGGCAGAGAAGATTTTATTCAAAACTGATATGATTGATAGTATCAAGTCTGAGAGTATAGGCAACTACACTGAAGATGACAAGACTCTAAATTAGACATTCTGGTTTGATAACTGCCAGTTTTTGAAGTTCTGTACTATATACAAAGATGTGTTTTTATTAATACTGTTATGTACTGATATATTCAATCATACTATTTCTGATGATATAGCCAATTCTATTGGAGATATCAAGAGACAACACAGGAACCATGGTAAAAATCTTTGTACAATGGTCTTATATGTTTTTTATTTTCATGTGTTTATAGGAATATGTTTTGTTTTGTCTTGCTTTGTTTAGTTTCTCCCTCTAATATAGAAAGGATAGAAATACATGTTAAGATTCATGCATGTGTAGAACCTATAAACAGTTTATGAGAACTGATCTTATGACACATGAAGAAATGAACAGATACTTTGAAGAAAAAGAGACACTAAAATACCCAGTGCTGATCCTGGAGTGTCATAATGTGAAACCCAGCAATAGTATTATTATTTGTTCAGAGTGATATTAGCTTGCTTGGGTTTGTTCAATCCCAACATAATTGAAGATATGGATAACTGCATGTATTTTTAAGTATAAAGCATTGATAACCATATTTCTAAGTTTTTGTTGGATAGTTGAACAGAACTGGTTGCAATCTCACTGTTTGAATGCTCCACTTTAGTATCTTGAATAACTACTTGTAAGAAGACAATCTGTAATCATCAACTAGTGATTTCTTACTGTTTATTTTTTTCTTTGAAATTATGTATTATATCTATGCATTTTCTGTTTTGTTTAGTCTTTTTTAAATTAAATTTTTAAAAAAGACAGTATAGTACCTAGTGCTGATCAGGGAGTGTCATGATGTGAAATCCAGCAATATTTTTATTCTTTGTTCAGAATGATTTTAACCTGCTTTAGTTTGTTTAATCTAAACAAGATTAAGATAGGAAGATATGGATTAAGATAGGAAGATATGGATAACTGCATGTATGTTTAAGCGTATAGGATTGACAACCATGTTACTAAGTTTTTGTTGGATAGTTGAACAGAACTGTTTGCAGTCTCACTGTTTGAATTCTCACTTTACATTTTCCACTTTTGTGTCTTGAACAACTATTTGTAAGAGGACAGTATGTAAACATCAACTAGTGATTTCTTACTGTTTATTTTTTTCTCTGGATGTATGTATTATTTCTACCTATTTTCTGTTTTGTTTAGTCTTTCTTTAAATAAAATTTTTAAAAAATTTAAAAAGTATAGTCTCACCAACTCAACAAATCTATTAGTTTCTTTGTGTGTATACATGCCCTATATCAGTCCTGTGCAAATCTAAGTTGATTTACTACAACTGTAATCACAGCATATACTATATCATGACTTGTACATTTATCCATGGAATTATACTTTTGTGGGAAAATACCCAACTCAAACCAAAAGGAAGAATCTTAGCACTGAGGAGATAAGAAGGCAGCATTTAATCATAATGCCAGTGGATTATTGTGGCATAAGTCCCAAAGGCAGCAGCACTAAATTTACAAAGAGTTTAGTTTATATAAAATTTGCAGTGAGATGTACAAAGCAACTGACAAAATGTTACATAATTGGTGACATGCAATCAGTAAGTAGTATATTGCCATGCGTGCTAGTCTTGAACAGATTTGATGAAATAAAGGAATTGTTTATCCTAATATAGAAACATTCTGGAAACAAAGGGAGGGTAATTAAATGTGTCCTTGACTGGTTTAGAGTGCTTTAGGGCACAGACAATTATTTTTGATTCAGTGCTTATCAGTGGTAGGAAGCTGGGCTTTAGACAATATCAACTGTCAAGAGACCTCTAATTGATCTCTGATTTGTATCATGAAATAGCTATGTTTGCAGTTCTATAAATGTGTTTTTATATTATAATTATGCTCCAAAAATAACATTCACCAACAAAAACAAAAAAGGGAAAAATACATTAAACAGTCATTTCTTCCTTTACACATCTTCTGCCCAATCTCTTTCCATAAGTAAATGAATAAAACGGCCTTGGATTTGATGTCACACAAGATGAAAATTGGGGGAAAAACAAGAACCTGGTGACCTACAAAGTCTCTAGTGTTTGCTAATCAACATTCTGAGTGTCATGCTTAATGGGTGAGGCCCTTACCTACAGGCATGAAGGGAAACCATAGAAGAACAAAACCTTGTCCATCTGCACAACTCATCTAGATAAATTAGACCACAGTCACATCTGGCTGGAACATTTGGAGAAGCCCAACCACACTATCTACACTGCCAGATTCCCCCAGGCAGCAAACTGGTCTCCCCTTTAAACCTTTTGTTATACCTGACCACACCCCCTACCCCCACCCCGTAGAATCAATAAACAGCAATGGTTGTTTATGCAGAGCTTTCTCAGGTGGTCTCCCCTCTGCACCTTTAACAATGAGATAAGTAGAATTCTCTATCCATCAGTCTATGTGATAGCCACTTGCTGTAAGTGACTCTAGGCACTTCAAAAGTGGCCAGTGAGATGGGGAAACTGATTGTCTTGTTCCATTGAATTTTAATTAATTTTTATGTAATGAGCCACATGTGGCTAGTTGCTACTAAGAACACTTGGGCTGAATTGGAAGATGGCTACAATTTAATAGCAATTCTAGCATTGACAAGCCTCTTACTCAGTAGGACAAGGCTCCCAAGGCCCAGCTAGTCATACTGCCATTTTTTGTGTGTCTAGTGTCCATTTCCTTTCCTAAAAGCACTCTGACTTCCTTTGCCAATCTACTTCTTTTATGCAGTCTCCAAGAAGCAAAAAACATAATATCTTGTCTCACACCAGAGAAAATTAAAGGTCTCAGCTAAGGAACAGACAGGCATAGGACCCAAACTCAACTACTTAGATGATCCTTCCTGGATTTAGAATCCAGAATGGCTTAAATGTTGCACTGTAGTGGCAGAAGCTGATCAGATGGTCCTGGTCACATGGTGGGAACTATGATTTCCTACCCTTGAGTACCTGGAACTTCCAAAGTTTTGCACATTCTTCCATCGTATCTGCTATGAATCCCTTTGTACATGAATTAGGCCAACATGGTTTTTGTAACACTGCTCAAAAGTTCATAAAATGGGCTATTATGTCTGATAATCTTTCCTGCGTATCCTGAACCCAGACAAGGCTCTAAGTACTCCTCACCATTTCCACTACTTTTCTGAACCGGTGACCCAGAAACAAATATGGTTATTTGTGTTTTCAGCCTAACACACATCAAAAGCAAATGTATCAAAGGTTTTTCTCTCTTTCTGGAAAGCAAGACTGCAAATCTTGAATCTTAGCTCACATAGCATCTGTTTAAGGACTTTCATTCAATAAATGGATGTATAGATCCAGAACCAGTCAGAGAAGCCCAAAGGACTTCTAAAAGCTTGCCACTTGGACTCTAGTACTGTCCCATATACATCTTATCTAGGCCAACAAACTATACTGGAGGCTGGAGGGATCTCTTAAAGAGCTTTTACAACTGCTTGAATGGTCAAAGGAGCACTTATATTAGGAATAAAGCACTTACATTAGTAGGCAATGTATCCCTTTAAAGAACTTGAGCAATATAACAGGGGCAGAGCATTCCCACTGCTCCACTTAGCTCACTTCATTAGTATGACATAACCAAGAAAAGCAAGCAGCTTTGCTTTTGATATTCTGACACTTTGGAGACAATTGCTGATTATCTACAGTGTAACCATGAAATGGTACTATGGGGAACACTTTTTAACATATTTACCTAATTAGCCCATTATAAAGTGTAATGTGATTTCTTGCCTTATCTTCTCATTACTTTTCTGAGAATCTTAAGAAATGACAGATTCAGAGGGGAGAAGGAAGAAGCATACTGTGCCCAACTCCATATGCTTCTCAAATGATCCAGCTGTCCTTGAATCTAGTAAGGTGCACATGAAGCACCCCAGAGCTTGGCACAGTAATTTGATTGCTTTAATGGAATTGTGGGGAGAGGCTTCTCCAAGCTACACACATGCTCATGAAGATGATGGATAGACGCTAATCATTTCATACTCCACTCCAAAGCAGCTTTGGAGAAATGAACACTGAAATAGCAGTCAGGAAAATGAGGTTCCAATCTCAGATGCACCTTTGACTAGAGAAATGACTCCATTCATTTGATCACTTAACTACTGTGAGCCTCAGATGAATCTTCAGCTATACAGTGGGAATAACATTGCCAGTGAGTCTCTTCATGGGCCCACAACATCATGATATCCCTATGAGATACAGATATGAAAGGGTTTATCAAAGCAACAGTGATTGTGTGTTAAACATTTACCACATGCAAAACATCCTTTGGTTGATTTCTCCATAGTGCAATTAACATGATCAAAAACTTTCATTCATCATGATTGAAATCTTTGTTTAAAACATTCCTAGAGAGGTGTGTATACTGCATGCCTATCATCTCTGGGAGACTAAGGCAGAAGGAACCCAAGTTTGAACCCAGTCTGGGCAATTAGGGACTTAACAAGACCTCACCTCAAAATATTTTTTTTTGAAAAGGGCTAGTAATGTAACTCTCTGTGAAGTCCCTGGGCTCCACTCCCAGTACCAAACAAACAAACAAACAAAGAAAAATATCCCTAGAGAAATCCTCCCTGTCTCTTAGTCTAGACTGGGTTTCTTCTGCTATTTTCACAGAAATTATTCTTTATCTTCTTAGCCCTTGAAAAATATATTAGTCAAAAATTATATTAGAAATTTATTTGACTTAATATATGCCTCCTCCATCAAATTGTAAACTCTGTGTACAGAGATTGTCTCTGTTTTACTCACCCAATTCTTTAATATAAATCTTATCACACATATGACACTCAATAAATATTGGAATGCTGATTGTTTGCCATGTTGAGGAGAGAATTTTCGGGGAACTCATGCTGGGAAAAATGGACAATCTATATTTAAAGAAGAGAATTGTAAATTCAGACACAATCTAAACAATTGCCTTTCTGTCCAATATTACATACAGCACAGAGCCATAAAGAAGACTGATTTAGTCTATTGATTTAAGACTACCCTAGTGGAAGAATCAAATTCATGCTTTCAGATTATATTAAAGATGTTATTTTTCACTAATATATTTCACTTTTTGTACTGCAATATAGAATAATGGTTATCTTAGAATCAATATAAAACATGAATAGGCTAGCATATTCCTTCTTTCATTCACACAGAGAGCATACTATATAGCAGTCATGATGCTGATCCCTGAATATAATTACAGAAGGGTGACTAAAATTTACTCTTAGAGTTTTGGATCATAGTATGAGCTCTGTTTTACATATCTTTTTCCATTCACCTTTCACTCCATCCTAGGTGATGAGAGCCCTACTTAATATTGTCCTATAGTAAGCACCAGCTATAATGGAGGACAGTGTAGCAATGGAGACAACAGGCTTGAATGTAGTCCTGTTTCTAACACTGGCCCACTAAGTGAGTTACTTCTAAAGTCATTTCCTCTTTCCTGGTCTTAGTTTCCTCAACCAATAGTGAAAAAGCGGGCCTTGAATTTCTATAAAATTCTGTTATAATTTGGATCAAAAATACTACCCCAGGGTCTCACATATTCAGAGGTAGAGCTTTTAGAAGATTATATCATGTGTATTAATCCATTCAGCTATGGATTTATCAGTTCATAGCTGAAAATGCTATTAGGTTGTGGGGCTTGGCTAGAGGAATTAGATCTCTAGGGACATAACCTGAAAGGTATATTTTTCCCTAGGCCTCTTTTACTCTCTCTCTCTCTGATTCCTCCTCAGCCCTTCTTGTTCTGCCGCACCCTTTCCACTATGAAATTTCTTCTGCCTTGAAGTCAGCCCTTCAAAACTATGAACCAAAATAATCCCGCAACTCCACGGAATTTCAGGCTACACCGGTCTCCAGTTGTGGGATTGGGCCTTGTTTTCCAGCCTGTAGCTCTGGGAGTCTTTTGCTGGCCTAACCTTGGCTCCCTGACCCTGGATGTTTCCCATGGGTCTATCTTATTCAGTCATTGGGAGCCCAGTTGTCGCTCACAGCACCCACTGCTCTGTTCCTCTGATGCATCTCTCTCTTTGGAGGCCTCTGCAGTCATCTGCCTTCACTTTGTCTCTGTAGATTCTAGCCTCATCTGTCATACCTCAAGCCAGGAATCTGTGAAAAATTTCAGCTTGCCATCTCCTTTTTCTGAGTTGAGATCTGTCCTTTACTTTCCCCATAGGGTCCAATTCTCCTTTCTAATCTTTCCTGGTTCCTGGGGATTCTCCTCCCTCTTTCTTTTCTTCCCCAAGTTGTTATATTACAGTATCAGTGTTGGGATTCAGAATCTTGAAGACATTGACCTATGGTTGGTTACCACTCTGCCATCTTCCAGGAAGTCCTATTTTGGGCTGGAGGAACACAAAAAAGGAGCAGAGTGGAAGGAAGTATGTGAGCAGAGAGTCAGGAATATGGCCCTGGGGCGCCCTCAGAGTGAGTATGCAGGCAGGAGAGGCACTGAAGGAAGCATGGCCCCAGTGCAACTCTAATTCTCTTATTTTTAAATTGAGTATGTCAGATATTCTGTTTAGCAGTAGAAAAGTTAACTAATACAAGATTTTTACCCTCTGGTGTCTATGGTTCTCCTCTGTGTTACACTCAACATTGCTAATTTGCTGCAGAGGAGTTGTCAAACAAGCCCAATCTAGTACATCATCATGTCACATCAGGTTGGTCATACTGGTTACCTGAGGAGAGGAGGAGACCTCAACTAACAATAATTGTTATTATTATAAGAGAAAGATAAAGGTTATGCAAACTAAAAATGCATAATAATATTATATATAATTTAATACATATATTTATTGTAATAAAATTCTGTCAATTTCAATACTACAAAATACTACAATTTTTAGTAAACTGTCAATCAGGTATGGCATAGCCAAGCTAATTTAAAAAGAGAAACAATTTAATGAGAGAATACTGTGCAATTCCCTGACACATTCAGGGTTGTGAAAAGTCAACATTGCAGGCAATCGAAAGGCTGCTTGAAACTGTCCATGATGATTTGCCCCAGCTGCTGACACTGAATGTCAGCTCCATTGTTGCTGCCATCATGGCCTCTGGAAACCCTTCTTGATGAAAGCACAGAGAGGAAGCTGCCTAGATCCACCCGGATTGTGAATGGAATCTTTAACTAAATGAGCCAGGACAAAAGGCTGTATCCTATGTATAAAGGAGGCAGAGAAAGGTAGGTGCTGATTTACTCTGTATCCACAGTACCACACAGCTTCCACTTCACAAATTGGGGGAGAAGCTATGAAAGAAAGGGAGCAGAGTAGCAATCAGAGTGAGCCATATTGATTACATGGGCATAAGGAAAAGAGCCCAGAGACAAGGGGTAGCATTCATTTGACTAGTAGATGGAAACAGTATCTGTTTGCCTTATTTGCAGTTGTTTTTCTATTATTGTTGTACAATAAAGCCTTTTAAAAGATATTTTAACACAAATATCAGCCATGTGCCTTCTACCCTTGGAGACCCAGCAACTGGTCCATGGAGGGCATCCTCAGAAAGTCACCTTCAATGCCCAGTACAAGCATCAGATTAAAGAGCCAAAGAGGCTCAGAGACTTCGTCTATTCCAAAACTTCTTTCATGGTCTGGTAGCAGTGTGGAAATTGCAGCAAAAAGGTAGAAAGGATGGGGAATTGGGAAAACATGGCAAATATTTTCTTCATGTTCCCAAATACCAGCCAGTTCACTGAAATGGATCACTTTCATCATGAAAACACCAGCAAAGGAGCCCAAGAGACACAGAGCAGCTCGCTCTATGTGCTCTGAGTGGCCTTTCTTAGAATAGGCAGGTACCTCTCAAAACACAAAAATACCAGCTCCATTGTCTAGGGTCAGCATTCTTGGGACTTGGAAGACAAACTCCATTAACTTCTTCTCCTGGCTTTGCATTGCCAAACAGTTTCTGGTCAGCCTCCTTTACATTTCAGTGAGTTTACTTCCTCAGTGCCCTCAAAAGAGAGCACTGCTTCTGTGTGCAGTTTCCCCATTTGTAAATGATCTTTAGAATCATCTTTGGGAAAGCACCTTTTTAACCATGCATACGATGAGAATGTCTGAGACTTGGTTCTAGTCTTAGTTACAACATAGATTTGAGGGAGAGGGGCATATTCTGTGGGGAATAAATATAGCACAGCATCTCCTGAGTGCCAGGCACTTCATGGACACATGGGAGGAAGATGAGGTATGGACACAGACTAGAAACACTAAGAGGCAGTGACTCTGTCTCCCTAACTTTGAGATCAATGTAGAAATGTTTGCAATAAGCAGTATTGATGAAGTTTAAAAAAAGAAAAAAAAGGTAGGCAGTTTACCTCATCTTTTCACCTGCTAGAAGCAGAGAACAAGTTGACGGGGCTGAATAGCAATGACTGGATGACTACTCAGATTTCCTGACCAACTGAACTATTCTTAAAAACTGAGCCTGTCTGTCTGTCTGTTTGTCTGTCTGTCTGTCTGTCTGTGTTTCTCTCTGCATGTCTCTCACTCTCTCTGTACATGTTTCTGTCTCTCTCTGTCTCTCTTTGTCTCAGTCTCTGTTTCTCTCTCTAAAGCTCTCTCTCTCTGTTGCTTTCTCACTCACTCTCTCTCTCTGGGTCTCTCTCTCTGCCTCATGTCTCTTTCTGTCTCTCTGTCTCTCTCTGTAACTCTCCTGCTCTCTCTCTCTCTCTTTCTGTCTTTGTGTGTGTGTGTGCACGTTACAGCCTCCTACTTCTCTGTCACTGAAACTTGAATCTGGACAGGCTAACAGATCATCCTGATTCAAAAGGAAACAACCATCAGGAGTCTCCAACATTGGTTCCTGGGAGCAACTCAAAAGAAGTGAGATTATGCAGGGCCTTGTATGTCTCCTGACCCAGCATCCATCTCCCTGCCACCACTATGCCCTCCAGATCAGAGCAAAACCCATGTTTCATTAATGTGAAGATTATTCATAGCTCCCTAACACATCCTATAAGCCAGAAGAGCCTCAGCTTAAGTCATGGAAAAATGTGAGGACAGCTACTAAGACTGCCTGTCATGGTCAAGTAGCCCACGTATGGAGGGATTTGAACTTCTTCACGTCAACCAAGATTTATCCCTCTTCAGCATGCATAGAATTTACAGCATACACAGAAGATACATAGAATTTTACTGTTAGAGGTCCTTCTCTGGTGTCTCACCTTCTGTATGGAGCTACTGGCACCTCTAGAAGCTAAAACATGGCAATATTGTGAGGATCTTACAATCTGGAGGTAAAGAGAACTGGACTAGGAACTCAGAGACCTGACCTACCTTCATGGTGTTCTCATCAGTAACTGCCTCCTGACCCAAAACCTTCGTTTCCTTTATCATATGCAAAAGATGAAGTAATCATAAAACTGCAAAATTAAATGTCTTGAGGGATGGGCAAATGATATAAATAGTGAAGCTGACCTTTGTAGCTGGTTAAATGAAGGCTGTCACCCTGCCTACAGGAACTTGAATTCTACTTTCCATTTGTGTAGCCAAATAAAATGTTTCTGTTGGTGAAATTTAGCTCATAGCCACCAGTTTGTCACCCCTGGTCTTGAAGCTTTCTACTGACTGTTCTCCATGGGAACTTTCTTTTAAAAGCAACATTTTCAGTACTGATCTGGTCACTGCTGCCACAAGCAGGAGTCACTACCATTTTATGAAGAGGTCCTCTATAGGAGGAGAGAGAATTTACAGCTCCTGTTTCTCTAGTCAAGAGTTTATTCTGAGATCAGTCAGACTGTTTCCAGGAAGTTTCCATAAAGTTCTTCTCTTACCAAGATAGAAGATTCTGTGTTTGGTCAGGGGCAAACTTGTCAGACAAGAAAACTGAAAAAGACACTAAAGTCTCTTCAGTCATCTTGTTAGGCTTTTTATAGAGACAAAAATGGGGAGCTAGCACTTCCCCATTTTCTTCTTAGGGATTACTAAGTGAATCATCCCTGAAGGCTGCTGAAACTGTGCGAAATACAGATGATGCTTCCTCCCTTCAACTCAGACACAAAATACCCAGTTTCCAGGCCAGAGCAAAAGAAAGCAGGCTAGACATGGTTGGACAGAAAACTCACACCCTCAGTTCCTGTGGGTTCAATCTCTTGAGGAACATGAGTGAGGCATAGTGGGATTCTGCACTGCTCCCTGGTATCCACTGGCTGGGTTTTGCCGCTGAGCTTCCATGTCTTCCTTCTTTAAGGAAGAAAATTCTTAGACAGAAATGCCTCTCACTTATCCTATTTAGAAAAGCTTATCCCACATTCAAAATGGGAGTCATCTGCATATTTAATCCCCTGTAACTCTAGAGACTGATCAGAAAAAGGCAAGGAACTCAAACGATTCCACCTCTGTGAATTTTAGAAACAGTGCAGCAACAACCAAGGTCAAGAGATGTTCTTTGATTTCATAATGGTTCTACTAAGACTTGCACTTTTGTCTTCTGTTGCCACGAACTCGTCTACCTCGTTCTGGAATCCAGGTGGCTACCAAGAATTCCAGAAATCAACATCTAGAAGACAAAATCTGAATGGCCCAAGTTCCTCAGTGACTCTGAAACATTATCTCTGGGTTTTCACAACTGGACAGCAAACAAAAATGCTGAGGATAATATATTCATTCAGTCGCATCAAATGCCCATAATGCACACACACACACACACACACACACACACACACCACCCATGGCACAAATACTGGGAAACTATAATTTGATAATTGATATATAAATTTAAGCTTCTTCAAAAAAAGACAATGAAACATGAGTATTTTATCATGGAGAATTTAAAGTAGGTACATTACAGCTTCCAGAATACAAAGCAGGAACCATTAATCTAGAGAAAAGATACAGGAAATAAAATGTAAGAAAATAGATTAACAGCATCTTTAAGATTCAAGATGGTTCACTTTGAAAAAAGAAAAAAGGACTTGAAATTTGAGTTTGTTGTATCATAAAAGGGCAGGAAATTTCTCAAGCAACTTTTCGTCATTTTGTTGTTCTTATTTTCTTCCCATCAGTTTCTTTCAGTTGGTATTTATAGTGCTTCTTGCAGGCATGAATAATCAACATAGATTTGTATTGCTACCATTCATACACACAATCACACTCCTTTGCTATTACTTAATCACTTTTTTCATGTGGAGAGGTCATCTAAATTGAAGTCCTGTTGCTGATGATTAATTATAATAATAGAGTGGAGAGACAGAAGAACTGAAGGAGGAACAAAGGAGGGGATCCACTACTTTGAAATGTTTCTGGATTTATCTGAAAACACAGATGATGGAATAAATAATAATGGAATGACAGGGAGATAATGTATGCTATGGGCTGAAATATGGCTTCATTAAAAAAAAAGATATATTAAAGTCCTAAATCCCAGTACCCCAGAATGTGACCTTAGTGGAAATAGGGCCTCTGCCCTGGTAACTAGTTAAGATGAGATCATCCAGAAATGAGATGGGCCTCTAATTCACTATGACTGGCATCCTTACAAGAAGACGGCTGAGTACAATCAAAGACACATGGAGAATGCCATGCAATCATGAAGACATTTATCTGGATTCATGCAGCACTGGAATAAGGCAGCAGCAATGTAAGAATGCCAAAGATTGCTGTGAACCACAAGAAATAAAGAAGAGACAAAGAAGGACTCTTTGGGATTCCACCAGGAGCATTGCCCTGCTGATGCCTTGATTTCAGACTTCTAATCTCTAACTAGGATGATAAATCTGTGACATCTTTATTTATTTTATTTTATTTTATTTTATTTTAAAGAAAAAACAATAAAACAATAATGTAGAATTTCAAAACAAGATAATAGGAAGTTAACATATGGAAATTAGCAATAGGAAATTAATATATAGCGTATTATTATCTTCAGAATAGTTCTTCAGATTATAAGACATAATCATGGAAAATAGACTATGCAGTATAAGAACAAACCATTTTTTTCAATGAATAAAAAGAAATTAGTAATATAATTTTCTTGGCTATCTTGTATGTATGTATGTGTGTATGTATGTATGCACGCATGTATTCTTTCTGTTCCTTCTTTCCTCCTGTCCTCATCCCAGTTTTTCCTTTTGAGCAGATTCTTTTGCTTCCACAATATTTATTGTACATTTTGAAGATTATTAACTCTTTGAGTTTCTTACACTAGGGAAATAATACAATGTTTACACATGCACATCATATCTATTTCACTTATGATTACGGTCTCTAGCTGTATCCATTTACCTTTAAAAATTCAAGTTTACCTTTCTTTATAGCTGAGTAGTATTCCACTGTATAAAAACAGCTTATCTTTTCTATCCATTCCTCAGCTGCTGGGCATTGGGTTGTTTCCAAGATTTAGCTCTTAGAAATTGTGCTGCTATAAACATGGGTGCACATACATCACTGTGGTATGATGCTTTTAATTCTTCTGGGAAAATATCCAGAAAGGAACTAGCTGGATCAAATGAGACCTCCAATCCTAGTTTTATGAGGAATCTCCACACTGATCTCCACAGTGGCTGCTCCAGTCTACACTCCCACCAATAGTGTAGCAGGGTTCCTTTTGCCACACAACCATGCCACAGTTTGTTGTTGGCTGATTTCTGAATGATAACCATTCTTTCTGATGTGAGATGGAATCTCAGTGTGGTTTTAAATTTGCATTTCTTGAATGAGCAATTTTGCTGAATATTTTTTCATATATTTCTTTGCCACTTATATTTCATCATCTAAGAAGTGTGTTCATCTCAGATGCCCATTTGTGAATTGGACCTTTGAATATTGGAGGCTTCATTTTTTTAAACAGTTTTGTACACATTCTAGATAAAAATCCTTTGTCTGAGGAACAGTTGGCTGAAATTTTTTTCTACTCTGTGCATTTTCTTTTCACTCTGTTGGTGATTTCTTTTTTTTTTTTTTTTTTTTTTTTTTTTTTTTTGTCTTTTTCATTTTTATCGGTACCGGGGATCGAACTCACGACCGCCTGCTTGCAAGGCAGGTGCTTATGCCGCTGAGCTAAACCCCCAGCCCCTCGCTGAGCTAAACCCCCAGCCCCTGGTGATTTCTTTTGATGTGCAAAATCTTTTTAATAGGATGAGATCCTAGTTGTTGATTCTTTGACATACTTCCTGTGCAGTTTGGTTTTTGTTCGTAAACTCTGTGCCACATCTGTATCTTCAAGATTTCTAACTATTTTCTCTTCCAATAGATTTAGTGTTATTGTTTTAATGTTTAAATATTTTATCCATTTTGACTTTGTTTTAATGCATGATGATAGACATGGTTTAATCTTTGACAGGTAGAGTCAGTTTGTCTAGCACCATTTATTAAAGAGACTATATTTCTTCCAGTGAACATGTTTGGCCCCTTCATCAAAGATAAAGTGGCTGTGTATATATGTATTTTAATTTGCATTGTCTAATCTGTTCCATTGATCCTAAATTCTGATGTTTGTTTGTTTGGGTTTTTTTTGTTTTGTTTTGTTTTGTTTTGCCAGTAGTAGCCTTGTAGAATAATTTCAAATCACAGATTGCCTTGCCCTTGTTGCCCAGGATTGCCTTTGCTATGTGAGGTCTCCTCTTGTTCCAAATGAATTTTAGGAATATTTTCTCTAGATCTATGCGGTATGCTAATGATATTTTGATAGGAAATACATTAAATCTTCCTAATAGTTTGGGAGTATGGCCATTGTCACAATGTTTTTTCTTACCCACAAGCAAGGGATATTTTTCATTTTGACATTTTTTTTCAATCATCTTTTTCAGAGTACTGTAATTTTTAATGAATAAATCTTTTACTTCCTTTTAGATTGATTCCTAAGTATTTCGTGTTTTTGGATGCTATTGTGAAAGGGGTGGTTTCTCTAATTTCTCTCAGTGAGTTTGTTTGTGTACGAGAATGCTATTGATATTTGAGTGTTCATTTTGTATCTACCTATGCTACTGAACTTGGTTGTTAAATATAGAAGTGAGTCACTCCCAGAAGCATCAGCAGTATGCTGAAGCACCACCAGTACTTGGTCTTTTCCGTGTTGGTAATTTTTAACTACATCTCAATTTTATTGATTTGTATTAGGTTATTCAGAATTTTTATATCTTCTTGATTAAATTTTAGCGATTCATGCCTATTAGAATCTGTTCATTTCTTATTTTCCATTTTATGAGAGTAAAGATTTGCAAAGTAGGTATTTATGATCTTCTAAACTTTGGCATGCTCTGTAGTGATTTCATCATTTTTTCTTATTTCATGAATTTAAGTCTCTTCTTTCCTTTTTTTCTGATAAAGTCGGCTATGGGTTTATCAATTTTATTTATTCTTTTAAAGAACCAACTCAAAAACCAACTCTTTGATTCATTAATTCTTTGTATGTTTTCTTAGTCTCAACTGCATTAATATATGATCTAATCGTTGTAATTTCTTCCCCTGTAGAGGATTCGGGTTTGATTTGCTTTTGTTTTTCTAAAAGCTTGCAGCACAACATTAGGTTGTTCATTTCTGCTCATTCTGTTTTCTTGATGTGAGAATTCAACACTATATATTTCCCTCTTTGGTCTGCTTTCACTGTGTCCCACATGTTTCAGTGTGTTGTATCTGCATTTTCATTTAATTATAGATATTGTTTAACTTCTTCTTTAATTTGATCTATGATCCATTGGTTGTTCAGGAGTGTGTTATTTAATTTCCCTGTGTTTCTTGAATTTGGGGGGTTCTTGTCATTAATTTCTGATTTTATTGCACTATGGTCATATGATACGCATGGGATAATTCCAGTTCTTTTGCATGCTTTATGGACTAGCATATGGTCTATTTTAGAAAATACCCATGTGCAGGCGAGAATTATATGTATTCTGATATTGTTGGGTGAAACACTGTGTAAACACCTAAATCCATTTGTTGACAGGTTTGGATAAGTTCTGTTATTTCTTTCCTGATTTTTTGTCCAGTTTATCACTTTATCGCAATGGGTTATTGAGGTCTCCCATTCCAATCATGTAATTTCTCATTTGATTATATATGTCTGTTAATGTTTGTCTTATATAGTTTGGTGCCCCTGTATTTGGTGCATACATATTTATGACTGTTATCTCATCCTCTTGAAGTTTTCTCCTAACCGGTATATATGACTTTCTTTATCTCTTTTTATCATCCTTGGTTTGAAGTTCACATTGTCTACATACAAAATAGCTACTCCTGCTTTTTTCCTGGGTTCCTATTTTATAGAGTATTGTTTTCCATATTTTGATTTTTAGTCTATGAATTTCTTTTTATGTTCAATGTATTCCTTGTATACAGCATTTTGTTGGGTTTTGTTTCTTGATCCATTCTACCAGCCTTTTTCTTTGATTGGTGAATTCAGGACATTTATGTTGATGGTTATATCTGACACGTTTTGGGTTGTCTTTGTCATGTTTCTTTCCTATTTATTTTTTCCCTTCTTTTCCCCTCTGTTTAAGTTCTTGCCCTGCTTGGTGGTTTCTTTGTATTGCTGTTCTTGGAACTGTGATCATTTTTGTCTCCATCTAGAATATCTTTCAGTACTCTCTGTAGTGTTGGTTTGGTGGTCACGAATTTCTGCAGCTGTTCTTTGTCATGGATATTGTCTTTTTTATCCATTAATTTTGAAAGACAATTTTGCAGGACACATCAGTCTGGGTTGGAAGCTGTTTTCTTCAGGACTCAAAATACTTTGTTCCAAGCACTTCTTGACTTGAGGGTTAGTGTAGAGAAATCTGCTGTGATTTTCATGGTCTTTCCTTTGTAGGTGATTCATTTACTTTCTCTAGCAGCTCTTAATATTTTGTTCTTGGAATGAATATCTGGGGTCTTGATTATATGTCTCAGTAGAGATTTATTTTGATTATGGCTAAGTGAAGCTTATCTGTATGTCAAATTATTTTTTCATACTTGAGAAATATCCTACTACTCTTTCTGCAAATTGATTTTCGATGTCTTTTGTGTCAACTCCTGCTCTTTCATTGACACCTATTATTCTTGCATTATTTTTGTTTGCATTGTCTCAGCTGTTGAAACTTATTTCCCGATCTTTTGCTCTTTTCAAGAGATCTTTCATTTCACAATGACTCTTCATTACCATTTCATGATCTTTCTTCAAGAGCTGAGATTCAGTCTTCAATTTCTTTCAACAGTTTTGCCAGCTTATCATGGAATTTGTAATTTCCTGGATTTCATGGTTTCCATCCTCTTCCTATCATTATCTATTTTTTTTTATCTATCTCTAGATTGGCTGAGCATTTCTTTTACAAATGTTGACATTTCTTTTTTGCTGAGAATTTCCTTTATAAATGTGGACCTTTTTTATTTGAGAGATTATTTTTCATCTATATCCTCATGAATTTGTTTCTTTACTTCAGTTGCTAACATTTCAGAAATTTTATCTTCCAATTTCATCTATGTCAATGTCTCCTGGACTTGTTCTGGGTGGACTGAAGGTCTAAGATTGCATTTTATTTCATCTTATCATTTGATATTTGAAAACGTATTTTATTTTGTTTCTGTGATGATCCTTGTGTCTTTTTGCAGTTGGTAGCTATAATACTAATATCAAGGCCTCTCTAGGAAAAGAGATGTCTTCTGTGTCTGTGTCAAAAATGTCTTCTGTGTGTAGGAGATTATTGGTTTGTGTCTGTCCCCAAATCTTATCTCCCCAATTTATTAAGAGCAGAATTATTTTATCCATTTAGCTCAGTCTCCTGTCCTTTTGTGTAGGGCTGTAGTGCGGTTATTATCCCAGAGCCTCCCAGTATGGTTACTGAGGATAGAACATCTGACTACAACAAATATGCCATCCTAGCTGAAGTAGTAAAACTAGCAATACTATAGCATCAAGCAAAGATTAGAAACTGACAGACTGTGGTAACTATTGATTTTTTGCTTTATATTTCAGGATTCTATGTCATATAACAGAACCAATCATCAATTTGTATGCAAAGTGTTTCCCCTTGGTAGGGTGGTTTTGCAATGTGGTGAAGAAATTTAGGGAGAATAGTGTGTAAAACAAAAATAATTGGAAAGGAAGCATAATCAAGGATGGAGGATTGAGAAGGATCATGCAAGGTTTGGGAAACCAAAAAAGAAGACAGAAAAAGAAAGAATGAAGGAATATTCAAAGGACTCTCTGGACTTGTTCTTTGGATTTGGGGGATGATACTAGTTTTCGGTGGCTACGGTTCTGCTCATCCATTTAGAAAAAAGAGAAGAAAATGAAAAGAGAGAGAAAAATCAAGAAAGAAAGGAAGGAAAAAATGAAATGAGAAAGGAGAAAAAGGAAAAGAAAAAGATGACTAAAAAATGAGAATAAAAGGCTAATTACCCATTCCTGGGCTTTTCCCCACATTGGCTGCAGGTTCCATGGCTTGGTAGGAGGGTTCAAACACCTGAATCCCTTAGGGAAGCTGGTTACTGAATCCTGGACTTCTCCTCAAACTTGATGCCAGTCTCATAGTGTGGTGGGAAGAGCCAGACAACTGGATTCCTCCAGAGAAGTTAGTTCTCTGATATTTTTAAAGGTCCATAAAGTTTGCTACAACAATCCTAGCCAACCAATACAATGAGGTTATAGTTTTACTTCTAACAAACTCCCAAATACATTTCCTAGACTACTTACACACTTACACTCTGTCTCTTATCTCCGGCAAAATGTACAACCAAAATGGGAGTGAGAAAGAAAAAGTGTGAGGTAGAATTGGCTGATCTTATTTCCCTTCAAGAAGGGAAGGACACTGATAAGCCTCAACAGAACTTCATCTCTAAGCCAGATATACTGTCTAGGCAACAGAACCGGCCTCAGAATTCTTCACACTTTCTGTTGCCATTAAATGACAAGAACCACTTGGAAAGGCTGGCAGAGTCTGACAGGGGCCAGGAATTGTAAGACTGCATTTGGCTCAGAATAAGAATTGGACATCCTAATACCTCATGAGCATCACTCATGAGGTACCCAATAAGCAGATCAAGGAGGCCACCTAAGCATCAAAAAGCTTAGGGGTTCCTGGAGCCTCAAAGGCTTAGGTGGAGCCTCTGGCATTAGGTATACAAGGAAAGCCCAAGGAAGGGTTCATCCTTCCTGAGAGTCCCCAGTTCTACCAACTGACAGCACTCTGTGCCTCCATGATCCTGCAGAAGCACTGAAAGACTAAGAGCCTCTAGGGAGACGGCAATTCTAAATTCCATCACTAAGCCTCCAGGAGGTCAGAATTCAATTCCATGCTGGTTTATCCATCATCTGATACCACCATCAATCCCATAGTCTGCATTGCTCTAGGAGATAACCTGGCAGTTAAGAGCCGTTCTTCCAGCACAGGCTAATACTGTCACATCCTGAAAACAAACACACACCCTCGACTAGTTATGCTCCCCAACAAATGTGTGCACTTGTTACACACTCACTGCCAGACCCACATAGGCTCACAAATATTTCTACACATGCTGACACCAGATTCTGCAACACAGAACTACACACCTTCCCATAATTTCATACTGACAGACTATGTAGTTCATTGTATATGTCATATCCTTCTCAGCAGGGCCATGGAGGACCCTACTTTGCCAATATCTGTCTGAATCTTTGCATCTAGTGTACCATTATTCGTTAAGAGTTTAAAATCTGCGAGCAAAAAGCCAAACTCCTATCACAACAGACCCAAAAAGCAGGGGTGGAGAGAAAGCCTGGGAAGTAGAAACAGAAAGGGGAGTGAGCCAAGCCAGAGAGAATGACTGACACAGGGGAGCAAGATCAGAGACACTGAACGCAACAACTGAGATTGAGTGCAGAGTAGGATATGTGGGGGGAGGGGTGCAACGCCGTCATTCACCCCCAGCGCGGAAATAGGCCCACGCATACTCCCTCTCAGACTGCATGAAAGGAGAGTGTGAAATTCGGAGCAACAGGGACTCAAAGAAGTTGCCACAACAGAGAGCAGAGAGGGAAGTAAGAGAGAAAAAGCTGTCCCTCCCCCACCCCAGCATTGCTCCCCTGAAGTCACACTGCCATCTTGTGGATCTTCACGTACTGTCACTAAAGCACATTGCCTTGTCATAATTAGCACCATTTCAGCCTCTGTCTGGAGATACAGGTGAAAATCACCAACGAGTTTTTTTTTTTTTTTTTTTTAAATAAAGTCATGCTTAAAGTAATGAAGACACATAGAAGTATAAAAATATGAATGATGAAGTGAAATAAGAAATACTGACATGGACCCCTGTTAGAATGAATAATAATTTTATTTGGGGGATAGGAAACATGAAGCAAATACTAATACATCAGTGAAATCAGAAGCCTGGGTATATGAGAGCCTGTTACATTATTACATTATATGTATATCTTTAATACTTTGTAATGAAAAATAAAACTCAAGACAGAAATATTACAATTGTGAAAGGTGAATAACTGGTTAATATCACCAAGAGACTCATAGAAAGAGAAAAGTTACTGTGCAAAATAAAGAGCCTGCCATTTTTCACTCTGTTAGAGATACACTGCATGGTTCTCAGTGTAGTACCTTGCCTTATATCCAATGACTTTGCATTTCTTCTCATTAGAAGTTTACTTACATTAGAAGTATACTTCCTTTCCTCTTGACTTTGAGCTCGGCCACTGATTTGCCAATAGGACATCAGTAGATGAGACACAAGCAGGGATTTAAATGTGTTGCATTACTGGGCTTGTACTCTTAGGTCTTTGATATTAACATTATCCAGATAGCTTACTGGCTCAAAGAAGTAGACACAGCTACATTCAGTTGGACCTTGACCTTGTCAGCCAATTCCCAGCCAGCCTTCAGATGAATGAGAAGCGAAAGCTGCTTTCAGTCACTGAGTGGCTGCTGTACAGCATCACTGTGACAGTTCCTATCTGGCACCCCTTCCTTTTCACCTTGACCAGTGCTGTCACTAATTCCAACCTTACTTCTGATAGTCATACCAGGTCCATCCACTGGTAAGCTGGTCTTCTTCAAGATCAGTCCCAGTCATGCTACTTTCCTGCTCAAAATTCTTTTGAAATCCAGTGGGCTATGACCTATATGGCCTTGCATGGCCTGGATCCAATCATTTAATCTAATCAACTTGTCGATGTCTCTCATAAACATACCATTCTAACCAAATAATTATTTCTGTGATTGAAACATACCACTTCTGCCCTTCCTCACCCCTTACTGGGAATACTCTCTCCATTCTAGATGAATCTTAGACATTCCAAGCCCCACTTCTGAAGAAGCTTGTCTCTGAAATGTACCACAGCACTTGCTTTTCTCCATCCAGCACCATTCTTCTTCCTCTTCTCCTGATTCAATATGTGATCTTTCTTGGCAAGTCACTCCTCTTCCACCCTCTACTCTTGAGTCTGAATGGGACTCAGTCCACTTTCTCAGCTCCATATGGGAAGTGACCAAAGCTTGGGCCCTCTGCAAAGAAATTCTACCTTTCTGGCCCACAGTTGGTTCCCAAATGTGGGCAGATGACTTAATCAGAGAAATAAGAGCCTGGGGCTTTTGGTGTTAGGAAAGAAAAGTCCTCTTTTATCTGGAAAGCAGTTTGGAGCTGCTGTGGCCACATTTGATGAAGAAGTTTGCCTGAGATACACACCAATACAGAGGAAAACAGACCAGGATGGGGAAGGACAGGTTTCCAGTAAGATCTTATATTAAGCAGGATCTGAGTCTTCCAGGTGATGAGCCAATGACTTCCCTTTGTGACTGGGTCTCTGTCAGTCTAATGCAGACCTGCCTGGTACATACTTACAGCCCTGTACACAGGGCTCCCTCCACCTTCTGAAGAGCAGGCTTCTTTTGAAATCAAAACTACCAAGAGAGCCATAGCCTAGAAAGGAAAACTGCTTCAGACAGAACTCTCAACCATGTACTTAGCATCCCATACATTGTCTCCTCAGCCAGGAAGCTACAGGGAATTTCTCAGTCCCCTGGGAACCTTGCCAGTGCCTCCAGAGAGTCCTGCACGTAACACAAGCTCAAAAAAATATGTGTTGATTAACTGCGTTTCCCAGGGCAAGGAAACCCATCCTATTGGTTTTGCTGGTTTTATTAAGTGAAGCCAATTCATACTATTTTTTTTCAAGATACTTAAAGGTGGACCCTGACACCACAGAAATCACCGAGGAGGTTTGCATTGCTAGTTGTCTCCCTTATTGCCACAGCCCATGCCTGCTGTGCCCTAGTACATGCAGCAGCACACACATGTATACACACACTCACCATGCTGTTTTTCATATTTTCTTACTTTTAACTAAACATTTGATGGGGCTTAATTGGTACAAGCCTGCATCCCCAGCACTCTGGGTGCATGAAACAGAAGGATCAGAAATTCAAGCTACACCTATGCAACTTAGCAACTTAACAGCTCTGTGTCTTCAGAAATAAAAAGGACGGGGGCCAGGGATTTCGCTCAGTGGCATAAGCACCTGCCTTATAAGCAGGCAGTCGTGAGTTCGATCCCTGGTACCAATAAAAAGGAAAAAGACAAAAAAAGAAAGAAAGAAAAAGGACAGGGAATGTAGATCACTATGAAGTCCCTGGGTTAAATCTCTGCTAATTAATTAATTAATCAATCAAACTGGAAAGGCAAGAAGAAGAGGGAGAAAATCCAGAGAAAGGCAAAACTTAACCTTGAATTGCCTGTAAAAAAGCCTTGAATAATTCAAGTTTCTAAACAAATCATATATTTTTGACACTATGTCTGGAAAATATCTTTCATATGAAAAGAAAAGGGCCCGTGAGCATGTATTTATACCATAGGTTTCAGCAGCGAGCCAAGATCTATTTAAGAGATAGCAATCATGGAAAGAGTTTAGGTTCTCTCAATTTTGCAGCAGGAATGATGAATAGAATTGGAAGTCATTTATCATGCTTCTCCTTATTTCCAACCCATTTATTCAACAAAACAAACAAAAGAATTTATTTCACTATCATTTAACTTTCTTTAAGCAAAGAGATTATTCTTGCCAAAATCTAATAGACTTCCCTCATAAAAAAGAGACCAGAACCGTAGAGATTCCCGCTCCTTTCTGAGACCCATACTCATTCAGATATCCTATTTACAGGATTGAGGGTAAGAGGGGTCAGTTACCTGGCAGGAAACAAAAAAAGTCTCCCCAGGTTTATACCAGGAAGGTGTCCTGTTACTGCTGAGCCCTTCCCACAGGGGCCAGCGCTGGACCAAGGTAGTCAGCCAAGTGGGCTGCCAGGCACTCTCTGCCTTTTCTAGGGACTTTACAGAGTAAAATCTGATAGAATTTTCAGCGCGGAAGGGAACCATCTGATAGGATTTTGGCGCGGCTGAAAAGATAAGAAGTACGAAATAAAAGCAACTTTTATTTTAAGAATATGGGGAGAGATCCCCTGACCCTCTGGGGTCTGGCGTTTTCGCTGGGGTCTGGCATTCTCTCTGCCAGACACGTGGTGTGAGGGCATACATGTAGCTTAGGTTTGGGGTGGTGCCCAAGGGGCATTAGTGATGCACAGGTAGCCCATTAGTATTCATTTCGCACCACAGGTGAATTGCCTAGGGGCAGGAAGATGACCTCAAGATAGAGCCTCCTGGTTATGTCTCCCAGCCTGCCCCCCCCTCCGGCTACACTGTCCTGTCTGGGGCAAAAACCTTTCAAAATCATAGGATGAGGCAGGTTCAAGGTGGGGAAACTGGGAGCTCACAAGGCATAGGGGCATAAGGTGGGACAGAACTGTGCTTAGCCAATAAGATTAATAGTTCAGGTGAAATTGATTAAATTGGGGACAAATGGGGAATTCAGTCACATAGAAAGCGGGCATTCTTAGAGAGCAGTGACTCTTCCCTAAGGGGCTGTGACTCTTGACTTCCTCAAGGTGATGGGGAACTATTTAGAATATTAGTCCTTAGGATATGGGTGCATTTGTTTGATCTTTTGTCATAAGGCCTGGCCAAAGCAGGAGGTGTCTGTCTCCTCCATAATTGCAAGGTATCTGAGCTTCTGCACTGGCTCCTTGGAGGACCTAGCCCTGTCTCACTGCCTATAGTATTTCTAACTAACTCAATTGCCTATAACACAAGGACCTGGAGTTATTATTGGGCAGAAGTGAAAGGACAGTCAGCTCCAAAAAAAATAAAGACACAACACACACATACACACACTTAACGACACATGGCCATACATATTTATACATTCTGGACTATAGGGAACATTACATATATACACACAGACTAAAAAACAATGTATACACATAAGTACATGCAGAGAAAAAGATGAAAATAATTGCACACTGAAATAAGTAAAAATTGTGGCAATGTTTACTGAGTTCTTTAGACAAAAGGTTAAAGAACATAGAGGCGTTATAGAGCTCATCTAGTCTGACTTCTTCCTTTAACAAGTAAAATGAAACTAAGAAGGAAGAGATAGGTTCAAGGTCACCCACTGTCAGTCAAAGGCACAGTTTTTAATGGTGGAACTGCTGGCATCAGTGAAAAGATTAAAAAAAATGTTTTTCTTGGGGCTAGGACTGTTACTCAGTGATAGAGTGTTTGCCTAGCATGCTCAAGGCCCTGGATTCAATTCTCACTCAGCACCTAGAGATAGGAAGAGAGGGGAGAGAGAGAGAGAAAGAGAGAGAGAGAGAGAGAGAGAGAGAGAGAGAGAGAGATTTCTCAAAGACATATATGTGTGCACACATACACACAGCAAATAATCAGCCTCTTTATGATCAGTTGAAGATGATATGAAGACCCCCTCCTTGTCCTACTCACGGACCTCTGCTCCCTGTAACTTAGAAATGTACACATCCATGCTCTAAGGAAGAAATCTTCCTAAGAATGCAGGGCACCATTCAAAGGAGTCAAGTAGCTCTTGCCCAAGGCTTTGAATAAAATATATCAGTCCTATTCCAAATTCATAGGCTGCTAGAGCAGAGGTAATTGAAGCATTCAGAAAGGGCTTAAATGACAGGCCTGATGGCTTCTTTCCCTGCTCTCCTGCAGGTGCCGCTTTCTTGCATAACTTGAGGAATACTAAGAGGACTCGGTTCTCCTACTTCCCCAGACTCACTTCTTGGACTACCATTTCTTCTTACATACTATTTTTCTAGATATTCTCCTTTAAAGGTAAAAGTTGCCGAGGCTCCCACAGTGCTGGACAGTGCTTTCCAGAGGATATAATTCCTGCTGGAGATAGAGCGGCCATGGGGCCATACCCTATCATCTTAAAAGTGGCTCAAGAAGCTAGGGATGACGAAGAACGAATTTGACCCTAGCCCCTCTGAACTCTCTTTTTGACTAGTCCCTGACCATGGATTATGTCTTGGGCCTAATTATTTAAGGTTTAGAAAAAATCTTGCTGGATCAACTCTATGAAAAATGTTCCATGCAATATCTGAGCAAATTCCCCAGCCCTCAGTATCTTACTACCTTGGCTGACTTCAGCAAAACCAAGTCAGCTTAGTCAGAATCTCACTCCCATCTATGAGCTTCCTTCTCAATTTGCCATCCTCTGACCCTCTCCTTGCTTTTTGAGCATAAATATCTCATTTTCCTGCTACAAAAACTATTATGATATTTCCCTAAATAAAGTCAGCCTTAGTGTGCTTTAAAAAGTTTGGGGGATAATTTCTTTCTTCTAACAGAGAAAAAAGAAACTTCATGGTAAACAGAACCAAAAACAGTTTCTCTCAACCAAAAGTGTGCACCATTGGGTAAGGGAGTAACATGTACCACAGGTCAAGAAGATGCAAAGGAACAACCATGACAAAGGCATCTGACTTCTGCTGGTATTTAATCACAGGAGGTGGATTTCAGGTCAGCGTGAGCCATGATGTATTACCAGGTGATGAGTAGAACTGATCAGAAGAGAAACAGACTGCACTGCAGGGAACAAAAGGAGCTTTCCTACATTTTAGAATTAGAATATGAGTATTCATTAGAGAGCTAGCAAATGTATCACTAGCTGAGGATGTAGACTTAGGAATGGTTCATAGGCCCCTAATTATTACATATTAGTGTTAATAGCATGATGAAGACCAAAGTCAGATACAAAGTAAGCAATAATTAAGGACATAATAACACACAGTTGTAAGAACACACAGTTAAAAGAACTCCAACCTGGAAGAGAGGTGGCATGGTGTTTGGGAGACTGGAAAGGACAAAGAACAAGTTTTCTGGGAAGAGTTTAGAAAGCTAGAGAGATGAAAGGTCCCTGAGCTGAAGTGTGTTTTTAAATCCATGTCTCCATATCTGCTTCCAAGGATGCATGAAACCATGGTAGGGGAACTGACAGTGTTGAATTCTGGCTAGCACAATAGACTGTCCAAGAATGTTAAGCCATAGATAAATATGTAATCCTTTGTTGGACATATTATTGAAGAAAATAACACTATGACTAACAATTACTCAGAACTTGTTATGCATCAAGCATTATTTTAAATACTTTGGATCAAGCCTAAAATGTTGGATCACAATGAAATGTTTCTTGTTGTGAATAGTACTTTTTAATGGGTGCTCAATGAGTTCAATAGTGATATTATTTGCTAACATATTATTATTTGGGCCAGAAACTATCTGAAAACTTTTAACCAAATTTTCTACAAATCTCATGTCTTTGGTTCAGTAGGAATTACTTACTATTTAATATAGAAATAACATATTAATAATTTTACGGATATTTTATTTTTGGATTTTTGAAATATTGTGGTTTTAGAAACAAAAATTTAAGGTATTGGTTTTTATCATTGTTAGTTTCTATAATTATTTATATCTGAGAAATAAATGTGAACTACATGTTAATATATTTTTAATATATTGGACTACCTAATATATATTCTTGTATTATAAACAAAATAACAGAGACCTTAGGGAAGAATCTAATTGGATATATAATTACTTTGCTTTAAAACACTACATTTCACAAATAAAGTAGTTCTTGAGTATAGTGTATGTTTGGATGCAATGTTCTTTACATACAAAGGTGTGACATAATTTCAGTTTGTTCACTTTATACTTATTAAATGTGTAAGCTATAGTATTTAAAAGAAAAAGGAAAAAGAAAAAACAATGAAAAAAAAAGGAAAAGAACTCTCAGCCAAGTGTCATTCCAATGACCAGTTATAAATTAGTAAGGACTAAACAAAGAGTTTTGGTTTCCACAAATTCTTGAACAAAATTGTTGATGCATGCTTTGATTGCCCTCCCTGAAGTTGTTTTCAATGTCTTGGGCAATGACAAAGCAACCATCTCTAATGCTTCCTCTTGCCTGCTCAAAGGGAGGACATTATATTTTCCCTCTGCTTAGCAAAATTCAAGGTATCAGTGATGGAGAGATTTCCCATGTTAGGAATAATTAGATGTATTGCGGTGTTGCAATGAATCAGAAACCACAAAATACATTGCCTACATGCATGTGGGAAAAGTTGGCCAGAAATTCATTGCGATTGAAGCCTGCCCACACAGTATACCTATAATCTATGTTGCATATGGAGGAGACCATCATCTTTGTGTCTTTTCAACTTGGTTTGTCAGAATTTCACTCAACTTGGTTTTTCAGAATTTCACTGAGGGGAGTGTTCAGGCCAGGGGTACTGGCTGTAGGCTATTGACTCACGGAAATTACCACAGAAGCCCAGATCTTCTTCCAAGTTAAGAGATCAAAAATGCTTCAAAAAGTTCTCACCTCTGCACAGTTCCATGTGAAATGAAGGTAGGAATTGAGACATGAGTTCCACATAGTCTGTGACTAGCCTCCTGAGTGCCATGAATTGTAAAGCAGAATGGAACAGATTCAGGTAGGCAAAATGATACTCATTTGCTTCTGGGAATGAAGTAATCCTTCCAGGAACATAAAACATCAAGAGCTCATATGTAGTGACATTAAAATTGCTATATTTGGCCCATTTTCCATGTTCACCGAGGGAACACTCATGATCAGAAGTAAACACAATGATCATGCCATTGGTCAGCTGAAGATCATTTAATGGAAACTTTTATGACTTCTACTCTTTAGACATAGTAACTGATAGAATCAGAATATGAACTAGGGGATCTGACCTAGGAACAAAACCCTTCATCACTAACACTTAACTTTGTACTCCTGTGGGATCTATGTGTTTTCTAACATTTTATAAAACTAGGTATTTTGATAGTGCTGGTGTGAGCCAAAGCTGAAACTCAAAGAAGTCAAACACAGACAGGCTCTATGTCAGTCTACACCAGCTCTGAGCTGACCAATAAACAGCCATTGTAGGATGCTCCCAAGCGTGTTCCTTGATTAACTAGGTCCCAGGAGCACTGTGAAAGTGACCTAAACCAAGTTACGACTGGTTAAAAGAAATACACTGACATAATGGATAGACCAACTTGCATATCCATTCTAGAAAATCATTAAGGCTGTGGAATAATAAAAACAACAACAATAACATGAAATGTGTATGTATGTTTTACAATAGTTTAAGCTGTAAGTATGAGGTAGTTCCTGGTCCCTCCAAAGCTGACCAGTCTGATGGTAGTTAGTGGAGGCCTTGGGAAAAAGGGAACCCTTCACACAGAGCAATAGACCAGGGTAAAAGACCAGGGTAAAATTATCTAATTGCATCCTCACTGCCTGCCCAGGGATACTTTAGGGTATAGAACCATTGTACCAGTCAGTCAATCAATAGGTGACAACTTAGAAAAGAACCATTCCCCAGAAGAACAGATATAAGAGTCACAATGCTTTGAGAAGCCTATGGAGGGGTGGACCATTGATCATAGGAACAGAGTAGCTTTGGAGGTGTTATAGATTAAAAACTCGTAGTCAACTTAACACCAGCTGAATTAAATCAACATGATGCTGAGTGTAGATGGCCCACCTGAGGAAAATTGCCAGCATAAAATGAGATGTAGAGAGAAAGAGCATGGTGTTGTGGGTTCTCCTAAGTGTTGTTGTTTGAAGCCATTGGTTCGCTTGAGGAACCTGTCATGCTGGCTTCCCCGATGTGAACTGGCTATTATCATAGGAAGAGCTCAGGACCTTGTGGCTGGGTTCACTTCGGGAGAGCCTTGTGCCTAATGCTGAGCATCACTTCCTAGCTCTGGAGGGGAAGATATGTGCTGTTTAAGCTCTAAGGGAAGCTTGTCACACTGGTTTGCTGCGTGTACTTGTCTGTTCTCATCGTCAAAGGAGCTCAGGATTTCATTGTCAATGAGGATGGCTGTGGTACTTTTCAGGACAGCCCTGGTCCTTATTTTGAGCACGATTTTTCAGTTCCAGGATGGAACCCTCAACCTACTGGCACAGCTCCTTCACCTGCTGGCATAGACTTTCTAGATTCCACCACTGACCTTTGGGCCTTTGCAGCACAGATCCATAAAAGAGACAGGCATGCATCCTTGTTGTGGGTTCTAAACCTTCAGTTGGATTCGTGGGAGGCATTGTCACAGGCTCTGGACTGATGCAGTATGTTTTGTGGATCCAGACTCTCCACTGAATATTCTGGGTCTTTAGTGTTATGGACAGATTTCCTGTATTTTCTTGTATTTAACTCCTGGTGACCATCATAAAATAATATTATAAATTCTGTATCCTGTAATTGTTCTCCCTGCAATCCCTGACTACAACAGGAAGAAACCTGCAGTCACCAAATAGCTACCTACTTTGGTAGCAGAGATCTGATGATGGCCATGAGGCTATGAAAGGGGGATTTCAGGACAGTCACAATGAGATATACAGACACTTCTTCCTCTCAAGATCCTGGGCAGCCTTGTGGTAAAAGAAGAGGAGGTGGGAGACAGGGTCATATAGTAAATTGTCTACATTCACATTTGTCATCAGATATGGATTGAGACAACTTATCAGACTTCTCTGGTCTTCCAACCTCCCAAATCACACACATGAGTATAACTATCAGTCTGTATTACACGGCAGAAATTGAGGGACAAAAAGACTAAGTGAATGTGTCTGAGTCCCATATTCACCAAATGAAAGGACTGGGAATAAAACATATTCTATTGTCTCTTTAAAAGGCATGAATTGTGGGCAACTCAGTCATAAAGCACTTGCTCAGCATAGTCCTGAGTCCAGGCCTCATCACCACAAAAACAAAGGTGGTATTCATTCCAAGAATTTGAGCTGGATGACCTCTTAGCAGCCCTCCAGCTTGAGTGTACCTTCTAGAAAGTCATTAAGACTGTAGAATAATAAAAACAATAGCAGTAATAGAAAATACTTATGTATGCTTCACAATAGGCCTGTGAAGTATTTACTATTATTGACATTCCTGTTTTAAAGGTGAAAATGGGTGTAGTAAACATCATTTACATTCACTGATATCCAACTCTCCTCTACTTACTGGTCCCTAAAGGAGTAACTTGAATTTAAGTACCACCACATGGCTGGTGGTAATCAATGAAAGATGAGTCAAAGTGACTTGAGTCACATCCAAGCCAAAGCATTTAACTGCAGGCATTTAACTTGCCAGTCTTTCCCTGCTGTGTCAAACCTTAAAGCCTTGTGCTGAAATGGCTACAGCTTCCATCAGCCTTGGTCTCTGACTGATGACCTAAGGAGCACAGTCCCACAACCTCATGCCAGAACTTAATTGAACTTGCGACATGCTTGAAAAATAAGTCGATGTTCTGTAAGTGCAGATTTGAAAGTTGTTTGTTATCTAATCTATCCCTGATTGAGACCCAGGTTGTGCAATGTGCTCAAACCTACCCAGCTCTCTAAGAGGCAGATCTGGGATATGAGTGGAGTTTTGTCAAGTTCTTGACATCTTCTCCAGTGGTATGAACCTAATAGAAGCAGTGAATATGAAAGAAAGTAGATGGATTCCCAGGGGATAGGTTACCAGGGAGAGAGCTAACTTAATGTATCAAACCAGCCGAGAACAGAGTGAGAGTTACTGAGAACTGGCAAGCCAAGAAACAAGGTTCAGAGCAGCAGAAATGCCCCGGCCTAGGTTACTATAAAAGTCGTACAAACAAACATAGTCTACTCAGATGTGGCACCAAGGAGTGCTGTCCTTTTGTAGGACATGGAGTTACTCACCTGGAATCCCAACACTCTGGAAATCGAAGAAGGATAATGACATATTCAAGTACGGCCTGTGAAACCTTACTGACTTGGCAAGACTCTGTCAAAAGATTTTTAAGAGCGGGTCATGGTTTGGGTCTAGATGTTCTCCCAAAGCCTCATGCAGTCATAGGAATCTTTCAGAGGTAGTTGAATCTAGAGTGTGCAATGCTGGGGTTAAAGGTGCTGGGATTAAGGGTAGGTGATTGCTGGATCAGCCCATTGATTGGATTGGCACCACTCTAATCCCAGTAAAATGGATCCAAGACAAGGGACAGAAAGAGACTTGTCTCTAGGTTTTGCTCTTGTTGATTTTGCTATCTTCTGCCACCATGAACCGTGGGCCATCTGCCATGCCACCCTGCCTTGGAGCCAACTTATTATCCACTGAAACCTCTACAAACTATGAGCTAAATAAATATTTCTTCCTTTAATTTGGGGTGTTGAGTATTTTGTCTCAGCAATGAGAAAAGCAACTAAAATGGGCTTGGTGGTTTTGGGGAATGTTACTCAGTTTAAAGGCCTGAGTTTAATCCTTTTTAAACAAAAATTTTAAAGACTTAGGGATGTAGGTCAGTGTGTATAGCAGACCACCAAGCCATGTTCCCTGAAAAATGAAGCCCTTCGCCTCCATCCTTCCCTGACTTTTACCTCGACCCTGATTGCTGAGAAGTGCAGAATTGGCTATATATAGGTAAATATTCCCATAATTAGCTAAAAAATATTATATAGTCTGGTAAAGGTGCCAGTGTGTCTTATAGCAAAGTAGCACACCTTCCCCAGCAGTAAAGGTGCTGGATTTCCAAACATCAAGTTATTTGTTGAACTACTAATTGGGGAGCCTCACTGCCTGGAAGAAGAGTGTTTTGCTCCTTCTCTACAATCCATGCCTGCAAAAGTTAACCGATCACTTACCTTTACCCTACTTTCTTGTAAGTGATACAAATAATAAAAGTTGTGATCACTCTAATTCTTGGCCCTTTGTTCCACTGAGCCCCTTGAACTGCAGATCTCTCTCTGTCTTTCTTCATCTGTGTGCCGCATTGGTGGGTGGGAGGCTAAACCCTCATTAGGGGTTTTGTAAGTATGAAGGCCTTGGGTTGCAAGCTTAATACCACACACATACAGCTGACCTTCAGCAATGTGGTGGAAACCTAAATTACTCATAGCACCTTGTTGATTCTTATTATTTAAATATGAAATGTTCCCCCCAAAAATCTCAAGCATTGATAGCTTAATCACCAGTACTGCAAGGCTCAGAGGTAGGCCCTAGAGAGATAACTGGACCATGACGGTATTAATCTCATTAATGCACTAACTATTGATAAATTCATAAATGAATGGGTCATTAAAAATGAGACCCAGTTGGAGGAAACAGACCTCAAGGAATCATGAAGCATGTATCTTGTCCTCAGCCCCTTCCTTCATGCCTGGCTGTCTTGCTTTCCCTGTGCTTCCAGGCTGCCAAATGGTGAATAGGTTTTTCTCTGCTGCCCATGATGCTTCTGCATCACTGCAGTGGAACCAACTGGTTAAAAGAAATGTTGCCAACAAGTCACAGACTAGAACTTTTTAAACAGAGCCAAAACAAATTTTTTCTCTTTTAAGTTGATTTTCTTAAGTATTGTGTTACAGCAAGTGGGAAGCTGACCAACGCATCAATTTATCACCTCTCTGTCCTTCCACTGCCATATGACCCAACAATGAACTTGAGACAAGGTTCCCTCCAGGGTGTATGTGGTCACTTCAGAGATA
The DNA here is from genome assembly GCF_034190915.1 of Cavia porcellus. NCBI lineage: Eukaryota > Metazoa > Chordata > Mammalia > Rodentia > Caviidae > Cavia > Cavia porcellus. The sequence continues at coordinate 43,362,654 of NW_026947490.1, forward strand.
GCTCCCACAGCATGATTTAAATGGAGATAGGGAAAAGCAGCCTTTCCCCAAAAGACTAAGATCAAAATGACTTGCTCTCTTATGTCTTTTGTCCCTATACTCATATGGTTTCCAAAGGCTCTGGCTCTCAGCTAATACTGAAGATGAGTGCTGTTGGGCATAGAAAGGCAAAAAAAAAAAAAAAAAAAAAAGAAAAAAAAGAAAAACAAACAAAAAAACCCACCCTTTTGGATGGATATAAAGTGCCAAAGGACAAAATTACAACAACTTAGTTTAATGGTCTAAATTGGCTTTATTTTCAATTTTGAAATCAAGCAATATATCATTCTATAAGAGAGAATGTGTTCTGATGGTCTGAGCAAAGATGATTGCTTTTATAGGCAGAGAAGGGCCTGAGAAAAACAGAAACAAAAAGCAAATGGCAGATTTATCATTTCAAAGTTACTTTCCTTGAAGGCTGAAAGAAAGAATAATGGGGAAATAACTGATCAGTTAACATCAGGTTATGCTTTATGTGTGTAGGGAGGAGGGGTGGCTTCAAGATTGAAGACGCCTGCATTCTAAAAGTGTTCTACCACCGTGCTACATTCTTAACCCCTTTATAAGTCTTACTTTGAGACAGGATCTTGCTAAGTTACCAGGACCAGCCTGGCCTCCTACTATCATTCTCCTGCTCCAGTTTCCCCAATTAGTTGAGACGACAGGAATGTGCTAACACTACTGGCCTTCAGGTTACTTCTTTTGTGGAAGAACTGAAGTAGAGAGATCCATAATCATACTATTCAAAACCTCTCTAATTCTGATTCCTAAGAAATTTAGATGAACAGCTTAGTTATTCCTTGGTGACTGGAATTTTAGCACAAGGACTTCATGTTGACTTTTAACCTAGTCTACACAGGATTTTAGCCCAAAACAATGATTTCTTATAATTTTTACTTAACAGAGGGGAAATGCCAAGATGGATATCAGAAATCATAAAGCTCCAGCCCAACAGAGCAGCACATGTTATCACTCCAGCACTCAGGGAAGTTCAGGCAGGAAGACACAACTTCAAGCCCAATTTGAACAACTTAGTTTACAATCTTAGTGTCTCAGAAAGGATAGAGGATGTAGATGGTGCTAAAGCCCTGGGTTCAATCCCTCGAACTGGAAAATAAAGGAAGAGAAAGAAAGAGAGAGAGAGAAAGAAAGAAAGAGAGAAGGAGAGAGAGAGGTAGAGCGATAGAGAAAAAACCATATAGGATACCTTATTTTAATGTTAAACCATTCTTGTTCCTTGTTAGAGGGAGCATGTGACATCATCACTGCTCACATGACGATAATCACCATTGCATGTCTATAATGCCCTTGCCACTCAGAAACTGCTCAATGTATTCTCTTGTGGGTCCCCCCCTAATAATTTGGTGACATTAGCCAGCTAGACAATGGAAGAAAAAGCAAGGAGGGCAGGGTCTGCCTCACAGCTGGCTACCAACAGAGCCACTTCCGTGGTAGTGTTTGCACCTGGTGCTTTGAACCCATGCCCTCCCCTCTTACTCTAGCAGCCACTGTTTTCTTGACCCTCAGAAGAATCAGCAGAGAAGACATTATAGGCAAAATTTCATACTGCTGGTTCCTGCCATTCTTCTATTCAGAAAAAGAGTCACTTTTTTGTGGTGGTAGAGATTCCACTGAGAGCTTCAAGCATGTTAAGCATGTTAAGTAGTAAGTGCTCTCTACCGCTGAGTCACCTGCCCAGCGGAACTATTTCACTTCTAAATAAGGGCTAAAGTGCCTTGGGCAAGATGGCAGTATCACTCTGCAGGGAGGCAGGTAGCCAGTCCTCTGCACAGATCTGGGCACTACACAGTTCCACCATCCACCTGTTCCTCTGCAGTTCTCCTGCCTGAAGCTAAGGTGTCATTGAGTCTGCTTAATGGGAGGGGAAAATTCAAGGAAAAATTAGCAGGAAGCTTCTGCAAACACACAACTGGCCAGCCTGAGGGCCTTCATGAACAAAGCCTCAGGCAAAAACCAATCCTGTTCTTTGATCCTTTAAAAAACACAACCAAGGCCTTCTGAGAGCCCTGCAGAGACAGAAAAGTAGCTGATGCTTGGTTGAAACCTAGCTTCTTTCCTTCATTGCCTTCATGGGTATCTTGTCATATTTCCTGAGCTGCTTCTCTCTATGCTCACCACAGCCAGGGAGATCTCAAATCCCATGGCTTTTAAAAGGTTCTTCTGGGAACCTGGTGAGAACAGCTCATTTGCAAACATGGGAGTACTTAATACAGTGGCATCACAACCCCATTCAGACGATCAAACTGGGTATAGGACCTTTTAGAGCAGGCCTTCTCATGGCCTTCACCTGCAGTGAGCTTTTCTGTATTTTCCAGCCAAGAGAATCCCTTTCTTCAGCTTTCCTTAGGGGAACACTTATTTGCTTGCCTAGATACTTGGCATGATGGAGGTGCCTTACCTCGGGGCTTGGCTTTATATGACTGCAGTTATTCTCTGTTTCACAGGGGGAAGTGGAGCCAGGATCTGAGACCTGGGCACCAGGCAGGTATGAAATCAGCACCTCAAAACTACATCTAGCTTGGCATAGTCTGGAGAATTTAGCAAGACCCTGTCTTAAAATAATAAAAAATAAAATAAAATAAAATAAAATAAAATGAGAATGAAGCTCAATTGAAAGTCCCCAGGTTCAATTATTCAATAAAAAAATTACTCGAACTGAGCATGGTGGTACATGCCTATAATCCCAGCACTGAGAGGGCTGAGGCAGGAGGATTGCCATGCATTCGAGGCCAGCCTAAATGATACAGTGAGTTCAAGTCCAAAATGAACTACAAAGCAAGACCCTGTCTCAATAAAAAATCTGTTTATTGTATACTTGGTCAGTTTGTTTTCTGGAATTCCATTTCTAAATTCACTGGACCTCTTCACACACGAACACATGTAACCGCCAGTGGGATGACCAGTGACAGTTTCTACATATCTGCATGCAAATAGCAGGCCAGTTCACCTAAGTCAGCATAGTCTATTCCTCCTTATTCTTTTATGGATATATGCTTGGTTTATATTTCAGTTTTCTGTGTTTTAAACAGATACACACTTGAATATTTTCATTTGTTCCCTGCTACCACTTAAAAAGCAAACAAAAACAGCACAAACACAACGTGAAATGGCACTTGATATTCAGTTTCAAAGACCAAGGGGTGAAGGGGAATGGTGGTGAATGTGAACTGCCAGGGCTGTGGCTCTTGAAAAAATAACCACCCCACACTTCTTGCTGTCACCCAGGTATTTAGATACAGCGACATCAGACCTTAGGTTACTTTTTGGAAACTAGAAATTAAGATTTTTTATGTTAAATCTCCCTATTTTTAAATCTTGATCAATAATTAGATTTTAAAAACTGGTACCAACTATGAACAATCAAACTAAATGCCATGTGAATGCTAGATCTGACCTTCTGTGAACACCACTGTGTGACTACAGCAATAAAACAGCGGAGCCTGTGTCTTCCATCAGCCTGCATGTTGGGAACTATTAGGACAAGAACTCAGGGAATCCTAGGTTGGTCCCTTGGAGCTAGCAGTGAAATTAAAGGTTGAAGGATTACTTCTGACATGTGCTGAGCTTCCAGCTGCAAACACCAACACTTTGTCAAAATCTGCTTGGTGCTTCTCCATTCCTCTGTCACTCTCCCTAATGACAAAAATAATGAACACATTCATATAAAAGCACAGACAAAAGAAAGCCTTAATTTATCCATCTATTTCAGGGTCATCCCTGTTATCAATATATGACAAGTTAATGGGTCTTAATTAAAAAAGCAGCAGTAAAGCAATTTAGGAAACTGAAGGATTATTATGAGTCTTAGCCATGACAGAATGTCTTGTGTACCATGGAAGATAACAGATGTGCTTTCTATGGTATCTCAGATTCATCACCCTCAAAATACCTGGTCTTGGTGGTTAAGAGACATTTTCTTGTCTTTGCAAAAAGAACCTGGGCTTGGTGACTGCTTCTAGAATGACAGCAACAAGGGATAATGGGAACTGGAGAAAGCTAGGACAGAAACAGCCCAAGTAAAAAGCTACAAACAGAGCTAAATGTAAGGTAAAGGTCATGACCCTGGGACTATTTGCAAGTCAAAAAGTGAAGACAGAACCATACACTGAGATCATTCTCAACCCACTCCTATTTGCCCTTTCTCAAAACCCGGTAAGTTCCTAAGTTCCTCTCTCTTCACCAAACTCCACCCAGGCTCCTCTGAGCCTCTTCTCAAGTGGTCCTCAACCTTGGTCTAAAAGGACCAGATAAAACACTAGCTGATCTAGGCCACATCCCTAAGACACTCTATCCATGTTTAAGCTGCTACTGGAGAACACTCAAGAGTACATCCAAGACTGAGACTTGTTTCAGTGAACCAGCCCCCTCCCACTGTTTGCACTTTTTCACTTCCTGTTTCCACTGAGCCTTGTGCACACTGTTCCCTTTCCTCATCTTCCCTTTAAAATCTCCAACTATGTCTGAATAAATCATAGCTCAGTTCAGTTCATGCTGGACATTTATTTTTTGTTACAGCAATAGCTATGACTGACTAAAATCTGTCTTTCCCACTTTAGTGTCTTGCTCTGTTTATCTCTGACTGGACTAAGGATTCAGAAAGATATCTCACACCCAAGTCCTCTTTGTTACTCTTTTCCAGCCTGCATTGTTTCTTCCCTACAACAGCAGAGAGGCCACTTCATAATGGCTCTCCCTGCTCACAGCTTCACTGTGTCCATGGCCATTTGGATTATACCCCTCCTTTCTAAGGCACTCTACAAGCCTCCCAATTTCCACAGCAAAAATTAAAAATTGCCATCTGACAAACACATTAACTTTGGCTCACTAAGCATTTATCCAACATTGAATTCATCTTATGTGTAAATGGGAGGTTCCACGAAAAAACACAGATTTCTTACAAGACTAGGCCCGTTATTCCAGGGCGGCAGCACTGAGATGGAGCTAGTCTGTTCAGGTAGCAGATGCAGCTCACCTAGGGGCCACAATCCCTCTTAGTATCCCTTTACTCCTCACCTTTACAGTGTCTCCCTAGGTCTGTAAACAGAGAATTCACAAACCAAGATGAGTAGTATTACCTGACATTAACCACCACCATTCAAATCAAAATAACTTAGGAGACAGAAGTCAGTGGAAGGAAATAGGTTTATCCAAAGTCAGCCCTGAAGAATATAGAGGGTTTTTTTTGTCACCTCAAATCTTTATCGGAGAAGCAGGAGATACAGCTCAGTGATACAGCACCTGCCTGGCAAGTGTGAGGTCTTCAGTTCAATTCATGACCCACATCACCCCCAGAAAAAAAATCTTTACCTGAGGGGAATTGGGGGCTAAAGTGATTTTTGAGAGATAAGGGGATACAGTGAGCAGGTGGGAAAGAAATACCCGCATTGGGTAAGGGCCTTCCTCTTCAGAGGGTGTTTTCATCTCTTTTTTTCTGTCATTGAAAGCAATCAGACCTCAACTTCCTGGGACTGCTATCTACATTTTCTTGTCAGACAGACACAAACAAACTCTCATGAATTGAGGAGAGGAAGGGATAATACAGATGCCCCTGTTGAGAATTTAGACACCTTGTAAAAGGAACAGGTCCTTAAAGAATTGGGAAGAAGATAGAGAGGGGAGGAATACTGTTGAAGCCATCTTCCCCAAAAAGCTATTCATTTACAGTAGGAAACTTAAAAGTTGGAAAACAGACAATGAGAATTCGGGACATAGACTTTTGGCAAGATGTGCTGATGTGTCATAGTAGGAAGGAAAGAAACACAGCAAGTCCTTCAGAACTGGGACGTCTTTAAACCTGATCTAAAAAGCTGATGCTCCGGGTGGCCCCTTGGAAAGTCATGAAAGCCAGAAAAAAAGGGACAAGGAAGAAGATGGCATCTTTAGCTTTCCCTGCTGTGCTTTGAGTATTGAAAGGTCTGCATGAAACCTTTGAAATGGCTGAATCAGAGTAGAATCACAAATCAAGTTTATTCTTAAATACTTTTGGCTCAACTCTTGCTTTGAGATTGAAGGACACGTGTAACATAAACCCTGGACCCAAGAGCACTTTGGTCTCAGGCCAATTGGAAACTGCAGTAGTGTCTCCCAGCTATGACGTTGACATTTCACTGCTCAGCTGAGCTGGCTTCAGAAGCACGTGTATTTAATCCCAAACATGAGCGTTTGTGTTGCCTTTCTTGCCTCCTCTGCCTTGCATAACCCCAGCTATTTGCCCAGGGACTTTCAGCCCATCTGGCCCAATGTGTAGCTCTTTATTGCTCCATGTAAAACAGGAGAGTAAAATTGAGCCCCAAATAAAACAGAGCCATGCAGGATGGGAGCCAAGAAGTGTCCTGAGTTCTTTAAGGTGTTTCTTACCTTCATTTGCCTCTTAGGACTCAGGTTTGCCAAGGCTCAGAAGCAAGATCCCAGAGTAATTATTACATAGAACAGCTGTGAACCTGGCCAGCTTCCTTCCAAGTGAGAAAAAGCCCTTTACACATGATTTCCTGAGGTCAGCCCAACCCCCAGGTCTCCTACCCTTGCCAGAATCCCTCTGCTATCTGGCAAAGCATTAGACCAGCAAGTGGAAATAGAGATTTCACTAGAATCAAAAATTATTTTGCACAATAGCAAGACTAAAGCACTACTACAAACACTATCCTTTCTTCAGTCTTCATCTTGGCCCCTGTGGCCACAAACATTGTCTAAATTTCATTAGATTTTAGAACAACAGTCCTTTCTAGTCAAATAGTCAAATACTTCACAATCATGAGACATGTCCTGTGGAAGTGGCTTAAATTTGTCTTTTAATGTCACCAACAACCATCTTCTACATTTTCCTTTCCAGTTACTAATTTGATACTTTCACTAAAAAGAAATGCCAGTAATTTGAGAGTTTTCAGAGTACAGCACCCTGAGCTCCTGCAGATAACAACGAAGTGGAGGTGTCATGGTTATTATTCTGAGCTGATAGGAAACACACTTATGTACCGGAGGCCTAGAATCAGTCACTGCCTGCCCAAAGCACAGATAGAGCAGGTGTTGGTTATAATTGCTTCTAGACTTCTGCCATGGTCAGTTGAAAGTCAAACCCGTAAATGCTGCCTGACTACAATAAAATTGGAGTACACAGACATTTTTGTATCAGTGCCTGGTGAAAATATACTGACCGAGGTGGGATGAAATGAGGCGAATACGTAAGGAGGAGACGCTGCTGGAATAGCAACGAACTGTCAGTCTTCACTGCCTTTTCTTATTTTCCTTTCTAATTTTTCCTTGCAAGACCAAAGGAGATGACAGGTCTGTAAGGAAATGGATTTGTCCATTTCCAGAAGCAGATTTTTCTTTGATCCTGCTGAAAGCAAGTCAGTAGAAATTATCTTTTTTTTTTAAAAAAAAAAAAGAGTCCTCACTATGGACATTTCCTGAGCTTCTACATGTCTCATCCAAGCTTCAAAATCCCTTTGACAAGCAGACATGAGATATGATACAGTCACCAAAAAAGGATTTGAAGCCAGAGATACTCCGATCCCGGGACCCAGGATATAGCTCAAAGATAAACTATTACTAATAGAGGCACAGTAAGACAATGCAGAACGCTGCCAAATTGCAGCCATGGTCTTATAGAAGAGGAATAATAATGATGATGATGAGGATGATGATGTAATAGTTGAGGGCACATAATGTGCCTGGCACAGTTCAAATCTGTTTGTATAGCATAACTCATTCTTTTCGACATTTTTAAAGGTTGACTCTATTCTTAGCCTACTTTATGGATAAAAAGTTCATGACAGCATTACAGAGTCATTAGCAGAAAGCTACACTGTAAAGAAGTGGGAGGGTGGTGATTGGAACCCAGAATCCCAGCTGCTAAGCCCTTGCTGTAGGGCAAGATGGTGCCCCGCTCACAGAAACAGGCCAGACAAAGATGAAGAATGCCACAGGTGAGGAAAAAGAGTAAGGAGTCATGGAGACTGGGGTGATGGGAAAACCCATGCTGGAAGAAGCTACCATTCTGACCCAAAGGGGAATTCATGATTATATTACTATTTTCCTCAGGAGACATCAGAAATCTGGGTGCTATATGAAAACTCCAACTTGAAAGTGTATGTGGCAAATTCAAAATGTATGAAGCAAATCAAACACAGTTCAAATGGAGCTTCTCTGTGAACCACTAGTTAATCACCACCACTGGCCCAAAAACCTGGCTCTAGGGCCTTTGTAGATGCCATTGGAAAACCGTCCCCTCCCTCTCTGGTTATGTCCATGACCAGCTCACAGAAAAGGCCCAGAAACTGATGCAGCCCCTCGGGGTGTCCTATTTTCACAGCTCTATTCACATTTCCTAATTCCTGCTGCATAGTAGGAGTCATAGTAGGAGGCAGTAAAAGAAAAATCACTGTTAACCCATTCAGTGCCCTAACTTAATAAAATCTAACACTAGGAATTTAGGTAAATAAATAGAAACAGACCATGGTGATGAAAGCAACAGCTGGAGAATTGGGAGACCCGAGACTCAGTCCTGAGACAAAGCAAAGTGGCACATACTCTGTTAAGGTCTTTCTCAGCCTTTCTGTGGGTTCGGCTTTGACACAGAGCAGAGGCACTGGGGTCACTGTCCACACAAAGAAATCTTTCTTCTCATCTCAGGACTCATCACAGTCCTTCTTTAAATAGTGAGCTTGTCAGTGTTTGTTTATCAGATTGGCAGAGAGGCTGGGAATTTAAACCCTAAGTACCCGCAGCCTGTCCACATCAATCACGTTTGTGAGGAGAATGAAATCATGCTCACTCCTCAGGACTGGCTGTGGGAGACATGGCTGTAACCAGGGGAGGAAGGGCAGAAACAAGAGGCCAGGAATGCTCAAGGGGAAGCAGGAGCTGGACCACTGGCTACTTCTTCCTGAGACAGCCACAGTGATTTCACTTCATGCTTTGTTTTACACAAATGCCAAGGAGGGCCTAAAGTCAGATACATACATTTTGGTTTTGTGTATGATGAAACTACATGCACACTCCTTGAGGCCCCCTCAGTTCAGCAGCCAGGAGACAGTTCAAGTGACTTCAACCTGGCACTCAAACCTGCACAGCCTCCAGACCCAACCCCTACAATATGCATGGGAGCTCCCTGTAAACTGAATTAAAACAACTTAGTGCAAGTCAGGCATTGCCACAGGATATGGCTGGAAACATCAACCCACAGGAACATAATACTGGCACTCTGAATCCCAAAAGAAAGTCACTAGAGAGAAGCATGGTATGGGTAACAGAAGCAGAGCACATATTCTTAGGAGTGGTCAAAGGACAAAAGGTATGGGCCTGGAGTGCCCATCCACAGCAAGGCTGCATTCACAAGGACCGTTGTTTCCTGTCAGCTATACTTGATGCTTCGAGCAAGCAGAAACCAGTCATGTATCCTCCTTGTGACTTCACCAGGTACTGACAGGACCAAGAATAGAGATTTTGTTATATTTTCTTAAGTTAACACTTATATAAGCACTTACTATAACCCAGCATTTCACAAACATTAAATCACGTAATCACTCATTGTCTCACTTTCCTCAAGTAAAATCAAGCTAATCATAATAGTTATGTCATAGGTTTTGTGGGAAGCTAAATATTGCACTCAAGGATACAGAGATGATCCACCAGGATTTGAACCCAGGCAGTTTGTATCCTAAATTCACATCCTTAAATATGCTACCATTAAAATGCAGGAGGGCTTATAGAACTAAACAGATCCACATCACATCTGAATTCTATTTCATTCAACAAAACTGAACATCATCTATGAGCTTTGCTTTCCTATCTTTAAAATGGGATTTTTAACCTGGGTGTAGTGGCAAATGCCTGTAATCCAAGCACCGTTGGAGACTGAGGCAGGAGGTTTATAAATTTAAACCCAGCCTACACAACTTAGTGACTTATTGAGACCGTCACAAATAAAAAAAAAAGATCTGAGGATGTACTTCAGTGTGGAAGCCCTGGTTTAATCCCCATTACTACAATAAAGAAAAAAAAGTAGGCTGTTTCAGAAAATCACTAATGTACTAATGTCCATATCTGTGTAAGAAATTCCCAGCAGATGCCAAGGGCATGACAGGAGCTCAATAAATCTCAGCTTTCACTGCAAACATGCTCAGTAAAACTGACCACTTGACAGTCTTTGATAAGAGAACTGCCTGTCCCCATTAGCTCCCAATGGAAGATATTCACATATGGTATAGAAAAAAATAAGATCCAGATCACCTAGTGCATTAATGTGGCATTATCCATTATTCCCTAAGGATATCTGGCAATGTCTAGAGGTACTACAGGTTGTCACTGCTGGGGGAAGGATTGTTACTGGCATCTAGCTGGTAGGAATGCTACTAAACATCCCACAATGCATCAGGACAGCTGCTCTAAAACAAAGAATTATCCTGCCTGGAGTATCAATCATTAACCCCTCAACATTTACAGATACAGAAGCCAAGGGACATAGCAGTAATTGGCTTGTGGGTGCAGGACCCAAACCATAAGATTAATGTTTCACACAAAATCCCTTGACATCTTCAAAACAGTCAGCCACACCTCCTTGGAAGCCTCCTCATAAGTTTCTGTGAGAAGCATGTAAGACACAAAACGTAAATGCTTTTTGAAAAAATAGCATGTTTCAAAAATATGAGAGTCTATTATATTTTTGAAATAGATCTTCCACTAGGTCAGTTAATTTTCCATCAGCTACATCTGGGGCTTCAGGCCGCAGCACCTCTGTGTGACCCAGGAAGTTTCCCACACAGTAGGAGCAGTGTTGGGAAGTAGCAGGCCTGTTTTATCCCACCTCGCATCCAACGCTCCATGTGATTAATAAGGTACCTGGCCGTGCTTCACCTCCCACCTGACAGATCTAGGCTGTAAATTCATCCACATCACATCATTTATGCCTGTGAAGTAATCGAGTTTAGCACACAAGAAAAAGCACTTCTGTCTCCCTCCCAACACTATTCAGAAAACAAGAGTCCCCAATATGATTTTCACCATTTCCTGCCACTCCAAGGGTGCCCAGGGTCACACTTTATTTTCGTTCAAGTCTGACAATTGCATTCCAGCACTGCCACACAGCATGAGTTCCAGGGAAACATCCCAGCTGCAGGTCCAGTCAGAGTCCACCTCAGAAGCAGTCAAGCTCCCCAGCCACGGAGGAATGACTGCGAGCAAGATAGTGACGTGTCTTGTCAAGAGTGAACTGAACTTTCCTTCTTCATCAGAGTGACAAGCACTGCATATGACAGGGAAGGGGCCCATTCCTGTTCCCCACGACATGGTGTCCTTGGGAAAATAAATCGGGGTGGCAGTACCTAGCCAGAGCCCTTACTTACCTCTTGTTAGAATTTCTGATGTGCCTGCTTTCCTCCATCCACCTCTATCACCTCATCTCAGTGAGGGAAAATAACTCTATTGTATTTGCTTCCCCTTCCCTTTTTCCCAGGAACTGCTGAACAAATAATCAATCACTGCTCATTACAGTCTGGCGCAGCCTTCAGACATTGCTGAAAAAGCTGGAACCCTTCCCTGCTGGTGCCTGCTCTGCACAGCACTCTTCTGTGTGCATACGCATGTGTCACACTTATACCACAGATCCCCAGGGTTCTGCAAACTTTTGCCTTCAATATTGCAATTAGAGGGTGAGGAATGCAAGGTGAATAAAAGTGGGAACCTTTTGTTTTCTGACTTTACTCATAACAACTAATCATAATTCATTTATATACATTTTTCTTTTTTTTCCAAAACAATACATAGAGCCAGATGTCATAGTGCATGTCTGTACTTCCAGCACTCTGGGAGACCGAGGCAGAAAGATTGGAGGTTTGATCCACATTGGGAAATTTAGTGACTTGCCAAGACCTCGTCTCAAAATAAAACAGAAGACCGGAGAGGTAGCTTCAGTTTAATTTCTAGGATAGTGATGACAAGTGATAAAAGCAGCTGTAATGTGCATATTTAAGGCACAGTTCTGCAAATATAATAAAGATGCCCTTTAAATGATATATTTCTGAGGACATTTCTCTTATAAACTTTCATTCACAGGAAAAAAATAGATTTAAACTAGTATCATTCATACTCCAGGGCTATCTTCCTTATATTATTTAATAAATTTTCTGTATAATAAAGAAAAAAACAGGCACTGCACAAAGAGGACTTTGGGCTCCATCTACTTCTCTCAAAAGATCCACAATTAGATGAAGAGTCAGGATATCTTAGACAATGATGGTGAACCTTTTAGAACATAAAGACACCAACAGCCCATGGCATGCGTGTCATAAGTTCCTCACCACTAGCTTAGACTGTTTCACAGGTGCAAATTAACCATAAAATGTCAGTGTTCTAAAAACCCAAAGCTGATTTCTCGCGAATACAAATTGTGATGCTGCCTAGACAATTCTTCAGGGTAGCAGTCCTCCTTGCAGTGACTCAGTAATCTAAGCACCTTCGACTTTATGGCATCATAAAAAAAAAAAAAAGCTAGCTTTTGGGTCACCTATACAAGGAAGTACAGACCCAGGAATCAGCTCCTAAGTGGTTTGGTGCTTCTGCTTACAGTGCCTTGGTCAGGACTGGTCACAAAGCGCACCCTTAATTGCAAAGATCCTAAGAAATGTAGAACACACAGGAAACATGTCTACCACACATGACCTGCTCCAAAGAGTCCTTCCCACCAATCCAAAATTCATATTCAAAAATTAATGATACAGGACATGAGGAGACAGACAGTTTATAAAAGAGGATGAAGACCAAGAGTTGGAGTGAGGAAGACAAGGGGAAAGCAAAGTGGATGAAAAAAGAATTCAGATGTGTTATGTACATGCACTGACTCCATACTAGGAATGTAACCATTGTGTACTCCACGCATGTACTAATACAAATTGAAATTAAAAAAGAAATTAATGCTGACACTCAAAATTTTAGATGACAATTTGATGTTATAATTTAATGAAACTATACTTTTCCTAATTACATATGTCAATTTCTATAATCTTGTTATTCTAATAACAAATTTAAAATAAGAAATGTATTTAAGCTACATGTCTTTAAGCAATAAAATCATTCAATATCTTTGGACATTATTATTTTAAAAAAGGAAAAATATCTGCCCAATTATTTTCAGCAGGAAAAATTTTACTAGGGTTCACAGATTAGCATTTAATTGCCTTTCTTTCTCTTTTTCACATTGGTGAATCGTTTTGAGCTTATGATAATTTCAAAATAAATACTTTTCAAAGCCTTAGGGCATTCATTGTATAATGATCATTTGAAAGATTTCTTGGTATGTTATTCTCACAAGAACAAAAAGGCCATCCATAGCACAGTTATTTCTATGTTTAAAAATGGAATTGCTCATTAAGTAGTACAAGTCAATTTCTTTCATTAGCCTAACTGCCCATTTTAGCAAAGATTCAATCTCTGAATTAAGTAAATGACTATACATTTCAAAGTCAATAACTATACTCTATTTCCTTTAATATGAACATGTTAGACATCTAAAGATGTTGTCAACCTCCTTCCTATGCCTTTCCTTGAGGATACTGAAGACAATGTTTTTGCTATACATTTTGTGGAGTTTTTGAAGGCAATTTTGTTTTAGCTAAGGTCTTACTGGTCATGACAGGCAGATTCAAAAAAGAGCCAGATATTTCTGTAAAGTATATCTTTAAAATGGTGAGGCTGAGTAGCTTATTTAACAACAGCATGAGCTCATGTTTCTGTTTGTCTATTTGTAATTTCCCTAAGGAAGATTGTATCTTTCTGTAATAAAACCAGAAGACCAATGTGATAAACAATAGCCAGTCTATGGGAGTTAAGGCCAATCTGACTATGGAAAAGCCCAGGGACTTTTTTTTCAAAGAAATCCTTGAAGCTAGAGGCTGGAAAGGAGGGATAGAGTTGAGGGGGCAGAGGCAGGAGGAGGTAGAAGAGGTGACCTTGCAAATCATTTCAAATTCTATAATGAATGCAAAAAGTAATCAGAATGAGATTGTTGGAGATTCAATTCTTTAGAGAGAGATTCAAATTCATTTGTCCCTTATACAAGGCATAGAAGAAAAGACGTTATTAATTTAGGCAATTAGAGAACTTTGAAAGCAATATCCAGTACTTTTTTTTTTTTTGAAACATGTCCCAAGAGTGCAGCCCACAGCCTAGGAAAACTTAATTTTTATAGCATTTAAAATGAAGAAAGGTCATTTCTTAGATGTGCTCCACAGAAGATTGTAATTTTAAACTGGCAATTTTAATGAGAAGTGGGGTTTTCATAAAAAAGCAGTGAACACTTGAGTAAGTCTGAAATGAAATTAGAGGTTCGTGTTCTGCCCATGATGGCATTTGCAACAAATCTGTGTCCCAGTGTTGCCTCCTGCACTGCCCTAACCCCACTGGAAAATTCCAAAGCCTCACAGGGCCTACATCTGCTTTTTCCTGCTTCGTCAAAAAAGGAGACATGGCAAAAGACATTTTATCTTTTTTTCTACTTGGATACTTCAGTTTCTATTTTAGGCTATGTCTCTTCTCAGATCAACAGAATGCATGGCCTAAAAACCCAGCCATATGCAGAGGAGACAGGTGGCTAACTAAGGAGGGTTCCTCACAGAGCAAGCCTGGGTTTGGAGGTGGGGATGACTTTACACCTTTGATTTCCCTAAATCGTCTTCTTGCAGATCATCAGGGCACTTAAGGTGTTTGATCCACCTGCACCATAATACCTGGAAGGTGTCTCAGGTTTGTCTCCAGTTGTCCTAGGCTCATAGAAATTGATTTCCCTGGCCTGGGTACAGCAGGGAGATCATGAGTTCAGGTCAGGCCCAAGAATCTAGAAATACAATGGACAGACTCTGAATCAAAGAAAAAGTAAATTTAAAAAGACCTAGGAATGTAGTTTAATGTGAAAGTTCTGGGTCCAATCCCCACTGGAATGAGGGAAGGGGAGGGGAGGGAAGAAGAAGAGAAGAAAGAACAGAGGAGAGAAGAGGAGAGGAGAGGAGAGGAGAGGAGAGGAGAGGAGAGGAGAGGAGAGGAGAGGAGAGGAGAGGAGCTAATGCTATCCCGGGAGGGGAGGGGAAAGGAGAAGAGGAAAAGAGGGGACAGGAGAAAAAAGAGGAAGGGAGAGAAAGGAAAGGAAGAAAGGGGGAGGATGGGAGCTCATGCCATCCAGAAACTAAGCCTGGTCTGAGCAATCCTAAAGAATCTCCTCTCAGGTGACCATAGTCCATGTATCTCAGTTTGGGGAACATTCATTTGCTTCAGTTCACAGCCTACTATGATAACCAAGACTCACTCCCCTCTGTGTCCCTTTCCCTACCACAATAAGTCATTTGAGAGTGTCATGCTTCACTTAAAAATAAACAAACACCTTCTGTCTCCATCCTGGCAAAGTATCAGCTTATTTAGCATTATAACATATGTCATCTGTTTCCCTAAACAATGTAACACAGGCATAGCATGATGGGATTGGTAATTTAGGCAAATGGGAAACAGTGTGCCATCAGCACATACATAACGACATTTGATTTGCTGTGATCAGATACTACTGTGTATTCATTCTCTTCTCATTCAAGACACACATGAAAACACTAAAATTTCCAGCTCTATTTCTTCTAGAAAGAAAAAATGCTTGAGAAATGGTTTGTCTTTAAATTCTTATTCATTTAGCAAATGTGGAATAGATGCCAGCCATGCAAGAAATGTATCCAGTCCAGTGGGAGATGTAGAAATGGCCACTGCAAGTGAAGGGCTTATTCCTTCTTGGGAGAGACCAGAATATGGAGCACAAAAAGGTAGAAAAGAACTCACAGGAAGAACATGAAGAATGCTCCTAAGGCACAGTGTAATGGTTTGTGTCTGAGTGTCTACCTAAAGCCTCATACAGTCATAAAGGTATGCTTTCAGGAGGTCATCTTCTAGAGTTTGTGACTGAGACGGGCAGTGTGAGTGCTGCACCTACCCTGGGGCAGGTAGGCTGTATACAGTATAAGGGAGGAAAAGAGGTTTGCTCCTCCCTTTTGCCCCTTCTGCTCTAGTTGTTTTTGGCATCTGCTGCTGCCATGAACTATTGTTCCTCTGCCACACGACCCTGCCTTGGAGCCAGCTGAGTATGGACCAGAACCTCCACAAACTGTGAACAGAGTAATCCTTTCCTTCCCTCATTTGGGGCATCAGGTATTTTGTCTGAACAACAAAAGAACAGTAACCAATACACACAGGTTAGGCTATTACTGCATTATCTATTGACCCATATGTTAAGGAGAAGCTTTGGTAGGATCAGAAAGAAGTTGCGTCTGCCAGGCATAGATGAAGCATTTGCCCAAAGGTCGTTTTTGAATTATTGGATCATTTCATTATAGGGATAATATTCCTGTTGTCTGCCTAGGTGGATGGAAGGGAGCCTTTGCGCAACACACTGTTCAGAATTTCACCCTATGTATTCTAAGCGAGGCTGTGCTAAAGCCATTGACTCAGTTCTCCAGAAAACAGCACAAACTAGAATGTTCATCATGGGGACCATGGAATCCATGGAATCCAGAAAGATGAACATTCCCAACTGGGATCTTGGAGACATGTTTCCATCCTGCTCCCTCGTTTGTTCATTGAATAAGTTCTTTAACAAATATTCAGCTATTGCTTCTCATCAGCCAAAATAAAATCAATATCTAAGACCAGAATTTGCACTTTAGAGAATGTCTAAGTCTAATGGGTAGCTTCATATAAGGGAGGAAATTTTGTTAGAGTCTTGAGCATGCTGTACAGAGCTAAACAATGGAACTTTGCAGCTAGACACAACTGTGCCATTGCTATAGAGAGTCTGAGTCCCAGGCTCTGGGCCAGGGATATATCTGCAGACTATCTTTGGAGTTAGCAGCAAATAGCCCTACCATGGAAGGCTCTGGATTTGATCTTAACCGTGAGTCCTGAGAATCACTAAGGAATGAGCTACTGAAGGTGAAGGAGTTTAGTGATTGCAGGGGAACTTGGCCTGTTTGTCCAACCTAACATCTCTTCCTTCCTCTCCATCCATCAGTCATTCATTCCTTTCCATAAATTATTCACTATAGTGCCTCAAATTCTTTTAAGGGTCTGATGCCCCCTTAATACTCACTAAACATTTAATGATTTTCCCATTCTTTCAGGAAAAAATAAATGGACATAAAAATTGTCACTGTTAACTATTGTCCTCATGAAAGGCCCACATTTCCGAGAAAGATAAATTTCACATTATTACCACAAATGGACCATGTAATGCTTGCAAAGTTCCAATGAGGAGTCTGTGTTAAAACAGTGCCAGTTTTCTGCTGAATATTATCACTAAGGGATGCAGGCAGCCTGGGAAATAGAGAAGAAGAAACAAGGCAATCCCATCAGTTCAGGCTGATGTGAAGGCAAGAGTCTAGGAAAAAAATTTCCTAACCCCTTCACTCTCCACTATTCTTCACCCTTTCCCAATATTTGGCCTCCTTAAAGAGTGGTAACAGAAGCCTAGATAAATAAAACTGGAAACAATAAATGCAGACTACAGAAAGACAAGGACTAGACAGAGTTGATATGCAAAGTAGTGATCTCCTTATCCCTGTAGGCATGCAAGCAAATAATAGATGATAAGCAGATGATTAAACTGTAAAAGAAGTTTAAGCAAGAAAAGAAGTTAAAGAAAGGAAGAGTAATAATATGGCTATATTATTTATTATTGTTCATTTTGCTTGGATGCTACATATTACTTCATGTAATATTGCTAGGAAAAAATACTACCCTCTGAATTTTGCTGTGAAGCAATTATATAGCTCAGAGAGCATAAATAATATATTCCAAATTTACAGACTCATACCGGGTTCTGAGTCCAAAGCTCACTCTTTTACAGTCTCCTGCTTCCTTGACCATTTGTCCAATCCATGATCTGACTTAATACCCAGCTACTGTCTCAGTGCTGGAGAAACCTGGATGATCACAATGCTGAAGAGTTACATGAGATTCTGAGAGTCCACAAGCCTCAGCACATATCAAACTTAGCATGGCTGGATCCCCCAGGCAGTGGACTCTACTCTTGTTCCTTCC
This sequence comes from Cavia porcellus, assembly GCF_034190915.1. Classification (NCBI taxonomy): domain Eukaryota; kingdom Metazoa; phylum Chordata; class Mammalia; order Rodentia; family Caviidae; genus Cavia; species Cavia porcellus. The sequence goes on from NW_026947490.1 coordinate 43,380,774, forward strand.
ACTCCTTCGCAGTCTGCTGCCTTCCTAGGTGGCCTCTATCAGCACACTGTCATCCAGCTCACCTCTCCCTGAGGCAGTATTTCCCAAAACAGAGAAGAGACCCAGTGTGCTCTTTAGATTAAAAGAGTTCTTTAATCTCAGGTGTTTGGGACACACTCACCTTCAAAAAGTCACAGTGAATGCTACTTTGGGGACTGATGATGGATCACCAACTTAGGTTTCAAGTGGGCCTTCCTGCTGTCTATGGAACAGGTTTTAGACTCATAGTGACCCATAGTAATAAATAACATTTTACAACATTATTGTAAGCATTGGAGTGTTGTAATGTGGGTGGTGGCACTTGCCTATAATCTCAGCATTCTAGGAGGCTGAGGCAGGAGAACTGCAAGTTCAAGTTCCATTTGGACAATTTAATGAGACCTTGTCTTAAAATTTTAAAAAGAAGAGATGAAGATGTAGTGTGTGTGGGGGGGGGAGGCTAGGTTCAGTTTCCAGGGAAAAGAGAGAAAGAAAGAAAGAAAGAAAGAAAGAAAGAAAGAAAGAAAGAAAGAAAGAAAGAAAGAAAGTTTACATTGCAAGCCTACAAATAATACACACAACACACACACACATACAACTGATGACAAAGCTTAAAAAAACAGTGCTTACCTTTAATATATGGGATGCACTTTAATAGTTTCTATTCTATTTTCTTTTAATGCTGGGTCATGACATTCTAAATCAGTTTCAGGACTCCATGGTTTGAAAAACAGTAACCTAGATTACAAGAAGCCACTGAAGCTGATTGCTGGATAAACTAGCTCCAGTCTCATCAGAAGGTCAAACAGAAGTCATCAAACTAGGAACCAGGAAACATGGGTCCCAGTTGCATTGCTTCTGAGATGTGTGACCTAGGCCAGTGGCTCTTGATTCCTGAGATAATGTATTGAACTATACTAATGTATGCTAAAATCATAGTAGCAATAGATTTCTTGAACTCAGGAAAGATGGAGAATTTAGCAAAGGGACTGTTAGTAGGAGGTCTGCAGGGTTGAAAGCAAGGAGCAAAAAGAGGTTTATGGAACCTGGGGAGAAAGCTATCAGAGGAGCTTCATCACAGTGTGCAGTTACTGCCAAATGTGAGTAAAGAAAGAGAAGCTATGGCACAGCTCACTAGTTTCATGACCTCTGCCTTCTGTCTTTCTACTGCTGTTCACCATTTGCCAAAACCAACCTGAAGCCAGAGAGTCAGAGAGCTCATTGCAGAAATTCAAATAGGTTAACTTCTGTGGACATAGCAAAGCAAAGAGTAGCAGGTGGGCCAGGAGGGGCAAACAGAGAACATCCATCACTCTGAGACAGACCAGAAACTCCTGACTCTCCTCTTCTTCCTGTGCCTGCCAAAAGAGGGCGTGTTCCGGCTGATGGCTGTCTCTCCCCTCCCCTTCATTTCCTTTTGCCATATCCTCCCAGTAATGGAACAACTTGCCTCAGTGTTGTCCCCAATTACTGAGTGATCACTATCCTACAGGGCCCTCCGACAGGAGGTGCAGCTTCCCTGATAGCCTTGGTGCCTCTGCTTCCCCTCACCACTCCAGATACACCCTCCTCTTTGAAAAAGGCAGTATTTTGTATCAAAATCAGATAGGGCAGTGACCAGGCCCATTATTAATGCTTTCCCTTCTGCCAAACACAATAGGCTGTAATGAACATGGGTAGCCCTCCTAAAGATTTCTCAGTTTCAGCTTGCTATTTTTTGTGGAGATGTGACAGCTGTCAGTTAAACAGCTTACCTTCTGGGATGTTCTGGGTGCCTCCTTCCACCTGCTTGGTTCAAATTCAGCAGGCCTGAATTTGAGCCAATTCAGGCTTACATTTGGACCAATCACAATCCTATACCTAGCACTTCACATTGTCACCAGTTAGTCTATGACCTCCTTGTGCTGTTTCATAGGTCTCATTCAACTAATGTCTGAGCTCCAGTAGTCCCATAAATATCTTCCTGATTTATTTCTCCAGTAGTGTGGGTTCAAAAAGTCCTGTAAATCTACTTGGGATTCTTATCCTCATTACTGTGCACAGGGCAGTAGCTTTTAAAATTAAGAGTAACAAACAGGAGGGAGTGTGGGCTCTGAAGAAAGCCAGAGACCAGCAGCCAATGAAGATCAACTGGCAGAGTCCACCAGTGGTGTTGTGTCAAGCAGTGATGGGCAGCAGCAGCAGAGACCCACAGATGGCATTGTGAACCAATGGCATCAACTGGTGTTGACTGGTAACATCAGGGCCACCAGCAGAGCTGCACTTAGTGGATTCATGATTTCTATTGAATCAAGCAAAAGAACTGGCAGTTGATTAGCAACAACTCCATTCATATCAGGAAGCTGAGGGAAAATATTAGCTGGTTGTGCTATTACAGAAAACAGACCAAACACAGAAGAAACAGCACCGAGGAGGTTTAGGAGGCAGTTTATTACACTGGAGGGACTGAATGGCATCTCTCTCAAAGCATCAGAGCCCTGCTAAGCAGGGTTTGGGGCTTTTATGGGGAGAGAAAGCAGGAGGTACAAAAACAGACTTAGCACATTATGACTGGAGAGTTGGGAGACATCATAGGTTGCCAAGGAAATTTAAACATCTCAAGTTATGTTGCAAGACCATCAATTAAACAAGCATGGGTTACACAAAAGAAGGAATCTTCTGTTATCAGGCTGGTCCATAAATGTCTGCCTGGTTTTGATGGGCATTCTTGGTAGGATTTCTTCATGGGCTTTCACTTAGAATTTTTAATTTCCCCTTCAGTGCCACCTCTAGTGGCTACACACATCTCAGAGAAGTGAGGATCTCACTTCTATAGCCTTAAGGTTTTAAGTGTCTCCTGATCCGGCCTGCAGATCAATCTATTGGGAACTCCTGGAGGGGGAACAGGGATTAAATAAAATACATAGGGGAGACAAAGAGAGATAGAGGCAAGTCGAGATAATCCGATCAAGCCTCCAGTTTATTCAGGAAATGATCACACCTTTTATAGGCTAAGGGCAGGAAAAGGTTAAGGGGATGAATACAACAGGGTCACCATCACATCCAGATACGTGATGTAAGCAGGAGAGGACTATGGTTAATGTAGGCAGATGCAGTGCCCATAGGAGAGAGAGGCAGGGAGGCAGCACTGGGCTGTCACTCAGCTCCCTACAGTCTCCCACATTTTCTGATGCAATGCTCAACTTTTTTCAACTTTTAAATGGAAAAAACTTCTCTCTTTCACTCTACAAGAGATAGGTACAGATCAGGGTGAGCCCTGACCTCAGATGCCACACAGAATTGGTGAACAAAAAGCTATGGCACTGTTAAATAAGCCATGAAATGGAAGATGCCAAAATAAAGTATGAGCCCCTGCTGTCTGAGAACATGTCTGACCCTCGCAGGTAAACCATGTGGTTCTTATAAACATACCAATTTCATAGAATAATATCAGATAAGGTCCCTGACAAATGGCAAAGTCACTGTGTAACCCACACAGGCCACTCTCTTGGTTAAAACAAGGACAAATTAACTATGGTTGGAGATAACAAATCATAAATTTTTTCCTGCTTCCTGGAGGTATTCAAGTCAAAATTTTAATTTTCTTAGACTCTCCTAAAAGTACCTAAAAGTAATTCAAGCCAGAAGTCTAAGAAGGTTATATATTCTTACTGAAACCTCACAATTTCCCAAGGTGAGTATTTTGCCTAAATGAATCAAGTAATAAAGCCAAATTACTGATAAAATAGGGGGTTTTCAAAAATGGTGGCTTGCTAAGGGATTGGGTGGAGAGTGTCTTCGGAGAAATCATATTAGATGCTAGAATATGACAACATGGAGAGGGTCAGAGGAATGGATAACAATTCTTATGAACCAAGACAGCGTGGCTGGAGGATTTAAAGTCGTGCTGAGACTGCGAAAGATGATAATGGGAGGCTGCACATCCCACGCCTTTAATGTGGCAAACTGACCAGTGGACCCAATAGGAAAAGCTGTATTGGCTTTTGGTGACTGCTGGAAATTGAGACCTGGGACCCCACAAAACAGCCAGGACTGCCCTGCTGCACCAGAGGAGATTGTGAAAAGCTCTGGAGCTCCGAAGATGAATGCTGTGCAGTTTTCTTACCATTCCACACTGTGCCGGAAACGCAGTGAAGGCAAGCAGCATAGTGCACAGTAGACTCAAGAGAAAGACCTGCACTGAGCCCTGGTGAGTACTAGGGACTGGGTCCTGCGGCTGCTGTGGTTGGCTAGAGGACATCTTGGAATTGGGCAGAGCCTGCCACCATGGCGACCTCAATAACACAGAGAGTCTGGTGGAAGACATCTTAGAGTTGGGCAGAAACTGCGGCTCGGTGACATCAAACAGTCGCCCCTGGCATAGAGGGGTCTGGTGGAGGACATCTTGAAATTGGGCAGAGCCTGGTGCCGTGTCGGCTTCAGTGTCATCGAGAGAACTAATGGAAGACATCTTGGAATTGGGCAGACCTGCTGTCCTGGTGCTCCTGGCACAGAGAGGTCTGGAAGAGGACAGCTGGGATTTGGGCAGAACCCTTGCCACAGTGATATTAGTCAGCTGCTTCTAGCCCAGAGAAAACTGGCAGGATCTGCTGGGGATGAACCAAGCCTCTGCTTGGGGCCCAATAAGCAGATACAAAATAGTCGCAACTCTGTGACATCCAGAAAGTACAGCCTAATTTACGGATTGACTGGCACAGAGGCTAGAGGCTAGCCTGCACCATCCCTGCATCCCTGCCTACCCCAGATAACAGCAAATTGGGGAAGACAGCAAAAACTCAAGTCAGCACGCTGTTGAAAGGCCCTAAGCAATACAGAGAGGGCCAGAGACCCCAGGACACTCCAGTCTGAAAGAAACCAGAAACATTACAAGAGATAAAAATACAAAACAAAACAAAACAAAACAAAACAAAAAAACCTCCAGCTGCCCAACATGAGAAAATAAGCCCAGGAGAAGTAAACACTGAAGAGAACAAGCACAGTAACCATCCAATACTGGACACAGCACAAGCCGAAATTTAAAAATACCTCCATGACCTCATAGATGAATTTAAAGCTGTACTCCTGATCCAAGTGAGGCAAGATATAAAGAGATTAATTAAAGAAATGACAAGCCCCACCCAAGAGAACACAGATGGAAGAACTGAGGAAATCAGAAAAGAAAGAGAAACTTCTGAAGAAGAATTTAAACATAACTTAGAATACATGAAACAGATCCAAAGAGAATACCAGGAAACTAAAAACTCCATTGAACACTGGCAAAATGCCTTGACAGAAACTAAAGACAGCCTTCTGAAACTTGAAGAGAGATTTATGGCATAAGATCGTGAAAGAAAAAGCTTCTTAAAAATAACAAGGAACCAGAAAGAAGCAATTCAAAAACTGGAGGATGACAAAAAGATACATAACCTAAGAATAAAGAATGTGAGTGAGGAAGCAGGAGCAACCAAAAATGAAATACAAAAAATATTCACAGATATATTAAAGCAAAATTTCCCACGTATAGCAAAAAGAAATGATATCCAGATAAAAGAGGCATACAGAACACCAGCTACCTACAACCAAAACAGATCTACACCTAGACATATAATAATCAAGATTCCAGAAATCCACCAAAAGAACAGAATATTAAAAGCAGCCAGAGAAAAGATGCAGATTACCTACAACGGGAAAACTATCAAAATAAGAGCAGACTTATCAACACAAACTCTTAAGTCAAGAAGGGAGTGGGGAGAAATATTCCAAGTCCTGAAAGAAAAAAATATGCAACCAAAGTTCATATACCCATCAAAACTCTCTCTCAAAATTAATGAAGAAATAAGATACTTTCAAGACAAGGAGGAACTGTGGGAGTTCATGGCCACCAATCCAACCCTACAGAGAGCGCTGAAGGACATTACAGAGAAAGAGAGAAAGAGATACCAGGATTCCAGCAACAGTGGCAGAGAGGCCTCAGTGAACGGGGCAGACAATGGAATGAGGGAATAAGGTAGACAAATTATAGCAGAAAAGTGGAGTAGCAGACATGAGGCAGAGACGGTAAGCTATAGTCTTTAGTATAGATAGCTCTGAAACTATATTTTAAAAAAAGCAGAGGTCATTGTTAATGGTGTATAATGATTTAAAAGACACAGTAATCTTATCGCCATGTTTAGTTTGAATTAATTTGTTCTGGTCTATCCACTCATGTCAGATTTGAGGGCACAGACATCTGACCCAAAAATAGCAGGTTATACCATGGTAACTCTCCTTACTTTCCTATTAACTTAAACTGAAATCCTGTATTACTTACATTGTCTTACTATGACTGATCTTAATTGAATCCGATTCATAAGACCACGGTTTTGCCTTGGCTGATTTTATTTGAATTTGGCATGCTTGTTAGTATCAACCCTAAAAGTAGAGGCAACTACTCTGAAGATGACAATATATAAAAGATATCCATACTGGTATTAATTATTAACAGCTCTCAAATCCTACAATGTTTTCAAAATTGTGTTTTTATAAAAATAGGTAATACTATGTTTAACTATATGAAGCCGATGATGTGGACAAATCTATTAAAAATAAGAAGAGAAAATATAGAAACTATGGAAGATCACCTATATTGTGGTCTTATATGTCTTATCCATTGTATGTTTTTCTAGGAATTTGTTTTGCTGTCTTGTTATTTTTTTTGTTTGTTTTTCCCTATAATACAGAGAGGATAGATATATATGTAGTAATTCACACATGAGATTTTTTTAAGAAATTATTTACGGGAACAGACTATATAATGCAAGATGTAATGAACAGATCCTCTGAAGAAAAGACACTAAGAAACCCAATGCTAATTTTGTAGCATTATGATATAAATTCTAACAATACTATTATTCACTGATCAGAATGATATTAGTCTAGTCTCTTAAGTTCAATTTCAGCATATGTAAAGATAAGAACAGCTACTATGAAGAAAATGAGAGATGCAATGTCTTCCCCAATGTTAGATCTTGAAGACCTAAAAAGCCTTCATCACCCTGTAATGATTTGATTAGTTCTATAATATGCAATATGTATTTAATGTGCATGAAGATGGGGACAACTATTTGTAATAAACTAGAGACAATTAGGTAAACAGTGAAGATCTCCAGTGGACTTGCTTTGAACTCTGTATTTCTTTAAATTGTTTTTTAACTGTTTTGTTTTGTTTTGATATGTTTAATCTTACCCTCTTTGAGATATAAAACAAGTATGTAGGACTGATAACCGTATTACTGAGTTTTTGTTCAATCATTGAGCAGAACTGTTTGCAGTGTCACTTTTTGAATGTCTTTTTACATACTTTAATTTTATAACCTGAACAGCTATTTCTAAGATGGCAATATGTAACTTATCAACTAGCGATTTCTTACCGTTTATTTTTCTGTAATTTTGTATTATTTCTACCCTTTTTTATCTCCATGTATTTTTTGTTTCCTTTTCTTTAAATAAAAAAGCCAAATTATCAATCAAAGGTGTGTCCTCAGTGATATCTGATTGGAGGGCACCAAAGCTAAAGAAATGGATTTCCTGTTGAAGACGTTCAGAACATGCCATTCCAAAATGTGCCACTCTATCATATTGACTATTTTAAGTTAAGGGCACATAAAAACCATCAGGTCCAAGATCACTCAGACCAGCTTTAGGTGTTTTAAAAGTAGGAGATGAAAGTCCCATGTGAAAGATGTCTTCTCTGTTCCTCTATGAAGAAAAATATAATTCTTATTAACAGGGATAGGAAGTTGCCAAAAGAAATCTGCACAAACAAAGGGTTATACTAACCCCTTATCTTTCTAGCCACTTCTCTAGAGTTAACTACTCTAGCTCAACTCCCTTTCTTTTGTCACATTTTCATAATTTACTACTCAGTATATAAGTGATCCACTCCAACTTTGGCTCACCAATGTAGAGAACAGAGAGAGCATAATCCAAAGGCAATGGCGAGGATAGGAGCTCCTCCAAAAACACAAGAACACTTCCTTCTTTCCCTTTTTATTCTGACTAGGCTTCAAGCATATTGGTTGGTGCCATTCCTACGTAGGGTGGGCCTTTTGCCTCAGTTTGCTGACCTATGTGTCAAAAATTCACAAAAACACCCACAACTTTTCTAAATACTAGGTGGTTCTTTCTCAAGTCAAACCGAGATATTACCATTAATGATCTCAGCTCTCCACTTCTGGATAGTGGAAGATACAAGCAAAGACACTGAGGGAAAAGAATCTACACAGGAGGCAGTAGGTTTGTCAAAGGCACCATCTGAGGAAGAGGAAGAGAAAGAGAAAGAGGGAGAAGAGGAAGAGGAGGAGAAGCAAAGACCTTGGAGAGTTCAGACTGTGCTCCAGAAATGGTTTTATTTAAAGCAAATAATAATTATTATTATTATAATACATGACAAAAGATTCACTTAATAAAATGTCTAGTAGCTCTGTGTAAGATTCATTAAAAGAAACGATAAAGACTGTAGTCAAAAGCCCAGTTACAATGTCAAGAGGAGGAAGTGCATTGGAACACCTATAGACCACTTCATGCTTCTACAGAGAGCTTGGAGTCCTGCTCTTCCTCATTCTCTGATAAGTCAATATGTTCCTTTGCAGCAAGAGTGAAAGACTCTAACACACTCCAACTCTCAGATCTGTTTGCTCGCCCCACAATGGGAGTGCCTACCTCCTTGCTTCTGGCCAAAAAGCACTTAAAGAAAAGCATTTAAGAGAAGAAGAGATTGTTACACATGAATATCTGAAGGGGAAATTAACCCAGAGTTGGTGAATTAAATTCTCCTTCATCCATACAAGATGTATTTTTAATTAATGGAAAATATTTTTGGCAGAATGCCTTTGGCTTTATAATGGAAAATATTGAGGGAAGGGAGATTTCTTCAAATGTATTTTTCTGGTGCTTCCTCCAAAGGACCTTGAATAAGGAGGAAAGCTACATGCACATACATAACAGTGAGTGATAGCCAGTTTCTAATTTGCAGTATTTTATTTAACAATATCTAGTTTATTGCTGTTTTTGAGAAAAAACTTTTAATCCCCACAGGTGCCTAATCAGCTCTCAGCAGATACTCTGAATACCTTAATTAGTACTTATGAAAATTGGTTCAAACTTGAACTACAGAAAGCAAAATAATAATTTTAGAATTTTTCATGCTTTTAAGTATAGCTCTTCCAAAGTGAGTCCTCACCAATGTGTCAGAAATCCTGTCCAAAGTAAAGCAAGGATGACTGAGTATAAGGAATGTTGCGTGCCATGTGTAATTATATTAGATAATCACAACTCACCCAAAACCTGCACCCAGTGACAAATGGACTGTGGAAAGCTCTATTTCACATCGTCATGTGGAATTATTCAGCAACAAGACTTCATTCCTTTTCTGTTTGGGCCTATATACATGCATATTTATCAAAAGTCTTTGGAATTCTGACACTATATCCTTTAAGATGCTATTCTATTTGTGGGTAATCAGCACTTCATGAATATTAGATTTCTGCCTTAATTTCTCTGGCATGGCATTTTTCTTGACAGGGAAAGGTAAGGAATTAATCAGGTGTAAACTGCTAAAGAGAAGCAGGACATAGCCCCATTCTCACAGGAACAGGACTTTCACAGTCACATTATTTTAAATTTATTATTGTTATTATAAATTATTTGTTCTCACTTTACTCCTCAAGATACTCTGCCACTGCCCACCCACTGTTTCTGTCTCATTGCCTACAGAGTTATTGGCTCAACCCCAGAATACAAGCAAAGAGGTGCCAAAGACACAATTACTTGTAAATCAATCTCAGAAATAAACTTTGAGTAGGTTGTCAGAAGAGAAATGAATCTTGCACTGAAATCCAAGAATTCACCCAGATCTTCCTGCTCTCATCTTCAGATCAGAAGATTCAGCTGTACAGTCAGATCCAGTTCCAGCTTCTCAAGACAACAAGCAGTTCCAACAATAGGTGACTCATGGTCAGACATCCCAGAGGTCCAGAACAACTGAATAGTGCTTAAAACCCATTCCCAAAATCAACCACTTTCAAATCACAAAAAATAAAAAGCATTAAAGATCAAACTATATCAAGCAAATCAAACAGCAAGATCCCAGAAGGCAGTCGAGCTGAGCAGTGTTCGTAAGGCTTGTGGCCCCCGCAGGGTCTTGACTGTCTGTGTGGGCTCACCCCTACCTTTCAACCTTCTATCCAGGCACAAGCTTTTAATGGATTTGGCTATGACTACATCAGCACCTACCACATGCAAGAGATGGGAGCAAGTGTTGAAAGTACTAGGAGAAGTTAGATGTGGTTCCAGATTTTTATTTTATTCATCCACTCTATGAGCATCAATAGGTCTTTACTAGGTAACTGATAGTGACATCTCTGGGTGTTTACAAAGAGCAAATCACATCTTGTCTCTATCCTATCCTCATGAACCTTAAGTCTTCATAAGGGGCGATTTGTGTGTTTATGCATTTTGTAATCAGTTAAATTGTAATACTAAGCAGCACCAAAACAAGCATTAAATTCTTGAGCAAGAAAAATGGAAAAAAAAATCCCATCTAGCCAGGGATGCACACCAGGGAAGGCTGTTCTGAAGAAGTAGACTGAGACTTGATGGGTGAGAGATGCGACAAAGGGCTGAGAAAATACTGCAGGCAGCAGACAATAGGTGTGACAACCATGACTTAGAAAGCACAGGATACATTCAGAAAGGCTCCACTAGGCACCAGGGACTTGGGTAGAGTTAGCAAATGAAACAATGGCAAGAGATGGAGTGGGAAGGCAGGAGGGCTTGACCAGGCAGGGAGTTTAGTGTGTAATACAAGGCCTCCCACTGGGGTCCGTCATCAGAATTCAGTGAGTCGCTGTGAGCATGGATGGAAAAATTACTTTTGTGTTCACTAACGTATAACTAAAATTCAGTATTTCCTTAGTAGTATTAGTAGTGCTTGTGACTTTGTCATCCATACAAACCACAGATGTTTGCATGTCGTAGCGCAGTTGTTGCAGGTACTGTATCATTTATACCAACCACTGCTTTGAACTTATGAGACCCACAGCTATAATTTATTAATAGCAAAGATAGCTGTTTGTGTACTACACTTTAACATGTTGCTTATATTTCAATGTAAGTTATTTTCTTTGTTAATTCTGTGTATTGTATTTCATGTAGTTAAAAACATTAGAGAAAGAATCCATTGGCTTTGCTCAAAAGCATCCATAGCACAACATAGCCAAGGACCTTGGAGCTAATTAAAGCTCCCTAGAGCAGTTTGAAACCCAGAGAAGAAGGTAAGTTGGGGTCAGAAAGTGCTGAACTATGAAAGTGATTGTCTCAGGGCTCTGGGAAGATGAAACAGACCTGACCCTGCAAAAGACAAAGGTCGACTGAATGTAGAAGGCCACCAAGCCAGCCCCTGGATTCAGCTTCCCTCCAGTAAGGGCAGCCATCTCTGCATCCCATCTCCATGGAGACTAGCAGCCATGACAGAATTCAGACAGAAGAGACTTACCTGCCCCTGCCATTCACTTATTTACATTCTCCCTCCCCATGGGTCATTTATTTATTCTTACTTTTTCTGTCCCCTGGTTTTTCCCCTACTCCTTTTCATCTCCCACTGCCTCTGTTTTTAAATTTTTCTTCTCTGCCTTTCCTTTTCCCCTCTTTCTTGCTTCTCATTTCACTTCCACATTAATTCTTCTACATTTGCTCCATAATGTTTGAGTTTGCACCTCCTCAGAACATTAAGAACTAACAAGTGTCTCATCTACAGCCCCAGTGAGCTGGGGCAGTGTTATACGTTGCCACGAGACTGAAGAGACTACCCAGATTCAGTTGTGAGAGATGAGATTTATTGAAGTATCAACAGGGAAGGTTAGGGTTAAGCCCCCTCTTTGGTCTGGGGATATAGCTCAATGGTAGAGAGTTTGCTTAGCATGGAAAGATCCTAGATTCCATACCTGGTACTGCACACACACACACACACACACACACACACGCACACACATGCACACACACACAATTAAAAGGTTAAAAAAAAACTTCACTCTGCCATATTTTAAGGTAGGAAACTAGGGGCAGAGAATTGAGGGGCCACATCTAGAGTTACAAGATACACTTAGCACAGTACGTCTAGCCTTGGACACCTACCCAAGTCATAAACAAGAGGATCTTGCAGTATAGGCAAGGCCTCCAAGACAGAGTTCAGAGAACCTCCCCTTGTGTCCTGCTCCAGGGTAAAGGGGATTCTTTTTGTTGGCTTATATCTAGATGTCTCCCCAAAGCTTTACGCAGTCATAAGTGGGGCTTTTCAGAGGTAGCAGGATCTAGGGTATGTGATACTGGGATTAATAGTGCAACGCAGGCCAGTGGTATAGCTCAGCAACACAAGCACCTGCTTGGCAAGTGCAAGGTCATGAGTTTGAACCCTGTTGCCAAAAAAATAAATAAATAAAAATAATGCAATGCTAGAATTAAGGATGCCCCATTCTGGATGCAAGTTCAACCCATAAGGGCAAGTAGTCTGGATAGAATATAAAGGACAGAAATTGGGCTGCTGTTGCTATTGCTGCTTCAGGACTTCTCTACTTTGTTATCCTGCTGCCTTCTGCCTGCCATGAAATTTTTCTGCTCCGTGATTCCCCTCTGGCATGCCCACCTGCCTTGGAGCCAGCCATATATAAACTGAAACATTTACAAACTATAAACTAAAAAAATCCTTTTCCTATAACTTTGGGCACCGAGTATTTTGACTTAGCAATGAGAAAAGTAGCTAACAGACTCTTCTTCATTCAGCAGACTTCCTGTCTTGGCTGCAAAAAAGCTATTTCCCAAGCAGAAAAGCAGAAACTAGATCCAAAAGTAGTTAACCTCCCAAAGGATGGGAAACATCTCTCCAAACAGAGAAAATGAACATTTCACTCTGCTCCACTTAGCTTCCAAGCACCAGCCCCAGGGAATGGCACCCTGCATCAGGGGAGCGATAGAAAAGAAATGGAGTCCAAAGCCAGCTGCTGAGCACACAGCAAGACTCACAGTCTCGCTGCGTCCAGAAAAGACAGTGACAGTGGGAGGAGGAGACTGCGGTAGCATGAATTACCATTAAAGCTGTTGGAGATGGAGCCAGCAAGACAGCAGGGGGATTCCCAGGATGAAGCTGAAGTTTCCCCAGGTCCCACCTTCCTCCCTTCTCTGCTTCCTAAACATTTTGTACAACTCAGTGTTGTTAGCATCACAGGATTATTCAATAATTTCCAGTTTACCTAACTATAACTTGCTTGAGCATGAAGTTGGTAAAAAGTGGGCATTTGACTTATTTCAACTGAGGGCAAGTGAAACTCAGTGAACTTTAACACAGGCACCACTAAATATTTAAACATTTCCTAAGGTTGGAGATGAAGGAATAAAGTGTCATAATTCATGTCACATAACAAAGAAAATTTCTAAATTGCTTTCTCTCCTTCCCCAAGATGGAAAAGGAGGAAAAAAATGAAAGAATGGAAATATCTTCCTATTCTTGGCTACCAAACAGTGGACTAAAAAGGGTAGGCTTATCTTCATGTAACTGCATGGACGGGTCTTTGGCCACGTAGAACCTTGCACAATGAAATGAGATACAGATTTGGATAGGAGCTCACAGAGAAGAGGCCAGGAAAATGGAGAGCAAGGAGTGGTGGGAGACAAGGAACACCCATGCAGGATCACTGGGGAACACGGCCAGCAGTCCAACCCTGACTCTTCAAAGCCTTCAGAAAAAGAACACAGGTCTGAAATGAGGTGCTGCCAATGTGAAGCAGGTAGAAGCGATAGAAGTGTGCTTCAGTCGTGACTGGGGTTTGAGTGGGGCTGAGATGAAGTTGGGCGGATGTGAAAGACAGCCATGCACCGCTGGATATGAGACAGGTGAAAACATACGGGACTTTATCCTGGTTCTCTGCATCATCTCTTTCCACTGTTCACAGGTTGAATGAGACAGGGTACTCAAGGGGGATTAAAACAATAGTACTCAATTATGGTTGAGAGGAGAGGACCACACACAGGCTGCCCTCCTCAGCTATCTATCTAGGCCTCTGGCTTCATCCTAGGTCAAGACCAGGCGAAGGTTCAGGACCAGAACTAGGAATCACTCCTTTCCACCAGGAGGAGCCAACTGACATCTGAAAACACCACTCACAACCTCTTCCTTCAGACCTATTCCAGAAACAAATTTCTAAAGAGCTAAGCACGGTGGCTAACTGGCTGCAGACTTGAGGAATACTTTTCCATTCATAAATCTCCCCTCACCTCTGAGAAAGCAGAGCCCAGATTTTTAGATGAGCCAGTGTCAGAGGGTGGAAACTCCTGACCATGTTCCCAGTTCTAAAGCCTTCACACTTTGGAACAATCTCTCCCAGCTATTCAGAACTGGCTTTCTTTCTACCATATGAGAAGCAAGAGAGAAGGCAAGACTCAAGGAAGCTGCCATGATGTAAGAGAAAGATGTCTTGCACTTAACCAAGTTCCACATCCAATGAAACAGACAGGAACCTACCAGTGTCCCTACAGGCAGGTTCTATGAATATATGAACAAAATGTGTGTCAAAATGCTTAGGGAAGACCAAAAGATTAAACATAGCTTAGGTGCTGACGTCAATATAAGGATGACAAGAAGAGTGATGATAGCCTGTTCTAACAATTTGTAGAAAATAGAGGATGAGATCTCTCTCTCTCTCTGTCTGTCTTCCTCTCTCTCTCTCTCTCTGTCTCTCTGTCTCTGTCTGTCTGTCTGTCTGTCTGTCTCTCTCTTTCTCTCTCTCTCTTTCTCTCTCTCTCTCTCTAATGCAGGTCCTTTCTATGTTAGACAATAACTGTACCACCGAGTTATACTCCCAATCCCCACTTTTTATACTTTTGAAACAGGCAGGAGTTGTGGGAGGGGGCAACAAAGATCCCTACTAAATAAAGACACTTCTGCTCTGGGACATGAAAATTTGCTAAATATAGTGTCTCACTGAGTTGCCCAAGTTGGTGTGGAACTTGCAATCTTCTTGCTTCAGGAATTCAAGTATCTTGGTTTACATATGTGTGCCACCATGCTCAGCTAGGAGCATTCATTTTACTGAGCATAGTGATGGATGAATGTATTAGTTTGCTAAAGCTGTTATGAAAAAAAATATCACAAGTGCGGTGGCTTAAACCATAAAAATGCATTTTTTCATAGTTCTGGAGTTTAGAGGTCTGAGACCAGGGTGCAGACAAGGTTGATTTTCCTGGGGCATCCTATTCACTCCTAAATGGTCTCCCTGACTTCACATTATCTTCCCTCCATGTGTCTCTGTCCTTATCTCCTCACTTGTTTGTTTTGCAGTACTGGGGATTGAACCTAGGGACTTTTAACTGAATCACATCAATGGTGAGACACTAAATTACTAAGTTACCCGGGTTGGCTCAAACTCACCATCTTCTTGCCTCAGCCTCCTAGAGTACTGAAATTACAAGCACATGCCACCATGCCTAGCTTTACCTGCTCTTGTTAAGTGGACATCAGTCATTTTGGATTAGAGCTCACACATATGGCCTCAAAGTACCTTAGTTACCTCTTTAAAGAGCTTACCTTCAAATAAAGTCACAATCTGAAGGTTAGGATTTGGACACAGGTATTTTGAAGAGTATGATTCAGCCCACAGTGGTAAGATGGAGGTGCAGAAGTTAACAAAAGGGAAAACTGACTGGACATGCAGCAGTGATCCCGAGTTCAAATGCCTACAGGGTCTGAGAAGTCAGAGAAACTGCTCAGAGCAGCTAGTAGGAAGAGCCCATCTCCACTTAGAAAAGAACAGTCAGTTGCACTTGGCTTACTCAGCTTTGGCAGACTCTATCTGGAGAAAGTCAGATCCAGAGTGGGCAGTTGCCTTGATTTTAAAGACAAATCAGAACTCTGTTTTTTGTTTTTTTTTTTTCCTGTAAAATGCCCTGACTTTAAAATGTTAGCTATGAATTCAGATGTTTTAAAAACACTATCAAAAGTGTGTTTTACACTGAGGACTGGATCTGGAACAGAGACCGCAGACAATGGCCATGCAGCCTCTGCAGGAGGCTCAATGTGGGATCCTGGAACCACAGTCAGCACGTGGAGTTCAGATGCATAGATGCAGTTCTTCCTTAGGAAAGTGCCACCCAGGTTCAAACGTGTTTTTAAAAGCTGATTGTTAATGAGCTGGAAAGGAAAGAAATAAAAACCATCATGATCACTCTAAGAAACCATCTCTAATTCACGGACCATTTACTATTGATTATCGAAACAAACGCCATTATGCATGCCCTATGACTGGTTTTAAAACCTCTCTATCTTTGGAGTTTTTAATTTATTTGGAAGCACTGTAATAAGCAGCACATGACAATTACTTCCTTCACTACTCCCTGTAATCAAGATAAATTATCTTGCTATTGATGTAAACGGGATATGAAAATCTATAGAGTTCTCCTGAGGAGTATAAACTTCGCATTATGCTCATAGAATTTGAATTTTGCAGCAAAATAATTTTGGGATCAATCAAAAATACATTCCCCTAAACTTTTATTACCATCTATCATGAGTCACCTCCAAAAATAATTAGCAAATGATACCAGTAAGATGTGTTGGGCCATGTTGCTATAACATCTTGTACTTCTTTATGTTCTCAGACTATGGCACCATTTGACACTCACAGGTGTCTTGTTGTAAATGCATTTGCATAATATACATGTTTGTTTACAGTTCCTGTTCCTGTTGCCAAACAAGTTCATATGGAAATCCAATGTACAATTAATACATATATGAAATTTTTGAAAAAAATGATAAACACAGGTTGTACTATTACCCCCTTCTTTCGTTTCTGCCCTTTTATTCTGTCAAGTATTTGCCTTGGTCACTGTGCTCTCTCTTGTCCTGAGTGCCTTCATGCCATGATTGCTCTTCCCGTTCCCACAACCTCATGCCTTCTTTGGTTGATGGGGATTCTCCAGCCCTTTTTCCTGGAATTCCCTCTAGACAAGACCCTTTATGCCAATCTTGAAGCTTTTTATGTGTCTAACTTCTCTTTTAAATTTTATTTAATATACTACTTTTTTATTCACCATCTTTATTATAAAAGGTCTTTCCTTATTACAATATAAACATCAAGTCCTCTCAATTATCTTTTCAAGTTATTTCTGTCTAACTTCTAGTTTTTCTAAATTCACTTGTTTAAATGACAAGAATATGTATAGAAGAAGAAGAAGAAGATGGCAGCGGAGGGAAAGAGACGAAAACGGAGGGAAAAGGGGGAGGAGGAAAGGGAAAGGGAGAAAGTGCAACAAATATGTCAATGTATTCACAGTGGTTATCGCTGAATGATATGACTACAGGTCAATTATTTTATTATGATCTTCATCTTTTTCAGTATTTTTGAACTATCCGTGATGATCATAATGCACTTTATTCCACTTTTATTTGTCATTTGCTAAGAATTAATCCCAGAGCCCTCACAATGGACTACATTATTAGTCTATTTTTTAGTTTTGAGACATGGTTTTGATAAGGCATAAAATTGCCCAGGCTAGGCTTGAACTTGCTGTCTTCCTGCCTCAGCTTCCAAGAGGGCTGGAATTATAGGGCTGTTGCCAAGCCTGACAACATCTTTTCTTTTTAGGAGTATATTAAACATATAAAAATTTCACTTTCTCAGTCTTTCTTTGCATTGTTGCGTAATAATCAAAGCTCACACTTAAATTCTACATGCAAGACCCTAAATGTTGCTTGTGAACTCCCCCATTAGATTTTGGGGGGGGGGTACTGGAGCTCGAACTCATGACTTTGTGCTTGCCAAGCAGGCACTTACACCACTGAGCTAAATCCCCAGCCCTCCATTAGATTTTCAAAACAATGCTTTCATATAGGTAGTATTATTAATTTCATCCTATAGACGAGAAAATTCAGCTTCAGGAAGTTTTAGCATCTCTGAGTGGATGGCCTGGATCCTCCATAGCTTCTGGGGCCATGTCTCCATTCACAGGTCAATTGAAGTGTGTTTCCACACATATCACCTCACTTGAAAGTCATGTCAACTCTATCCAGCAGATTACTTGATTATTACTATTTTATAAATGTAGAAACTGAGGCTCAGAGTTGTTAAGCTACCCTTTAAGAGTTCAAGCAAATAAAGGGACTCAGACCCAAAGAGGTGACTCCAGACCAAGGGTACCCCACCCTGAGATACTGGCCTGAGATCACAAGGCTTCAGAAAGGCCCACATGTTGGAGGAATACCAAATACAGATGAGCCCTATGATGGTTATTCTTGATTATCCACATAATTGGCTCCAAAGATGCCTAGATCAGAAAAGCACACTTCTGGATGTGTCTGGGTGGGTTATGGTACACAACCTTGGGGAATATAGCTGGCCTCTGGCCTCTTGCTCTATCAATGAGTCTTCCTTTTGCTTCCTGGCCAGCATGAGTTGACTAACTTTCCTCTATGACACCCTTCTGCCATGACATTTCTGCCTTGAAGCCAGCTAACTATGAACTGAATTCTCTGAAGACAAAAGACAAAATAAATCTTTTCTCTTTTAAATTGTGATGCTCAGATACTGTATTTTGTTCCATTGATACACAGATAATAAATATAGTCCCTAGTGCTCACCTTGGAGAAAGTTCCTCAAAAATGAGTTGGCACTTCTACTCAGACCTTCCTGGGGCTTTTAATACAAGCAGGGTGGGGTCTTCTGACAGCTCAAATCTATCCTCCTTGGGATAGTCTGCCACACTTGGTCTAATGAAGTGACTCTTGGGGACTTCTTTACAGCCTCACAGTGGAGCCTGCTTGTCATGATGACCAGCCACCTGATACAGGATTAGAACTTTCAGTTTTTCCCTGATCTGGAAGAAGAAAGGGGCTAAAGATTGAGTTGCTAACCAACAGTCAGTGGCTTAATCAATTATGCCAACAAAGTGAAACTTCTATAAAAATTCCTAAACTTATGAGATTTGGAGAATTTCCAGATTGCTTGGGGTGCCTGGAGGGTAGTGTGCATGACAGGGCATGAAAGGGCATGAAAATTCTGAAATTCTTTCTATACATATTGCCCTACTCTTACTAGATATTAATCTATATTGTTTATCTTTTATTAATATAATAAACAAGTAAATCTAATCGTTTCCCTAAATTTTGAGAGCCATCCTAGCAAATTAATAAAATCCAAGGAAGGAAAATGAGAAAAAAAGTGCAACAGCTGTAAAAAGCTACTAATCTCCTTCCATAAGGTGGGGTTCAGTGCAGGATGCTGACAGGGGATGAATTTGCACTCCAAGTTCATTCTCGGGGTTAGGAGTGTAGCTCAATGGTAAAGGGTTTGCCTACCATGTGTGAAGCCCTGGGTTCAATCTCCAAAGTTAAAAAAAGAAAATATACAAGAAAAACAATAATCAAACAAACAGAATCAGAGTTTCCTGCCCACTAATCCCTTCAGTGTCCTGGACCCCATGACTTGGCAAGTTTGGTTGGCAATCCTTGTACATTTCCTTGAAGGATCACTTAAATGATGGCCTAGTTTCACTAGTTTCAAATATAAAGATGATTGGGTGAATGTGGTGAGGGGTGTGTGTGTGTGTGTGTGTGTGTGTGTGTGTGTGTGTGTGTGCAGCACACTTTTTTTTTCAAGTTAAGTTCTAAGTTGATAAATTGGCCATGCTGAGCTCAAACTTGGCAATCCTCTGGCCTCTGCCTCCCATAGTAACAGAATTACAGGTAGCACCATTATAGTGGCCGGGAGTGGTGAGATTCAAAAGCTACTTCCCCTGAACCTTATACACGTCAGTAGTCATTGCCTTTCTAGGATACAGGAAAACCATTTGCTTAAATTTGTTTTAACAGCTAGATTCAGATGCACAGTGCAAAAAACATCACATCAACTCAGTAATCAAGAAGACTTATAAGCAAATACATGAAATTTTCTTTTGCAGAATAGTATAATAAAGAAGAGCCAATGTACAATGAGGCCATAGCAACAGGAAAGGGAGCGAGTCCCACAGTTTTTCTCAGGTGGTGAGGGAGCATGTGGCTAACCCACAACACAGAAATTCCTCCTGCCAATGTATTAAAGAAACTAAGTATGTCTAAAATACAGGAAGAATTGAAACTATGAATATCCTACATATAGCATGATGCCAAATGGG
This sequence comes from Cavia porcellus, assembly GCF_034190915.1. Taxonomy (NCBI): domain Eukaryota; kingdom Metazoa; phylum Chordata; class Mammalia; order Rodentia; family Caviidae; genus Cavia; species Cavia porcellus. The sequence continues at coordinate 43,400,964 of NW_026947490.1, forward strand.
AGTCCCTTGGTCTACTTTCCCTCAAGGACTACATTCCTCTCCTGTATTTTCTCCATTTTCACCTTATAACCTGGAGAATGGGAAAATGGTATTCAGACAAATCATTCAAACCTAGGAACCATTTTTCAGTTCATGGAATCTCACTGAAGTTGAAATATAGACCTATATTTTGAATTGCCCACAACTTACTGATTAATTCAGGAGTGAAATGATCCATCATACTGCCATCAAATTCAGTGACCTAGGTTCCATGTTAATCACCAAATAGGCACTTACTAAGCACCTGCTCTATGCTGGGCAAGGTACCAAGCACTGTGATTGACTAAAAAGAAGTATTACACTCGGACTTTGCCTATCAGGTACCTAACATCTATCTAGAAAGATAGTACCTATGTAAATAAAGTAAATTAAATCAGTGAATTATATCTCCAAACATCCAGAGGGCAAATTTCATGCTTCATGCTTCAGGCATGTATGTCACTGAGGTGCTGTGGCCCCACAGAGAGTTTTCTCAGTAGGACGCTCCCACAGAGACATTAGAGAGAAGAAGAAGAAGAAGAAGAAGAAGAAGAAGAAGAAGAAGAAGAAGAAGAAGAAGAAGAAGAAGAAGAAGAAGAGAGGAGGAGGAGGAGGAGGAGGAGGAGGAGGAGGAGGAGGAGGAGGAGGAGGAGGAGGAGGAGGAGGAGGAGGAGGGGGAGGAGGAGGGGGAGGAGGAGTAATAGGAGGGCAAAGAAAAAGAGGAGGAATCAGAGAGGAACACCAGAAGATGCTGTCTGAGATATTATAATTCTAGAGAAAGAAAGCCCTGCTCTCCCCTTTTCCTATATCAGTCCCCCAAATGAATTCTGCCTGGTACTCTCTAGGTCACCTACCCTGCCTCTCCATGGCTAATCATGGGGCAGGGCCAATGGTCCCTCTAATTGGTCAGAATGAACCCTGGATCTATACCCAAGAGGGCAAAGAGAGCTATCTGAATGACAGTCCTACCACAGTCAAATGAAGAAGTGCAATGTGAGGTTCATTAAAGAACAATTTGCTGCCAGATATTGGGCACATACTTATAGTCCTAATAGTGGTTAGCAGATGCAGGAAGATGGCCAGTTTGAGCTCAGCCAGGCCAAAGTGACTCAGCAAGAGTTTGTATCAAACTAGAACAAGACTGGGGATGTAGCTTATGCAAAGACTCTGAGTTCAATTCCTAGTACCACACCACACACACGCAAACACAGACACACACACACACACACACACACACACACACACACACACACACACACCTGCTGAGCAGATAGATAGATAACATGATGTTACTGAGAATATAATGATACTGAAAACTTAAGACATTATTGTGGGTTGAAATAAATTAGGCAAAGGTAGAGAGTGTTTGCAAAAACAAAAATGAACAAACAAAACTGTGGCTACAGATTTCTCTAAAGTTGATTCACTGAAACCTAGTCACCATTGTGATAGTATTAAGAGGTGGGCCCTTTGGCTAGGCCATGAAGGCAGAGCCCTTGTGAATGAGATTAGAGTTCTGATGAGGGAGACCTTAGAAAGGCCCTGATTCCTTCCATCACGTGAAAACACTGCAAGAACTGAACTGCCTGTGGACCCTAAAGTGTGCTCTCGCTGGGCACCATTTCTTCCAGAACTTTGATCTTAAATTTCCCAGCCTCCGAACCGTGAGAAAGTTTTTTAAAATATAATATGCAGCCTAATTTCTGCAACCCAGATGGACTAAGACAGTGGGAAAATAAAACACAACAGTAAATTTCATTTCAGACTTACTATATGGCAGGTATGTAGGAGACCTTCATCAAAACCCAAAGTCCAAGATTTACAAGGGCTGCATGACCCATTCCCGCCTTATTCCCCATCCTCACTTCTTGCTACTTGTCCCTGTCCTTCCCTCAGTGAGTCTATCTCTATTTCTGCTGTTTCTTTTCATTTACTTCTGAGCCTTTGTAGTTGGTGCACCTTCGTGCTTTATCGTGGCATCTGCTCATCCTTCAATTTCCAACATAAACTTTTCCTTAGGGAGACTTTTCTTCTCCAACCCACAGTCAGGCAGATTGCTCACCTAACTCACATAATGTTGAGCATCATCAGGCCAGGGAAAGTGTCTAAAATGCTCATTATTATGTCCCTTCTGCATAACTCTTGTGCACAGTGGAAATTTGATAAATATTTCATGGATTCAGTCAACAAATATTTACAGAGCACTGACTGCGCCAAGCACTATAACAAGTGTTTAAAAATGCATCAGTGACCACAACAGCTAAGATTCTCTACTCTTAAAAATTTAAATATTTGTCAGATCAATTAACGAGCGCACTACACAAAGACTCAGATGGTGGGTAACAAAGTGGAAAGAGTGAGAAACCATACTACGTGAATGGAAGAACCTGGATGAGGCCCCCAGGAGGCAGGATGAGAATAAGCAAGATCCTCACCTGGTGGCCCCATCACGTGTCCCATTAGAGGCCTGGCTGAAGTTTGGTTTCCACAGAACCACACCCTAGAAAGTACACTTCACTACTTCATCTAACACTTGGCTGCAGGGGAGCCTGGCCAGCGTGATGTGGCACCATTCCCACCCACCTTCTCCTTTGAAGAGCACAAGAATTGAACCAAGAACCCCTGTGAATAGTACTCTGGAAAAGTCAAGTGCCATCTGTCTGCTGAATCACACTTGACTTTTTGCTAAAATCAAGACAATTACAAGATTGTTCCTGATCCTCTTAAGCATAGCTTGATGGCCCTTCAACCAAATTAAATGTGGGGTGGCCCTGAGATGAGAGAGGATGAGATAGGCTAGAGTGTGTTCCCAGAAGTGTCTCATTTCTTAAGAGGCAATGTCACAAGCTGCAATGGCTGCTCAGAATAAAACACTGGCTTGGTTCAGTGGTTTGACTAGCACTGCAGGAAACTATAATTCATTATCATTTAGGTGCTTAAAACATTAATTTTTAAAGTAATAGTAAACAACCAGTTAAAACACCTCTTTTAGTTATTTTTCTTGTCACTGAAACAAAAATCTGATGCCAAAAGTTAAGAGAGGAAAGGTTTATAAGTAAAACTCACAGTTTGTTAGAGATTTCAACCCATGATCCACTAACTCCAAAGCAGGGTGACACATGGCAGAGGGGCCACATTCATAGCAATGAATGCAATAATGGAAGGAGACAAGACTCTTTCTATCTCTGTAGGACAGGTAAGTATTCACATCCTTATTCTTAACCAAAACTATGCCAAACCAAACAGTGGACTGATTTAGTAATCACACACCCTTAATTCCAGCACCAACACTCTAGAACCAGCTCCACCTATGACTGTATGAAGCTTTGGGGGCATATCTATACTCAAGTATGACAGTACCTTGACCACGTACTCCAAGCCCAGTTTCCTCACCATGTTTCAGAAATAACTGCTCTTATTCAATTAGTATATGTCCCCTCCAAAGTTTTTCTATACTTCTACAAACATATGTCATTTTATTTTGGCTTTATTTTATATAAATTATTTCATACTGTGCTTTCAGTTCTGTAGTTTTGTTTTCTTCATAATATATCTCAGATGTCTTTTCATATTAATATGCATAAATTTATTCTTGTTAACTTCTCTGTAGTATTAACAATGTCATTATTTATTTAGCATTAAATGCTTAGCAGTTCCATTATTAATATACATTTAACTTGTTTTCAATCTGTCATTATCCCAAATAAGACTGTGGAGTGCAGCCTGCTCGTGCCTTCTACCCAAGGTACTTGTGAGTATTTTTCTAGAGTAGAGACTTACAAGGAAATCTCTGGTCATAGGACTTACACATTTATTTTAATATGTACTATCAGTTTTCCCTCCATAGCTCTTGGATTTACCCTCTCCTTGAAGCAGTCCATGAAGATGCTTATCCTTCCTGTTGGTATTAATGGAGCCATCTTTTTTCCTTCAGACTTACTTGATGTTTTTCCTTTGCCCATCAAATAGGAGTGTGCCCGTGGGATGGCCTTGAACAAGGAGTTAATGGCCATTTAGGAAATTCCTATACTGACTAGTGTAACTATCCTTTAGTATTTTAACTTTTCTCCCCAGAATTCTTAGCATGCTGTTAGCCTCATCAAAGGTGATACACCATGTGGGACAAAGAACACTGGAAAAAAAAGGAAAAATGTCATAGGAACTTGGGAAATAATACCAACTTTGAGTACATGACAAGACCTTGACCATGGCTCTCAACACTATTCATGCTAATTTCTACCTCATATAGTTACCAACAGGCTTGAAGCAAACGGCACCAATATGCTGCAAAGGCTCTTGATGACTGTTTTTTTTTCTGCCTAATGCAACTCAGTCCCATGAAAAAGGGATGAACAAATCTCTCTGCTTACCATAACATCAGCAAGACAGTGAACAGATACATACCTAACAAAAGATATTTACGCACAGAGCAGAGCTGAGCTATAGCCTCCCCAAACATAACCAGACTTTACCATCCTGGTAAGTAACCCACTGATGGTTTTATCACATCCCCATGGAAACTACTGGCTCTGAGGCCTTGTGAATGATGGAGATCCAGTCCCAGGATGACCTTAGGACAGTGTCTTCAGCATTAACTGCACACTGAAATCACCTGGGAATCTTCATAAAATAAAGATGTCAGACTCCTGTCCACTGGAAATTCAGAATGAATTGCTTTTAAAGTGATTTGGGATTGACCTGGGATTTTTAAGCATCTCCACTCCCACCCCTCAGGAATTCTAAATTCCAGCCAAGGTTAAAAACTACTGCTGTCATAAGACAACTGTCATTGTAAAATCTGACACTGCCCTTTAATTTAGAGCCCTGAATGTATTTGTGTTTTCTTTTCTTTAACTTCTTTTAAAAAAAAAAAAACTAAAAAGAATAAAGAAGAATTCCAATATAAGAAGACAAATTCAGAGCTGAGAAGCTCCAGGATAAAAACACATGGGACACAGAAGACTGTCCATACATCTTGAACAATACAACAAAAAGGGTGAAAGATGCCACTTTTCATTGCTCCCTTGATGAAAAACAAACAAACAAACAAACAAACTGTACATGAAACTTTTCTAGACAAAAAATTATGACAACTTTGTGGTAATATTTAATATATAATTTAAATAATTATCACTTAATTTCTTTTAGGATCAGCAGAGATGAAAGTTTAGGGAAGCTGGGGCTTCTCTCAGCTTCAAAAGGAAGAGAGTTTACTGTATGTTCTTTTTGCCGAAGTATCCCTCTGCCAAGACATGGCCCACATAGGGCTCAAATGTACTCCTGGCCATTAGATTAAAGAATGTTGCTTGAATGAGAGCTTGTAATTTCCCCTTAAGTGACAGTTTGGGTTTATAGCAACTCTCCTTCAGTCCTTTGACTACCAAACACATTTATTCCAGGAACCTCAGCACCCTGCCACACACATCTCTCTGTTACCTGTTTTTCTTTTCTTTTTTTTTTTTTTTAATTGGTACCGGGGATTGAACTCATGACCACCTGCTTGCAAGGCAGGTGCTTATGCCACTGAGCTAAATCCCCAGCCTCCTGTTACCTGTTTTTCAAGTGAGAATTGTTCTGCCTCTGACTGCGAAGTTTGATTACCTAAGCAGAGGTAGCTTTCTGCTTCCCAGCTGGGCTCTCTTATATCTCTTCAGTTGTGATCTTTTCTTTTCTCTGCCAATCTCCAGATTGGAAAGGCTGGAAGAAATCTGTCTGTCTGTCTGTCTCTCTCTCTGTTTTTCTCTCATATACCAATAAAACTTTCTCTGTGTATTAGTGACCTTCCAGTTGCTGAGACACAATACTCAACACTGGATGCCCCCAATTTAAAGGAAGATAGGTTTATTTCATTCAATATTTCCAGTGGATTCAGTCCACTGGCTGAATCAGTTGACTGGCTCCAAGGTAGAAATCTATAGTGGAAGAACATGGTAGAGGTGGAAAGCTGCTCATTCTATAGCAGTTAAGAATTGGAGACAGAAGAAATAGATCCTCTATATCACATTCCCAAAGACCCACCTCCAACCAGGCCTCACCTTCCAACAGCATACTCAGCTACTGAATTCATCAGTGGATACATCCTCTGGTGAATATAGCATCCCCATCCACTAAACACATAAGAATTTGCGAAGAAATTTGATACTTAAACCATAACCTTCTGCCCTCATTCCCAAAAGGCTCATAAAAAATGAATTTAGTCTAAGAGTTATTTATGTGTTAATAGTTCCAGCACTGATGAAAATTCCAAGCCCAAAGTCTCCTCTGCAATACAAATAAATTCTTATCTGAGCCTTTGCAAAAATAAATAAATATATAAATAAATACTTCCAATATACAGTGGTTCAGAGTAAATATTCTCATTCAACGAAGGGAGGAATACAAAGGAATCAGACTAAAGCAAGACCAAAACCCAGCAGTGCTAACTTCAAATCTTATAGCTCCATGTCCAGCACCTGGGTGCTGATTGTGATAGTGAGCTATGACCTCCAAAGGGCTTGGGCAATGTAATTCCTATGTCTTCACTAGTTACACCTCATGGCCTCTCTCTTTGGATTACTGCTCACTGCCTGCAACTTTGCTAAGCAGAAGATACACATTCTTCACATCTATAGGTTCCTGGAGTCTCAACTGAATTTTTGACTTCACTCTCACAACTTCATTCACAGCCTTCTCAAAGAAACACTAGCTGACTTATTATGCTTTCCTCTAAAATCTTAGAGGAAGCCTCTATGATCCCATAACTCTTTCATTCAGCATGCCTGTACAATTGGCATTATATGAATGATACCAAGGTCTTCTGCCTGCTCAAACATCAGCCAGAACCCCTTGGATCATAGCTACGGAAGCCTCTGAGTACTTGGATGACTGAGCAGTGTAATCTGGAGCCCACCGTTCCCAAGGTGGCTCTATTTGAGCAGCTCCAGGGACTCTCTTTTTAAATGAAAGTTTTATGGTTTTACAATCTTGAGCCTGTGAAAAGTAGGGTCTTTCAGATTTATAAGATGGATTAAAGCCATCTTTCTTATGGTGATTAAGCAAAATACTTCATTTCTTTCAATGCTAATATTCTCAGCAGTCATACTCTCCTTTGCCCCAAATTTATGGCTGCTTCCTTTCTGATGAAACTGCACACATCTCATGTGTCCCTTTTGATCTTTATTATTCTCACTGTAGATCTGGCTAATTGCAGCCAGAAGAAGCCATGCCACAGTCTGAATATTAGGCTCCTTAGTCTACTATTCCTTAAAACAATCTTCAGCAAAGTTTCAGGACATGGGCAAATGCTGAGATGTAATATATATGATATCTTGCTCAATGCCAAAGAAGTCCATTCTGAATTGAAACCTCCTGCACCTGGATTTAAACTATTTATATTCCTATCAGCATTATGATCTTTTAAACTCTGACCAGAACTCCCCATCCAGGTTGGCTTATAGGATTCAATGGTATCTCTACCTGGCATCTCCAAGCCTTTCCTAACTCCTCCCTCAAATTAATTCCAAAGACTTTTAAACAACATGGACAAGTATAATAACAGCAATGACAACATTTTCTGATACCAAAATCTCTGTTAGTTACTTTCCCCTCATTGAATCTCAATACCCACAATTTAGAGGAGGAAAAATTTATTTGGATCACATTCACTAATGAGTTTAGTCCAAAGTTGCCTACCTCCAAGAGTAAAATTCGTGGTAGAAGATCATGGAAGCAGAAAGCTGCTTATAATTTGGCAGCCATGAAGCATCAAGAGAAAGGAAGAACTAAGGACAAGAAGACACCTTCCAAATCAAGCCCTCAATGCCCTACATCTAACTATGCCCCATCTCCTAATAGCACAGCCACTGACCTCACTAATGGATCATTCCATGGATGAGTATAGTGTCCCTAAGATCCAATCACATTCCAAATACATGAGACATTAAGGAGTATTTTAAATGTAAACTATAACACTGCAAAATCCATTCTCTTCCTTTCAATTCCCTCTTGTCACAAAGCCAACTGACCTCTGAAAAGACGGACACTATCACTTGACAAATTTTCTCATCTGTTCATCCAGATTGCTGTTTTGAATATCCAAAAAACTAGGTTCTTCAAGAAGCATTTTTCTCATTTCCTTCAGGATACCAATAACTGTCACTTTCCAGATTCCAGCCATCAGAATAAAGGTGTCAGATAAAAGATCTCCTTAGCTGAATTCTTGCCTCCTACTTCCTGGAAACTCAGGAACCAAATAGACTCAGTTAAGTGGCTAGTTTTTTTTCAGTCCAAGCTCACCATCCAAATTCTCACTTTCTGTACCTGGGAACTGAAGACTTTTGGAAGACAAGTAATACCATATCGTAAGTACTTTCTGCTGCAGCCAAAATGCCTACTAGCATAACTCTACAGGGTCTTTCTCACAGTAGTACAGTAGGGGTCAAATTCCTCCATAGCACTTCCCAAAGAGAAATCTAGGAGATGTCAGCCCAAACTCCTCAATCCTCAGAGGCACATGTTATGGTCAGGTACATTTGAAATTTGTACAGTTACCACCCTTCTGATGGACTAGGTGCATTGGTACACCTGGGTTTAAAAAACAGTAAGTTTTTTTTCTGCAAGAAATATATTTGTGCTAGATATATTTGATCATGCACCCTTTGTTCACATGTTGTAGAACTCATGTCCTTCAAAACATTGTCTTAAAAATGCAGGTTTGGAGTGCTCATGCAGCTTTGTAATTTTTCAGTAACACTTTGTCCTAAGACATAAGCCTGTAATGTGTAAATCACCTTAGTGCAAAATATAAGAAACTATACTCCTTCCTCAAAACATATTTTCCTCCATGTTGCAAAGAAATTATAATAATTAGATTTTACCAGGGTAAGGAGTCTCACTGAAGTTAGGTGGAGCTTTGCTGTCACCTAGTGGAGATTTTCTGAAATATACAATTTATAGTCTATAATGTGAATGGGAACATTCATTTTTATCTACAATCTCATGTCTTCCCACTACTTTCTGATGACTATAATCATCAGGTCTGTCGAGAGTGCAGTTAGCAAAGTTTCAAGAAGCTCCCCAGGAGATTCTAAAGTATGGCCTTGAATAAGAAGAAATTTATCAGTGATATTTTGCACACAACCAGGATATTCAAGAAACAGGTAGGTGTGGGAGCTGTCCTGGAGTTTCAGGTATCTAACACATGGCAGTGATAGTGTAAGCATTCAGAATCTGCTGTCTTGAAGATAAAAAAGTCTTTTTAAAAAATAGGTTATTTCTTGATTTAGACAAAAATAGAAGAGGAAGGTAAAGGTTTGAGGGTTCTATTGCTAAGATTTTAGATAACATTAAAGAGAAAGTAGCCAGGTTTCCATTTGTACTGATTGTACTGGAGACAGAGTCATAGGGAAACAATGACTCTAGACTCTGTGGCACTTTCCTATTTTGTACTATGACTTTAGGGTTTTGATAAAGTGGCTCAGTGGAGGGAGTTTCTAGTTATGGAGCTGAAATTTGGAGTAAACAACAGTCTTTTTTGGTGTTCCTGTCCTCCTATGGAAAATGGAAATGGTAGTTCCTGCCCTATTCACCTCAAAGAAGTACTCTGAGGATAAATACATTATTGAAGGTAAAAGTGCATTGTAACCTCTAAAATGCTATAAATGTGAGACCTGATTTTGATTGCTCAAAGATGCAAATCAGTCCAGGTTGATTGAAGATGACAAGGTCACCTTGGTATATGACCAAGGTACAAGCCTCTCCTTTCTTGTCGGCAAGTTGATTTAGTGAGCTTTGTTTCCCAAGATTCTGTGGAGAGAATGATCCTTTTTTCCTCTACTGCCAGAGTCATTTGTCTGAAACATAAATCTGCCCATGTTTCTCTGGCTCCTTCTCCCCTGTCAGGTCTCAGCTCAAATGTCAGCTCCGTGGAGGCTTTTCCCTGGCCTGCCTCCACCTAAAGCTAAAGGTTCCCTGCTTGGGCCTGGACAGTTTTAAAAGAAAGCAAGGAAGATTAAAGAAAGAAGGAATAAAGGAAAGAAGAGAGGAAGGGACTCTTTTCTTAGGAAAGAAGTCAATATTTTATAATAGATTGTGTCACATAAAACTCAAAATTTCTACCTGCATTCTAAATGATCTTTCCCTATATCTGATGCTCTATGAAGAAACAATATTTTCTCTCATTGGGGGAGTCACCAAAATCCCATACCCAAAAGTGCCAAAGAAAAGTAAATACAATCTAATAATTCTCAGCACTCTGTCTGTTTCTCTCTCTGTGTTTCTGTATGTTTCTTTCTCCCTACCTTCATTATCTGTCCCAACAAGAAAAATCTGCATCCTCCCAGAGATAGACACTGCAGAATTGTAAGACAGAATCTTGGCTCTGCACGCTACCAGCACCCCCACAAGAAATCTCACCAAGTTTCAACAGTTGCAGCTGCAACTTCTACTGACATGAGTTACCCTGGAAGCTAATCTGCATAAGGCTTTTGCCCTTGTTCACTCAAGAAAACTGCTAAGACAAATGACAGTGTCAAAAGCAAGCTCATTAAAATTTTGCACTGCTCTGTGGCATGACCCTCACCTCCTCAGGTACGCATATTGCTAGGAGACTTTGAGTTTCTGTCTGAGAGGTTCAGTTCTCACACTCTGGGAACACCCCATTAGACAGGGGTGGAAAGGGTGTCCTGTTACCAACAGCAATGGAACAATACTTGTCCTCAGAAGTTCATCTCCTGATGCACTGCTGCGGTAGGCTGCGTTACCTTAAATTCAGAGACAAGGAACTAAGGATAAGAATCACCTAGGAAGTGAGTCCTACCACTACTAGAAGGGAATGTGGAAATAGCTCAGAGAAGGGAAGGCCAGTACAGAGTATGTCCCCCAAATGGCCACTGTGGAACACTGGAGTTCAAAGCCCTGGAAGACTGAAAAACATGCTTCAGGATCAACTTCTCCTCTCGCCAGAGGTAAAAAAGCTGAGATACTTATCCTTTAACCTCCGCCATCTTCATCATTGGTTAAGGATGCTCTATGGCCATTTGGTTCCAGCACCTTTGACCTATCTCAAGCTTTTGATTCTTCTTCAGAGAATAGGAGGTATCAGCAGAATGACACAAGAGCAGGCATTGCCAGAGTGGTAGTCAAATTTCCATCTCTGTGACAAAATACCTGAGAAAATCAACTTAAATGAACAGATTTATTTTGGCTCTTGCTTTCAAAGGTTTCAGTCAATGGTCATTTTGCTTTGGGCCTGTTGTGAGATAGTATTATGGTGAAAGGATGTGGTGGATAAAAATTGCTCACCTCATGATAACAAGGAGAGAGAAAGTGTGTGTGTGTGTGTGTGTGTGTGTGTGTGTGTGTGTGTGTATAATTGGAGGAAATGAGATAAAGTCCCCAAAAGCATGTTCGCAAAGATCCAATCTCTTCAACTAGGTCCTAATGCTTATAGTTCCATAATCCCCAATAATCCTTTGACTTATGAACCAACCAAGCAATGGATTAATCTCTTGAAGAAGTCAGTGCCCTCATGATCCAATCTCTTCCCAAAAGTCCCATCTCTGATTACTGGTGAATTAAAGATGACCAAGCCTTCAATATGTGAGGTTTGGTGGGGACCTTCTAGATCCAAGCCATAATACTCAGCAAGTGCTATAAGTGTTTCTTCCTGTGCCTCCACTTCAGGGCACAGAACATCAGTCATGCACAAGAAAGTAGTTGAAGTTAGAAAAATAAACAAGTAAATATCACTCCAGGGAAACTAAGCATATCCAGAACAGTTTGATGCCTGATACAGTTATTACCTTTTTTCTAATAAAAATGAAGCCATTTCCTCTGTATTTTGTAGACCACCAAAAAGAATTCTGAATTTCCCTCACTTAGCACCCTAAGAACTTCAGACTGAAGTCTCTGCAAGAAGATATGTTAAAAATGGGAGAAATGGGTTTTTAACTCTAAACCAGCTGTTCTAATCTTTGTCAAGGTCCACTTGGGACCAGACAAGTTGAAATACCATGGTTTCTAAGGCAGATAGTTCCACCTGCAAAGCCTTCCCAGAATACCCATCCATATTGTTATTCTTTTGTGGCAGGACGCCTAGGCCTTCTGGTGGGGTTAATTTTGATCATTTATCATTGGAATATTCTTCATTCATGTGCTAATTTTTACATCTCACCGTCGCTTCAAAGAAGTTGGCCAGATGTTCTCAATGAGTATTTGATATTTTCTTTACAAAGATGCTTAGTTCTGTCAGTCAAAAGAAGGTTTCACTTTATATCAAAATTCTAGCCTTAACACAGTTCTTCACCTCTTCCTGGCCACTGACATCTCATCAAGAGTTACTCACTCAACTTTCTTCACAGTGAAAAAATAGGCCTGAGGTTCATGCAGAAAAAGGCCCTTGATTACTGAGGCCCACCAACAGAGCGTAATTCCTGATTCCTGCCTTCCATTCCACTCAGCAGCCATGTTCCGTGAATGCAGTGCCTGTGGTGGATGAAGTGCTGAGAAAAGCTCCATCTGAAAAACCGCTGGCAAGAAACTCTAGCAAGGCGAGATGGAAGAGCGAAAGAATGGTCGTAATGAAACACAATATATGTGTGAAGAACAGCTCACACAGTGAGAATCGGTAAGACTGGGTTATTACTTAGATGTGGAGGGTGAGGGAGACCCCCTAGATCTCTAGCTTAAGTGAGGAATAGAGTGATGAGGCAACAGTGGAAATAAGGGATAAAGGGCCTGGAGTCTGCTGGACTCCAGTAGTGGAACTGTGTGGAAGGCTAGCAGGGAAAGAGAAGCTCAGAAAGTGTGTTCATCCATTCATTCATTCATTCATGCAGCTGATGCCCTCCTTGTGCCAGGTCCTATGCTGGGAATACAACAGGAAACCATGCAAACTCTTTGTCTTGTTGGAGGTAACATTCTAACGGAAGGGGACAGAAAGTAAACATTAAACAAAGTGGTTTCACAGAGCATCAGGTACCTTTGTTCAGTTGTCGTTGTGGCAGTGTTGGAGAGAGAAAGTAATGAGAGTTGGACACAGTGGTGTAAGGCAGGAAGGGATTCTCAGCCCTGGGTTTATATTAGGACTCTTTGAGAAGGCTTTGAAAAGATACTCAATGTCTAATGGTTTGTTACATACAACATGAAAACATGATAAAAACTTGTACACTGAACTTCATTAAAAGTATGACTTTTGTGTGTCAGGAAACTCCAAGAAAGTGAAAAGACAACCCGTGGAATGGGAAAAAAAATATTTGCAAGTTTTATGTTTTATGCAAGTTTTATGTTTTACAACAAAATTTTATCCAAAATGGATTTTTTAAAAAATTTACTATTCACAAATAAAAGATAACCCAACTTTAGAATTGACAGTGTAAGAAAAACATTTCCCTAGAAAAGATATACAAATGGCCAATGTGAACATGAAAATGGGTTTAACATCATTAATCACTAAAGAAATATGAACTGTAATGCTACAGTACATTAATCACTAAAGAAATATGAAATGTAATACTACTTCTCAATCACCAAAATTTCTATCAACAAAAAATTTTTAATCAACAAAATAGTGTTGGCAAGATGTGCAGAATTTAGAATACTTATACATGGCTGTTGGAGAAATAAAATGATACAGGTTCTTTGGAAAACAGTTTGGCAGTTTCTCAAAATGTGAAGCATGGAGTTACCACATGACCCAGACATTCCATTCTGAGATATGTATGTATACAAGAAAAATGAAATGTATCCACAAAAATGAAATGTATACACAAAGGTGTATACATGGAATTTCATTTTTCTTGTATACATACATATCTTGTACAGATAAACAAATATTTATATACTATTTAGCAAGGAAAAGGATTTAAGGGTCGATGCTTTCTATAACAGAGAGGATCCTAGAAAGTATTATACTCAGTGAAAGAAGTCAGTCATTAAAAAACTGAGTACAGTTGTCCCATGGTATCTACAAGGAATTGTTATCAAACCACAGAGACCAAAATACATGTATGGCCAAGTCCTTTTTATAAAATGGCATAGTATCTTCATGTAACTTAGTGCATCCTCTTATTTAATCTTCTTGTTTAAATTGTCTCTACTATATTTATAATAAGTAATATGATTTAAATATTATAAAAATAGATGTCACATGGTACTGTTTAGGGATTATAGAAAAGAAAAAGCCATATGCATGTTCAGGGAAGACACAATTTATTCTAATATTTGTCATTTGCAGTTGGTTGGATACATAGATGTGGAACCCACAGATTCAGAGAGCTGACTACACTGTATAAATCCACTGCTATGAAATGTCCAAAATAGGGAAACGCATTAAAACAGAAAGTAGATTAATGTTTATCTATGTCATAAAGGGAGGAGATGAGTATGCAAAGTGGTTAGGTAAGACAAAAGATGAAAATATTCTAAAGTTAGATTGTGGTAAAGTTTAGAACTCGGTGAACAAGCTAAAATCACTGAATTGTACACCTTAAGTGGGTGTTTTATGGTATATAAATTATATCTTAGTAAAGTTGTTAAAGAATTAGAAAATAAAATGCAAGTTAGAAATGTAGATACCGGTGTGTAGATCAATGGTCCCAAAATTTAGCTGCATATTCGAATCACCTGGTAATGCCCAGTCACATTCTATAGAAATTAAATGATAACGATGGCAGGAAGTATTAAAAGTTCCCAGGCTTCCATTGTGTAGCAAAGTTTGGAACCAGTGGCCTAGACCAGTACCATGACAATTCTGACTGCTCAGAGAAGAGTATGAGGATTGATTTTTTAAGGCTCCCAGGTGCTTCTGAGGGGCAGTGTCTGAGCACTCCTGTTGAGGGATGCTGCAGCTGGCACCTCCACATCTATACTTCCATGACTTACCAGAGCAGCATCGGGCACTGAGGGGAGCCCAGTTTTGTGGGCCTAAGTGTTTTAAAGATCACGGCATTTCCTGGACCACAGTGGTTTGGGAATGAGCCTATGACGTGTAAAGAGAATGTTGTCAAAGACTTTGGGGATATATTTATCCTGCTCTCGAGGCAGAATAAGAAGCCAGGATCTCTCTTCTGCTGGATATGATTAAAGGAGCTTGTACAACAGTTGACACTGATGGGAGATATAAACCTTGGCATGAAGCCAACGCTGTAGATACAATGAGATAGAGGAAAATATGGGCCCTTGATACCATAATCAAACCGCTTGGCCAATGACCCTGAAAGCCTCACCACTTCTGGGTCCCCTGGCAAGTAAGTCTGTAGATTTCCATCTTACTTAAGCCTATTTGAATTTGAAACTGACACAAGCAGTCATGGAAGATGCTTATGAGGAAGTTGAACATTAGAAGCAAGTGAGATCAAAGGATGTAGCAGATTCAGCTCTAAAAATCTGACACAAGTGAGGAATAGTATATGTAAATTATGGAAACAAGGATGTACCTCGTGTTGTCCAAGTCACCTTCTGTGACAGAAGATTTAAGATAGCTTAAAGGAAGGAAGGTTTATTTTGGCTCACTTTTCAGTTCAGGGTCACTTGGCTCCATAGTATATGGACTTGTGGTGAGGCAGAACAGCCTAGTAGTAAGAGTATGCCATGGAGCAGAGTTGTTCACCTCATGGGGGCTGGGAAGCAGAGAGAGGGAAGTAGAAAGAGATAAACAGATTTCAGGGACAAATATACACGCAAAAGGAATGCCCCCATTAACCTATTCTGCCATTGGACCACACCTCCTAATAGCCTGTTCAACTATGAACTCACCAGTAGATTAATCCATTGGTGAGATTATCTCCATGCTGACCTAATCATGTCTCTAGACTTGACCTCTGAACATTACTTCACTGAGATTCAAGTCTTCCGAACATGAGTTTTTGGGGGACACTTCATATTCAAGACGTAACACTTGGTACACTCAAAGAACAGGAAAAAATATCATCAAGAGCATTTCCACCAAGAGCTGACCCAGCACATAACAAGAATGTGATTCTGTGCAGGGACATATTTGACACATTCAAGGCTCATGCGACTCAATCAACATTATTGTGGAACACTCTATATGTTACAAACGAAATCAAGAAAAAATCCAAAGAGTAATCTTTTCTTGGACAAGTGGGGATATAAATGCTCTTATTTTAAGGAAGAGTAATGTGCCACATATCACTAGGGATCTTCACAGTTGTGAGGACATTTAACCTTCAGCACAGCCGAAGGGATATCATGCTCTCTGATGATTAAATCAGTGACAGGGAAGTGTGGGTTTTGAAACTGTGTGTGTGTAGATGATGATTTTGCTAAACTAAAAAGGACAAGGAAAAACTGAGAATTCTTGAAGAACATTAAAATTGAATGTCTATTCTCTGAAAGCATCCGTAAACTGCAAACTTAATGCTTATGCCTACATCCCTAAGTGTTTTCCTTTCATCTAAAAAGCATCAAGAAGAGAGACAGTATGGTCTTTAAAACAAAAAAAAAATTCTAAAAGGTCATTTCCCAAAATAGCCTTGAATATTTCATAGCTTTAAAGTTAGGGAGCAGCCTCAAAGGAAAGCTTAGCACCATCTGCCTCTTGCCTTAGCTTTCCGCTTTGGTTTCTCTGGGGGCATACTTTATTAAATAAACAGCAGAGAAGCTGGGTTATTGAGTGGTTTGGAAACTCTTGCATCTTGGAGCATGCTGCACAGGCCCACACCACTCAGATACAAGATGCACAGGCACTTCCTGGGGAGCTCTCAGAATGCTAACGCAAGAAGACCATTAATTGAAGAGCGATTCAGGGCCCCTGGGTCCTTTGTGTCCCTGTTGACTACAATATGATCTGAAATAAGCCATTGGGTCTCTCTGACATCCATTTGCATGTCTGTGCTGCTCCTCTGTAGCCTCCCAGGGACACACAGAACTTCCTGGCATGCAAGGGCTGTGAAATGCATAGGGAGCTGCCCTACTAGGAGCAACTATTAAAAATGAGCTGAAAGACAGGAACGAAGAGGCACCTGCTCTGAGAATGAGGGGGACACAGTGGGAAGAGGAGAGTGGGAGATAGGGGTTCTTTGCAAGTGCTAACAGGATACTCAGTGAAAATAAGTCCATCCTTTCTACTGTTCCTCCAATATTAGTGAGATGATTCAATGAGTAATACTGGAAAAAAATTAAGAGTCTCTGTGTTTGTTCAAGCTTATCAGGACTTTTAATTGTTTCACCATGAATCAGTCACCGTCCTCCCATTCTGTAAGAATGTTTTTATTCTGGTGACTGGCATGCGTGGGTCCTGTTCAGTGCCTTAGCAAAGCAAACTGAGCACCCTGGTCATTACTACCGCAAGCACCTGCAAGTACCCTTGAACGCATCCTGGTAACTCCAACTGAAAGTTAAACAGTATTTTAATAATCTCCACACCTGCCACTCTCGCCTCTCACTGGAACATTCACTGAAGGCCCTGCTTTCTCCTTCAGTCAGGCAGAGCCAGGGCTGGTGCCATGCTGTGTCTGTCTTGGAAACTCGGAGCTGATCAGAAAGCAAGCGTTTTGACTGACGTTATCTCCTCCTGGGCAAAAACCAATTTCAGCAAGAACTTTGTAATTTGGAACTCAAGGATATAAGATGCATTCAGGGAATCATTTTCCCTCTACAAATTACAAGTTTGTCATTTAAGAGATTTAATATTACTGAAAGAGACTGCTTCTGCCTCTTTTTCCCCCCATTCTGAAAACTGCCATATTGATGTTCTCCTAACACAAGCTTAGAAATGAGAACAATGGCCTGTACTTCAGACAAACGAACCCATTGTTCTGTATTACAGGCAGAAGAACAATGCAAGACAGCCAATATTTACTTATTCAGCAAGTTCTTGAAGTGCTTAGGCAGACTGCAGACCTAACTGCCTGGGACATAGCAGGTGTTCAATAAGTATGTGAAGGAAGGGCTAGAGAGAGGGAAAAGAAAAGGCTCTGGCAGAAATTCCTCCTCATTGTAGATTATTTTATCCAAACACCAACGCATCTAAAAACAGCACTGAATCAAAAACTTTGCATGGATGAGTGCCCGCAGGTTGCAAATGTCTAAAATAAGATTTGGCTCACAGGCCAAGTTTTTAAGACCTCAGTCATGCTGAGCCCAGTTCCCTTCCTTACTAGTTGTGTGACAACAAGAGAAAGATCAGAAATTACACTGAATATTTAAATGTGTTAAAAGATTTATTAGGATAGAGACATAATGCCAAGAATGACTGGACAAGTACATTCCAAAGGAAGGGGAATGTTTTCTACATTTTTGAGGGGATTGGTGGCTTTGTGTCTTCTGCTGTAACAAAATTTTAAAACTTAAAACATTCACTGTACTTTTTTAACATCCTTCATTGACCAAATGGTTACAGCAAATTCTGTCAAATGAAAACGCAGCAGTGTGTCCTTGTTCACTTTAATCACTGGATTTAGTACCATATGACTCTGATTCTTCTCCAAAGTCAAAATAACACGAAAGGTAAATAATTTGAATCTCTTTAGGGCATCAAGGTTAGGCAGGAAGGTAGGGTGTGGCCAAGATGGCTGAGAACATAAGGGAGTGGGGCTTGTTAATTAGGAGATTCAGGACACATGTGCTAAGTGATGCGCAGAACCCAGTATGTGAGGGGGAAAAAGACACAGACACTATAAACCACTTGCTATCATGACTTGCTTCACTGTAGCCCATGCCATGTCTCCAGCGTATACTTTGGTTTTCTCTCTCTCTCTCTCTCTCTCTCTCTCTCTCTCTCTCTCTCTCTCTCTCTCTCTTTCTCGTGTGGTCAGCCTAAGTTCAGCAGAGCCAGTTTCCCTCTTATCCTTTTCTCTTAATTTTTCAAATAAATTTGTTACCAGTTTTGCTTCCTTCATTCAAATCTTCGTTAGAGGCGAAAAGAACCTGAAAAACACCTCCAGACGGATGTGTCCAGCCACAACACGCAATTAAAGACACTGATGAAAGAAGACATTCAGAACTGCTGTAGGGAGCAGCCAGAATGATGGGATAAATGCATTCAAAGTGAGAAGGAGTCTTTGGAGGGGGGATTAATGGCTATGTGTCTTTTACTGCAGTAAGCTTGTCTTGATTTAAAAATTAGACACATTTTAATACTTCATCTCTCTTAACAGAGCTTGTCCTTATGTTGCAAGACACTATTAATTAACTCAAGACCCATTTGTAACTTTCTTTCTCCTTTCTTTTTCTCAACTTTACTGAGCAGAAACCTCAGTATTCCCCTTCCAGGGTGACATCAGGGAGACTCAGCCATGGTATTTATGGAAAGTGCATTCTTTTCCGATAAAAGGAAGGTGCTGGATTGGTGGCCCTAAAAGTAAGTCTTCTGAAAGTGGAGATCATGTCTTCTACTCTCCTAACCCCCTCCTTTGTTGGCCAGCCATGAGAGAGCAGCTGCTCTTCTACAAAGACATCCTTTGAAGCCAGGCACCATTTGACCTACATTGAGCTGTGAATTTGTTTCTGTCACCTTAAAATACAAAGGCCAAAGAGTAATTCTCTGTGGTGGACTTTGAAGAGGTTATCAGAAAGAGCTGTCAGAGAACAACTGTTGACAAAGCAGAAAATAATGAGAGATAAGGGAATTTGATAAGGAAGTTTGCAAAGAGGGTATTTAATAATAAAAGAATTTGTCCAACGCTACATCATGGCCTAACAATATGTTTAAAGGGGAAAACAAAGACTAGTTGAATTTATTTATTAGGTATTTTGCTTTTAATTTCAAACCCAGATACTCTTTCAAGGACCTATGGGCATGTGGTCATGATTAACAATACAGTATCCTTAGGTGTCATAAAATAGCAAAAGATGAAACAGGAGGATTGCTGTGAGTATGAGACCAGCCTGGGGTACTAAGTGGGTTCAAGGCAAGCCTGGATTGCATAGTGAGACTCACTCTCAAAAAAACAAAAACATAAATGAATAGAAAAGAGCAGTGAAGGAATTACATTTGACATCAACTGAAATATGGCTGGATCCTTTGACTATTTGTATTAGTTTTCAAATGATTCCTAAAACCAATGTAGTGGATTGGTAATTTGTGGTCAACTTATAAACAAGCTGAACTGAATCAGCGTGGTGCTGAGCATGGGTGGCCCACCTGAGGACTGCTGCCAGCATAAGAAAGGAGACCTGAGAGGAAGAGTAGTGTTGTGGGTTCTCTTAAGTGTTGTTTGGAGTGTTGGTTCTCCTGGAGGAGTTTATCATGCTGATTCTCCTGATATGAACTTGGCTGTTTTTAATGGAGGAGCTCAGGGCCTTATTGCTGAGAATGGCTGCGGTTCACTTTGGGGGAGCTTTGATCCTTACTTTGAGCATTGCTTCCTGGCTCAGGGTGGGGGTGAAGGGAGTAAGTATGCTGTTTAATCTCCAGAAGTTTGTCAGCTGGCTTCCTGATATGTATGTACTCAGCTGTTCTCATCATCCAAGAAGCTCAGGACCTCATTGTTGCTGAGAATGGCTACACTACTTTTCAGGGAGCCATGGTCCTTATCACTTTTTGGTTCCAGTACAGAACTTTTGGCCTAGAAGCACAAATTCTTCACCCCCACTGGCATAGAATTTCTAGCTTCCACTGCTGACATTTGGGCCTTCCTGGTGCACCTCTGTGAAACAGACTTGCTTGAGTCACTGTTGTGGGCTCTAGATTTTCAGCTAAACTTATTCAGGTTAGTGCCATGGGATCCAGGGCCTCAGCTGGACTTTCTAGGTCTTTAATGTTGTGGATAGATTTCTTGCACTTTCTTTATATTTGACTTCTTGGGTGACCATTGTAAATAATACTATATATTATGTTTCCTGTATGTAATTACTGTCCTTAGAACCCCTGACTACAACAACCACCGATGAATAAATTCTTCCTGTGGATCCCTGTTAGCTTGTACACTTTCTCCAAGCTTGTATTTCTCCACCAGAATATTTGCAGCTAGATCTCCACCAACTGGTGAATAACTCATTTTTTGAGCTAAAATGAGAGCTAAGATTTAGCACTCAGGAGTGAGAGGGAGGCCTTCACAGTTTGTAAAGTGTTTTTAACAGGTCCTATCTCATCTGATTGCGAAAGTTCAACACAAATATGAAATTGTTGGTTTTTAGTGGACACCAATTGTCCACTAGGGCTCCAAAAGGTTAGTAGAGGCTTCATATAAGGAAGAGTAAAAATTCTCCCTGAGCAGTGTTTACAATAGAATCTATATTATACTTCCAAACACTTCATCCTTAAGAAGGGGTAATACGTAAGGAAAACCTACCATAAAAACTCATTTGTTTGTATTCCTGATAAAACTGCACTGTCATTCCAGTTAAAAATTGTCATTTGTAGAACAAATTCCTAAACTGAGAGCAGGTTAGTTGGCCTTCTGACACCTCTGGTGCCTCTGAGTTGTTTTGATCCCATCTCTGTAAGTGGGGCTATAGCAGTGAGATGTTTCTTGTTCTTCTGCATAATCCAGTTGCATCTGATTGTAGAGCTTTCATTATAACCCATTATTAAATTATTCTTTAGAAAATTGCAGTGATGTAACATAAACAAATGGAGGAGCTCCATGACATTTTTAGGTTCCACTGCTACCACTGCCCAAATTTAAGCTAAATCGTCAACCACTTTCAAGAGCATTTTAATGCCTTGCTCTCGTAAACTCTGACAGACTGTCAATTAAGATTACAATGGGCCATTTGTTTGTAGGAACTGCATAAGGGCCAGGAAATGACAACCCTTTCAGCAAGCAATCCTGCCAATCCTGCATCAGCAGTCAGTTGGATCCAGATTATTGTGCCCACAATAGGCTGCAGGAATTCACTATAGCACCCTGTCTGCAGCAGACATCTGTGGGGATCCAACCTGTATCCCCTTGGCTCCTAGCATTTTATTTTCCAACAGGTCAGATTTGTTCCTTTGCTTGAGGACTGTCTTTTGCCCTGTGTCCATTCTGCCATTATATGTGGCAGGTCAGAAATGCCAGAAAGTTACATTCTCCAAGAGTAGCCCTCAATCAGTGACTATGAAGGATAATGGATACATACCACAGTTCCTCTTCCATTACTCAACATAACTGTGAAGCATAAGCACCCTCCTATCTCTAAGAGTCCTCAGCATAAGCTCCTGCTGCCCACAGTGGTAACTCATTGATTCCTTGCTCTTTGTTGGCTGTCTTTCCTTCCTTGACCCACTTCTACATGACATGTGGCTATTTTCTGGGTTTACTTCCCAGAAACCATACTCCAAACCACCATAAAATTTTTGCCTTGGACTCTACTCCTAGTAGAATCCAAAACAAGATACCCCTATCCTTGCTGAGGTTTAGGATTCAGTACATACTCCCAGACTAGAGAAGTAACACCCAGTAACATCCGCTTTCCTGGAGGCTCTGATGGAGCTTACATCATTACGAATATGCACATTCTAACCTTAGATGCGAACTCTAAAATCAGAGGAGGATGTCACACACACACAACAGTAGTTACTCTGTTCATTTCCTAAGAGCTGTGTTGTGTGCTCTCAGGAAGTAGGGCCCTTATGAATGAGAAGGGGTGTTTTCCAGCTTTATTCTCTTCCTATAAGCAGCTTCCCTCAGGTTATTGTTCCTCTTGCCATTCTCTGTGGGCTTAGAGAGAAAATCTGGAAGCGAGAGAGAAGATCTTGTAATCACAGAGCTGTGAGCCATGACGGAATTGTAAAGCTCCTGGGAGCCCATGTGTGAAAATGAAAGAAATGTGCATCTTTGATGGTGACAGAATACTGGCAGCTTTCAGCAAAGCCTTCCCTGGAAGATTCAGTGTCCATAATGTTCTTATTGTGAGAAGATAAATACCACTCTTATTTTATGAATTAGAGCTCATCATTTTGTATTAGAGACTGTTGCATCAATATCAATACAATAAGCATTCCTTGACTCTTCATTATATGGCTAGCCCTGTGCAGGGATTGAGGACAATGGATAAATAAAACATAATCACTGCCTTTGCAATAGTGTGCAGGAGACATACAGACACATACCATGTGGCATAAAATGACATGCACCACAGTGATAAAGAGATGCACTCAGGAACTATGGGGTCACTGATTCAGCCAGGAAGGTCCCAGAGGCATTGAGATGTTAGTGATACTCAAGCAAAATCTTGAGGATGAACATTAGCTGGTGAAGGGTCCTGAGGAAAGAGCATTTCTCACAAAACAGACAACATGAAACAGGCATGGAAGCCAGGTGTGCCTATAAGCTTAGCTATGTGATGTTGGAGACCACTACAAAGTGGCTCTGAACAGGATTTAAATTTTACTGATTGGCTTTCTATGTTTATCTGTGAATCTGTCCTAGGTGTAGGCTCCTTGCCTGGCGACGGGAGCTGATTCATAGTAAGTGAACCTCTACAAATCACTGGTCCTGGCTGAGACCAATAGTGGCCTATGATGCCAGAGATACCTCAAAGGGCAAGATAAGGCCACAGCTGAAGACACCTTGGTTCCAACTCTAATTAAATAAATAGAGACTGCAGCTGCAGGCATCTCACTGCTGCAGTCACACTCCTACCATAAATGTCATCATGGATATAAGATGATTTTCCTAAATTGGCATAATTTATCACTTGGAGAAGTCTCTGAAGTGACTCCCAATGTCCTGCTTATTGCCTGCACTTTCCTCTGTTTCCTCGTTCTTTGTTTGGACCTAATAAAAATGGGCAGTCCAGAGAAGTCTTTGTCTTAGCCCTCAGAGTCTTTAATTCAACTAAAGGATTTTGACAACCCTGGATTCCCTAAAATCATACCACTTGTCTCATTTTATTTAAGCCTTTGCTGTATACTCATTTGGGAGACTGGGGATCTAGGTCAGGACCCTATCATATGAGAGGCTGAGACAGAAGGACTGCACACTCAAAGTCACCTGAGGAACCTAGAAGACCTTCCCTCAAAAAAACCAAGCAGTGTTTAGGAAGGTGCTAAGTAGCTCAGTGATACAGTGCTTGCAGCTTGAGGCCTTAGCTTCATGGGCTGTACCTAAAGGACAGGGGAGGCACAAGAAAAACAACCATAGCTTTAGAAAACATGAGCTTAAACCAAATAGTTCACAGACTATTGCTGTTTTAATACTAGTATAAATGATGATCATTTGATTTAATTTAACTTGTTTAATTACATTAAAACACAACAATGTTTTTTTTTTTTTAAATAACAAATACAATACAGTTTCCAGTTTTCATCAACTTTCAAGGCCTTATGCAAGAGCTTGAAGTATGCTTTCCTGGGGCTAAGAGATGAAGAAGGTGGTGAGGGGTTCAGTAAGGGAAGTGAAAGTAGGGAAGAGACGGAGGGAGGGACCCCAGGGCGGGGAGAGGTGAGGAATTCCAGGAGGAGAGAAATACGGAGAACATTGCCTCAGAACACACTGCTCACATGATTTTGCTTTTGTTTCTATTTTAATTTGTGCATACTGATGAATGATATTCCGTTGTGTATATATCCACATTAACTTTATCTATTCACCCACTGATAGGTGACCACGCTGGTTCTATAAGTTGTCTATTGTAAATATTTTCATTTTCTTAATGCAGTGTTTTGGTTTAGAAATCATCACAAACATCCCTGAGTTATAAGAATTCAAGAACCCTACTAAAAAGACTTGTTATATTTCCCAGTATTTTCCATGATCCCTCTTTAACCCCTCCTTCATGTACTATGCAGTCAGATATTTGTTACTTTGAGTTATGTCCCTTGGTAAGCAAAAACAAAACAAAACAAATGGACTGTCCAAGCTTAGCATTAAATTCCTGACTACATTTAAGTCACCAGAGGATTCTAAACAAATGAGGTAATCTCCTAACCTGAGTTTTTTTTTGGATCTTATCTTTGTATTTTAATGTTATTAGAAAATGAAGTAAAACAGAATTTGAAACATTTCAGAAGAAAGATACAGGAAAATGGAAACTGATTAAATTTGATTAGCTTCAAGCCATATAATTTCCTACCAGGAATCATAAGGAGGCTTTGCCAAAGACAATAAACACTAAGACCTGTCTTTCTGCCCAAAACTCCACACAGCCTTTTCCAGGAATAATTTGAGTCTCTTCCTTCTCATCAAAAATTTAAGGCCCATGCAAAAATTCACATTTTAGAGAAACAGCTTCTGGAATCTTACAAAGGCCCATGCAAAAGTTATTCACATTTTAGAGAAACAGCTTCTGGAATCTTACAAAGGCCCATGCAAAAGTTACTCACATTTTAGAGAAATAGCTTCTGGAATCATTGTAAGGTAAAAGTAGCTCTGTCCAGAAGGCTGAAAGCATTCAAATTCCTTTAAAAAATATCTATTTTTTCCTATAATTGATCTTACAGAAAATAGAGATATTAGAAAATACCACATTTCTGGGCCAGGGTTATAGCTCAGTGGCACAGCACCTGCCGGGCAAGTGCAAGATCCTCAGTTCGATTCCCAGTACCAAAAATAAACACAAAAATGGAGGAAGTATATATCACATTTTTAATTTTTATTTTGTCTTTTTGAGTCAGGTGTTCGCTATGCAGTTCAGGTTGGACATGTACTCACTTTGTAGTCCAGGCTGAACTTGAATATCCAGAGATCATCCTGTTTCAGCCTTCTGAGTGCTGGGATTGCAGGCATGAGCCAACACTCCTGGGACCCACTTTTTAAATGACAATAATTTTGGTGACTTTGTCTCTTAGTAACGCATGAAAAATGAGTAGATGATATAAATGTTGAAAACATAAATGTCAGCATTTAAATAAGGATCATTAATCAAGAAGTTGAGTAGACCAGAGGGAAGACTTTTTTTAAAAACTTTTTTAAAAGAATAAATGCTTCCCATGCTTGTGAAAACAGACTATCACAACAAACAACTCGTAATTTCACACTGTCCTGTGGTGCAGACTGAAAGTTCGGGTTAGGGAGGGGTAGAACAGTGAAAGCTTCTGTGTTCAGGAGCTAGGCCTGTAGAGACAGAGCCCTTTATACAAGCAATTTGAATTTTCAAAGATCACATTTGACCCCATGATAAGCTACCAAGGAGTTTTATGTTCTACCTGAAGCTAAAAGAGGTATGTTGGGTTATCTAATGGTCCACCAGTAACACTTAGCTGAAATGAATCAATGTGTTTCTGGGTGTGGAAGGCCCATCTGAGGATTGTCATCAACAGCATAAAAGGAGAAATGGAGAGGAAGATGGCACTGTTGATTATGCTGTTTTCCTGATGTGAATTCAGCTGTTCTCATCCTCAGAGGAGCTTAGGTCCTTCCTGTCACTGAGAATGGCTGAGGTTATTTTCTGGGGAGCTCTAGTCCTTACCTTGAGTATTGCTTCCCAGCTCCAGTTCAGAACCTTAAATCCAATTCTAGCTTCCACCACTGACCTTTGGGACTTCCCACTGCAGATCCTTGATACAGACTTGCATGAGACATTGTTGTAGGCTCTAGGCCTCCAGCTGGACTCGTAGTGAACATTGCCAATGGGCTCTAGGTCTTCAGATGAACTTGTGTGGGACAATGCCATGGGATCCAGGACCTCAGTTATATTCTTTGGGTCTCTACTATGAGGACAGGTGTCTCATTTTCTTTAGCGTCTGACTATTTAAGTGAATATTGTAAAATAATCCTATAAATTATATATCCTATATTAAATCTTTCCCCTTGTAAACCTTGACTACAACAAGCTCCAAGGCTGTTCAGTAGAAGAAGAAATCTTGGAACTTGAAATCAAAATTTTTTTCTCTAGGAACTGTGAAAAAGAACTTCAAGTGTAATGCTATTCTGATCCTGCTACCTGGTCCAGTGACCTCCTGCTTTATCTTAAAAACTGGACAAATGCTTGAAAGAATGAAGGATGAATTCTACCATGACTGGTCTACTGGCAGCTGTTCTCCACCCTTCACACATCCTTTAATCTCTACAACTCAAGCTTCTTACTCTTCAGTGCGCCAAAAAACAGAGGAAGTTTCTATGAGAAATGCTGAGTGCTGTAGAGAAAACCAATTTTTTTCCCCAGCAGGATAAAGGGCTTTCTGGGTCTGAGTCTGAAATCCGCATTGTAAAAATTTAGAATGAAATGTTTGTCTCATTTGTATTTTTTAAAATGTCTATGAATACTTATTCAGCCTGGATGTATACTGAAATGCCTTTACATTTTAATACTTGCAACATAAAATGATTTAGTTTTTTTTAATGGAATTTGAAGTCATTTCAGTTTTCTGGACCCAGTGCCAGTACTTCCATTTTTCCTTCTACACACACACACACACACACACACACACACACACAATTTGTGCACATGCCTAAGTGTACATGTAAATACATATAAACAGGAGTACATTCACATGCATTCATGCATACACACGCATACTTACATACATACATGCACACACATGCACTCACACTTCAAGCATCTTAGGAATGGGTAATTCAATCAACACAGAGAGAAAGAGGAATCAGTATTGAACTATATTATGTTAGGGTTTCTTCAGCTGTTTAATTCTAACCCACAATGAATGTCATCATTTGTATGCTTCTGATTCACTTTTACATGCTGTATTCTGGTGCAACATTGTGTCAGCTTCTGGGATAGGGCAGTTTGAGCCCAAATTATAAACCAATCTCTCTCTCTCTAGCCCCCACCCTGTTTTTGCAGACTCTCTTGAATACCTCCGAAGACAGAGAAATCACCCCTCTCTGAAGTAATCCTATTCTTTTTCCCCCATGTTTTAATTGCAAACTAGCCAGACCACTGCAGTTCTCATCCTGGTCCTGGTTCTGGTCCTGATTCTACCCCCAGTTGAATTTGTCCTGTGCCCTACGTTTTGTTTTAGAGAATTGGAGCAATTGATCTTCAACCAAAATGTTTTGAGAGTTCATAATCTATTACCCTGTCTTGTTTGGCATGAGAAATATCTTTCCTTTGACTATCTATCTTTTAGTCTCAGGTCTGCCTTCTGGGGCTGCATCTTCAACCTTGTGTATGTATGTGATGGCTCTAACTCCTCTTCCAGGCCAGACTTTCTTCTGCTCCCTGCTGTCCTCAGTATTGAATCCCTCTTGTACTCAGTATTGAGTCACATCTGTCCACTGCACATCTTTCTGACCCACCTGTTACTCCAGCCTTGCTATCGCACCCAGGTTAGGAAGGTGTAGGCCAATAGCTTCTTAATTCCAGTGCACTAAATTTCTTTCCCCTTCAGGAAGTCATACATCTTCTAACACTCCACTGTGGGTCAGTTGTGAAGAGACCTATCAGCCTAGACTAGGGTCAGCAATCATCTGGGATTTTTCAGGATCGAAGGAATTTCCTGCCCAAAGGACTTTGCATTTGAAAGTCAGGAAAGTACCAAGAAAATTAGAAGAGTATGTCATTTTAGCCTGGAGTTAGGAGAGCTTTAACAGTCACAGAGCAAGACTCAAGAGTGGGGAATTTATGGAGCTGATAAACAAACGCTCTTGTCTTAGGTACGGCCCTGGACTTCAGGGGATCTGTAGAGCATCGTGGAAAGATTAAGAACAAGCTGCACAGGGTGTCTGTCTATTTCAGAATTCACCAATTTGATATGACTTTTCTTCTTCCCCATTTTGAACTCTTCAGTGAACCCAGTGGCTATTTCCTGAGATCACCTCCCACAATAAATTATTTACATACAAGCCCTCATCCTAGACTCCGTGTGGGATAGAGGTCCCAGTCTCAGCCAGGTAACTGGAAAATTTGATTAATGAAAATGTCACAGAGTTGCACTCTAGATACTGAACTTCTCATTCAAAGGTCCAAGTAGCACTCTACCAGGGTGAAGACCACCAAAACATTTCTTGAGTTTTCTATAGCTTATTATTCTTATATGAATTCCAACCCAGTCAGGTAACTGTGACAAATCATTTCTATAGTTGTTGGTTCATTTCCACAAGATATGGGATTTGGGGGATATGTCTGAGAACCACACAGGGGATCTTGTCTTTGATCAAAATCAAATCAAAATACCTCCTGTGGAGACATAGCAGGCATGTTATTTCCTGACAATGCTTCTCCCATACGAATTCAATTTCAGCAAATGAAATTCAAGTAGATGTAAGTGTAAGAAGTGAGAACTGAGAATAATCCAACTTGTGTGCCTCAATCACAAACAAACATATAAAAACATCATCAATAAAAAAGTGAGAGAAACCCACTAACTCTTACACACATTCTGAATCAAATCCAGCTTTTCTGATGGCACAATAAGAAAGCAAAGTAATTGAGTACTTTTCAAATATCCATTGCTGTAGCTCACACTTTACATATCTCATATCATCTTAATTGTTTAAAACAGCCCCACTGTATCCATTTGTCCTTGGTATTCACATTTCACAGTTGGAGAAATTAAGATGATGCAAAGATTAGATAACTTGAACAAGAACACAACAAGCCTTGGGCCAAGCAGAGATTCAAACTCTGGCAGCCTAGCTGCAAGTTTATACCACACTACATTGCCTCTCTAGGAAGGCAGGGACCAGGGCCATGTTATCTCTTTATGCTATCCTGCCTCTGCCTTTGCCACACTGTCTTTCTCATTGCTCAGACCTTTCCCTCTACAACCAGTTCCCTTATTTCATATTACTACCCATCTCCACCTGCAGAAATCCCACCAGTTCTTCTAGGCTCAGATCTCATCTCCCTTTTCTTTTTAAGCTATATCCTGGCCAGTATCACTTCCTCTGAAGAGTTCCCACAATCATTTACTGTACACTAACTGCACACTTCAAACATCAAGTGTGTACTATGTACCAGGCCTTGCAATAAGCATTTAACATACATTATTGGTTCAGTGGCTGTCTCATGTTACTATTGTTTTCCCTATTTCATAGCCCACAGAAACAAAGTACAAAGCTCAAGTATGCTCTTTCACTCACTACCATATTCTGAGCTGGAGAAGGTGGTTTCCAGAATGTCTGATGCAGCCAGTGCAACCCAACTGGCTTTCAGATCAGCTCCATTTTCCAAAGCCCCTCCCCAGCCCCTCAGCACAGCAAACACATCTCCTGGATTTTCTCCCATGGTATCTAACTGTAGACAGGTAATGAATGCCTGGTACATTCCAGGCACTATTTTGAGTGCCTGTAAGGTGTCTCTTGTGGGAAGGCAGACATGATAGATAGGTTAAAACATACATAGGGAAATAACAAGACATATCACTAGCTTCTGTTATCTTTGCTTAAGAAAAAATATTCTAAACTTGATAAAGGACATCTGACTCTTTATTTGTACAAGTGGTATTTTCCAATATTATAAAACCATTAGGGCACAATAAATCATTTTTCTATCTACTACTGACAATAACTCCCAAAGATGAGAGTTTATGGCCGAGAACATTAACTGGTTTTGATCACACTTACCAATCTTATCATAACATTTTCTCCCACTGACTCTAATCCCAGTTTCTTGAATTCCATTTTTTGAACTCGCCTTGTCATTAATGAGTTAAAGGACAATATATGCATACTATATAACTATATGAGAATTGTGTTTAACAGTCATATTCAGAGAATTAGATGGCTGTTATCACCTATAATGAGTGGACAGGGAAGGTGTATTAGCTTTTTCTGACTGTAACCAAATATTCAGCATTCACAAATTAAAGGAGAAGAGTTTTATCTAGGCTCACAATTTCAGAATTTTCAGTTCATGGCCTGCTGGTTCCAAGGCAGAAGTATCATGGCAGATGGATGTGGCATAGAAATCTGCTCATATTAAGACAGGCAGGCAGGCGAGCAGGCAGGAGACAGAGAGATGGGGGAGGGGGGGAGAGACAGAGAGTTCGAGAGAGACAGAGACAGAGACACATGAGAGGAGAGGAGAGGAAGGGAAGGAGGGGAGGGGAAATGGCAAGCCAGAAAAGAGAAGACAAAAGACAGAAGAGAGAAAGAGAGCTTTACAAGGCACATCTCCAGCGACCAATCTCCTCCAACTGGGCCACATCGCAACATATCCCATTCGGTAATGAATCCATCAATAGATTATACATTAATGAAGTCAGTACCCTCATGATCTATCACCTTCTGAAAGCCGCACCTCTGAACAAGTGAAACTCTAGAGGACATTTTTCATTGCAAACAATAGCAGAATGGTCCACAGAGAAAATGGACCTGTACACTAAAGAAAAAAAATGGGCATGTAAAAATGAGGAAGTCAATTCAGGTAGAAGCAACAACTAAACAAATGACTAAAGGAGTTGGCTTGTTTGATGGTGTACTGATGGTTAACAACTAGCTGATTTGGAGGAATCCTGATTTATAGCATTTGTCAGGTTTTGTAGTGCAAATATTCTCACCACCTTCAGCTACTAATCCAAAGAAACTGAGCAAGGAGTTAGGAGGCAAGGAATAATGATTCAGTACAAGCTGTTTACAGTACGCCATTGGACCTATTCTAGAAAAAGAAGTAAGTTTGGAAGAGCAAAGAGACAGAGGAGAGAGTAGCAGAAAATGAGATCAAGGAAGCAGGCAGATCTTGGAAGGAGGCTTTTAAATTGCATTTCAGTTGTGGTGTGAAGATCTTAAAATCCAAGAGTGACACTCCCTCTTCCCTATACCTTATTTCTGTTTCTCTTAAGAGAGAGTGGGAGGAGAACAACCAATATTACAGATTTGTCTTCTATTTTTCTGCATTAGCAATGAACACACTGTTAGAGTCTCACTTCTATCTTCTGAGGCTTTATGCCATGTACATAACTTTTCCCATTTTCTCTCAATAGTGAGCACTACATTTTTTTCTTGGAAGAAAGTAAGTAAATTTATTTATTCTTTTAAGATTTTACAGAATAGCATCTGCTAAGTAAAATTGTCTTAAACTGTGTTGTGGTGTCTCCAACTGTCAAATATTGTCACAGAGGTAGTTGAATGTCTTTCGAAGAGTGTTTGTTTGTCAGCCATAGCTGGTTGAGTGCCTGGTCTCTGAAGCCGGAAAAGAAAGATGGTGACTGAGAGAGGGTAAAATGGGGTTTTCCAACTTATTTTTTTTTCTTTTAGAGATAAACTGCTTCTCCAAACTTCCACATGCTGAGTGAAAACTGCAGATCTCACTGACCCTCTACACCCTCCCATATACACGTGCCCTAAAATCAAGAAAGATGCAACACTTCTACGATGTAGCTAAATCTATATATGATTTTTCTGGCTTTTGTTTTATCCCTTTTATAAACTGGAGCACTTTTGTGCATTTGGGGTGAGCTAGCTTCCCAACTTGATCCAATTGTAAATAAACTTATTTTTCCATATTTATGGGCTTTTCTTATACTTTTGGTTGTGGATAGGCAGAAAAACCCAATAATTCAGACAACTTAACTGGACTCAGACCACCCCGACGTCATCCTCCACAACAAGAAAAATGTCACTGATTGTTAACTGGCTTGCGGTCAAGAAAGAGTGATTTAGTGAATCTCAGATCTAGAGGTCAGGAAGGGGAGACTTGTGCTTCTTTGCCTATGTAGCTCCTTTCAGTTGATCTGGTGGGTTATCTACCCAGGGACAAGAAGGTCTAAGGTACAGCTAGGTCTAATTTTCTAAGTTTCCCTCTAAATTGAAGTCTACAGTTGCAGCCAGATTGCCAGCTCTTTGCCAGATTGTCTTGTGTTTCTTTCCCAGTACTGAGCTCTTCAGAGCAGTTGGAGCCACCTATTATTCATTTCTGTATCTTCCACAGTGCCAAATGAATGCCTGGTAAATAATAGTCATTAAATGTCCATCCATGAGCAAGCATATTTTGTCAGATAGTCCCTATGTGTTGGGCATTAGATTAATTGTTAAGGACTCAGAAGTAAGCATGATACATCACTTTCATCAAATGAGCAGAAAGAGTAAGCAACAGAGAGAACACATGAGATAAAAAGACTAAGCAAGAAAGAAAACATGCAAGAGAGAGAGAGAGAGAGAGAGAGAGAGAGAGAGAGAGAGAAGAAAGCACTATAACAGAATTTCTCAAAGGAAGATTGGATTACAAATTTCACAAAGAGATAAGCAATCAGAGAAACAGAGCCACAGATAGGTATTATAGAAAGGCCAAGTTCTAAAATATGAGTTAATTAAAAAGTTATGGCCATGGTCATAGAATAATAATGGTCACTCTGAAATTTTTACAGGATAACATCATCTTAGCTGTGTTTAATTGTATAGAAACTCAATAGCCTAAATCATGTGTAGAAGCAATAACAGAAGGATTTTCTGATGACCTCCTAGATCCTATTTGCTCAGCCTGGCAGCCACAGGGCAGCTTTTATTTCACATGAAATCTGAAGACCCAAAGTGGCATCACATGCCCTCTTCTCATCATGATAAAGTAGAGACATGAGTGGTCCACATGTTAAATGGTGTCCTGGGTCGAGCCTGCTCACAGTAAATCCACAAAGTGCTCATTGCCCCAGTTCTTAGTAAAGCAATGGCTGAAGAACTTCAAATTGTTTCATCAGGTTATGGAATCAAAGTAATTACAATAGGAAAGGCTATGTAGGAGACCTTGGAAGCTGTCTTTCATCCTCCACCTCTGACCAAACGAACAAATAAAAATTCACATATCACATCCTCAGGACAAGAGTGGGAGTTGGTGTCATGCTCAAAGATTTAAGTGATGTAAGAGTAGTAGTCTCCATTTAACTCACAAGTCTGGCTTTTGCAAAAATGAAATGGGTCACAGTAGACAACAACAAACTACTACAAATTTAATCAGCTAGCTGCAGCCATCCCAAATGTGGCATCCTTACTACCATATATTGATCCATCATGCATGTGGAGTCCCTTCAATGTCTATTATGAAGGTGACTCAATGGCAGTTAGCATTCTTAATGATGGAAAACAGTACACATTCATAGAGTATGCCAATCCTTCACTCTGTTAACATTACAGTCTAAAATAACATATCATTTTGGCTCACTATGTTGATACCATGAGTTATTTGGACTTAATGGGCAAGAGGGATAAAAATTCCAGAAGCTCCCTAGAATGTAGGGGATAGACACACAGAAATTCAAGGGTCTGCTATTTTGCTGAAGTTGTTTTCAGATATAGTGGCCTGGGGCATTCTTAACTGGACACAACTTTAAAAGAAAGACAAGTTATTGCTTAGTGTTAACATCTTCTAACACTAAGACCAAAAGACAGTAATTGAAATCCTCTTCTTGTTTTTGAAATACAACAATCATAAATCTTTATAAATGAAACAACATGAAATTGATACTTATAAACTTAAAGTTCCTTGAAATATGAGAGAAATTGACCCAATTGCAATCCTGGTGAATCTATCTAAGAAACTAAGATATCATCCAGACCAAAAAACAAAATTGAAGCTGACAGGTAGATGTGGCAGCTGATACCTATAATTTCAGATACTTGGGAAACTGAGGCAGGAGAATTGCAAGTTCAAAACCAGCTTAGGCATCATAGTGAAATCTTATCCTCCCCTCAAAAAAAAAGAGAAAAAGAAACTTAAATATGCTTTATACTTTCTAGACAGTCTCTAAGTCAATCATCTGTATGATTTTATTGCTAATGTGAATTATACCCAATAAAAAAACATGCACATTGTTTTCAAATACCTGTGGAATATTTTAATTGACTTTTTATTACATCTAAATAAATAAATAAATAAACCACCACATTCCAACAAGCAAAAATCAGAGGCCACATTCACTGAAATGAGTCAATAAAACAAAGTATCTCACTTGAGAATCAAACATTCATTGGAGAATCAAACCCCCTCTAACTAAATAACAAAATGGAAACTAATTCTTTTATGAGGCATCTAAAATAATATAATATTTTGAATAGATAATAGAATGTCAGCTATCAGGGAACTGGGAGATGTGAGGAGTAGTTGTTCGATGAATATAAACTCACAAGATGAGTACATTCCAGAGGTCCACTATACAGCCTAGTACCTATAGTTAACCACAAGACATTTTACATTTACAACTTTGAGGGTTGGGAGTAGTGGTGCATGCCTGTAATGTTAGCCTCCTGAGGATTGGATGATGGAGGCCAGCTTGGACTACAGTACGGCACTCTATCTCAAAATAAATGAATAAAAAAACTTTGAAAGTAGATCTCATGTTTGTTGCAGAAGTGGAAGAAATACTAAGAAACTTTTAGAAGTGATGGTCATGTTAATTACTTGATTTGGTGATGATAACGCCAGTATCTAAATATGTTCAAACTCATGAAGTTGTATACATTAATTATGCAGTATACTCATTATATTTCAATAAAGCTGGGGAAATTTTTAAGACTTAAATTATAAACTAAGTAGAAATAAATAACACTGGAAGTATTAAATTTAGAAGACCATAGAATCTGGTCAAAAATATATTTGCAAACAATTTAGGTCATACTTATATTTAATAGCAAACAAGAAAAACCAAAAAATAACAAGGATTCAAGATAGCCTAAAGAAAAACAAAGCAGAAAACTAACATAAATGAATACACATATTAATTGCAGCAGAAACTGGAAATTTAAAAAAATAATAATATATAACTACGTGTGTTTCAGCAGAGGAAGGCAAGAATGTGGCAACATCAGACAATGGAAAAAGGAAGCTACATGGTCACCTCAAGAAAGAAAAAGGCATTCTGATTCTTTTTTCAATACTTTATTATCTAAGAAAATATTCCATCTTCTTTACCTTGATAAATAGGATAACTTCCATAACCTAGATTAAATAATAGGATAAAAGTGGAAACAACATAACAAATGCAATATGACCGCAGTTTTGGCCATCTGACATTAATTCTACAGGTCATGGAAAATGCAAGCAAATGAAAACAAGAAATGAATAGTAATATTAAAAAAGACAAAATTTTAATTTGTTAAAGACATGATAGTATAGTATACAAAATCAGTGAGTTTCCTGTATACTGACTACATCTTTGAAAAGACAAGTTTTGGGTTTGTGGTCTACCAGGAATTGGTCCTCCCCTTCTAATTTGTTGGTTATGAATGTAACATTATCATCATAATGACTGAAGAACCTGTGGAGAAATCTTTTGTCTCGTTCCTGATATTGGTGATCCATGTCTTTTCCTATATCAGTTTTGAGACAGAAAGAGAGAAATTGACAAAGAAGTTGGTCAATTTTATTGATGTTTCTAAGAAGTAGCTCTTTTATTTCAATGATTTCCTCTAATGCTTACTTGTTCGATTTCATCAATTTCTACTTTTATCTTTATTATTTCTTTTTACTTGCTTTGGGTTTATTTTGTTCCTTTTTCTACACTCTTGAGGTATGAATTGAAATGCCTCTAAATTTTGACTGGAGCTCTCACACACCTGTGAGGAGACATCTGCCAGGTGCTGTAAATATAGTGTTTGTCAGTCTGTAAGCTATGGAAAGCTGTGACATTGATGAGATGATGAAATGCAATTATAAACAAAGAACCAAAAGCCCGCTAAGGATGCAGGACAAAGCAAAGCTGTAATACTTTGAGGTATGGATAAGGTCCAGCAAAGGAGACTGAGGAGAATGGCCCAGGTATAGGAAGAAAATCAGCTGAGCACGGTGTCAAGACAGCAGCACTTTCCAGGACTGAAGTGTGGCCAAGTGTTGAATGCTGCTCAGAGATAAAACAAGGTGAGGTCTACAATGTGGACTTTAGAGGCAGTCACTGGTAACTGGGACCAAGCACAGTTTCAGATTACTGTGACAGAAAAAGCCTGATGAAAAGTCCAGGGTAATGCTGGGAGAGGGTGCTTCTTGGGGAGGGTGCTACAGTTTTAAAGAAGGAAAATCTCTCTCGTTTGAATGAGATGATGCACTTCATGTATAACAGTGTCTGGTTCATTCTAGTTCTTTTCTTTCACTGCTTCCTTGTGTAGCAATGTTGGTTGTGGTTATTGCTCTTTTAAAAAGTGGGTTAAAGACATAAGCTCAGCTACTTGAACATTATTTATGTTAGAAACAGGATGTGACATTCCCTTA
Source organism: Cavia porcellus (assembly GCF_034190915.1). Classification (NCBI taxonomy): domain Eukaryota; kingdom Metazoa; phylum Chordata; class Mammalia; order Rodentia; family Caviidae; genus Cavia; species Cavia porcellus. Next base: position 43,437,885 of record NW_026947490.1, read on the forward strand.
GGATGGAACTCCTTTTCTAGAAAGGAAGGCAGCAACTATACTGATAGTCATAGTTGCTAGATAGTCATAGTTTCTAGAAACTAATTACATGTATCTTAAAATAAATGCTGTTCCGGCTCCTGTGAGCTATAGACATGAGAAGATTGTATAAACTTTGGAACCTCAGTGACTTCATTATTAATCACTCATTAGAACAGTACCTGCCCTACTAATGCACACAGTATGCACCTGTCACCTCTGTCACCTATCACTTAAACTCAAGAGTTTCCTTATGTAGTATTTTCAGAGTATGCACTGTCTCTGATAAAATACTAATTATTTACTCCCCATTGCAGCAATAGGGATCCTCTCCAAACTGTGTGCAATGTAGGGTTGTGAACATGCTTGAGATTGCCAATGTCATGACAGGTTTGCCTGGAAATAGGAGAGACACTTTCACTGGCAGTTCCCCTGGCTCCCTTGTGGAAGTACTAGGTTCTGTGTAAGTAGAAATTTTTTCTTTTCCTTTTCCTTTTTCCCAATTATCCTGGAAGATCCATGGTTAGGCTCCCCTGGTCAGTGAAAAGGAGACATTCTGACTTACTAGGTTATTTTTTCTCCGCAAACCAAGTAAGAGGTTAAAAACAGCGCATAATAATCACTGCTTAGATGAATGACCTCACCAGGGGAAGAGCTCTGAGCACCTAAGTCCTTGTGCTGCCTGCCAGGCCTGGTGTCATGGTGATTAACACAGCAATCACCAGCCAGGGATCTGGGCTGCTCTGCCTACCACACACCCTGACTGGGTGACTTATGGCTTTATATTTTTAAATTGGCCTCTCTAGCACCATTTGATAAATCAACACACAAGTCATTAAATGGTTCATTATCTCAGTAATATGATTCATTCATTGTGCCAAGAAATGCAGGAGATGTCAGGAAACTTAAAAATATCCCATTTGAAGCCATGAGTGCCCATCCACATAACAGATGAACTGGATGAGAGAGAGCAGTTGGACATAAAGGTCGATGAGAAAGCTCAGCAGGTGGCTGCCTTCCCTCCAGCCGTCCTTGACCTCCTATTGGAACATGTAAGCCACATTCTCACCGGCTCTGTGCCTCACCATACTTTCTCTCACGTGCTCAGGGAGAGATCAGGCTGTTTGCAGGAATCTTCTATAGAACTCATAGCACAGTACATTCAGCTGGAATTGCTTATGCATGAAGAATGTCAAGTGCAAAAGATGATAGGGCTGAAATGTTATTGTAAAAGAGTACTGAATCCCAGTCCTGTCAAAAGACGTGGAACTCCAGGTGTATTATTAGAAACTAAACACTTCTGGGTTGTCATCTATCAAACAAAGGTAATTCTCCATATTTCCAAGTTGTGGCTAGCTTTAAGATTCTGTGATTCTAGTGCATTAAAGAAGAGAAATGGAGAGCCTAGAACCCAGTCAGAGAAAAGTTGAAATACATCTGGTGTGTGGAATCAGGCAAGATGCACTTCCACACAATCTACACTCATTGTGAAGGTTCCCCATTAGTTACACTAATTCTACCAGTGGTGGCTTGTTCAGTAGAAAAAAACAAAAAATTGAAATAAAGTTGTGTCAAAATGTAAAAAGAATGAGGCTTCAAATAGGATCAGTAGGTCGGGTGATTAGGAGGGCCACACTCACCTTTGAATCTCTTGGTCCAAAGGAAACAGAAAGAGATAGCTGACCCCCAGAAAACAAGCTGTCATACCTTCTATGCCCCTCTTACCGGTTTTCTTCCTCTCAGTAAGACTCTCTGTACCATATGTAATTCACTGCCTGAAAACAGCCTACTTCATTTTTTTTTGTCCATTTTTATTATAGATGTTGGTGAGGGGTAAGTTTGGTACTTGTTACTTTGTCACGATAGAAAAAAAATTTGGGGTGCTTTTTTAAACCCTGAACTCTCATTGGTAGCTGCCTATCCTGAGTAAATGTCCAACACCATACATAGCTCAATTTCATGTCTCAACCAGCTTAGGCAAAAGATAAGTCTGATTTGAATTTCACATTAAAAGCAATATTTTGACTATTTAAAGCTATAATAAAAACACAACTATAATGAAAACTATAAAAAATATATCAATAAAACTGTGAACTAAAAAATTTAACACACTTGAAGGCCACCAATGTGACACTGGGTTAATTCATTTTTATGTAGAATTTGAAATAAAATGTATCAACTCCTCTATGCCTAATTTAAGAGCACCTTTATCTCAGGAATGGAAGGAACTCAAATCGGAAAATCTATTAATATAATTCACCACATTAACCAATCAGGAAATTATATGGTTATCTCGATAGATGAAGAGAAAGTATTCAATAAAATTTAAACTATATACATGATAAAACATACATTAACAATGAGAACTCTAGAAACGAAGGGGTATTTCATTTAAAAGCTATCTCAAATGTCATAATTAATAGTGAAACTTTACAAGCATTCTTATTAAAGTCTTGTTCAACACAAAGGTGTTAAAGTGTCTGTTCTTATTTAACATTTATTTACTGGTTTTTCCTTGTGGTATTTCCTGGTCTGACCTCAAGGCAGTACAAAATCCAGAAATGGAATAGGAGTGGCCAGAGGGTTCACCAAAAAAAGTCCTTTAATTCTGGCTGAAAGACAGGGTAAAGGATCTCCCAGCCTAAAAATAGTAGCAGCCAGAGACCACACGCCCTGGTGACTCTAAGAGAGAATAGACTTCCTCTCCAGTTGGAAGAGTTGCAGTCCCCACAATACTTCCTCCCATCCCCACTATACACACTACTTGGTACTGGATATAAAAACAGTTTCAAAAAAAAAAAAAAAAAAGAGGAAAATCAAGCTGTTTAGATTGTCAGATTTCTGGATGAAAATTTGGAAATTGAGTCCTAGGAGATTACAAAGAAGGAGGTGCTTAGAAAACAAAACCACTAAGTTGTTTAAGAACTCATGGTATATTCCTGGTTCTGATTCCAAACAGCCTAGCAAGATACTGAGAACCAAACTATAAGCTAGAACACTGCCCTTGTCCCACATTTGGTTGAGGTAAGGGGTGGGCATATGGGACAAATCTAAATAGGATTGAAAAGGCCTTTAAAATCCAATTAATATTGAGACCTCATCCCTGAGAGGGCTATATAAATATGCATTCTACATGGTGCAAGCAAAACCCAGTTTTGTATAACATAGTATTAAAAAAATAGCAAAATGTCCAGGACAGATGCTAAAATTACATGCCTATGAAGAACCAGGAACGTCTCAAAGTACACAGGACAAGACAGTCAATAGATGTCAGAAATAAGATACTGGAACTCACTCAACACGGATGTTGGATTTACCTGACAAGACATTGATAATTTCCCTACTGCTCTTGGCTTTAATACATGAAACCTTAAAACTCATTGATTATGCACTGAAGTATAATGGAGATGACAGAGAAAAAAGTCAGTGAACCTGAAAACAAACCTATAGAAATAGCTAATCTGAACAACTAAGAAAAAAAAGACTGATTGAAAAAATAGCCCATAGGAAAAAAAATAACATTTGCTTTGTCTGAAAATAGATATTAAAGACTGTAAGAAACAATAGCAAGAATAGTGTTAGCACCAAACCCAAACATTTATGTCAATGAAAATAACCCAAACAAGCACATTTTTAGCCACTTGGAGATTTCCTGCTTTAAATAATCAAGATACCTCATCCAAAAGCTACACCAATTGATAAAATAGGGCCTTATGGCTACACAATTTCACGTAGCAGCTTCCCTTTGGGTTCTCTGACACAAAGACTCCCTGCTGGGCTGGTGCCAGCTATCACCTAGACACACAGGACCCTCTCTGACATTCTTCCTCCCAGATAGTTCCTCATCCTCCTCTTTCTGGGTGATGGTCCCTTCATGCTATGAGATTCCATACAACACTGTCCAAGGGCACCCTAACAAAGCTTGTGGTGTATTACTGCCTCTCATACTCACAGCTTTTTTTTCTAGCTCAGCCCCAAGTTACCAGAACACTCTATATGAGTGGACAAGAAAAATGCAGTACATCTTCAGTTGGATCCTACTTACCAATAAAAGGCAGCAAACTATTAGTACAATTGGGATGCTATGAAAAAGAAGCTAGCATTGGAAGATACACTGTAGTTCTTTGAGGAAAATGTGTATCTATAAATGCTTGTATTAGTAAAGAAGTCAGATATTCTAATTTTCCACCTTCAAATTCTAGAAAAAGAAGAGTAAATTTCTCTAGAGTAAAAGGAATATTTCTTATAATTTATATAAAATATTGCATTTACAAAATAGTGAATAAAAGGAAGAAAATAAGCAAAGAAGAAATAGATAAAATAGAAAACAAACATTAAAGTCAATGATTGCATCTTTAAAACATTAATAAAATTAATAAACCCCAAGCAAAATTCATAAAGAAAAAGAGAGAATAAACTTTAATATTATAAATGAAATATGAAGATATCATTACAGACCCTTAGGATTTTGACAGCATAGTAAGGTGAGTTTACAAATAATTCTAGATAAATACATGTGACCACTTAAGTGAAATGGCAAATTTTCCTGAAAGATGTAACCTACCAAAATTGGAAAAACAATAAATAACAAAATCTAACAGTGATATATCTATTAAAGAAGTTGAATTCATTTTAAGAAATGTTTCCCCAAAGAAAATTCTAGGCTCACATGATTTCTTTAGTGAGTTACATCAAAGATTTAAAGGAAAACTAGTCTTGTTTTTACTCAAGCACTTTTTTTTTTGTCTTTTTCATTTTCATTTTTTCAAACTCACGACCGCTTGCTTGCAAGGCAGGTGCTTATTCCGCTGAGCTAAACCCCCAGCCCCTACTTAAGCACTTTAAAAAATAACAAGGAGTATTAAGTTACATGGTCCAACAAAACACTGAAATAAAAGTTGACACGTCATTAGGAAAAAAAAAAAACCTGCAAGACAAATTTTGTCTCATAACCATAGTTACAAAATCCCTAAATAATACATTAGCAAAGAATATCCAGGACTATATATATATATATATATATATATATAGTGCCAAATTTAAAAGATTGGTTAAAATACTCAATACTTAACTAACAGCAAAATTCAACACAAACTCCTGAAAAAAAAACTCTCAAAACACTAGAAAATAGAATGCGACCTCTTCAGTGTGTTAAAGAAGTTGTGTGCCATAAGAAGCACACAACTAATTCTTTCTTAATGGTAAAATATTAAATGTTATCCTTTTAAGAATGAAGAGAAAGCAAGGATATTTAACTTTTGACACTCTTATTCAACATTATCCTAAAGGTCTGATAAAGTTTAATAAAGCAAACAAAATGAAATGAAGCATAAAAATAGAAAAAGAGTAAGTCAAACTGAATATATGCATAAGCAACATAATTGTTTCCTTAGGAAATCTAAGGAAGTACAAAAATATAGTAAGATCACAGGATGCCAGGTCAATATGAAAAAATAAGTATTATTTGTACATACTAGTAACAATAATAAAAAAATATGCCTAAAAATCTAAAGCATCACAACATATAAATTTAACAAATGGTAGGCAGGACCACTGAAAATTGAAAACGTTGATAGAGAAGTTAAAGAATATTTAAGCAAATTGAAAAATATGAAATAATGATTTATTGGAAGACTCAGTATTGTTGGTAGGTAAATCCTCTAAAAATTAATCTGCAGAGTTGATGCAATGCAAATCAGAATCTCAATATAAACCTTTGATGAAATTAATAAACTGATCATATGGAAATGCAAAGGACCTAAGACATCCAACACAATCTTTAATGAGGAGGAAAACACTGGAGGATTTACTGATTTCGATATTAACCATAGAACAAGTAGTAAAAATAACAGTGCAATATCAGCACGGGCACAGAAAAATGTATCAGTAAAAACAAAAGATAATTCAGAAAATGCCTTCATGAATTTGATTCATTTGAGGCTTTTAATGAAGTAATAATACAATTCAACAGGAAAAACAAAAAGCTTCCACTAGAGTGCTGGATAATTGGACAAATATACAGAAAAAAATAAAGTTTCATCCATAACTTCACTGTTTACTTAAGATGAATTTGGAACTTGTAGAGCCATTGTAGAAAACTATATGAAAGTTTCTCATTAAAACATTAAAATTAGAAGTACCATATGATCCAGCAATCCCACTACTGGGTCTGTACTCAAGAGAAATTAAAGGGTAATCTCACAGAGACACTTGTGCCCCCATGTTCATGGAAGCATTATCACAATAGTCAAGACACGTGAACAACCAAAATATCTGTCAAGGGCTGAGTGATGCTAAAAAGCATTCACACACAATGACCCACAAAGAAATGTTATTCAGCCTTTACAAAAGAGAAAAATCATACCATTTTTAACAACAAAAGTGAACCTAGAGGACATTATGCTAAGTGAAATAGTTCAGACACAGAGATAAGTACTGCATGATCTTGCTTTATGAGAAATCTAAAACTGTTGAACTTATAGAAACAATATAAAGAAAGATAGGTGATATGGGAAGATACTGGTCAAACAGTACAGTCTTGTGTTTATATGGTGAAGAAATTCTAGAGACCTAGTACACATAATGATGATGATAGTAAACAATAATGCATACTCAAAATGTCTTAAGATAATACATTCTAAGGATTCTTATCATTGAAAAAGAGATTGGCTGGGTGTGGTGGTACATGCCTATAATACCAACACTCTGATAGGCTGGTACATCAAACCATTATATGATATATTATGAACATATACAATTTCATATACTAATGATATCTTGAAATATAAAAAAGATCTCTCAATATATATCATAAGTACAAACATAAATGTTTAAAACTTTAAACCTTCTCTTGAAGGCGTAAGACTCAAAGTATGTGAATATTCAAGAGACACTTGATAAAGTGTATAGCATCCTTTATAAAGAACAATTCAAATTAAAATAAGCTATACAACACAGCATAAATGGCTGTAACTAAATGCTTGACTATAATGGTGTTATTTTTTGATCTAAAATGTTTCCCAAAGGTCTCCTTTTCAGAAGTGGGTTTCTGGGGAGGTAACTGGGTTATGGAGGCACCGTGAGTTATAGGGCAGCTGGGATTCAGTGTTAGGAGTGAGGTCTGGTTGGAGTGGTCCCCATGGGTGTGACCTGCAAGGGGGCTCCTCTCTTCCCTCTGTGCTTCCTGGCCGCCCTGGGATAAGCAGCTTTGCTGCATCACACCTTTCCACCATGCATTTCTGCCCTGGAGCTCTACCCCTCAGCTTTGGTCTGAGCCTCCTGGAAGCTGTCAACCTAAAACTCCCCCTCCCTTCAGTTGTGGGTGTTGGATATTTTGTCCTAAGGAAGGGAAATTGGGTAATATACATGTAAACAAACGAACATTTTATACTCCCACATTGTTGGTGAGAAGGGAAATGAAAGCACATGTTAACAAAAAGACTTGTACAAGAATCTACTTTGTTATGAAAATCAGAAACAATTCACCTAGTCTTTAGAATGGATAATAAATTATGATATATTGATACTACAGAATATCACTTTGGCAATAACTATTTTAAATGAGCCATTGATACATGCCACAATCCGAATAAATCCCCAAACATTATACTGAGCATAAGAAGCTACACATAGAAAAATACAAGCTACATGATCTGTTATATGAAATGGGAGAGCAGGTGAAACTTAATATGTGGTGACAGTGAAGGAGTGAATTGAAGGAAGGGAAGGAAAATTTTAGGAATGATACTGATGTTCTGCAGTTGCTCGAGGTGTAAGTTGAAGATGTATTTATTTGTCACAATTTATTACACCATATACCTACAAATCTGTTTGTTTTATTATATTAAGATGTTACTAAACTTATGAACGAAGTAGAGACATGCAAATTTTGCAGCCTAACTTATTGATGTTACTACAGTCATCTAACAACCTATCATAAGAGGTTATTCTTTAATATCTTTTTCTAAGGGCAAAATGCAAATTCCCTTGAGAGAAATGATGTATTATTATTATTACATACCATTTATAACATTATAATATGAATTATTTTCCTTTTATTTTGTGGTATTGGGGATCAAATCCAGGCCCTTCACCCTGATCTATATTCCCTGCCCTTTTAAACGATTATTTTATTCTGAGATAGAGTCTTGGTAAGTCAATTGTCCAGACTGAACTTAAACTTGTGATCTTCTTGCATTAGCCTCCCAGAGAACTGGGGTTACAGACATGTACCACCATGGTCAGCCATGATTTTTTCTTCTAAGAGAAACTGAAGGGTCTCTATATAGTCCCTGCCTACAGACAACTCAGCCTCAGCGAGTACAGATGATTTAGATGTACCAGAAAATATACCAGACTATTGTATTAAGAAATTAGGTTTTCCAAAAAAAAATGAATAAATTAGGTTTTCCTTATTTCTTAACAAGGAAAGAAAGACAATGTTCAAAGTTTTGAGTCCTCATTTTAGTTGTGCAACAAACTACTCTACACGTAGCAACTTAAAAGAGTAACAACTTATTACTCTTCATGATTTTGTAATTTAAAATGGACTTTGCTTGAGCTTTTCAATTCCACATGGGAAAGCTGGAGCTGGAATTTTCTGGAATGTTCAATATGACATCATCACTCAAATATCCTGGATTTCCGCTTGGGGAATAGCTGGCATAGCTGAAGGCTCTCTCTCTCTCTCTCTCTCTCTCTCTCTCTCTCTCTCTCTCTCCTCACTCTTGCTTGCTCTTGCTCTCACTCTATCTCTTGCTCTGTCTCTCTCTCTGTCTCTCTCTTACAAACACACACACACATACACACACACACAGACATTCACTCAACAAATCTGGCATGGACTTCCTCACAGTATGGTGGCCTAACAGACATGTTACATGACAACTATCTTCCAAGGGACAAAGCTACCAATACTTTCAAAGGCTAAACCCAGAAATGGCACTGTGGTCAATTCAGCCACGTTTTATTGGATGAAGTACAGCACAAAGCCAGGTCTTATTCAGAGAGGAAAACCTTAGTGTGATGAGCATCAGGTCTGTGCAGACGGAAGAAGCTGACAGCAGCCATCTCTAGACACCACTGCCACAGTGCTCACTAAATAGAACATTCCAGTACAGGAGCCTGGTGCACAAGATGGAGGAGCTGCTTCCTGGATAGAATGGGAGGATAAGTCCTTAGGCAGCAAAACTGTCTCTGCTTTGCCTGCTTCTTTCACCCTGCTTTCCTCTAGAAATTTTTGGTGGCTGGTAGATGGGCCTGAATTTACAAAGATGGAAAAAACAGTGCTATAGTTTGTGTCTAGATGTCTCTCAAAGCCTCATGCAGTCATGGAGGCAGGCCTTTTGAAGGCAGCTGAGTTTAGCATTTGTGATTGATTCACTGTCTAGCACTGAGATTGGTAGTGTGAGTGTTGAACCTGCCAAGGGGTGGATAGCCAGCATACAATACAAGGGAGGGAGGAGGTGTGCTTTTTTCCCTTTTGTCCTTTTCACTCTTGTTGCTTGCAGCTGCCATGATGGTTGTCCCTTAGCCATGCCGCCCTGCCTTGGAACCAGCTAAGTATGGACTGAAACCTCCAAAACAACATGTAAGGTAAATAAACTTTTCCTCCCTTAATTTTGAGTGTTGGATACTTTGTCCCAGCAACAAGAGAAAAGTAACTAGGACAGACAGACTACATCTGATGATAGAAATCCTCCAGCAGTTCTGCCTAAATTACTGGGAATTGTGATTGGAGACAAGACCCCATATTCACAACTCACATTTGTTGTATCCCCCAAGTTCTCAAGCAAGCATGGAATAGGAGTTGTACCCAAAGAACGAGCGGGATGGTTATGTTTGTTTTGTTCTGCTATACTGAGTATTGTTGCCAGGGCCTTGTACATGCAAAACAAGCACTCTTCCACATAGCTAGAAGTGGGGTTACTGGAGTTACCCAGTCCCAGTACTACAGAAACAGAGTTCTAGCAGTTGGAGACCTAGCAATTCGAGCAGTTGGGCCTCAGCTAAATGCCACAACTCAGTACCACTGGGAATCTGTGAATGCTGGTTCCTGTTTAGGCAGTGATTCAGGATGGCTGCGATGGAGATGCAAGACTACACTAGGTGGAAGAGAGAGTGATAAAGAGCTCAGCCTTCTTCCCCTGACCCAGAGTGAAAAAGCTTGGCAACACATTACCCACAGCACACAGCCAGTTGCACACAGCAAAGACTTGTCCATTCCAATTACAGAGCTTCAAGCACCTGGAATAGCCTTTAACTTCCCCTTTTGCTCTGACATGGCTACAGGGGAGCTACTTAGGAAACACACATGTTACAAGTGTGTTTATATATTTATAAAGCCAAAGAAATCCATAAAAATCACTTGGCTGCTTCCTCATATCCAAAGGAGGTTCTTTTGTTGTTGATTTCTTTTTCTCCATTTTTCTTTCTTTCAATCTTTGAGCAGTGTTGCTGCCATGCTCTGACAAGTGGCAAATGATTGTGGTGGCTTTTGATCATGGTTTACCAGTATTTCCCCTACCCTCACGTTGTCTTCTTTCCCCCTGATTAAAAGATCTGGCTCTCTGTGAAAATCACAAGCAAGCTAAGGCTGCATTAATAATTGATTTTTTTACTCCTTTCTCAGCAAGCTATGGCATTTGACTTTGAGCAGGAGTTTTTCAGACTGATAAGGCCACAGTGTCCTTCCAGCATCATTTTGAATTGCAAGAATCTTTGGTGGGGAATTTTTTCTTTTATTGTTCTACTATTAGCACAGTACTAACGATCATAACATGTCCATCCTTTCATACCTCTTACAGGGGACGACATCCCTTGAAAGAGACTTGAGCTCCTGCCGATGACATCTTTGTAATGTTTTTGAGCTCTTCAATGGAAGCACCCATGGTTGCTCATTAACACGCCACTGGTAATGAAGTTTCACTGACACATTTTGGGAGTTTGATTTGTCAGAGGGCAGCAAACCATAGCCCAGAGGATGTGACCAGGGTCTTGTCCTTTCCTTGATGTGACAATCCTGGCATTTTCATGGCTGAGAGGGCATGCTCCTCTCACTGTGTCCCCCATTCCTGTACGGGATTCTCATCACTTGTCTGTATCATGCACAATCATGCCCAGCACTGGCTACATAAAGTAGATTATATTCATTCTTAAGAATACCACACAAACATTACATAAAATAAAGCATGTGTGTATTAGTAAGGTAGTAAATAACCAACACATAGTAGGGCAAAAAGATTATGCCACAATATCCATAAATGATTTCAATTGAAAATATTCTCTATCATTATTATCCTAAAATAGGTATATAAATAATGTCAAAAGAGTGTGTAAAATTATTTTTTTTGTCTTTTTCATTTTTATCGGTGCCGGGGATTGAAATCCCCAGACCTGAGTGTGTAAAATTATTAATAGTGATAATCCTGGAGCAAGTACAGAGGGAGGAAGAGATGATTTTGTTTCCTACTGAGCAGGTTTGTAGCTGGCATGTCTCACTTATCTTTCACAATCTACTCTATCTTCTCCTATTAAGAGCCCCCACCTTTTGCTTGACAGCAACCTCACCATATCCCCTCAATCCTCATACCCAAGGTGGGGTCATATGATACAAATCTAAGCCAGTCATGGTCCCTGGCTACACTGGTGAAGCTAGGTCCAGAGCACGTGACTAGACTCGTCCAATCAGAGTGACTGTCAGGATTTATGTAGAAATCACCCCCAGAGAAGTTCTTTGCAAAATTTTAAGTGGTAAAAATATTGACTACATCAATGTTAATCCAGAGCAGAGTATAAGAGTTGAGTCATAAGGAGTTTCCTAGCTCAGTCAAGATCACTGAAGTCAAATCTCCAACTGTGCCGGCACGGGAGTTAATAAAAGTCCTTTTGGTTAATCCACTGTGGGGGAGATTTCTTTCTTTACCATAACAGTCTGAATTTGTTAACATTATGTTACTTTATTCCAGGTCCAGCTGAAGGGCCACCTCCTGCAAATTTTTCTCCAGGGGTTGATCTTAGTAACATGTCTGAGCCCCCTCAGTTTGGTCATGGAAACAAGGAGCTTCATAGTAACCTCAGTTTTCTTTACACAGATCTGGTTGAGACTGCAACAACCCCAACAGACTCCCTCCATCTCTGCTCCATCTTTTCTTCTCTCCCTCTCTGCCCTGTTTTTATTTAAAAATACTGAAATACCAGAAGGCATGCTAATCACTGCCATAGTTTCACACAGAGATGGTAGTACTATCTCATCTAAAAGCTGCTGATCTGTAACACAACAAAAATACAAATGACAAATGCTTGGTGAAGCAAAAAAAGTTGAATAGTTAAATGGAAGAGCTGTTGATTCTAGCACAAAGCCTGGGTATGAAGGCTCTTACACGCTTTAAGGAAATGTCCTCTCTCTTGTGGCCATGGTAGCCCAGAGAAAAGTGAAAGAGTTAAACAATTATCAACAATTAAAAGGCTCGATTGTTAGCCTACATAAAAGAGTCAACTACAAGACTTGACTGTAGCCTGTTGTCTAAAAACCTGAGTTCCACTCTGTGTCCCATTAAGTTTTAACCACATGACCTTGAATATCACTTAGATCATGTCTAAGGTTCCACAAAGGAACCCGACAGGGCCACTCATGGAACTCTCTCTTGGAAGACACTGGCTTAAACAGCCTTGTGTATCTTTCACTCCCTCTGGCTTTTGAGGAAATTAAACAAAAAGTTGCATCCTTCTGTGAGAAGTTTATTACAAGTGCTGGTGCAAAAGCAGAGAAAGTTTGTTCCAAAGAACACCCCTACAAAAGGCTAATAAAAGGAATCTAAAAGGCTACTAGTGAAATTTCCTATAGGTCCTGCAGCAAGATGCAGCTTTGAATTTGATCTCTGAGTCCAAAGTAAGATCTCAGCAGAACCACATTCCTTTATTCCCCTGACCAGTCCCTTGCTATGAACCATAAAATTGCATCTTTCCAAGGAGAAGTATAGGTACTGGTCATCCAGGGAGAAAAATGGAAATTTATAGGAAACTATTTTTCTAGAGTCACCTTTTCTGCATCTGTCTGGTAGCATTTTCTGTTTTAGCAGTATTTGCACCCATTCCACAATCTTCTATTCAAACTGTGTGCTTTGCTTGGCTTTCCACAATTCTCTGCATTCTTTCTTGCACCTCTGGCCCGCCTGTTTCAATCTTCCTACTTTCTCCTTCCCCATTCACTGCTTAACCTCAGCGTTGTCAGAGAATCATTCTGAGTCATCTTCTCCTCACTGTTCACATTCCCCTCCAGTGGCTTCCAAGTCATCACCCTTCAAAATCTCTTGTATAAACTTTTATAAACTTCCAAGATCTGTTTTATGAACTTCCTTATTATGCTCCAGTGAGTGGTGTCTCTAACAAAAGTGATGTAGAGAGGGCTGAGCTGGGCCATAGAAGATCAGGATGTGAGCTCCAGCATCCCTGATGTCTAGATGTGTGATCCCAAGAAAGGTCCACTGCTTTGTGAGAATACAAATCACTGTTTTTAACATAATACTTCTCCCTCCACAAGACTGTGTGAGGACTTTAACTTCACTGGGGTAGATGGGGGCTGCTAGTGATTCCTAGTTGTAGGCAATAACCATAGTGGGCCCTTGTTGTGGGAAGTCAGCTAAGAACTTGTCCTGGACCCTGGGAAATCTGTGAACTGAATATCAAAGAGGGACAATCATCAAAATGGATCTGCAAATGATTCCAAAAACATTTTTAAACAAAGGATTTTGGAAGAGAAAATATTATACTTTCAAAGATATTCTGAGACCCTTTTAAAGCCAATGTTCTGAAAATATTTCTGATAAAACAAAACAAAACATCTTTCAGGAACATTTCAAGAGAGTGAGAGCTTGGGGTTAGTGGTTCAGCTGAAAGGTCCTTCAGGGCACTCAGAGCTGTGGAAACTTGCTGCCCAAGTGATCTTTCAAAAAAAAATCTCCTTAATGTGAGAAGAATCAATGTGGGAATTAAAAGCAGCCACCAGTTTGTCTGTTTCCTCACTCATTCAGAGGCCTGTGGATCTCTGGACATTTCTTTCTTAGGTCAATACAGTTTACAAAATCACTCTAGGCCTTCCTTTCTTTTGATGGGTAAGGAAACAGCCAAAAAATGTGTATCTAAAGAACAGTCAGTACTGTTCATGGTAGACCAGCTGCCAGGTACCTCTTGGGGACAATAAGTCAGGATGCCTGGGGTGACTAGAGGACTTGGGGCATGTCACTCATCTGTGGACTTCTGACATCAGTGATGCCATCTGTGACCCCAAATGTTTCTCAGCCCTCCTGTGACAGTATTTCAATGGCTTAAGACTTTCATGAGACCCTTAAGATGGAGGGTAGAACTCAAATTCTTCAGCTACAGCAACATAAAGGCTGAAGATTTGTAGGAAGGCTGTCCCAAGGTGCCAGATTCAGAAAACAGTCTCAGGTCCACAGCTGTAATGAAATGATGCTTGTAGCTTGGAATCAGTCCACTCAAATTCAAAGTTTTCAGGAAGTGAGTTCATCTCTACATGGTAAGAGAATCTCAGGTGCCAACCCCACGAAAGAGGAACTCAGATGCTTGCTCAAGAGCCAAGAGAGTGGAAGCTGGTTTGCCAAAGGCCCAGGAACTATCCATATAAGGATCTTCTTCACATTTGTGCCCCTCACAGCAGCTCGTGTGGGGAGAAAGTCCGAATCTAAAGGGAAGTAGCTTGCCCAATGAGAAAGGACTGGATCAATGTCCCAGGTCTAAGGAGTTATGGAAAACAGACCAAATGTGGGAAAAATAAGTACCAAGAAGCTTAGGAGGTAGTTTATTATCCCAATGGTCTTGACTGGGATTGCTCCCAAAGAGTCTAGCCCTGCTCAGCAGATTCTGGGGCCTTTATGGGGAGCACAAGTGGGACGTACAAAAGTAGATTTGGCACATGATTGGAGGGCTGGATGACATCTTGGGTTACTAAGGGAGTTTAAACATTAGGTTACATTGCAAGGCCATCAGCTATATGAATCATGGGTTATACAAAGGAAGAAGTGTCATATTATAGTTTAGGTTACATTGCAAGGCCCTCAGTTATATAAAGTCAGTAAAGACAGGGGTTACACAAAGGAATATTTTACATTTTAAGGGCATCTGTTAGACAAGTTTATACAAAGGAAAGAATGTTGTGTTATCAGCCTTGTCCAGACACAGACATGTCCTCCTGGTCTTGGCAGGCATCCTTGGCTAGCTCTCTTGGAAGGCTTTATCTAAAATTTTAATTTCCCTTTCAAGGACACCACATCTCTGGGGTCACATGCCACAATCTCTGTATGAGTTAAGCCTAGGCTGAGCCCTAGCTGTGGTGAGCTCTCTGCCTGCCTTTTCCTACAGCTCCTCTCTAGCCCACCTCACTGTCCTCTGTGGCTAAAAATAGATCTACAAATCACCCCTCCATTAATAACAAAAACTCTTCCCCTGCATGTGAGCCACAGTTTACAGTTCTTAAACACTTCCATTTAGGTTGTTTCTGGTATGACACAAGCAGAACAGGGAAAAGAATCTTCTTGTTACAGAGAAGAAAAAAAGGTATATTAGTTTCCTCTTGCCACTGTAACAAATTAATAAAAATGTAACAGTTTAGAACAACATAAATGGTGCAGGGGATTTAGCTCAGTGGCATAAGCACCTGCTTTGCAAGCATGTGGTCATGAGTTTGATCCCCAGTACCAATAAAAAAAAATAAAAAAAAACATAAATGTATTCTCTAGGCTCTAGGGAATTCACATTTTGTTCTTTCTTCCTTCTAGAGACCACCTGCCTTCCTTACCTCACGATGTTCTCTGTCATTAATGAAGCCAGTCGTATAGGTTATACTATCTTGCCCCAGACATTGACTTTCCTGACTTTCCCTTATATATACTCTTGTGATTATCTCAGGCTCTACCTGGATAATCCAGGATAACCTCCTTATTTCAGGATCCTTAACTTTATCACAGTCTCTCTTATCACTGAGCATAACATATTTGTAAGAGACTAAGATGTGAACATCTTTGAAGAGTCATTATTCCGCCCCTACATAGAGAAACAAACTAGATTTATTAAGCATTTATAACATGCCGGGGACTCAGACAGGTAGTTAAGCTTAGACTGGTAGCCATAGACCCTAAAAAACAAGCAATTGTTATTCTAAGTTTTTAAAAAGTGAAAAGACCAAAGCTTAGATGGTTTAATGACAAAGCCACACAGCTAAAAATTGATAGTTTAAACACACTTGAATCTGAAATTGGTGCCCTCTGCTTTTTCTCTCACATAAGCAGCTGGCAATGACTAATCCCAAGAACACCCAAGAAAACCTGAAGCTTTCAAGACACAAAGGAATTTTTGAAATAACCAGCACATTTGTAGTAAATTCTGTCTTTGTATCCTAGAATGTGCTTGTTGACTCAGCCATATTTCTAACAACTACTTCATTTAATAAACCTTCACTCTTTGTCATTTATGCTGTTGGGTGAATACAGGAGTTTTCTAGTAACCAGAATGTAATACCAAAGAAATAAATATACAAGCATTTTTAAAAAGTTATGGAAATAATATATTAAGTTTAGAGTCTTTAAGTTTTTTTTATAAAGTTTGTGTTAAAAGTGCAATGGGTGACAAGGTGGAATTCAGACTATGAGAAGTGGATTTTCTTTTCTTTTTTTTTCTGTACTACAAATTGAACTCACGACCTCACACTTGCCAGGCAGGGGCTGTGCCCCTAAGCCATAATTCCTGTCCCTAAGAAGTAGATTTTCTATAGAAAAATTAATGTGTGCTTTTCAATTTAACCTGAAGAGATTCTTTTCAAGAACACAGTTTTATAGTAACCAATCAGAGGGGATTTGGACTTGCCCAAACTGACTGTTTTCTCTCTTATCAAGGACCTCCAGCCCATAAAGCATGCCTGGACCAGTAAATGGTGGGCAATTGAAGTAATTACTCAAGGCATTTTAAAACTAGTTCATGTATCCTATTTTTCCCCTATTCTGGATGTTTAGTCATCCATTACCTCAAAATCATTGTCAACCAAGGTGGGCAGTGTTCAGAGTTCAACAGTCCTCACACCACTGCTCCACTGCCTCCGACCTATGCCCAACCCTAAAACCCGGTTGGTCCTTAGATTAAACCACTGCTGTCTGAACACAGGACCATTGTTTCGCACTTACTCAGTTTCCCTGTCAACCACTGATGAATAAACCCAAAGCAATCGAGTGTCGGGAGAATTTAAAGTGCATGCAGACACAGGCTGATGCTCTCTTTCCTGATGGAGGATGTGGGCCAAATGCCCCGGGAGCCTCCTGATGGAGGACACTCATAGTCACTCTGCTGGGGAGATGCTGCCAGGTCTGTTTTTACTGATTTTCACCTTGTACAAAAGCCTTTTATATCAAATCAAACTTACTAGGAAATTGGGTGGGGGATGTGTACTTTGTTTATTTCCAGCATTTGGAAGGTGCGTCCTTCATTCTAAATGGCCTAGGAGGCCAAAAGTTGTCCTGAAAGCATTACCTCAGCTCTCTGCTATCACCTCTGTCAACCTTAAGGCAATTCTTCACTCATTTGATGTTGCTGTTTCCTGCCAGATGCATAATCCATTAATACCGAGGACTGTGAAACAAATGATGCTCTTGCTACATTGCTTTCCTGGCTCTCTGCTCCGGTCTAACCTGAAGGACAAAGAGATTTTTAGCTCCAAAGACAGGACTCAAGTGAAGGGCAGGTCAGCAGATAGAGGGATCAGCAAGTCCCTGGGAAAGTTGATGTGGACCTGGCTCTTCTTAGCCTCCTTTAGTGCACAGCTCAATGTCACTTGCTCAGAAAGGTCTTCCCTAACTTTCTATTTAAGAGAAAGTCACCTCTTTATGACCTTGAGGCAAGCAAAGCTACTTAAATAGGGCACATGTAAGAGTAACCATAAAAGACAAAGTTGATAAATTGTTATCTACTAAAAATAAGAACTTTTGTTTATCAAAAAACCATTCAAAGACTAAAATGACAAGTTTAAGAGTAAAATCATGTATTCACAGTATGTATAATGACAAATATCTTGGGCCAAGAATGTATAAACTAGGGATAACTATATCCTCCCCACTTTCCCCAAATTCCATAATTAATGCGGGTATGTTTTCAATCTACATAGTGCTTCACCAATGTAAAGAATGACATAGTTGGATTATCATTGCAATAAGCCCAGAAAGCTCATAGCATGTGAGCTAAGCAGATCAACCAGAAATAATCTTTACAACATCAAACCTAATAATATCACCCTTCTACATAAAGCCCTATGATGTCCATAAGCAATGAGATACCATCTAGGATCCTTAGTGTGTCTGTGAAGCACTCATCGAACAGTCCCTGCTACCATCTCTCCTCTGTAATGCTGAAACTAACCATGCAGAGAACATCCCCAAGCACATCATACTTAACAATATTCCTGGGCCTTTCACAGACTTTTGTCTTTTCTTAGAATGTTATTTTTGCCCTAGTAACCTGCCACATTCAAAGATTTCAGGAGCACATCTACAGTGCTAACTGCTGTGAAGAACTGGTTGTCCACCTTGGGATCCAGGAGGGTTGCAGCAGTAGTGTCCTATTGCCCCAAGGACAGAGTAACTGTGTCAGGGTGCACTTGTGACCAAGAGCTCCCTTAGATTCATACATGAACATTTGTAATAATCTTTCATTTTCTCTGTAGGATTGCCAAACTGATATGAGCTTAGCGCCAACAGTAGCTGTCTTCAGGGACACACTGGCAAGTAATTCCATAGTACAAAGTCAGGAAAGAGGAGAAAACAGAGGCAGGAGAGGGAAAGAAGACAGAGATGTCCCCGGAAGAGCATCTGGATATGTACCATTGGAAGTCATTTGTCTAGATAACACCCTATATAACCTTCTTTTGCTTACATTAATTTTAATCAAGTTTATCGTCACTTAACAATGGTGTACTTGCTCCAATACCTTCCCCTAGGAAAAAGTGTATTCTATTAGACTTAAATATATGGATTGCTACTCTTCATCACGTTGCCCTCTGTCCAAGACCCTGTTTTAAGTGTCTAAGACACTGTCTTAACATAGTGGTTCTAACAATGTTAAGCTGAACAACAGAATCACTTGGGGGGTCTTTAAAAAATACTGAAGTCCAAGCCCAAGGCCAGATTAATTAAATCAGGATCCTATGAGGCCCAGACATTGATAATGTAAGTTCCCAGGAATTTTAATGGGCAGTCAGGGTAGAGAGCTCTATAGTTTGGGGATTGTACCCGAAAGAGAAGAACAGCACAGCTCTGTCTTGGTAGTTAATGAAGAAAAAGCGGAGTTATCACACAAGAAGAAAGACTGGTGGAGGAATTCCAGGTAACATTGTATGGAAGGAATTTCCTAGAACAAGCCCAGAAGACACTCATGCATTAATGAGGCAGTGCAACACAGCAGTCAGATGTTGGTCCGAGTCTACGTTCTGTCACCAGAGAAGTGAGGACAAGTCACTCAGCTTCCTCAGTTTCCCTATCTAGCCTTTAGGAGGAACAAAGCCACTTCTCTATCTCCCACATCAAATCAAGCTACTCTTATGGTTTGGGGCTGGTGAGGGAGTCTGAATTCCAGCTGAGCAATTTGCTGAGAGATTCACCAGTTCAAACATTATAATAGCTTTTCCTATTTCCCACATCAGTTGTAATGACTCTAAAACGGCCATGATTTCCTTCATCTCCTCCATTAGTGGCTGTCTCCAGGCATCAGAAAAGTCCTGCCTCCATCTGCTGGGTCAGTCATGCCTCATGCTCTTGTCTTTTCTGAGGCTCTGAAGGTTTCTCAGGCATGAATGGTGTGCACGTCTCATCTCAGCCAGATACAGCCCACTATTTGCAGCAGGTATAGCATCAACCTCACTTTGCTCTTAAGAGGTTCATCTACCTTTTAAATACCAGTACACTTCTCTGCTACACTGCCCAGAGATTTCAGTTTTATTCAGATTTAAGTTAAGAGGTTCACTGAAAGTAAATGAAAGAGACATCTTCAGAGTTGGCCGAAAGCTGCTTTTTTGAAAGATTATATAAGCTAGTACGATGAAGTTTAGGTGTCTGGTGGAAAGATCTCTCTTTGTACCTCTGAATGGAGAAAAGAAATAGGTACTTGAGGATTTTGAACTTGAGAACAGAGTGGAAGTAAATGAGCAACTTTGCTTTTAAGATAGAACTAAAGTGACATTTCTAAGCACACACACATACACATGCACACACACATACATACACACACACGCGCGCGCGCGCACACACACACACAAGGCAAGTCACACATCTGGTTCTACACAGATCAAGCCCCACTAAACAAACCATTCTTATTGGCATAAGAAAACAACTTTTGTCAATAATAACAACTGCATGAGTATAGAGCGCTTCATATGTTTCAAACATTTACAGCAACACGGTACCATTATTCCTAGAAACAAAATGACAAGGGCAGGGGAGTTTACTCATCACATGACTACTTGTTTTCCTTAGCAGGGGGGTTAAAAAATTGTCCAAGGTCCTTTAACAACCCTTTCAAGTAAGACCAAAATGGATATTTGGCCTTACTAAGGGCTACCTTGTTGACTAAATTACTTGTGGGGCTTACAGCCCTTTATACTGTCAGATCCATCTTCTGGAATGATGCTTTGTGATGGATGAGTGGATGAAAAGGGTTATCAATCCGTCTTTAGACACAAGGGTAGAAGTCAATATAAGGCTAAGAATAAGGAACTGAACTCAAAGAAAATCAGGTCAAAGGTGACAGACCCTGAACATACCACCACATTCCCCCTAAAACTGGACAATGAGAAAACTGAATTACAACCATCTTTAAGTCATTGACTCCAGCCAAACTTTGATCCTTTAACTCATGTTGGCATTGTACTTAGTGCCAGGGATCCATGACATAAAAAGGAGTGAGGCAGGAATGGCCCCGAGGTCATGGAGTCTACAGTCTTGTAACTACACTCTACTGTCTTTAATCCTCTGACATCAAATTTCGTCCCCTAAAATCCACACCTGTACAATAAAAGAAAATAGGCTGTAAGGTTTTAAGTGTAAGTTTGTTTCCAACAGAGTGGAAATTTTAACATTGTCCTATCAGTACACTCAGGCAGGAATGAGGAGGCTACGGAGAGATAAAGAAGAAGATTGTAAGAGGGAGTCAATTAGGATTTGACATTCTTCTAATATTTTGGAGAAAAAACTAGGTACCGTTTAGACACAAATGAGGCAAATATAAACTGAGGTAGACTTTTGGATGCACATAACTGAGATATGTAGAAGTATGCATACCTTCAGGTACAGCCAAATCAGTCTGAATTCTCTCTCTCTCTCTCTCTCTCTCTCGCTCGCTCTCTCTCTCTCTCTGTCTGTCTCCGTCTCTGTCTCTCTCTATTTCTCTCTCTGTCATCTCTCCCAACCTTTTCTATGTAAGTACAGAAGAAAAAAAAACCCAAGAATCTCTTTACACTAGAATTCCTAGAAAATTTCTGGCAGCATATCATAAGTATGGAGGGGTCACATGCCTATTTCTGAACCAATCACAGTGTCCAGGGATGTAATCCCTGGCTCAGGTGTGTATCTCAAGCTCTACCTTCCTGAAACTTGAGAGTTACATTTTCCAGATATGAAAAACAGGCTGGTTCCCAGAGATTCCTGGAGGTATGTAAGCAAAACCACATGCTCCACTTGTGGTGCTCAACAGAGGTATAAGGTCTATACTCACTAAAATGTGTCATCCTGTATCCAAGAAACCTCTAAAAGACTTGGAACACACCCAAAACTATTCAGGAGTCATAAGGAATCAGTCAACTCCATCTGCAGACAAGCCCTAATGGAGAATACGCTTACCTTCCTTGAGAAGAGAAAGGATATGTGGACCCTCTCATAGCCTTCCTTGTTTATAAAGCACACAAAGAAGACATTTCTCAAAAGTCCTAAAACTCTAGTAAACATTCATGAAAGTAATAATTAGATATCTGAGTTCTGGGTTGAGTCTAAATGAGTTATGTGAGTCTCATTCATTTAGATCTCACGAGAGAGAGAGAGAGAGAGAGAGAGAGAGAGAGAGAGAGAGAGAGAGATCATCAGAGATCATCAAAGGTATTTTTGTTCTTCTGGCAGCAGCCAAATATGATGAGTAAGTAATGAAATAATTCAATTCAAATTGCACCTGTTCATGGAATTCCCTTTCCTGTGCAAAGCAGATTATGCTGACTTGGTTTCTTCTAAATTGATGCATAGCTGTATTGATGTAATGAAGCAATTATTGATCACGATGATAGCTGGGAGCCTAACTTCTAGGCTCTGTGGAGTTAGAGCATTTCTTCCTATCATGCAGTACAGCCGCCTGCAAGGACTTCAACCCCCTGCAAGCATCACATCAGTTGTCTCTAAAGCAGTAGAAGAGTAGATTTCCCTGGCATTTTTTAGAATCAGGAGAACATTCTAAAAAGAGGTGGAAAACACATGAGCCCTGGCCAGAAGACCCCCAACTGTCAGACCTTTGTATGTAATGTTTTTTGAAACTTAGAACAGAAAACCTCTCTGAACGATTATTTTAAGATGCAGCTTTGCAAAGCTCTTCAGCAATATATAAAGGGATTTATCAGTTTGTTTTAAAAACAATTGGCCTATTTCCACTCTACTCTCAATGTCATATGGTAACTCCTTTTTGGTCTCTTTTAAAACATATGCTAGCCTCATGTTGGATGAAGAGAAAGGGATACACAGATACATAGCTAATCTCCACAGAGACATTAAAAATATTGGAATTTGACCACTGTACTGAGAGTTTCAATGGTATAATGTTTTGAAGGACTATTTGGAAAATACCAAAAACTTTAAATGCATTTACACTTTGACATAGAACTTTCAAGAAGTTTATAGTCAGATATTCTTTGTGTTTTTGTTTGTTTGCTTGCATTTTTGAGACAGAATCCAGGCTGGCCTTACACTGAGTGGTGAGTCTCCTGCCTCAGCCTCCCAAGTGCTAGGATTACAGGCATGAGCCATCATGTCCAGCTCAGACATTCTTATATAGAATGTATTATTAAATAATACAATGAATGTTCAAATTTTAAAATATGAGTAATTATGGTGCTTCTAGATTTTTGCTTGAACTGGAACAAGGATGCTACAATAAATATACTTGTAATATTACTGTTTGCATATTCAGTATGGGATAAAAACTTCAGTGGATGTTTAAATAAAATTTTTATTGCAGTAAAATGGACACTGCCATTAATACCCCTCAAAATACCTTTTCATGCTTCTCACACAAGTATCCCATTTTCTTGCCATTTTCTGAAGCAGTTCTGAAAGTTTTCTATTGTGTCTTTGATTGCACTAGTGGGGCTGCCTCTATGTCCTGACTCAGATAAAAACATTTACCTTTCATGGTCATTTTGAGTTTGATGAAGCACCAGAAGTCACATGGTGTCATATCCAGTGAATAAGGAGGACAGGGACACACCATGTTTTTTCCAGCCTACCTTCCCTTTGGATGGCACTCAGCAGCAGCACTTACCAACTTCTGATCACAATTCATAAAGACACTCATGAAAGAAGATTTGCAGAACTGATCCATAACGTGGCAAGATTGATGTGATAAGTGTGTTTGAAGCAAAAGAGGTTATTTGGAAGGCATTAATGCAAGGCATATTTTACTGTAATAATTTTTTAAATTTAGACTTTCACCGTATATTTTGATCCCATCTTGTACATGCAGACAGCAGTATGTACAAGGGTATTACTGTAACACTGAAGTCTCAGTAGACTGGAAGGACCCTAAATACTCAATATTGGGGAAGTTTTAAATAAATCGGTGTACATTCCAATGGTAATATATTCTATAGCTATTAAAAGCAATACAACTCTTTAAAATGTATGGATTTACAACAAAATCTAACCTGTACAGTCAAATAAAAAGCCAAAGCAAAGAACTATATAAAAGATGCTGTCATTGAGTAAGAAAGAAAGGGTAACTCATATACATCAATCCCTTAAGTAAACAGCCAATCTATGGCAAGATTCAGAGGGAATCACTTCCATCGTTTCCCTTCAGAGAAAGTAAACAGACTGGGACAATTGTAGGGGCAGATCTGATTCCTATCCTATACCCATGTATACAATTTGAGCTACCTATTAAAAAACAATCTAAATAAGGAACAGAAAACTTACCTTTTCCTTGAGAAACACTAATATAATGTTCCTTTGCATAGAAATAATAAATGGAGATGAACAAAAGAAAAGGCAAAACTGGTCAAGCATTGTAGTAACCACTTTCCCATGACTGGCACAAAATACCCAGCACACTTGGGGTTTCAGAGGCCCACTGTATAGTATGCTAACTCCAAGGCAGAAAAAGCATGGTGGAAGGATGTGTTAGAGAAAAGCTGTTGAACCTAAGGCAGCCGGGTGCTAACAGTGATCCCCCTCTTCCAAGGAGGCCATACTTTCTAACAGTAAATTCCGCTATGAACTCATCAATGGAGTCCTCCATTAATGTGTATAGTGGCCCCCCAATCCCATAACCTTCCAAAATCTCCACTTATTAACATGGAACTTTGGGGTAATTTTAGATAAAAAACATAATGTATGATATTCTTTATTTCTCTTGTACTTAATAGAATTCTTTTATTTTTTTCAATAAAGTAAAAGATTATTCAAAGATTTCAAGGTGATCTGGTTGAATTTACCTCACTAACCTTTTATTTTTGCCTCATGTTTTCTCAAGTATAATTGATTAGATTTTCTTTGTGAAGACTGTCTTCAGAACTGGAGATTTAATTTGGATACTGGGCAAGCAAGCTTCACCAAGGAGTTAGAAGATTTAGCTAGCAGCCATTGAAATTCAATATATCTTGTCTTTCTTAATTCCCATAAAATACTTTAATGTTCCATTGATTGCCAACTCAATTGTTTTAACCAGTAACTAGAACCTACTTGGCAGATAGTAAGTTTTGCAAGATAATATGCCATTTGATTGCATGATAATATTATGTTCATGATGGCAATATAAATGAGTCAGTAAAAAGCAGTTGTGAATGATTAAATGTCAAGGACTAAAAACTACATTGCAATGACATTGAAGCATGGTATAACTTCAGGAAGACCCTTTTCAACTTGGGACACAACAGGTAGTATACTTAAGGAGAAACCCATATCCTTGTTAGCTTCCACTGTCAAAAATTAAACTTATTTTTTTAATAAACACTTATCAGTTTTTAGATTTTGTTTAAGATAAAACTCAGCAAGAGGATTTCTTTTTCACAGCTCCCACTGTCTGAGGCCCTGCAGCAGCAGCAGCAGCAGCAGCAGCAGCAGCAGCAGCAGCAGCAGCAGCAGCAGCAGCAGCAGAAGAAGAAGAAGAAGAAGAAGAAGAAGAAGAAGAAGAAGAAGAAGAAGAAGAAGAAAAGACTTCCTTAAAGTTTGAAATTTTCCTACAGGGATTTCTTGTTTCTCCAGTTTTTTTGTGTTCTACTCACCATAGAGATCAGGTATCACTCCTCTAGTTTCTGAATAAAGGAACTTTCCAGGAAAGAATCTTTCCTAACACTTTTTTGCCTTTTTTTTTCTTTTTCTTTCTTTTAGGTCTAGATAAGAAAAAAAATGGTTCAGGAAGCCATGGCAAAGACAGCAGAAATGACCAGTACAATGCTGAATGCCTGTTCCTTTCAGTTAGGAATTGGAGTCTTCAGCGTAGTTTGCCAGAAAAATCCAGCAAGAAAAAGATCTCATTTACTCATCCAATCAAACATATTTGATCACCTGTGTAAGTCAAGCACTGGCATAGGTGTAGAAGAGGAAGTTCAGAGATGAATAAGCCTCTGTCTTACTTCTTGATTAGCAGAGGGAGGAAAAGCAAGGAGCCAGAGAGTGAGAGGCAAGATGAGGACTAAATTTCTGGCTGCCGAGATTTTTCCTTTTGTAGCCACAGTCCTGTTTTGGTTTGAAGAAAGTGTTTTTGTGAGCTGTTTGGGATGGGAGTAGGAATGAGGGTACCCTGATGATCACCTCAAGACTGGCTCCCAAAAGATTTGGAATAAGGGGGTAAGAAGGATGGGGGCAAACCATCTGGGTGGGAGCAGGGAACTGATCTCCATTATAGAGGAGAGAGGAGTCAGCAAGGTAGGTGCTGAAAAGAGAGAGAGAGAAAAACCAAATCACGCAGGTGCAAGTACACAGGGATCAGGGCCCAGATTTCCTGAGATGTGACTGAAGCTATAGGCTCTGCAGGTGTGACTCTGTCCTCTGTCTTTATATGTGAGTTTAGGAATCACAGAGTAAGGATAATCAGATGTGGTCTCAAACAAGATGCCCTTAGCTTGGACTGCTATAATAAACACTTGAGAGTGGGTAGGCTTATAAAAAAAATAGGAATCTATATCTCACCGTTCTGGAGGCTGAAACTTAAAGTTCTGGTAGATCCAGCATCTGGGGGAGGGTCCTTCTCCTGGTTTTCAGATAGCTGTCTTCCTACTGTATCCTCAGTTCAGTCCTTGTGGAAAGCAGAGCGATCTAGCTTTCTGACCTCTGCTGAGAGGGGACCAATCCCATTCATGAGGGTCTGCCCTCATAATCTAATCATTTCTCCAAATCACCGACCTCCAAATGTCATCACACTGGGTTCATAATTTGAATTTAAGAGGGATACATTTAACCTGTCCTATGATAATACAGAGAAAATGCTGAGATTAGTAAGAAACAGACAGATAAGGAGACAGGCCGAGAGAGAGAGAGAAGGGCACAGACACATGCTAAATGGTGGAGGGAAGAGTATCAGCAAGGTGCCGAGGTAGAAAAGCACAGGGCCTGTGTGAGGACCAGCTGTGGAAGCCCAGTGGTCTCCTTCCAGCTCACTTAGCCCCTTTACAACTGCTATGTAACATATACTAGTCTCTCTGCTTTGCACAGCTTCTGAGGACCCTTGTGTTATTCAGTGAACAGCTAGAAGGAATGTAATTAGGATACAGAAAGGTGCCAGGTAAGTTTAATCATTTTAAAGAGCTATCCATATGTCCCAGGAGCCAAGAGCTCATTTTTATTCCTCATTTACTCAGCTGCCAGAACTGATTGCTATTGCTGGCCATTTGGCAGAGGCAATTGTGCATACCCTGGCTGCAGTGGCCAGCTTCTATTTGTGATGACAAAACTCACCCCTGCTTACCACCTCTTCTACTTTACAAGATTTTCTTTACTCTCTGCACACATGCCACTGTTTGTGGAATTTAAGACAAGGCTGAGTCTTAACACAAATGACAGAAAGAGGTTCTCACTAAACTCATATTCTGTGAGGACCTTCAGAGACTTGAGGGCACAGGGCAGGGCTTTGCTACGTGATCCTGGGTCTTCCCCAGCAGCCGAAGCACCAGGACCATTGCTAAATATGTGTAGACCCCAGCATGGTATTAGCTCTTTGTCAAATGCAAGTGAATGGCCTTACATCTCTAACTTCCTCTGACCTTTCCTACCATCAGTGCTGGGTCACCTTCTGCAGTGGCATCTATTTAGTGTCATCAACAGAGTCAAAACAATGTGAGACCAAAGAACGAACCTACAGAAACTCTGGTCTGTCTTTCTCTTACTAAGTGGCCTTGGCCAGATGAACAAACTCTTTTAAGCCTCTAGTTATTTGTCTGTAAAATTCAAAGTTATAATCTCAACGATGACACATAACCAGAACCTTTAGGACCAGATAATTCTTTGCCACAGTTGTCCTACACATAGGATATTTAGCAGCATTGCTAATCAGTACTACCTACCAACCCATGGCCAGCAGGAATGTCTGCAGGCATCAACAAGTATCTGAGGGGATAACATGGCACAGAGTTAGCAACCATTGTCTCCTAGCCACTTAGTGTGCTAAGTGCACATAAATCAATGTGCAAATTTGACAGTACAGATTCTTGGGGAATTAGAATGATCTGGGAGTGGAGTCCCCAGATGAGCCAGGCAAAAAGTTTCTTTCTGATAAGAGCAGACCCATGAAGGAGGCAAATGTAGAGAATGACAAAATTTCCTTATCTGTTAGGATTTCTTTAACAGAAAAGACAAAGTTTGGTTTATTTTTCAAATTTCTAAGAATAAACTCTCTTCACTACGATGAATATTAATGCTTTTCCAAAGACTATGTATTGAGTTTCAACAGAGGAATACAAATTCTTCTTATTAAGCTGAACATTGGCCCTGCATCTTGCAAAAACAGCAATTATTTTTCCTAAAGAAGAAAAAGATAATCTTGCCTTGAATGGGCTGCCCATTACAAAATACTGAGAGATTAGTATTTCTACCAATACTACATTATTGTGTAAAAGCATAACTTTCAAAGGGAAAGATTTTGACTCTTATGTAAATATAAAACAAACACATGTCAAATATTTTGTTCAATATATTAATTAAGAACCAGTAATATAATGAAACCCAGCCAGGTGTTGTGGTGCACATCCGTAACTCCAGCACTCTAGAAGGCTGAGGCAGGAGGAACTCAAAGTCAAGGGAAACTTGGACAATTTAGTAACTTAGAAAGACACTGTCTCCAAATTTTAAAAACTAATAATAATAAAAAGATTGGGAAATGCAAAAGTCCTGAATTCATACCCCAGTAATACACACACACAAATTAAACTCAAAGGGAAGCAAATAAAAATTGTTCACAATTATGTTGCTGGCAAAAAATGGGAATTATCTCATCTGTGATTTTTACACATTGGTATGTATCTTTGCGAGAGCAAGAAATAATGCTTAAGCTTTAGAGTCAACATAGTCACTGTAAAGATTAAATTGATAAGACATGTAGAGATTAAAACATATAAAGGTAATCAAACATAGTAATTAAACACAATAACACAAATTTCAAGCATGAAAAGGAGAGAAGTATGAAATGCCATTTTTTACACTGGGGTATCAATAGATATCTAAAATGGATGGATCATTTTAATTTTTAACTCTCATGTTCTGGAGCTAACCACAAGTAATCAAACTAGAAATAGTGAAAAATACTTCCTTGTTAAACTAGTCAGAAAAGAGAAGATCCTCTGGCATGCTAGTTTTTAATGAATTTAATGGCAGTACCAATGATTTCTTTAAATAGTTTAAAGCTGATCATGATGGCACATGACTGTAATCCCAGCCACTCAGGCTGAGACAGAAGGATCGCAGTGAGTTTGAGGCCAGCCTGGGCTACATAATGAGTTCAAGGCCAGCCTGAACTGCACTGTGAAACTCTGTCTCAGTAAGTCTGTCTCTCTTGGGTCCACCCACCCTGTATTCAAGGCAGTTTCTCTAAGGAGGAGCAGAATGATGGAGCAGGTGCCCAGACATGGGATGTGGAATGTGGCAGAGAATGGTGCTGAAGTCACACACTTGAATGCAAGGAAGGCTTCCTGGAAGATGTCAAACATGGCTGAGTACAACCAGGACCAGATCTTCCAAGCAAAGGACATGGCACAGACAATGGTATGGATCTGCAGGACATGAGTTCCATTCTCCTCTCTTATTTCTCCTTCCACCTTTCAGATGCATTTTGTACAATTAAGCAAATTGGTAGGATACAGGGATACTTAACTGGGCCATCTTCTTCCTGGCCCCCAACTTCTTTGAATGTTCCAAATCATTCCAACAACTGTTCTGGCTTCTGAACACCTAGGATAGCTTTTACATCTCTATATCACGGAGAACCTTTGAGAGGAAGGCCCCTTGAAAATCAAAGAGTGCCAAAATGAGCAACTGGTTTGGAATAATCTTTGCCTTGCTAAATTCCCCTGCCACAGAGGTATGTAATTGAAAAATCAAACAAATAAAACAAAACTTTCCTGGGCCAACATTTTTTTTCCAGAGATAAAACATGAACTTTAGGGTGAATTATCAATGCAAATCTGTCTAAGAAGGGGCCAGATCTCTTCCTCTGAGATTAAAATTCTGGGTGAGAAGGAAAGCCATGGAAACCCATTGATTTAGGGGGCCTGAGAGCACAGGTTTGAGCCTCCATATCCAGAGGAGCTAGAATCATAGTTACAAGCTCCCTGTAAAGACTCCTACAAGAAATTGGTGGGCAGAGTGGGTGTCACTAAGGCCTCCTGAAGAAACATAGAGGGATAGTGAGCATGCTAAGAGACTCCCAGTGTCCTGGCGGTTCTGGAGGGACATAAAGTGGGTGGACCCAGAGAGAGGCCACCACAGGAGATGCCAATCTATATGAAATCGAAGATTCAGTATTTTCTCAGCAGTGACAGCACTGTACATTTCCTCCATATCTTACTCCCAACCAGTGTCATAGCTAAGCCACTCAAGGTGACTTCCTGAGGAGAGGGATAGAACATTCTGGACTCACAGAGGAATAGAAAGGAAGAAGGTTTAAACTTCAAGATTCCCTGACCTTGCCTTAAATGGGTTCAGTTAAGCATTAAATTGAAAATATGAGGATAAAAAATTAATTTTAGTTACTCAGAAAGTTACTTTTTTCTTTTATATCCAACTTCTGAGCCTATAAAATCTCACCTGTTAGGCACAAAGGTCTCCTACATTATGTCTGCACAACTCAGGGTCCAGTTCCAAGGCCACATTTGGTTGTACTCCAGGTTTTCCCAGAATTTTAAAATGACAGACCAATGCTCAGGCCCATCCCAGAACAAAGATATCAGCATTCCTGGGGATAGGGATCAAGAAAATTACTTTTTAAAAGAAGCTCTCTGGTTGATTATAATGAAAGACCCAAATTGAGAATACTGTATTCTCAAATCCCAAATGCAAAATCAGTGCTTACCTGAAGTCCATACTCCAAGCAGGCCACTCTGAAATCTTGCCCCATGCCTGCTGTTTGCAAGATTTATGACTCCATGCTCAAGGGATCTTTAGGACACAAGATGGCTCTGGTGTTTCTATGTTTCCAATTTATTTCCATCATTTCTCAACTCTTCCCAGGTGTGCTGGTAATTATAGCAGGGCCCTCCCAGCCAGTCTCGTCCTCTGTGCCAATGTCTCCCTCATGAAACCTTTTGAATTCATGCAGCTTCCTGATCCCTGAATTTATTGTCTATTGATTGCATGGGATTCATTCCTTTCTATTGACTGTTCATGCTGCTGGTATTATGTAGAAATGCTAATTCCACAATAATTTATACCATATGTGGATCATCCAAGGCAGAAAAAAAAAAACAGTCCTTTTTTCCCTTTTATAGATTTTGCTCATTTCCTTTCGGGGAACATCATGATCCACATGAAATCCCCAAAGTGAATGTGTCCAATTATTTTGATTTGCACCCAGGCTGACAAGCAGTCTTGGCTTCCTTCATTGATGCTGCTTTTGGGGATGGTAACTGTTGAGGGCAAATGTGGCCTTTGGGGAAATGAAGCAAGAAGTAGAGGTGCCGTCCCCAGGGGACAGGTGTCAGGCAAACATTAAACTTCCCTTATAGCTCTTCAAGGTTGGCACTGGTCTCCCACCAGCCTCTAGCCCTCTAGGTAGGCTTCCATTCCAACCCTGCTGGCTCCGTTTTCTCTGTGCTGGAAATTGGAATGGAAATAAGTACAGAAGTACTTCTGCCCTTAAAAAGATCTCCCTCCTGTATGCTCTGGACTCTCATTCCACAGACCAAGCCTAAGAACACCTTTTCCTTTAAATGGTAATGAGCATGAAATCTAGCATAAAGTATAGGATCCATAAAAGTGAAGTTGGGCTCAAATTCTGGTTGCAAGGTAAGTTTAAACAAGTTCCTTAGTCTTCCCACCTCAGTTGCCCCAACATTAAAATCAAGGGTGACATCCAAGTGGGAAATGTTCCTGTTTAAAACTCGCCAAGGAAATATTAAACTTGTACTATGTTCTTTTTTTTTTAATTTAAAGAAAAGGAAACGAAAAAAAAATACATGGAGATAAAAAAAAAGGGTAGAAATAATACAAAATTACAGACAAACGAAAGGTAAGAAATTGCCGGTTGATAAGTTACAAATTGTCATCTTCGAAATAGCTGTTCAGGTTATAGAATTAAAGTATTTAGAATGACATTCAAAAAAGTGACCCTACAAACCATTCTGCTCTATGATCGAACAAAAGCTCCGTAATATGATTATCAGTCCTACATATTTGTTTTACATCTCAAAGAGGGTAAGATTAACCATATCAAAACAGAACAGAACATTTAAAAAAAATAAAAAACAATTTAAAGAAATACAGATTTCAAAGCAAGTCCACTGGAGATCTTTCTTATCTAACTGTCTCTAGCTTCTTACAAATAGTTGTCCCTATCTTCACCCACTTTATATACTTATTGCATATTATAGAACTAATCAAATCATTACAGGATGATGAAGTCTTTTTAGGTCCTCAAGTTCCAAATTAGGGAAGACAATAGCAACTACCATCGCATCTCTCATTCTCTTTGAGATAGCCGTCCCCATCTCTGCATATGCTGAAGTTGAACTGAAGAAACCAGTCCAATGTCATTCTAATCAGCAAACAATAGATTGCTAGAATTTATATTATAATGCTACAAAATAAGCCTCGGGTTTTTCAGCGTCTCTTCCTCAGAGTATTTGTTCCTATCCTCTCTGTATTATAGGGAAAACCAAGTCATAACAAGACAGCAAAACAATTTCCTAGAAAAACATGCAATGGATAAGACATATAAAACTACAATATAAATGATCTTCTGTAGCTACTATGTTTTCTCTTGTTATTTTCAATAGATTTGTCCACAACACTGGCTTATTATAGTTAAACATACTATCACCTATTTTTATAAAAACTTAACTTTGACTGCATTGTAGTATTTGAGAGCTGTTACTGATTCATACCAGTATGGATATCCTTTACATCTTGTCATGCTCAGAGTAGTTTCCTCTACTTTTAGGGTTGATTCTAACAAGCATACCAATTTCAAATAGAATCAGTCAAGCCCAACCAATAGTCTTATGATTCAGATACAATTAAGATCAGTCATAGTAAGACAATGTAAGTAATACAGGATTTCAGCCTAAGTCAATAGGAAAGTAAGGATAGTTACCATGGTATAACCTGCTATTTTTGGTTCTAGAGGTCTGTGTCCTCAAATCTGACATGAGTGGACAGACCAGAACAAATTTAATTCAATCTAAATATGGCACTAGGACTACTGTGTCTTTTAAATCGTTATACACCATTAGCAATGACCTCTGCTTTTTTTTTTAAATATAGTTTCAGAGCTGTCTCTACTAAAGACTAGCTTACCGTCTCTGCCTCATGTCTGCTACTCCACTTTTCTGCTATAATTTGTCCACCTTATTCCCTCATTCCATTGTCTGCCCCATTCACTGAGGCCTCTCTGCCACTGTAGCTGGAATCCTGATATCTCTTCCTCTCTTTCTCTGTAATGTCCTTCAGCGCTCTCTGTAGGGTTGGATTGGTGGCCACGAACTCCCACAGTTCCTCCTTGTCTTGAAAGTATCTTATTTCTTCATTAATTTTTAGAGAGAGTTTTGACGGATATATGAACTTTGGTTGCATATTTTTTTTCCTTCGGGACTTGGAATATTTCTCCCCACTCCCTTCTTGACTTAAGAGTTTGTGTTGATAAGTCTGCTGTTATTTTGATAGATTTCCCGTTATAGGTAACCTGCATCTTTTCTCTGGCTGCTTTTAATATTCTGTTTTTTTGGTGGATTTCTGGGATCTCGATTATTATATGTCTAGGCGTAGATCTGTTTTGGTTGTAGGTAGCTGGCATTCTGTATGCTTCTTTTATCTGGATATCATTTCTTTTTGCTATACATGGGAAATTTTGCTTTAATATATCTGTGAATATTTTTTGTATTTCATTTTTGGATGTTCCTGCTTCCTCACTCACATTCTTTATTCTTAGGTTATGTATCTTTTTGTCATCTTCCAGTTTTAGAATTGCTTCTTTCTGGTTCCTTGTTATTTTTAAGAGGCTTTTTCTTTCACGTTCATATGCCCTAAATCTCTCTTCAAGTTTCAGAAGGTTGTCTTTAGTTTCTGTCAAGGCATTTTGCCAATATGTTCTTATCAGCTTAGGCTGCTAAGGACCTAACCTCTGAGTATCCAGAGTATGAGATCCCATGCTGGACCTATTTAAAGTTTTAGATATGTATGTATTCCATCCTATCCAAAGCACTTAATCCCTAATCTACACAAACAGTGTGCTGCATGTTCTCCTCTCCCACTAGTTTAAAACCAGAGACTCTTCCTTTAGGGAAAATTATTGGTAAATTTCTCCATCAGTATATATTCTCTTCTTAACTCTTAGAGTCCAGAAATCAAGTTCTATTTTTTTCTTATTCTCAATGTACTTTTTAAAATAGTAACCACTCTTCTATATATGGTGTTGAAAAGATAAAATGAAATAATGCATATGGAACTCAGCACAATACCTGAAACCAGGTAGGATTTCTGTAATTTTATCCACTATCTGGGCACAAAGTAAAGTCTCAATAGATAGTTATTCAATAAATGAAGATGCTGTCTTACGCATTCCACATAAATTACTACACTTGAGACTCTATCTGAAAATTAGTAACATAGAATAGGTTTTATTGATAATAAACTGGGGCTCAGAGTGGCAAGAGTCTTATGCAAGATTTCATATCTGGCAGGGTCTAATTTAGAATTCAAACCTATACCCCAGGCTCCACATGCGAGGTCTTTGCTGCACATAAAGATAGGAAATGAGGTACAGACAGCTCTGGAATATGGACATGGTGCCCATGTGTCACTTCCCTGTTCTGCCTCCTCTGTCTCTTCCCTTCCTTTCCTTTCCCTCTTTTCAGAGTCTCCTTTGTCTGCCTTCCTCACTCCCACATTCTTCTTGGCATTTATTTCTCTACTTGAAAAACAGACAGAAGATCCCTATCACCTTCTTTGAGAGGATAAAAGATTCGTGAGATATAAGTGGTGGAAACACACATATAGTGGATGAGTAAGGGGTGTGTGGATACCTTGATTCCTCAAAGATAATTCTGAAAGATGCTGTGGGCTAAGGAAGGAGAAATTGAAGGCTGAGGGCAAAACAGAGTAAAGCTAAGAAGCAGAAAATCTAGGAATTAGGTGCAAGGGCTTCATGACCAGGGAACCCAGGTTCAGAGCCCAGCTCTGCCATTTATTTTCTGTTTAACACTGAGCAAAATACTTTCTTCTCTGTGATCTAAGGTTTGCACCAGTAAAATGAATACAATGACTCAGTGTGGTGCTGCAGGCCTGTAATCCCAGCACTCTGGGATGCTGAGGCAAGATTTGAAGCCCAACTTGGATATCTTATGAGACCCTATCTCAAAATTAAAAAAAAAAAAGATGTTATCTCAAAAAGAGGCAGGAGACTGGGGTGCATGTCAATGTGAAGACTCTGGGTTCAATCTCCAGTTCTGACAAAAAAAAAAAGACATGATGACATGAGCTCTTACACTAATACTTCAGTTCAGAACCGCTTCTGTTCACAAAGTCCCCACTGAGTGATAAACAGGGCCACAGCCATGTTCTCTCACACTAACATGCACATAAGCATCTTACCCAGAATCATGGAATGTATTAAGTTTGTGCACTGTGTACCACTGTATTTCATATGGTGCTGTAAAGGATAAAATATTAACACAAATAAGTGACTTAGAACTGCATTTGACATAAAGTACACACTCATTTCATATTTGTTTTTATTATTTTAATTTCACTTCTGCAGGCATTGCTTCTCTATGAACTAATTTATCTCTTTAATTTTAAAAAATAAGATTGCCAAGCCAGTCATATATTCAAGACCTCCAGAGCAAAGCCTTGCTCTCTCTCTAGCTCCATTTCTTTGCCTCGTATTTCTCTGTTCCTTAGAACATCTCAGACTTGATGCTTACCTTGAATATAGCACCAGCTACTACTGGACCTGCAGATACACGTCTCTTTTCAGGTCTCAACTTATCATGTAAAGACTCACTAGTCATGATAAATGTAATTTTTGAAGATAACAATATGCAATATATTAACCAGTGCTAATCTCCTATTATTTCATTTTGAAATTCTGTATCACTGCTCTTATTCTTTGTATTTTTAAAATAAAAAAGAATGAAAAGTCACTTCAATGGAAAAAAATGCAGAAAAAATTCCCTCAAACAGAAATCTGGCAAGGTGCAAGAACATGTGGTATAGTTTGAGATTTACTTGTGTGTTCCTGCTTGTTTGTTTTGCTTTGTCATTTCAAGGATTACACAACATATCCTTGTACATGCATACACTATGTCTGCAAGTATCCACAAGAGCAGCAACAGTAGCTGCATTGGGAATGTTTACTTACATAAGCCCTTTTCACCATTTAAATTATATGTCATATAAAATTACTACTTAAAAGAAATCCATGAATATATATATTTTAAGTAAAGTTCAAAACTTGATACTTCAAAGAGGATTGCATTAGCATTGGAACAAAAATTTATATCCATAACCAACAAAATAAAGAGATCAGAATTTTTTTTAAAAAGTAGCAGAAGTTGCTTAGATTTCATGCTACAGTCCAGGACCTTGCTGTCAGACTGTTCCCAGCTTCCTGTAAACTGGCATTACCCAGGGAAAACAGTCATATCTGACCAATAACAGCTACACCACACACTGGCATACAAATGGCCATGTAGAAAAATGACATTGGCATCCTCAACTGCAATACTGGAAGCTAAAAGACACTGAAACAATGTCTAAAACTTTCAAGAAAAAAAAAAACACTAGAATTTTATACATAACAAAATTATCAAAGAGGTATTAGGGTAAAGTTAAGATTCTTTCTGAAATTGATATATCCTTTCTTAACAAATGAGATATCCTTTCTCAACAAGTTACTAAAGGGTGTGCTTCCCCAGAGTGAGGGGCAATCTATAAAAATGTAAGATGTAAGTTTCAGAAAACATGTATCTAACAAAGAATAAATGTAAATGAAATTCACAGAATGAAGCAATCAATCCAGATTGAGCAAGGCAAAAAGGACTTCCCAGAGGGAAGAAATAGAAAGAATTGGTGATTATATAAATCCATAAATAAAATGGTAGTAATCATTAAGTGAGATCTCTACAGTAAAGGAAACAATCACAGTATGTTACCTAGCCAGCAGTAAAAAAACACTACATGGTCATAGTGATATAAGCAAACAAGACTAAAAAGATAGAGAGGGAAAGTTAAAAATGAAGAATTCTAAATTCTCATCCACAGGAATAGTCTATAAATATTATTTGAAACATCATGGCAAATATTACAAGAAACAGCTTTTAAAAGAACAGCTGGGAAATAGAGGTAACTTGAAGTTTACATTTAGGAGATTTTATAACTGCTTGGCTTTTTCAAATAACCACACATTTTGCTTTTATTTAGAAGATTTTATTTGTTTGGGGGGAGGGGTTCATTGTTTGTTTGTTTGTTTTGGTACTAGGGATCAAACTCACTACGTGGAGACAGCCAGGCAGGCACTTATGCTACTGAGCTAAACCCCCAGCCTGATTTAGAAGATTTTAAATTGGGTTTTGTTTGTTTGTTTGTTTTGGGTTTTTTTCTTCCTGAACATGGAAAACACTTTGTAGTTCTTTTACAGAACCTTGATCTAGTTTTTTATATACCTTATTTTTCCCATTGTCTTATCTTGGAGCCTTCCAAAAGCAGACTCTGACACAAAAATGTGTGGGCAGGCAATTACCTCTGGAGGCTGTCCCAAGAATCACAATGAAGGAATGAAAAAGCGAGACAAGCAAGGAAGAAAACCCAATGAATGGGGGTGACCAGCAGGTTAACACTGTGATAAATTGGGCTCAGTCTGGCAGGGAACCTTCTAAAAGACTCCTTGGAACATGCTTCAGAATTATCCTAGCAAATTACCATGGGCCACAGGATCTGGGCAGTCTATCCACCCTCTGCATCCCCTAAGTGATAGAAGGTTACTCTGATAATTTCTTGTGGGCAAAGCCCCATGGGCCACATGCCATGAGCACCTGTGTCCACAGCACATGCTTGGACAGAGAGAAATAAGCGTTGAAGGCAGGAAGGCATAAGCAGGTATGAAATTTGTCCACTAATACTGCAGATAGCCTCTGATATGTCTCAAGGCAATATGAATGTGGCACTAGCAGCATTTGCTATGTCTGAAAAAAATCTCAGCTTCTGAAGACAAGGCTGTGTCTCTCCACAACCTGGCACAAGTGTGGTCATCAAATAATGGGTGAATGATGGATGGATAGATGGTTAGACAAACAAGAAAAAGAATATAGTAAAAAACTGGATGAACAGCAGGTGCCTGGGCATAGAGGAAGTTGGTAATAGAGTTTGATTCTAGGCTGACAAAATTTACTTTCACTACAATTTTGAGACATTTTGCTACACATGTGCAGGTATGCCTCCCCTGCCCCACACACACAGTCACACACACCTCTAAAGGAAAGGATGGAATTAACTCCCAAACAGATGCCAAAAGCTCTGTCTGTCTCTTTCAAGGCCATAGTTTGGTTAGGAAGTTTTGTGGCACTGCTTGCATAGATCATATTAAATATATTCTTTGCTCAATAGCTGGTGCATACCAGAACAGCCAGCTGTGCCAAGACAGCTGCTAAATTAGAATGATCTTAAATCAGCTGCAGATGCCTGAATGTTTATAGCACTGAAGTTCCCCCAGCTATACCTCCTCTTCTTCCCTCCTCCTACAACGCAATCTTTATGATGCTTTCATGCCACCTGCAGAGTGGAAACTCAGGAGTCCAGGGACAGAAAGCAGAAATGTAGATGTCACGTTGTCTGCTCAAGTCCCACTCTGCTCTGTGAGGGATGACAGGAAAATGGACGAAGCGATTCCAGGTAGAGTCAGAATGACCTAGCAGCAGCAGAGCCACCTAGACCTACAGCTCTCAGCTTTTCCTCCATTCAGGATCCTGAACTCACACACTACCTCAGGGTTGTTTCCAAGTAGGTTGGGAGAAAGCATTCACAGTGAAGCTTGTTTCTGAGAGGGGACATTAGAGTGACCCCTTTCAGGAGGCAGAAGAAGATGAGGACAGTGGGAGGAAGTGTGATAGGACATTGGATGGCACATGCCTTGAGGAAGAGCATCTGACAAGCAGGAGAAAAATGTGCAAAGTTGTCAAGGAAGCTGGGTGTGAGAGAGGGAGCAGCATCCAAGCCTAGGAACAGACTATCACTTCCCTTCTTTGCTCAGTATGAGAGAAGGTGCAAGAGTGATTGCCTGTGGTTTACAGTGACTTCCCAGAGCCTGCGAGTCAGAAAACAAGCCCAATGAGCTCCGAAATGTCACTTCTTTGACCTGGTAGGTAAAGGAGGCCCAACTCCCACTTCTCCGCTTAGGGGTAAGAATACCAGTGACTAACCAAATGACCACTATCCAATAGACGTTGGACTGCTGCCCTGTGTTGATGTGGGTATAGGAGACACACTGGGTATTCTGCTAGGTGGAACAGGTGCTGATCAGAAGTGAAGCCAACATGCCCTGCCTGTGCTCCTGCCTGGTGGGATGTGCTAATACAGTGGGTGAGCTTGGGGGTCTAGAGGAAGCAGACTGGTTCACATTTAGTCCCACAGTGAAACCTTAGGCCTGAAGGTCAACAACTGCTCACTGGCCCTGGCTGTGTCACTGTGAGACCTCAGAAAGCACAGATATTTTATAGATACAAGGTTCTCCTTCTAGAAAGAAGCTGGAGAGCCTCCCCATGCAGATGGTGAAACGCTCAGGGGCTGCAATCTTCCCTTTCCCTGTCTCCACCACTTTGCAATCTAATCTCTCATGGGCAGCAAGTATTTCCCTGTCCTGGAACCAGTCATATGGCTTATATTGGTTGGTGACATGCTGGCAAATGTGGTCCACAAGGAAAGGGACTTCTCTTTTGCTTGCATTATCCCCATGAGAAAGCAAAAGAGAACTGTGGGCTGGGTGGTCAGGCTCCAATCACAGTGCCAGCCACAGGGACTGCATTAATGAATGACTGTGATATTAAGCTACTGACTTTTGGCATGCTATGCTATGTGCATTTATGTAGGAATAGCTCACACAGATATTCAGGAAAGTCTGGGCTGACCAGTG
This sequence comes from Cavia porcellus, assembly GCF_034190915.1. Classification (NCBI taxonomy): domain Eukaryota; kingdom Metazoa; phylum Chordata; class Mammalia; order Rodentia; family Caviidae; genus Cavia; species Cavia porcellus. The sequence continues at coordinate 43,477,971 of NW_026947490.1, forward strand.
AGCATTCAGGAGGACCTGCTACCTCTTCTCAGACTGAAATATCCCTCGGCAGCTGACAATTGTTTCCTGAGCCCACAATCATTGGTGGGAAAGGCTCTTATCCCTTTCCATCATCATTGTCCTCCTTTCCCCACAACTTTCCACCCTCCTCAAAATCCCCCTGGACTATACTTGTCTGTGCTGCACACTGCTCTGAGCACTCTCCTTTCCCAAAGGTCTGAGCTATTCCAGAGACTGGATTGAAAATGCTCCAGTGTTGGGGGCATTACCGTGGGAAAAATGGAAAAGACTTGTAATTGTGAGTGCTTTGGTTGTGTTGTCCTGAGGGAAGGACTGAGATAAAGACTTGGGTATGGTGGTTTCTTGGGGATATGATTCCAGGAAACTGGGGAAAGGGAGAAGAAAGGCAGGAGAGAGGGAGAGGGAATGGGAAAGGGAAAGGGAGAGAAGAGGGACAGTGAGGAAAGGAGAGGGAGGGGGAGAGATTGGGAGACAGGGAATGGGAGAAGGGCAGGAAAGGAGTGAAGTCAGTGTAGGGGCAGTTGGCTGATCAGCAGGGGGGCACCTGAGGCTGGGTGCTGCTGGCCACTGTCCTGGGAGCTGTAGGAAGCGCACTATATCCCTCCAAGGGCGGGAGGCTGGTGTGTTTATCCTCAGTGGCACCCTGCCCCACTGAGGTACCATTCCTGGGGCATTAGTTTCTTCCCATTCCTCCCATTCTGCCTTATAGCACTCTACAGGATTGGGTGGATGGGTAACTGGAAAAGGTCTGGAGGCAGAACTACTAAGAGACCTGTTAGGCATGAGACAAGGTGGAGAAGGAGGATGGTGCGTGGTCTAGATGGGTTGCTAATTGGTGGTGGTGGAAGGGCGCTGGAATTTTGATAGCTCCTCACAACAGGAGGTCAGGGATCACAAATCTTGTCTTATAGAAGGAATGGAGGGTTTCAGAGGTGAGTGACCTAACCAAGGCCAGCCAGCAAGTGGTGACTTTGGATCACAAATCCAAATCAGCCAGTTTCTGAATCCATTAATCTTTTCCCTGTGTTATCCCAGTGATTTCCCATTAACTAATTAATTTGACAAATATTTATTATGCTCTAGGAACCACAGTAGGTTATGGGAAGGGTTGTCATGTATAACTTTTCAATTTGGGCACCATGCAAGAACAGTATATCTAAACCTTGTCACATCATACACAGCATCGAATGCTATACTTACTATGTTAACTTTTGGAAGATGGTAATAATATGCCTTGTTCTAACAAATTAGTGTACTAAGACTGTTTCAGTAGATACATCAAATGTCTTGAGGAAGGAGCACCCTGTCCACTTGGCATAAAAACATCACCCACACTCATGGCAGCACTGCGCTCAAGGCAGCATAGTGAGTAAAACAGCTACCATCCCTGCCGCGATGGCACTTAAAGGTTAGTGATGCCAACCTAAGCAAGCCACAATTTGTATTTATGCAGATATTTGCAGACATTGTGATTGAAAGAATGTATCAATAGGCCTTGTCAGAAAGATCGCCCAGACATAGCACTGTGAATGGAAGGAGAATGAGAGCGGTCTACCCAAGCCAAAAGTAAGAGCAGAGAGTTCCAAGCAGGGAGAATGGTGTAGGTTTCAGCAGGAGTGTGCTGGCATGTCTAAAAACTTTGGGAAGCAGCTAAGCAAGCAGTGAGTCTAAGGGGGAGTGATGAGAGTGAATGAGGGAGAGGCTAACAGAACAAACCATGCAAGGCTTTTAGACCAGGGTATATGGCTTGGATTTTATTCTAAAGCCATAGGAAGCCACTGAAGTGTGTTTAAATGCCCTTGTGAGGCTAGCATCTCTGCTCGCTTCTTTTGTGCAGTGTGACCTGTTAACTTGCAGACTTGAAGGGAGGTAAAAAAGGAAGCAAACAGGGAGCAGAAGAGAGCCCTGCCTTCCTTTGGATAAGATAAAGCCCTAGCCTCAAGTTCCAAGTCTTCTACCACCTCTGTAGAGAGTCAGGTAAGTTAGGTAAAATGGAAGTGTCACAGATAAGCAGACAGTGTGGAAGAAGATTAGAAAGAAAGTGTAGGTGATGTTGGCTGCTGTGTATGGGAGACCTGATAGAGCTAACTAGGTGATGGCAGATCTTGCCAAATGCAATTTCAGCTGTCCATAGCATCCAAAAGCCAACTCGTGACAAGAAATACAACAAAGGAGACCATAGGATTGGGCTCAGGTGATAAATCCACTTCCAGGAATGAGTTTTGGGGCTGTTTGGTATTGTTCTGTTTTGTTGGGGTTTTTTGATCACTATATTCCAAGCTGGGTCCAGAAAGCTCCACTTGCAATATGAATGTGTCCAGCACACCTAAATAACACCAGAAACAGAAGACCAGGCACAAAGCAAAAGCTCAGTTTTAGTCACCAATTCCAGATACATCTTAACTACTCAGTCTCAGAATGCAGTGAAACAATGCTATTCTACTAACAGAGAAAACAAAGCTTGGAGGTTTGAGTTATTTTCCAGGATGGCATGGCCACCTAGTATTCAAGTTGGGGTTCACACTTCACATAGTCTCAGTCCAGCAGGCAAGTCCCAAGACAGACACTAGCAAGCCTCCTGCCTGCCCTCACCTCAGGCACTTCGCACACCAGGCTCCCATCTTGATCTTCTCTGTGCTCCAGCCTCTTTCCTATTGTCTCTGTCTATGGCTTTACATTTCATTGCATGTGCATAAAAATAGCTTCCCTTTTTCACTGGAAATGTGCTTTCTCTTCAATTCAGAGGTTTCCACTAGGAAATCTCTGATCATAAGGGACTCTCTGTCAGTTCCATAACACACATGATTACGTGTGCATGCACGTATGTCTAAAGTGATATACCTCTTTTACAGAAGCTGAAACTTGAAGAAATCACACAAAAAACAAGAATACACACAGACGCAAAATTAAATAACCTTCTTGAAATTTTAAAGATGCTATTCCTGTTTAGAGGGAGTATTCCCAGGATGTTAGGTTCATTCTCAACTCCCCCCACGCCACTCATGAACACTGCAGACTTCAATCCAAAAGAGAGAAATACAAAGCACTATAATTGTGGCATTTCATTAGAATGTTGGCATTTCTTTAAGGATTTAAACCAAATACCAGCTGATATAGTCAATAGCTAATACTAATTATTGCAGAGAACAGCAGTGACAGACAAAGCAACTGTGATATTCATAAAGACGTATTCCTTATGAATATTCAAAGCCTTCCCTTAAGAAGAATTAGGCACATGGTGTCTGTATGAATTAAAAGGCAATCAGTACTTGCAGCAGACTGGGTTGTTCAAACATGGCAGCTGATGTTGACACTAAAGACGTACGGCAAAAAACAGTATGGCAAACTTCCCTAGTAAAACTCTGAGACTCAAAAAGGTACCTGGATTTGCAAATGGATTGAATTTATATCAGCAGAATTTCCTAATTTTACCAGAATGAAAACCCTCAAGCTAGATGTCTAATTCGGCTTCCCCACTGATAAGCTGTGTAACTACTGGCAACCACATGACCTCTCTGTGCCTCAATCTTCTCACCTCTTAAAATGGGAATAATAGCACCTGATTCAGGATTTCTATGAGCATTAACTAAATTAATGTGAAGAGAGCTTGAATAGTCCCAGGAACATTCTGTGTTTTATATGTGTTGTTTCAGTTCATTTTTACAACCTTATTTGGCTAACATTCTTATCTCTCGGTTTCCTCATCTGTAAAATGGGAACAAGAAACAATTTCCAAGTGGTACAGTTAGAATTTGAACTTAGGCTACAACACACTGTTCCTGGGACTGATGGTTCCTGAGCTTTATTACACTGGTCACTAAAGTCAACTGCAACGTGTGTGTGTATGTGTGTGTGTGTCTGTCTGTCTTTCTATTATTTATTTTACTTCCTGCAACAAATATTTAGCAACACCTATTATTTTTCCACAGAATTTCAAGTGTGCTTAGAATATATCAGTGAACAAAATAAACAGAAAACCCAGTCCTTGTGATGCTTACATTCTACCAGGAGAGATACTCAACAGATATGAAAAATGAGTAAGTTTATCAGTGACTTATGAACTAATGATAATAAGTGAGTAAAGTCAGATGGTGATGACTACAGGAGTTAGGAAATTGGCAGTGTAGTTCACAAGATCTCCAAGATCAAAACAATCCCCTTAATACACGCCAGCACCAGGCAGTCATTTTAATATTTGTCCACCACAGTGTGGAGATGTCAATCAAAATGCCCAAAGGTTACACCAGACAGGGCATAGACAAGGCTGCTGAGTTGTCTGGCAGGAGCCAGGAGACCTGAAATTGGGTGTTGCCTTTGCCAAAAATCTCCTTCCCATTTCCTGCCCTCATTTCTAAGGTTGTTGCCACCTCTGACATTCTGTGACTCATTCATAGAGGAAACTTGGATCCTTCTTCTGTAGAAAAAACAACAGCAGCTTCTAGCTGAGTGCTTGCTGTGTGCCAGATGTCAAGTCAAATGCCTCACAATGGAGTACACTGCTCCAAGCTCAGAGCCTAACACAGTGTAGGATGGTGCAGTTCGACTGTCTTATTTGAATTTCATATCTACAAAAACAAGTCATTATCACAAATTAACATCCAAGAGACTTACTATAAAATCTGAATGGAGTGAACTCTGCAAGGAGAAATAGCCATCTCCCTGTTCCACTGAGGTGACTTGATGGGCTCCTGGGAGGAGGGGCCACACAGCTGCACAATGTGCACAGGAATTAATCTGCAGTGCCACACACACACACACACACATGGCCCTGTGTTCTTTACAAGGTAAGTTTTAGCAACAGGCATCATGCTTTCACACCTGGCATTTCATACCAGGTCGGGGCTACAAACATCTTCATATGCCCCTTAATTTTGGATCAACAGTCAACCTGGAAAGGCACACTGTGACTGAATACTTCCTTTTCTAAATTGTCCAATAATGGTGTCCATGAGGGCCACACATCTCCTAAAATACACTCTCCCACACACACACATGCACAAATATACATGGATGCCTACATACAAATGCATATTGGTATGGCACACATTTTCTTTTACAGAAATAGTTCTTTACCAATTCCAACTGCCTCCTGCCATTAGCCAACTTGAGTCTTCACTACCAAGAGTTAAGCAATCCCAGCACACCGTGAAAGGTAGGAAAACATGCAGAATTGAATATTATAGTGGCATATAATTTAGAATGATCTTATGACTCATTAAGCCTTCAAAATTTAAAGAGATGTTTATTTTAAACCCTATCTAAAAATTAAGCAGTTAACACACCCTTCAACCACTCTTCTTTGTGGGAAGGATGGCACAGCTAATCAGCACATTTAGCTCTCACCTCTGGGGTGAATTAAATCTGTCTTCAGTCATAACAGATTTAAGCTTAATGGCTTCAAGACAGTCCTCACAGAGAATGGCTGCAGCATTCCGGAAGGCAGCCCAGGAAGGCAGGGAAGCTTCCCCAGGAATCTTTGGAAAATGAGCTTATGGGGGAACTCCAGCCAACTCCCTCAGAGGCAGTCAAGTGCTATTCTAGAGGATGGAGGTGCGGTCTGGCATTAACTCACACAAGTCCTTCCGCATCTGGAAGGCCTGGATACAGGCAGGCAGCACTCTGTCCTGTGCATCGAGAGCCTGGATCTATGCTGCAGGGCTTTGTCTTTTGGGAGAGAAAGTGGCCCTTGACCTGAAAAGTGAACACAGGACAAGGATGTGAGTTCATCAAGGTCCAGAACCTCTGAGCCTTGGAGTCTACAGAGAGAGGGTTGTGGCATGACTGAGGCTGGTTACTGTCTCAGTCCTTAGCTTCACCACCTGTAGCTCCCTGCCTCTATCCCTACCCATCAGTTCCCTCCATAGCTTCCTAATGTTGCCCTTGCATTTGTCTCTCTTCACAATGCACAGTGTTCCTCCTAAAACCTTTTGCTATTTAACACTGCCTGACTAGGAACTTCAGGATGTCCTCACTGATGTCTGGACTAATTCCACACCCCAGAACCCTCTACAATCCAGGCTTCCTCTTCTAGTAGGCTCCTCAGAGTAGACAGCACCAAAATCCTTCCAGTGCTTCTGTTTAAAATGCCTGCCCCTTCCTCTCCACAATGCATCATGGCCCAGTTCCAGGCCTGCCTCTTCTGCAAAGCCTGCCAGGGGCCTGACCATTCCCACCTGCATGTAGCTTCTCCCTGGCACCTCCTAGCACTGTGCCTTTCCCTTACTTTTGCCACTTGTCACCTTATATTAATTCAGAAACTCTTTTTTTCTTTATTACATTCCAAACCTCTGAAATGGGAATGTTACTTAACTGCTAAGTTGAGATTGCTTGTGTTAGGACATCAGTGTTGGCAGAAAGAGTGAGAGGGTTTGGCAGCTACTGTAATCCCAGCAGTGATAGTGGAGCTCATCTTTTAGGAAAGGCTGCATCACGAAGGCACTATCCAGTACCCAGGATAATGTCATATAGAAAAGCCTCTTATCAAAAAATATATATTCTGAATATGAATAAGTTTGAGAAGTATTTTAACCAATTTATTTAGCATATATTATCATATTTATGAATGTGGAAAACAATACAAAATATGTCTGTCTTTTCAATAAGACTTTTCAATATGTAAAAGAAAAAGTAAGTGACAGCCCAAGTGATATGTCTTCTTGTTTAATGATATACAGAGTAATGGTGTCCCCTGTGTTCGCTGGGGCCTCAGAAGTTCTTGAACTGTAAAGCTGGCTTGAGGAGCTGCCCATTTCCCAGCTGGTTCCATGGGGGACACCAGCAGCTGCTGGGGGCTTCCAAGGGTTCTGCACAACATGTGGACTCCACAAATGTCTCTGGGCAAAAAGCTGATCTGAACCAAGTCTTAGGTTCCCACATTAGGCTACTCTGATGGGACTTTGCACAGGCCAACAGCCATATTCAGGAACAGCAGCAGTAATTGGTGCTTCTCTTCTTCCTGTTCTCTAATGGCTCTGGAAACAAAAAATGCCCTTGAAGAATTTCTTGGCATTCTAAAATGTCACTTAATTCTTTGAGTCTAAAGAGAAAGGAAAGAGAAAAAAGACATTCCCATTACCTGAGTTATTACCTGGATCTTCCTCCAGGGACCTGTCAAGACTACCTCAGATAGTTTTTCTTCAAATTGGAAAATGCCCCCTGCCCCCTCTGCCACACAATGATCACTAATAGGAGAGGATGTATCTGCTTTCTTCTACTGCCAAGAGGGTCTGAATTCTGACAGCTCATCACTAGGGACAAGCTGGATTCCGGCTGCCACAGTCCCTAGTATACCAGATGTGTTCAGATGTGTCTCTAGTAATTAGTGTCACAACTAAGCAGAGATGTGAATATCTCTGGGGAAAGGCCCTGTCCCTCCTGGCATGTATCATACTTTTATAGCACATAAAGTAGCTGGCCCCCATCTACAGCAAAATGAGCAAAGTAGTCAGATCTGGAGAGCACCTGACCGAATACACACAGGCCTTTTACAGTTGCTGGAAATCACAGGTTCTATACCCCAACTTCAGATAAGTTAAGGTCAGGGGGGCAAGTTGCCTAAGACTATGAAGGGGGAGGGGGAGGGGGAGGGGGAGGAGTAAGAAGAAGAGACAAGATTAGTCTTCCAGTCTCTGCTTTTTAAATGGCACCACTCAGGCCTTCACCTCATGACATTAGGAAATTCCAGTGTTGGAAAAGGGGCCCAGGGATGGAACACCTGGAGCTAGAGCCTAAACTCACCTTGGATGGGACCAATGGCTGTTCATGAAGAACCCCAAGTTTCTCCTCAGGTAACATCTCCTAACATATCAGTGTACTCCCAAAGATCTTACAGTCAATTGCAATAGAAGATAAAGAGAAACCAGTGTCATCAGAGTGCTACAAAGCCTGAAAGAACAATTCACTTAAATTTGGGGTGGTCAGGGATGGCTTTATTTTTAGTGTGCAGAGGGCAGGCTGAGGAGAAAGGATTCTTTAAGTGGACCCAAAGCACAGGCCAAAGCCCAGCCATTGGAATATTCTTGGGGTTCCCACCAGCCCAGCATCTACCAGGGGAAGTATCTGCAGGTAAGGTAAGCCTCTGGAGACACAACAAGATGGGAACAATTGAAGCGAGACCATGCTCAATTGCCAAGTAAAACCCATATCAAAATCTTCTGCTCTCTGTATGAAAGTATCAAGTATCAGAGTATAGGCAGCTACTTTGAAGGCAATAAGATTCACTATGATGCCCATTCTGGTTTGACTATTATCCTCTTTTGGGGTTCTGTAAGATTTACAATGTTTAGGTTTTATTGGTCTTGTTCTCTACTGTTTTGTTCAACTTTATAATACCTAATGGGATAGACAATTCTTCTTAAGGAAGCAAGAGGCATTATGGTAACCGTTGATAACCTTGTACTCTGTTTTTACATCATGTGCTATGTCTATCCTTGGTTTTGACTGACAGCTTTGTTTTATCATGCTTGATTTTATTTTCTTACCAAAAAAAGTAATAAGATCTAAGGGAGCAAAAAAAAACCCAAAATGTGGGGCTGGGGGTTTAGCTCAGCGGCATAAGCACCTGCCTTGCAAGCAGGCAGTCGTGAGTTCGATCCCTGGTACCAATAAAAATGAAAAAAAAAAAAACCCAAAATGTGTAAATTTTGTTGTAATAAAGAGAGGGGAAAAAAGTGCCCAAAAGAATACAACAGCAAGGGTGTTTAGGTGTGTTAAATAGAAGACCATATTAATATTTTTGATTGGATTACTAAACACAACTATTTGTAGTCTCACTGTTTGGATGTTCACTTTGTATGCTTTGATCCTGTGACCTGAAACACTGTTTCTAAGATGATAGCGTGTAATCTATTAACTGGTGATAGCTTACTGTTTTGTTTTTTTTTTTTTTTTTTTTGTAGTTCTGAATTACTTGTACCCTTACACTGCTTTGTTTTGTTCTGCTTTTTTTCTCTTTTTCCTTTTAAATAAAAAAAAATCTTCTGCTGGATCAGTTCCCAGGGCATCCATCAGTCTACCAGAATGCTCTCCTTCATATCTGTCAACAAAATTGTTAAGCTTTGTCCTCAGTGGTGGTCAGAGGCCTGGTGCCTCTTTTAAGAACTGAAAGTATACAAAAACTAGTAGTGTGTTTGCTTAACTTATTTTAACATTGTATAAGAAGTATTTTCAAACATACATGAATATCAAGTAGCATAATGAACCCCTAGGTACACATTACTCAGCTTCATAATCAGCACTATTTCCCAACCCCATATTATCTGTTCTTTTTACCACAGTGCCTTGATGTATATTTAAAATATTTACAGCCAACACAGATATTCTTAAGATCACAAAATATAATGTGGCATATGCTTAGATGCAAAATACAGAAATTTGTAAAGAGGGTTACTAATTCCTGGTGTGGTAGAGGCACTGCAATCTGGGAACAGCACACAAATGCTAAATATCTTCTTTTCCATCACAGTATCTGTGTAACCCCAGCTAGGGAGCCAACCAATGGGAAAACAGTCCATAAGAAGCCGCAGTGGCTCAAGGTGGGTCCTAGTGGCTCACAAAAGTTCGGTCAGTACTTCAGAGGATCCAACTGCAACCAGGACAATGCAAAGATAGGGAGAAAAGTAGTTGAAAATAGGCTATGCTGGTTTCAACATTAGGAACCCTGTGCACTGTCACTGAAAGCTTCTCTCTTCTCCACAGCCCTCCTTCCTGTGTGACTCCCTTGGCTATAGAAAGCTTGGTTATCAGAATTAATGTGGCAGTAAAGCCTTTCATCCAGGGGCCTGCAGACACTCTACAGCAACAAAAGGAAAAACTGTAACAGACTCATTAGACTTTTCTTCCTTCTGTTTTGAAGGAAAAAATTTCTCTCTGCCAGTGATTATTACTACCTTAGCGAAATAGTTTCTTTAATCTTAAGATCTGAAAAATATCGCCAGTATTTTCAATGTTCTCTGTTTTACCACAAGCAATGAGAGGTTTAAGCTAAATAGTTAATTTCCTACTTATTATTTTCACTCTAACAATCTTAGTGGAATCACACAGATCCAACACAATATAATTAAAGCATATAAAGGGGTATCATGGACTAATGATAATTAATGTGTGGCAAAAAAGTAGATGAAAAATAAGACCAAACTTCAGAGCGATGCATCAAAGAGGAGTGCACACACACAGTGTGAGCTTGATGTACATTTCAGAGGGGTGGCTAACATTTTGTTCTTCTTGGAAGCAGCCACTACCAAAGAAAATTAGCCCTAAACCATATAGTAGTGATTTGCCCTGAGCACCTTTCTGCTGTGAGAGTAATGAGTTCTGTAGCACTTCATCCTGACCCTTCCCATTCATCCTCTGCGTCCCTTCCTGAACACCTGCCTCATGGCCAGATGTCCCTTCTCTGGCCACTCCCATTAGTATACAATCCACACTTTGTTCTAGAATTCCTGGCCCTGCGTGGCAACTGCCTACATCCTTGACCTTATTTGATACCACTTCTTACATTGCTGTCTTACTTTTCAACTATACTGGACCCATTTTTTTGTCTTGTATGTATATCTTCCAGCAAGGGACTCCAGGCTTTTCAATCCAGCATATAGGCTGACTGGTTTCTTTTGTTTCAAGTCTTTGTACAAATGTTGCCTCCTCAGATAAGCCACCTGCCAACTTTTGCCATTCTTTGCCTTAACTCATGTTTCCTTCACAATGCACATTTTCATTTGTTTCCTGTGTAGGTATCTACACGTTCTTAGTATCTTCCACACTTGAAATGGAATCTCTGTGAAAACAGAGACCAAGTATTGCCAAGTTGTAACTGTAGCACTTAACACCATTCTTGGTACATAGAATGTTCTTGGTACACAGAATGTGACAACATGTTGGCTGAATGAAAAGCACTTGTATACAGTAGAGGTCATTTTGGAGATTATCACATCCCTGCAGTAGAATATATTTCTGGTGGGAAAGGTTCTTTAAGACTTGATACGGTTTTCTTTGGCATCAGAAGTGGTGAATAAAATTCAGTCCTGTAAAACTTTATTGATACTTACATGGAGGAAGATTTGTAGAAGCTGTTACTGATCTAAGATTTTCTCTACATAGTAGCTGGAGCTTTCTAAGGTACTCAAATAATAATGACACAAAGACAAACAAGGAGGTTCTTAGTCAGTTCACTCCCTAGCACGTTCTTGATCACACTTGCTCTGATTCTTACAGCAGCATTTTTCAACCTCAGAGGAATTGAGATTTGGGACAAGATAAATCCTTAAAATGCGGTGCTTCACTACACCTAATAAAATGTGTACTAGCATCCCTGATGCAAGGCAATAGCACCTCTTTCCCGGTTGTGGCAACTAAAATATATCCTTAACTACTACCAAAATCCTTAGGAGTAAAATCACCACCACCCAAGAACCCCTACTTTACAGGTTGATTCCTAAATTCCAAATGTGAGAGTGGTTAAGCCATGAAATTGGTTGAGGCTCACCAGATAGTGCATACAGACAAAGAAGAATGTGAGAACCAAGAATTCTTGTGGGCAAATCTCTAGCCTGAACCACTCCTCTGAACTCAAGACCCCATACCCAGCTTCCAACTCTGAATTGCACTTGCTGCTTTCTGCCTTCTGTCTACCATGAACTATTTCTCCTCTGCAGTGTTCTTCTGCTATGCCACATTGCACTGGATCCAGCAAACTATAAATTAAAACCTCTACAAACTGTGAATGAAATAAACCTTTCTTCCTTTAAGTTTGGTGTTGGCCAGGTTGTCTCAGCAATGAGAAAATTAATAAGAACCAGAGAAAATGGGGTCACTGTTGTGACTGTACTTGACTGTGTGGTTTATGGGCCTTCAGAACTGGTTTATGGGAAGAGCTTGGAAAGGTTCAAAGATGCCAATTGAAAAAGACACCCCAGAATGCCTTAAGCTTTAATTGATGGAAGATTCTGCATAGAGCTCAGAAGGTCAGAAGGCTGGTAAAAATGCTGCCAGTCAATACCAGGCTCAGGAGGTTTTCCCTAGGAAGAACGAGTACTTTGGCTGTTGGACTCAGAACACATATGTTACACCTTAGCAGAAAGTCTGTCTACATTTTTCTCATGTCGAGAGACTGCCTGAGACTGAGATTAAAGGTAGCAGACTAATTAATATTGCAGAAGAAATTTCAAGACAGTACAATATTGAAGTAATGGCATGGCTGCTTCTGGGGGCTTTTAGCCAGATATATGTTGAGAATTACAAACAAAGGGCCCAGAAAAATGACTTGAAACATGAAAGGAAGCAATGGTAAAACTGTGAACTGCAAAGATGGAGCAGAGGATGTCTTGATTGCTCAGAAGGAAGAGGAGAATAGAAAAGATGATCTGAGGATTGATAGAATTTTCGGCGCGGAAGGGAACCATCTGATAGAATTTTTGGCGTGGCTAAAATGATAAGAAGTATGAAATAAAAGTGGCCTTTATTTTAAGAATGTGGGGAGAGACTCTGTGACCTCCAGGGTCTGGCATTCTCTTCGCCAGACACGTGGTGTGGAGGCATACACGTAGCTTAGGTTTGGGGTGGTGCATAAGGAGCATTAGTGATGCACAGGCAGCCCATTGGTATTCATTTCACACCACAGGCAAATTGCCTAGGGGCAGGAAAGGTGACCTCAAGATAAAGCCCTTTGGTTCCACCTCCCAGCCTTTTGCTGGCTACAGTGTCCCATCTGAGGCAAAATCCTTTCAAGGATATTATAAGAATCAACAGGACTCCAGCCTTTGCAGACTCATTCTTACAAAGGTGATAGGATTTGCTTTGAGAAGAGACCCTCAGAGCATGATATTCCAGGATGGCAGTGGTCTAGGAAAGCTGTTTCTCAATATTTGGTCCATAAGCTCTTGACTCTATGGCCAGAGAAAAGAAGCTGGACTACTGCTCTACCCAGTAGCAGACTTTGGCATCTTTCATATGGTGCTGGTGTCAGGCACATGCAGAATGCAAGAGCTATAGGATCAGGAAGGTCTTCAGTCAGATTTCAAAATATAGCATGGGCAACCAAGCAGTGTGCTCCTAAGAGGGAAGTTTGTGAAGCTGAAGGTGTGGTAGGTAGAAAGCTAGAATGCTGGAGAAGTCAGGAACATGGGTCATCTGAGACAAGCTGCAAAGAGTGAGCAAGCAAATCCAAGAAAGAATCCATGAGAGCTGCAAACACATGCAGTGCCATAGGCACATAGACACCCCATCCTCTGAAGTTCACATCTTGCCAAAGTCTGCCTCAGATGCTGGACACAGAATTACAGGACTTAATGATTGCCCTGCTGGAGTTTTATCTTGCTTTATTCCTAATCCTTTGTATACACCACTTTGTATTTTGTGGAATGGAAATGTCTGTTTGTGCCATTGTGTGTTAGTATTTAAATTTCTTTTCATTTGTAGAGGGCTTTCGAAAAACAGTTTGCCTTAAACCTCAGAAGAGATTTGGGACTTGGACTTTTCAGCAGTACTGAAACTGTTAAGACTTTGGCAACTTTTATCTATTTTTTTTGAATTTTATTTTAAAGATTTGAAAACAATGATACAGAATTTCAGAACAAAATAATAGATAATTAACAATTAACAAGACATAGCCATACAAAAATCAAACAATATAAGCACAAACTGTTCTTTACAATTAACTAAAAAAATCTGGAGTCTCATTATCTTTGCTATGATATATATGCGCTATGTCAAACTGCATATATATGTATATATATTATATATATATGTTATATATGTATATATATAATATATATGTGTGTATGTACACATGTTGTGTAAAGACATGTATTCTTTCCTTTACTTCTTTTCCTCTTTTCCCCCATCACAATTGTTCTTTCCTTTTGAGCAATTTCTTTCCCTTTCACAATATCCATTTTACACTTAGAGTTTCTTACACTAGGGAGATACCATGATGTTTACACATATGAGCCTGATTTATTTCACTGGTGATATGGTCTCCAGTTGCATTCATTTACCTGTAAAAGCTAGGAGTTTATCTTTAAAGCTGTATATTACTCCATTTTTATAAAAATACCGTATCAGGTCTTGACCTAGATCCCCAATCTTCCAAATGAGTGTAGAGTGGAGATTAAATAAAAAGAGACAAATTGTATGATTTTTAGGGCTCCAGGAGGGTTAGAACCTTTAGTTGAGCTCGCAACTTTGAGGGCTATGACAAAGCATTCTCCAGATTAGCCCACTTTTATTAGGACCAAAAATAAAAGGTGGGGAAACTGAGGAAAGCACAGAAATGAGCAGGGCCTTGGGAGTCACTTCAAAGACTTCTTCAAGTAGTAAATTAAGCCAATTTAGGAGAACCATCTTATCTCCAAGATAACGTTTATAGTAGGATTGAGACTGCAGGAGAAAAATGCCTGCAGCTGCAGTCTCTATTTACTTAATTAATGTTGGAGTAAGGTGTCTTCAGCTGTGGCCTTATCTTTCCCTTTGAGGTATCTCTGGCCTCACAGGCCACTATAGGCCTCAGCCAGGACCAGTGATTCATAGAGGTTCGCTTACTATGAATCAGCTCCCATTGTCAGATAAGGGCTCAAGGCCTAGGACAGACACAGATAAACATAGAAAGCCAATTAGTAAAATTTAAATCCTGCTCAGACTCCTTAGTAGTGGTCTCCAACAATACCACATCTGTTTTACCCATTTCTCAGTTGATGGGTATTTGGGTTGTTTCCAAGATTTAGCTAACACAAATTGTGCTAATATAATCATGGATGCACATATGTCACTGTGGTACGATGTCATCAGTTCTTCTGGGGAAATACCCGAAAGGAGAATAACTGGATTAAATGGGACCTCCAACCCTAGTTTTTGATCTCCACAGTAGCTGCACCAGTCTATGCTCCCATGAACAGAAGGAGAGTTCTTTTTCCCCTCAGCCTCACCACTATTTGTTAATGGTTGACTTCTTGATGATAGCCATTCTTTCTGGAGTGAGATGAAATCTCAGTGTTGTTTTAATTTGCATTTCTCAAGTGATCAGTGATACTGAACAGTTTTTCATATATTTATTTGTCATTTGCATTTCTTCATTTGAGAATTGTGTATTTATCTCAGATACCATTTTGGCTTTGGGTCTTTGAATTTGGGGGCCTGATTTTTTTTCAGCTCTTTATACATTTTTAGATAGAAATTCTTTGTCTGAGGGTCAGTTACCTAAAATTATTTTTCCCACTCTGTGGATTGTCTTTTCACTCTTGGTGATTCCTTTTGATATGCAAAACTTTTCAATAAGATGAAATTCCAGTTGTTGATTCTTTGAAGCACTTCCGCTGCAGTTTGGTTGTTGTTCATATATTCTCTTCCTATCCCTATGGAATCTTTAAGATTTATATCTACTTTTTATTCCAGTAGAGTATTTCTGCTTTAATATTTAGATCTTTGATCCATTTTGCCTTTAGTTTAGTGTGTGGTAATAGACATGGGTCTAGTTTTAGCTTTCATTATGTGGAAAGCCAGTTTTTCTGTCTTCTTTAATAAATATTAAAGAAGCTGTCTTTCTTACAGAGAGCATGTTTGGCCCCTTGGTCAAAGATAAGATGGCTGAGTGTATTCCTAATTGTATCTTCATCTTCTAATCTGTTCCATTGATATTTAGGTTTCTTTTTTTCGCCAGCACCATGCTAATTTCATCACAGTAGTTTTATAATTTCAGGTCAGGAATTGTAATGCCTCCCACCTTACCTTTGTTTTGGAAACTTTTAGAGAGGGAGTAAGTGCCTTTTTCATAAAGGTAAGTACATGAGTTTTGGGTGATGAAGGATGGAATATTAATGAGACAGATTATCTGGCTGGGGAAGAACGTGCGACTTGTAAACCACAAGGTCCTGGAAATATGCACAGAACAGTTTGCAAAGCCATGCATGCAGACTTCTCATGAGAACTTGAGCAAGTGTTCAATAGGATGGTCTAGACCCAGTGTATGCCTGAGACTTGGAAACTCAGCACTGCCTCTCAGGACCAGGATATAGAAGTTATCACAGATTTCCTCAGGATTTGGACAACATAAAATAAAGGTAGCCATGAAGAGACTGTGCTATCATGTCTTTCCATGACAGCCCATGCTGAGTTTCCCAGATGTAGAATGTATTTTATCTTTGCTCTTATCCTCTTTTCTATTTACTCAGGCCAAGCTCAATCTGAAGAGTCTGTTTCTCTCCCAATACTCATTTTTGCTTTTTTGAATAAACTTTGCCATTGCTTTTTTCTTGTTTCATTAAATTTTTTGTTTGAGGCTAGAAGAATCTGCAATCCAACTTCAGAAGGAAAGGTGAGCTATCCAGAACCTGGCAGTATTGAGTTGGGGGGTCATTTTTTAGCTACTTGATAACATTAGGCTTTTATCTAGATGTCCCCTCAAAGCTTTATGTGGTCATATGTGGGATTTTTAGAGGAGGCTGGATCTAGGCTATGTGATACGCAGATTAGTTCATAGTGTAATGCTGGGATTAGGGTGTGAGAGTCACCTGCCCTCAGGGTGAGCACCCTGGATAAAATGAGGCGCATTAAGATAGTCATAACCTGTAGTTTGCTGCCTTCTGCTTGCCATGAACTGTTTCTCCAATGAAATGTCCCGGTTTCATTCTACTCTGCCTTGGATACAGCCAACTATGAACTGAAATCTCTTCAAACTGTGACATACGTAAACCTTTTAACTTTGGTGTCAAGCATTTTGTCTCAGCAAGGAGAAGCTAAGACAAGTCTAAAACAATATACATAATGCTAAATTCTGATCCCACTCTGTACTTCCCACTGTCTCTCTCTACTCAAGAAACAGCAACTCCATCTAGCCAGGTGTACAAGTCAAAAACTTCACAATCTCCCTTGATTACTCTTTTTTCTTCAACACGATGCAGAGGCAAGGGAAAATTTCCTCTCTATGAATCAAGGGTTCAATGAAATAAATGGGCAATAGATTATGGATGTTTCTTGGTATCTGATACCAGCTTTCCCCTCTGAACCACAACAGTAATTCCCAAGATAGCCATATATCTTCCTTCCTTCCTTCAATATCTGCTCAAATGCCAACTGATCAGTAAGGCTTTGCCTGGACACTTCATGTAAAAAGCAACTTCTGTGCACCCCATCCCCAGGTGATTGACCCTGCCAAATCTTTCATTATCTGACATATTCTACACTTATTTACTTATTTGTAGCTCTTCCTCAATAAATATGAGCTCTGTGAGCACAAGAAGTTTGTCTTGTGTACTGCTGTATCCTAAGCATAAGAACAGTGACTGGTACACAGTAGGCATGCAATAAATATATGTTGATGATAAATCTGGATCAACAATAACTTTCATAAGGGCATCAGCCAAGTGTCACAACAGTGTAACACTGACAGTCTTTCTCAGATTCCCTGCACAATATTATACTAGTCTTTCTATCATCACAGTTCAGTTTCAAACTATCCTAATATTTCAGGAATCTGATATATTTTTCTGTTACCCTCCCAATTTATAACACTTCCAATTATTCTGGACATGTTAATTTATTCCAGATTTTTTATTTCTTGCATAATTCGTGTCTAACACTTTGTGTTGAAAATTTCAAGGTTCTCCAATTTTAAATACTATGTTGACTAGATAGAGTTCTATGAGGCAGAGCCACAACAAGAAAATGCAAGATCACAGAGTGCTGTTATATTGTGTTCTGCTCTGTAAATGTCCTGTGATCAGGCAAAGCTACAAAGTGTCACATACAAGAAGGATGGCTTTGGTACAGTATACTTACATCACAAAATTGCACACATTGGTGATCTAATGTTGGGACCTGTGAAAGTTCACCAGTGTCTCTCATTGTAGTCCAGGAAGTGAGCATGTTTAGAATGGCACTCATCTGCCCACTTATTTGCCTATGGACTTCTGTCTTGTATCATGTTTTGATGAATACATTTGATCCACAGGAGAATTCAAACAGCAATCAGGTCATGATGTCCAAAAGATGTCAAATACAAGTTTTATAGGCTCTAGAGATGGTCAATAGGATAACAGTCAGCAGAATACTAGTACTAGCCAGTGCTTTCATTTCATGGACAGTAACAAGATGATCCTGAACTGCATGATGTAGGGATGTCCACCAGAGAAATGACGACAGAAGCATGTCCCCATTTCAGGAAATTTTGGAAGGAATTTACAAAGGAGAGTACCTGAATTGAACTCATCTGTTTAAGGACTGGAGTATAATGATGTTGCTGAGCATGCATTAATTTCTGTAGTTTTCACCTTTGAAAGGACTCTACCCTCACTATCACACCAGTAAAAAGTGTTCAGCTATACATCTCCAACTTGTAGATCCACTGTCCTTTGAAAAAGTAGCTTCTTTATCTTAATTTAGGATAGAAGATTTTTTTTTGCAGAAAAGTGTTCTATAGCAGCAGAACAGAAGGTGTTTTATAGCAGCAATCTATAAACTATGACCTATACACTAACTGTATTAGTCAATTTTCTGTTACTGTAATAAAAAATACTGGATATATTAGCTCATGGTTTTAGAGGCTAAAAATCCAAACATCATGGTGCAGGCTCTGGCAAAGGCCCTATATCTGCATCACATCATGATGGATGGCATGCCTTAGTGGGAACCTGTGCCAGAAAGACAGGAAGACAGTGAGATGGAGGAAAGGCCAGTAATGACCTCTGATTAGGTCCCACGTATCCAAGGTCCCACTACTTCTTAGCATCATCACATTGTATTCCCAGCTCCCAAAACATGACTGTGGTGGGAATACTCAAACCAGAATAAAACCACAGCATTAACTCTCTGCTTGTTTTCATAAAGTTGTATTGGAACATAGCCATACTCATTCCTTTATGTGTCACCAATGGCTTCATTCATGCGGTGAAAGCAAGAGTTGAGTATTTGCGACAGGGGCCATATGGCTCCAAAGGCTAAAATATTTATTATCTGGTCCTTGAAGGAAAAAAGTCTGCCAACTTCTATTTGAAAGCAATTAGTGAAGTCAACAGAGAAACAAAAATACCATTAAAAAAGAGGACCAAGTAGAGCTATTATCCTGTCATCTGCCTGGAGAGCACACAGAAGCAAAGGAGTTTTGCCCATCAGCATTGTTGAAGATACTGATAGTGCCCTAGGGCAGCCCCTGGACTCTCACCTCTAGACTCTAAAATTACTTCTTGCAAATAACTGAGAATTGGTGCCTAGAGGCTTTTACCTGGACAAACAAGACAAGCTGAAATCTTCCCCTCAGGCAGATCTCAACCAAAGATAGGTAGTTGGTAAATAAGTAGGTTGGCTTTTTTTCCTTCAAGTGGTATAATTTTTACTTCAAAAAAAATCTCCTTTTATTTGAACTAATTCAAGTTGGGCTTTTATTCCTTGCAATATAAGAGTTCCAAATAATACTGTTCCATGATATCCTCTCCAGGTATCTGGTGGCTAAGGTCAAGCACTTAATAGAGATCAAGGGGTTCAGGGATTTCCTAGCATGGAGACCACAGGAAAGCTCCTAGAATACCTCTATGGTCAAAATGCAATGGCCCAAGAGAAAGCATTTCTTCTATAACTCAATCAGAATTTTCACACGTGACCAGAAGTCTACACGCTTTCTAAGGTCACTGTCACAAATAACTTCTATCTTTCAAGGCTCTACATGGCTTCTGCCTCACTCCAAATCCAGGTCTTCTTCCTCTTCTTCATCTTAACTCCCTAGCAACAATTTCCTCCTTCAGCTCCTTAACAAGCCAACAGCTTTTCTCTTTCAGTGAACTTTGCAGTTGTTCCTCCCTCTGTCTAGAATACTGTCCCCAAGACTTTTGACTACTTCTTTTCACTCGCTACTCAGCAAAAATATCACTTCCTCAGAAAAGTCTTCCTTGATTCTTGCATCTAAAGTAGAGTTCTCTCTTTCATTTCATCCTACTATATCACCATTTCATTTTCTACTCAGCACTCACTACTCTGAGAGCATCTTGTTTATCAATTCATTTATATCATCAGTCCTTCTTTCAAATGCTTAGCTCCAGAAGAGAAATGATTTGTTTACTATCTACTATTGTTTCCCTAAGCATCACGAGAGCACACTGTAGGGACTAAATAATGTCCATCCTTTTGTTTTGACTGACTCCATTTTGTTTTGTCACATTTGGTTTTATTCGCTTCAAAAAACAAAGTAACAAGATTTGTGGGAGTAATAAAAACCAAAATGTGTAATTGTTATTGTAATAAAGAGAGGAAAAGAAAGCACTCTAAAGGATATAACTGCATGTATATTTAAGTGTGTAGATAGAAAACCATATTACTAAGTTTTTGTTGGATCATTGAAAACAACTGTTTGCAGTCTCACTGTTTGAATGTCCACTTTATATGCTTTAATTTTGTAACTTGAACTATTTCTAAGATGACAATATGTAATCTGTTAACTAGTGATTTCTTACTGTTTATTTTTTTGAAATTCTGTATTACTTGCACACTTTTACTGTTTTGTTTTGTTTTTTTCTCTTTAAATAAAAAAATTTTAAAAATAATTGTGAGGTGGATGTATCAATGGACAGATAGATAGAAGGAGAAAGGAAAGCAAGGAAGGATAGAAAAAATAGGGTTGATTCCTATCCATAATTACCCAAATCTTGCAGCTTAAAAAGCTGAGTCAACACTTGATCTAGTTATATCTTTCCTTAGAATCAAATATGTTAAGCTCTGTAAAACCCAAATATATAGCTGAGATATGAGATTATTATTATTACTAATAAGAAGTCTGAGGAAGGTTTGCTAACAGGCTGTTTAATAATGTGACATTCGGGGCTGGGGATTTAGCTCAGCGGCATAAGCGCCTGCCTTGCAAGTAAGCAGTCGTGAGTTCGATCCCTGGTACCAATAAAAATGAAAAAGACCCCCCCCCAAAATACTGTCACGTTCTTCCTACTTCATTATCTTTAGCAAGGTGGCTCTCTTCCATGTGTTCCTTGATTCGTAGTCACAGGATAGATGCTGCTACTCAAATATCACATTCACATTAAGGCAGGAAAACAAAACGTGATGCCAATCTTATCTATCCTATTCCTTCCAGAAATGCATAAGCTTTCCATAAAATCTTCCTACAGCTGCCCTTAGGATTTTTAATTGTATCTCACTACACATAACAAGATCATGTGACCTGGCTTCCCAGAGCCTGGGAAAGTGCTACATATCCCTCCCAATCTCTGTAATAGAAAAGCAAGTGAGAGATGGGGTTGGAAACTGGTGTTCTGTTGAACCAAATTCTAATGTTGGCTACTGAACATACCCTCAAGTAGTCACAGTAGCCAAAAGCGAGAGGACTAGAAACATCCAGTATTCACCAAGAGGTGTTATCAAGGCTCCCAGAAAGAAAAGTTCTCTTTGCCTATTCAACAATTCCTAATGCAATAAGAGTTCACTTAATACAATGATTAGGGAAAACACTTCCCAGAGGTACTGAGAGCAAGATGTTCTCATTTTAATAATTTATATGCTCACAATTGAATTAAATGAGATAGAATAATAGGGTTGAAAAAATGTCACTTTTTTTTAAGAAAAGCTAAATAACTCACCACGTTTGGTCCTGAAGTTGTTACAAGTTGTTAAATTATTTTCAGACTAGGTAGAAGAAACAAGCCTGGGGGATTTGTCTGGTGTGTTAGCACGTATTATTTACCCTAAGGTGACATTTTAATAGCAGGGGGAAACTTGAACAGCCTCCCAACCCCTACCACATTTTGCCACACGCTGTTTTAAACGCATAAATCCTAGCTTTGTCAACAGTAATGAGGCCCAGAGAGCAGGCACCTGCTGGGGTCCTTAAACTTTTCCTGAGAAAAATATACATAATTAAGGAATTGTGAGCACTCACTTCTGATTTATTATTAAAACAACACACCTTGGGCCATATTTACACCCTGACTTGGAGTTAAACAGACAAGTGATTAAATATCATCCTCACAGGGAGTCCCCCAACACTCTCATCAAGCTTCCCATTCAGCCCACCTGTTCTCAGAGAGCATGAGAAGGAGAATGAGCAGCATGCCAGGTTGGGCAGAAACGCGTGTTATAGAGCCGGACTGCCTTACATTGTCCCAGCTGTTAGGACACACAGAAGCACATGGTTACCAGAGCTGACTCTTAGACTGGCATTTGTGGTTTCTGGAGTGAATGTTCTCTATCCCCAGGGTTGGCTTATCGTGCATTTGAAAAACTCAACAAAATCAGACTTCTCAATGGGACCTAAGTCACATAAAAATGGAAGGCTGAGCAGTCTCCCAGGGACTGGCCCCAGCCTGTGTGGTATACTCAATCTGAGACCTTCGTCCTCCTAGAAATAGGATTCTTCCTCTTGCATTTCACACCCAGTTCTATTACCCCAGAGCTTTTCCTCAAGACATGGGGTGGGGGTGGGGGGTGAGGGGGGTGTTTTCTATATTTCTACACTGGGTCCTAGAGCTTCACACCTTTTTCTACAATGAATCCTTTTCTGGTTCTCATTCTCTCTTCCTCTCCCCACTCCCGTTCCAGCCTTTCTACATTGTGAACTCAATTCTGTCTATTTGTTTTTTAGAGAGTCTCACTTTATAGTCCAGGTCAGTCTCAAACTCATGATCCTTCTGACTCATCTGGCTTGGATTGCAGCCCTGTGCCTCTGTGCCAGCTTCCTTTCCTCATTTATACCTTCTTAAGAGTTGGGCTCCAGCTCCTCTCCACCTTGTCTTCCTACCTTGAAGGCTGCTTCTTCCCATGCTCAGGCATCACAAATAGTGCAGATTGTCTGCTTTGATTCCTAGGAACTGTCATGACAGACAGAACCTTTTTTTCAATAGACAGGACTTAGCTTCTTTAAGGGATTTCATTGAAATTGACCTCAGAGAAATCTGGCCTTGGCTCCCTTTGGAGGACACAGAGAAGCTATGCTCTTGGGTGAGGACTCAGTCTCCTTAGAAAAACCAAGACTGATGTTTCCACAGCTTACAAGGAAGGTATCATTCAGAACTGTGTCATGTTCTGTGCTGGGTTGTAAAACTGACACAGGAAATGCCTGAAGAACCCATGGTGGACTAGAACTGCAGGGAGGGCTTCCTGGAGAAGCTGAGAGAGCACTGAGGTTCAGCTCTCACAGGCATAGTGGGGTAAGGATACAGGGAGGGTTAGGTGTTTCATCGGAAAGTTTTTGGAAGTCTTGCTGATGCTGAGTTTTTCTCCAGCTTGCCTCTAGGGTTATTTATTTGTTTGTTTGATTTTCCAAAATAATTTCCAATATTTACTCATGTACACTGTCAAAGCTAAGAAGTTACATTTCCCTAACTAAGACCACCACATTAATGCATTTTGGACAGTTATAGTGTGCTTTTTTTTTTCAATTATGAATATCTCTTGGCTTTGGGGAATTAGGAAATATGAACAGGAACATATCTTCATTCCCATGTTTTAACTGCTCCCTAAGAATGGGCAGGGTTTGCAAACCAATACGTAGGAGGAATGTTTTCTAGAAGGAACTAGACAAGATCCACAGTTGGAAATGCACAAGGAATTGACAAGAATCATACAGAAAACATTGCAGTTCTCGCCCCTTAAGAGACCAGTCTGCTGGACAAGCAACCTACATCAGTGCAGCTGAGACACTCAGCAGCTCCTTCCTGTACTTCTTATGTATGTCAGAGCTTTCTCCCCAAAATTATTATTTGGGTGGTGTAACTACAAGTGAAAACCAAAGCATCATATGATACTTGAGGCCCTTTATTTTACTGAACCCCCCCGCAAAAAAAAAAGCAGACCATGGTACATCAGCCTAACCTAAAAGCTGAAACTTAGAGGAATTAAATGAAGCTGCTTGCCTGAAATCACACAGCCAGCAAAAAATGCCAGACTCTTCTATCTCTCAACCATCTTGCTTCTTTGCCTTCAGAGTCATTTTGCTATTTCAACTTTAGTCATAATGAGTACACACACTGAATTCAAGTATCAGACTGATAAAATAATCTTTTCCATGCAGTGTTTTCCCATTAAGGAGTGATATTACCTTGCCTTTTTCATACTCTATTTTCCCCAAAGCTGTATCATTAACTAAAGAATATCTTCTGACTTACCCAATAAAGTGTTTAACCTTTTTTAATGTTTTATTGATTCGTAAAGCTGTGGCTTCTCAAGAAAACCCTGATTGCTACATTAACAACCTCATTGATATTCTTTTAACAGACCTTCTGCAGTGTGGGAAAGACAGGGCTCCCTAAGATCTGTTAATCAATGAGCTAATCTTGCGTCGACCTCATGCGCATTGCAGGGAAATGGGTGATGAAAAATAAGATCTATACATGAGCTCCAGGGGTGACTGCAATGTCTGTACTCAGGCAGCTGGGCCGCCCGAGGATGGAGCAAAAGTCCCCTTTGCAGGGAGCTGGTGAAAAGAAAAATGAATTTTCTCCAGCCTGCACCCTCCAATCTCACAATCAGAATGATCCTTGGAGGGCAGTCATGTGCCACAGAAAGGCTTTAAGCAGAGTTAAGAACGAAAATTCCAAATTCTTCAGCAAGGACTGGAGGCTCTCATGAGCTGGACTTGCCCTTAGGTCAGCCTCATCTTTCACCACTTGCTCCTTGCTCTTCTATGAGACCTATGCTGTACTGAAGTCCAAATGTCAGAATTAAGATAAGGGAACTGAGCTACTCACTACAAGGGCAAAATTTAAAGGGTCAGCAACAACATAAATACAATAAACAAGACAAATATGTTAGTGTAGTATTTTAAAAATCCAGATTATTGCAAAAATGCAACATAAACAAAATAACAAGTTTTAAAATAAAGACAGGATCCACCTCACAGTTGTATGAGCCTGTCTCACCAACCATACCATTGCCTGGGCCCCACCAGTTCCTTTTAGATTTGCAGACACACTGCTATCTTTCTTACCTCCTGGATTTTTCTGCCTGGAAGACTCCTCCCCAATAAATCCAGCTTTTCCAGACACATCTTCCCTGATGACTGCAATAACTATGACCTCACTTGTTCACATTGGCAAACCTGAAACTGATGCTTACTTTGTGCTCTGGCAAAACTCATCATAGTTTTCAGCTCACTCTGTCATTATCTGCCTGGCTGATTATGGTTTCCAGTCCCCAGTCCCTTTCTTCTACTGGGCCTGGGCTTTAACTCAATATATGGTACACATTTAGCAGCCAAAGTAGCTGACCATGCCAGGGAAATAGGAACTCTGAGTGAGAAATGATGAGATATTTAAAGAGTACTATTCTATAAAATACACCAGGGCAGATGTGGGGGCACACACCTGTAGTCTCAGCACTAAAATGGCTTAGAAAGGAAGATTTCTATGAGTTCAAGGCCAATCTGGACTATATAATTAGTTTAAACCAGACTGGATTACACAGGAAGAACCTGACTTAAAATAACAATGTCTAACAACTTATACCCCGCTGACAAAGATTGCCTCTGTGGTCAATCTATATCCAGGCTCCTTTGAGCCTTCTTCTTGATTAGGCCTCAAATTCAATCTACAAAGACTTAAATACTAACCTGCTTTCTAATAGCATAAGATCCATCCCTACAATCACTTTAGTCTCTCTTAAAGTGCCTGCCTGAGAAAAAGTCCAGGCTGTCCAAAAACATATATTTCATTCTAGACAACAGCTGAAGATAGGAGATGGCTTGTGTCTCCCTGTCTCTGTAACTAATTGCTAGCTAAGGGATTTAGCTGGCTTAATCACATCTGCACTAACCCTAATTTTCACTCCTCCTACTCTACTTGCTCCTCTCTTTTTCATCATTCTCCCTTTGAAACCCACTGACCTCTGTACAAATTGAAGTTGAGTTCAATTCATGTTGGATATTTTCCTTAGCTCAGTAATTGTTACTGATTA
Organism: Cavia porcellus; assembly: GCF_034190915.1. Classification (NCBI taxonomy): domain Eukaryota; kingdom Metazoa; phylum Chordata; class Mammalia; order Rodentia; family Caviidae; genus Cavia; species Cavia porcellus. The sequence continues at coordinate 43,503,861 of NW_026947490.1, forward strand.
AAATCTGTCCTTGCCAGCTTAGCATCAGTTTTGCTTATCTTTGGTATTATAGAAAATAATATAGAACAGGCAATCTAAATAAACTGTCTATAAAATCTATTGATAGGGCCATCATAAATAAGATCTAATTAGAAATATTTAAAAAATGAAGATAATATAATAATAATAGAATCCAACAGATAGGTTGATAGCAGAATAGATACAGCTAAAAAAATGAATTTCTGAATTGTGAGGTTAAATAGGACATTTCTTCAAGTCATAATCCACTGGCTAGCAGTAGTATCAATATCACATGAAACTTGTTAGAAATACATAATCTCAGATCTCAACAGCCCTACTGAGCCAGAATATGCATTTTAAGAAGATTCCTAGGTGATCTGTATGCTCATTAAAGTCTAAGAAGCACTGACCTAACTCTCAACCTTGACTACACATTGGAATTTATTGAGGGATATTTGGACAGTATCTAAGCTTAAAACCTACCACTGGCAGAGAGTTTCACTTAAGTAGTTTGTGGTGTAGAATTATTAAAGCTAACTAGGTGATTCTAATGTGTAACCAAGATCAATAAACTCTTATAAAAAGGATAAGGATAGGAAAATGTAAAACTTAAGACATGCAGAAAGAAATCATGGGTAGATATTGATCAAAATATGTTATATGGATGTAAGAAAATGTCATACTAAAACCAGTATTTTCTAAAAAAAAATATTACTATGGTAATAAATATATTTTAAAAAGAGACGTGGAACACAGAATTAGAAGTGTTAATATACATATGAGTGTAGTCCTATATGGTGAAGCAAAAAGTTAAAGGCAAGATAGAAATATGTATTTGAAATTGAGCTAGGTATGGTGGTTCATTCCTGTAATACCAGCTCTCTGAAAGGCTGGGAGAGAAGGACTTGAGCCCAGCCTGGACAACTGAGTGACTTAGTAAGATGCTGTCAAAATTTTAAAAAAATTAAAAGGTCTAAGAATATAGTTCAATACAAAGTCATTGTCAATCACCAATGCTGAAAAAAATGGAGAAAACTAAGAATAGAAGCAATGTTCAAGGCACCATGTGGATATATTGAAATATCTCATAGAGTTCCCTAAAGGATAGATTTTTAAGTGCACAGAACTATTATATTGATATTTAGGGCAAAAAGAAACCTTTAAAAGCTTAGGAGTGAAAAGGCAGATCGCCCAAATATCAATAAGAACTACATGCCAGATATCTCAAGAGCATCATTCAAGTATAATTCCAGTGTTTCCCCCTCTGGAGTGGTGAAAGAAATAGTTTTGAACTCGAATTTCATGTCTAGTTCAGCTGGCATTTAAAATGAGGTCAAAATAAAATATCTCCCACCATACAAAGCTTTGGAGGATAACATACAAAGGCCACCTCTAAAACACCATATCAGTTCAGGTTCACCCCTGAATCAAACTCCAAGGTAGAATTGGATGCATAAGTAATATATTGGGGAAAGCCCTGTAAGAGGAACAGGAGGAACAATGTTACTGATTTTCACTTTTGCCTCAGGTTCCAATATGACTGATCTTCCGTTTAATAATATTTTATAGGGGCTGGGGATTTAGCTCAGTGGCAGAAGCGCCTGCCTTGCAAGCAGGCAGTCGTGAGTTCGATCCCCGGTACCAATAAAAAGGAAAAAGACAAAAAAAAAATAATATTTTATTCACCATGCATTTTAAAATTAATTTTGATGTTAGTATTGCACCAAGATATTACAGTATTTGTCTTTGATTGCTGGGTTTTGGCATCCCTTGAAATTGTGCTCCCAAAGCAAACACCTCACTTGTCCCACCTCACATGGGTGCCAGCATAGCTGCCTCACACCCTCCAGGAATCCAGGCACAAGGATTTTTGCAAAACTGCCTTACTAAATCAGTGTTGGGTTACAGTGGTTCTCTGTGCGCAAAAGTAAAACCCAGGTCACCACTCACTCCATGGCCCCACCTCCACCTAGCCACCAAGGCACTGCAGGATATGGGCTCACATAGTAACTATTCTAAAGATTGAAATTCAGCATGAGAGCTCTGTGGTTGGAAATGGCTCCTGCTGCGAGAAGGGAATATGACAGATGGCATAAGATATTACAGTAATTTTACTGACAAAGCACTAAGCGTATCACAGAAGAGGTTCAAAATCAATTCATCTGCTTCCCAGCAGAGGCGAGTCTAACAGACAGTGAAGCATAATCTTGATAATGTAGTTGTTCCAAAAGAAGAAGGAATTAACCAGGCTACCCAAAATGTATCTGTATGACATTCTTTTTTTGTTTGTGCTACTCTGATAAGGACTTAAAATCCCATTTGTATGGAAATAAACTAAGCTCCCGAAGTTATCTCCTTGTTCTGGGGAGTTACCTCAGGAGATCTGGCACAGAACTACTCTCTGACTAAAGGGGATCTTGGGCTCAAAGCCTGCAGAATTTCAGCTTTGTTGTTAAATGAGAAAGTTCTTCATTGTTCCAATCACTACAACTTGGTTTCTCTATGAGGTACATTCATTAAGTTTCCATGATTGGAATCAAGGGAAATGACTCTGATCAAATCAGTATCTTTCCAATAAGTTATTTTCCCATTTAAACTAGCCAAAGATTAACAGCTGGAGATTCAAATTAGCATGAGAACTATGCAATGTGTTGGATGGACAGAAGAGGATTCTGTACACAAAAGCACTCAAGGTTCACAGTTTCTACAAAATGTGTCCAGTTGTCCTTGTGCAGGCCATTTACCCACACCTGATTAACAGTCTCATCAAGGCTACCCTCATCGAAGAAGGAAAGTTTCTCTATACAGGCTCTGTTCTAAGAAAAAAGCACCACAGAATTTTATTTATCTAGGAATCCACCCTAACCTTGGTAGGACAGGACCATACAGAAGCCAAGGTTTCTCAGAAATCATACACTGCACACTGAAAACTCCAGTGTGTTTCAACAAAAGAAAAGTTTAGAAAAGTAAAATGGTATCATAATTGATAGGTTTTTCTTGGTGTAGTAGAGAAATAAAGGCAGGAAAAAAGAAAAAAAGTCTTTATTGTGGGCATGGGAGAGCTGCAGAAGAGTGCAATATCCATCTGAGGCAGACAAAGAAGCAGCAGGCTTTTATTAGGTTTGACAGGGAGTGGAGTTTGAGGGGGCAGGTAAAATGACTTATTGACATCTGATTGAAGGAATGCTGGCTTGCAGGAGAAAAGTGGGAAATTCAATTTTGGGCGTGGAAGAAGAAGGCGGAAGTTAGTATTGAAGGCCCACTCTGTCACTCTAGGGCCCAGCCCCAAGTTGGGCAAGTGCCATGCTGAGTTTCACAAGGGCTGAACCCATCAATAATCTTCATCAATATTATTTACAGTATCTTGCTATACCTTCTTAAAGGTGGGACAGTTTTGTAGGCCATCTTAAAAACATTGAAACATTTTTTTCCTCAATAGAAAAAATAAACAAACAAGATAATTGTTTTATTATTGGTGCTTTCTTCTACATAACCCTGGTTTACGCTGTAACCTGCACCATCATGGCCACACCACTCAGGACTATACTATATTAGGCACCGTGGGTGCAGTGCACAGGCCCCACAATTCTTTGAGGGTCATGCAAGATAAAATCAGAACTATAAAGACTTGTATTTTTAAGAAAATATATAAGTATTTGTCTTTATGCCAGTGAAGTTGCAAATATAACCATGAAGATCATAATGCAGCCCTGAGTCACTAGCCATGATGAAATTCTCTCTGTAGAAGACAGAAAGGGCAACTTTATTCCCATTCCTGGCTAAGGGATCTTCTTCCATATCACACTGGACCTTGCTAAAACATTCCTAAAACCTTTCCCATTATATGGCACATACAAGATACTCTGCAAACTACTGGGACAAAACTGCAGGTAAGATACACACAATCTTTGTGTTTATGGGACAAAGTCTAATAGGAAAAACATACAATCAATATTCCTATTTTACTGGGCTGTGATTACTTAGTTAATAGGAAAATGTACATTCAGATGTAATATTTTCTACATTGATGCTGATTATACCACATAAAACTTACCTAAAGCTCACATTCACATATACACATGCACACACCTACACACACTCACAGACTTCAGTCAAATATATTTCTTCTCTTTTGAATCCTTTTCCTCAAATGCCAATCCCAATTACCATTATTAAATTCTCCTGAAAGAACTTTCATTCAAATAAAGCCAGAATACGATCTTTCTCATTGGAGCCCAGTAAGTATAGAACAAACGATGGATGCATAGATGGTGTTACAGACAGCAAGTTATATTGCTAACCTCAAATAGGATGCTATTAGGGAGAGAGTAATTATGTGAAGTAATTATGTCATGAGGGTGGAACCTCACATGAAAGAAATACAAGAGAGTTTATTTCCCCTGCACTATGTGAGGCAACCAAGAAGGCAGGCCTAGGCAGGATCCAAGTGTGCTGGTACCCAATATTTGACTCCTCAGACTACAGAACTGTGGGAAATAGATAGTTGGTTAAGTCATTCATTCTATGCACTACTGTAATGGAAACATGGATTGACTGAAATGGATAGATAGACAGATGAATAGATAGATGGATGAGTGGATGGATGGATGGGTAAAGAAATAAACGGAATGGAGAAATAATGAGGATGAAAGGAAATATATATAGGGATAAGAGTGGGTGCCTATGTAAATAAATGACTGGGAAAATGAAGAAGAAAGAAAGAAAAAGAATGGATGGATGGATGGATGGATGGAGATTTGATAATGGAAGTTTGACTTCATAGATAGGTAGGTGAAATAAGGTAAGAAGGATTGGTTTGAGACAAAGAGATTGAGGGATGTGCAGACATACATATTCCTAAAAAAAACGCAGGGGAAAATGAACACAGAAAGTTTAGGCTTAGATAGATGAATAAATGGATGGGTGGTCACATAGATAATTAAGTGGAGGGTCATAGTGATGGTCTACAAAAAGCAGGGGACATGAGTACAGCATAATGTATAAAATGTTGAACAGAAATTTGAAAAGAAAGATAAATTGATAAATAGATGAATGCAAAATTCACAAAATTGATTACTGACCTAATAAATGAATATACGAATGAGGATGGATAAAGTAATGTAAGTAGGAATGGGTGGGGGTTCATTTAGGTAGAAGAAAAAGTAGGTTTGTGGATATGTAGATTTATGAATAGACTACATGAAAAACTAAATGAATGGACAGATCAATACATAATGAACTGCTTAAAATTCAACTAATAGACTGGTGGGAATATTAGTACATGACAAAATATTGTATGAACATATTGTACTATGGATGTGGAGTGTTAGGTCTGAAAGAAGGGAGAGGATGGGAAGAGGGAGAGGAAGAGGTCCGTGGAAGGAGTGGAGTGGACGGCTGTGAAAGTAGTGGGCGGCGGTGGCTTTATTTTGGGAATGCGGGGAGAGACCCCCCTGGCCCCAGGGCGCAGCATCTCCACTGCACCTGGGGCCGTGGTTATTCCACGGGGAACACGGGGAGAGGAGACTGGTGCACTGGCCGCTGGAATCTGGCAATCTCTCCCTGGGACACGTGGCGTGGGGGAATATAAATAGCCTAAGCTTAGGGCAGTGCCCTAAGGCCATTAGAGATGCACAGGTATTTCATTGGCACACGTTTAGCGCCAGAAACAGGTTTCTAGGGATGGGGGTATAGGGTTACAGTTAAATCTATAGGGGGCGGGGGAGTCAGGAGGCCTCTAACTTGGCTGCAGCTTTTCCTGGTTAAAGTGTCCGGTCTGGGCCAGCAACTCTTTCATGGATCACCAAGTGTTATGTTACAACTTGAAATAATACTGCTCCCACTATTATGTAAGTCTCAGAAGATATCTGAGGAAATTAGCTGTATGAAATCTTTGCATTGTAATTATACAGAAAGACTTTATGGAGAGGTTGGAGATTGGCACATTCACTGACATGAACAAGACAGCTGTGGGAGTTGAGGGGTCTATCTCTTCTCAGGGTAAGGTCCACATCTCCTCTTTGCTTCTCTGAGACACTTTTTGTCTGCTGTATACTCCCAGTAACAGATTGCTTACATTTGTTGATAATTAAATATAAAATATGCAATAGGAAGACAATCTGCAAGTTCTCAGATATGCTCTTCACAGATGTGGATCATTGTATGTACTCAGTCAGAAGACCCTTCTCTGTGCCACACCCTAGGCAAGGCCCTGTGTGAATGGCAGGAAAGAATTAGATGATCACCACAAGGCACTGAGTCTTAGAGCCTCCACTGCTTTCAACTGCATGACTCTAGACATTTTCCTTGACTCCTTTTTTTATAATAGCTAAGCCTGGCTCAGATAAACGGAATATCCAGGTGCCTATGGATTAATGAATAGATTGATAATTAAGTTACTGCGTTTGAGGTGGCCTGGAAAACATAACAGAGACCGTAAGGGCCAAATTTGAGAAATACTCTGAGAGATCCAGATAGGATAGGATATCGGAGCACAAAAAAAGGAGTTCTCTAAAACACGGGGTGGGGGTGCCAAGAGGCTAGTGTTTTAGGTGGGACTTAAGCAGAAACAACTTCCTGCTGAAAAATGTGGGGACCATAGGACATCTCCTCCTCCAGTGGTACAGCAGCTAAAGTCTAAACCCCAAAATTCTACCCAACAGCCCCACAGAATTGATTGAGTCAGCCTGTCTTCCAACCTTGATCATCAAGAAAACTTAGGAAGCTGTGAAGCTTGTCAGAACAAGCAAGCAATAGCACAGCTCCACTTGGATAGTCCTGGGGCCAGATTGTTTGAATCTCAGACCACAACCCCAAATGGCCAGCCATGGTCAACTTCCCCAAACTGCCATGTTTGATACCGTCCATGCCCCTTCTCCTTCCTGTATCTCATCACCATTCACAGTAGTTTCTCTCAAGAGTCATACAGCTCGAGACTCGCGGAAATAATTAGAATCATGTTTAGCATCAAGACCTGTAAGGTCTTGTTTAATTCAACAAGGAACCTATCTCCCAATACCTTTGTGAGTACAATAGAGTTGAATGTCTAAGAATGCTGTAATTCAGCTCTTACATATGTTTAGCAGATTAGTCAGACACAGAACTCTAGGTTGGGAAATATTGTGCTTCTAGTCTTCAAAGGCCTTGATCATCATTGACTTTTAGTTTCCAGTCCTGTCACTAAACAATTCAAAGCTATTCTGTTTTGTAGCCCTTTGTTACATATTTTTTTTCCTTTCATTGGGAAAGGAAAAAAGCCTCTGGAATTTCCCTTTATTTTGAGGGTAGTAAAATTTCATAATTAAACAGAGTAAGTTATGAAAAACAACATTCAGAGAATAGATTCTTGAAAATTAAAAGTTGAAGAAAATATACCAAAAAGTCCCTATAGAAATGATGACAAGACAGCAAGAGGATGTTTCTAGTTGTGTTAACTTCTTTCAGGATTTCCTCATATTACAGGATTTCCTCAGGTGTCTGGTAATCTTAAATTGTCTGGTATACTAAAGGTTAGGGCACTAAAACTTTGATTGGAAGCTCAATGCATGGTGATATTTAACAACTTTGGTCTTGATTAGAGGGCAACTCAAATAAAAAATAGCCATATATGATGACACATATCTGTAATTCCAGCTACTTGGTGGGCTGAGGCAAGATAATCACAAGTTTGAGGCCAGCCTGGGCAACTTAGCAAGACTTTTTCTCAAAATAAAAAATAAGAAGGGCTGGGAATGTAGCTCAGTGATAGAATGACCTTGGGTTCTATCTCTACTATCAAAAACAAAAACTCAACCAATCAACTCCCTGCCCCGCAAAGTTTCAACATCTCTGGGGAAGCTGAAAAAGGGAAAAAATTCTAAAGATTTCTCCAAGCTCCTAGAGAGTAAAGCCTAGAAGTCAGTATCACAGACACTTAATGGAGAAAACTAGAGGCCATTCCCTGTGGAATCAGTCACACTACTCTGTTTTACCACACTACACCAAAGTACTATACCTTTGGCATCTATTGTGCCCAGTGTCTCCCAGATGTTAAAACTTCTGTTAAAACTTCTGTTAAAACAGAGACCCTCTGTTAAAACTTCTCTGAGAAGGTAAGATTTTCTGCTTTTTCAAGACCTGTCTTTACTTCCAGAAATATATGTAAATGCCCCATTCTAAGGCTTCTGGTATCTTATTTACTATAAAGCACGCTGCCTCTCAGAATCCCAAGGAAAGTTAACTTCTCCAAGCGGTAGGGAGAATCAAAACAGTTAGAACTTGTCTGTGTGCTTTCCAACTTGCAGAAGTGTGTTTTTATTTCCATTCTCTTAACTTTTCCTTCTTGTCTTTTTTAATATCTTATTTTTGTTTACTCCCAAATCTTCTCCCACATGGCAGTTGATATCTATGTTCAACCAGCCATCTCCACATATAAGTTAAGCTGGATTTCAGTCACCAAGAAATCTTGTAAGTCAAGGACTAGAAACAGGGAAAGTCTTACTTTTCTTTTAACCTCTTGACATGAACCACATACTTTCCCTACAAAAGTGTGAAAGCAAAGAAAGTTCCCACAGCCTTCCAATCACTGCTGTTGCAGATTACAATACCAACCACTCGGGTCCTCCCAGGTCTAGCACCTTCCGTAGCTGGGCGTATGTTCCAGACCTACTCAATGGCAGTATCTCTTCACTCAGGGTAGAGAGAATGACTCAAGCGTACACATATACTTCAACTTGGATAAGTCTGAGTTGTTCCCTGGGATTTATATAGAGATGTTGGGTAAAGTAACTGCAATAGAAAAAGAATCTGCTAATTTGGGAGTTCTAGGAGCTATATATTTACCACATAGCAAACACTTATCTATAATAAGCAGAGACATAAGAAATAATAACTTAGTACAATTCAGAAGTATAGAGAATGATACTAACATACAAAAATACCAAGAAGAAAAGAAAAAAGAGGTTGTAGAATAAGATGAAAAGAATTTTGTAAGTTATCATATAACCTAGAAACTAGTATCTACATGGTAGGAAGCAGAGGGAAAAATAAAAAGCATTAACAACATAAAAACAAGAAAAAGTATAAAAGTCACTGTAAAGGTAAGAATATTGTCAAATCCAGAATACTCTAATACTGCAGTGATAGTGCATAAACCATTTTAACTCTAGTGTAAAAGTTTAGAGCTGGCTGACTGCATTGGTGTCTGCTTTACTCCCGTTACTCAGGAGGCTGAGGCAGGAGATTAGGTAAAAGCCGAGAGAGTTTGAAACCACAGCAGGCAAGATAACAAGACCTGATTTTAAGAAAAATATTTTAGAGCAGGAAGGGTTAAAATTACCATAACTACAACAATTTCTTTATTATAATTTTAATACATAAAACAAATTATTACATTAGTATTATAAAATAGCTACGGTGAATTTAAAAGGTAAGGTTTTGCATGCAGTAAAAACTAACTTATCTAGAATGTTATAGCCATGATCAATTCAGTAGCACATATAATAGAATGTTATGAGATACACATGTAAGCCTCCTGACAACCACAAAGAAAAAAATTGAAGTTGATGCATGAGAGGTAAACAGAAAGGGATTAAAGCATACTATTATTTTTAAAAACTTATGAAATCATAAAGGAAGAGAGTAAAAGAATGGAACAAAAGACATAGAAACAGAAGACTTTAACAAAAGGTAGCAGTAAGACCTCACTTATCAAAAATTAGTTTAAATGTAAATGAATTCAAGTTTCCAAAAAGTATGGTGGAGCTAAATTGATTTTAAAAACTAAGATCAAATTAAATGCTTCTAAAAGAGACATATTTTAGAGCTACAGACATATATAGGCTGAAAGCGAAGGGATAGAATATTATATTTAAAAGGTAAATAAAAGATAACTAGGGTAGTTACAATTATAGTAGGCAAAATAGACTTTAGTAAATGTCACAAAAGACTGAGTATATCATTATATAATAAAGGCATCAATTTATCAAGAAGATATAAAATTATATCATTCAACAACACTGAAAAATATAAGTATCTAAGGTAACTTAATGGATGTAAAGGGAGAAACAGCAACACAAGAATCATAGGCGGCCTTAATATCCTACTTTCAACCTCAGACACATCATCTGGACATAAAATCAATAAGGAAACACTGGATATGAATGATGTTATAACCGAATGGACCTAACAGATATGTACAGAACATTTCATCCAACAGCAACAGAATACAAATGCTTTTCAAGCATCCAGGGAACATTCTCCAGAGTAGTTCCTATACTAGGCCATAGAACAATTTTTAGAAAATTTAAGGAGGTTGAAATTACATCAAGTATATTTTCCAACTGCAATGTTATGAGTCTAGAAATCAATTAGAAAAGAAAAATTTGAAGATTCACATTATATGGAAATTAATACAATCCTGTACAGCCAAAGGAAAATAGGAGAAATCAAACAGGAAATCAAAGACATATAGATGAAAATGAAAGTGAAAACATAAAATACTAAAGCCTGTAGTATCTATCAAAATCAGTTCCAAGATAAATAAATAATTGATAGCAATATGTTAAGAAAAAGAAAGATCTCAAAAATACAACATAAATTTACACCTTAAGGATCTAGAAAAAGAAGAATAAACTAAACTCAAAGTTAGGTGAAGGAAAGAAATAATAAATATTGAGCAAAAATAAATAAGTAAAACTAGAAAAGCAATAGGAAATATTAACAGAACTAAGAGTTTTTCAAAAAATAAAAATGTACATTTGAACAATTTCTTACCCTTTCACAATATTTATTGAACATTTTCGATCTTATTTACTCTTTCAGTTACTTACACTAGGGAAACAATATGGTATTTACACATGTGAATTTGATTTATTTCACTTATGAGTATGGTCTCAAGTCTCATCTACTTACCTATAGAAATCTCAATGTGATGCTTTTTTATAGCTGAGTAGTACTTCATTAAATAAAAATACCACACCTGTTTTATCCACTTAAGATAGCTAAGCTGATTGTACTTTTATTAGTTCTTATAACAAAACAGTTAACATTCATAAGATTAGATCAATTTTTCATGTCTACATCTGGCAATCTGAGTAATTTTTGAACATAATTATGCAAAACAACAACCTTTGTTAAGTTCCTACCACCTTGGGTTGAAAGCCTGTAATTGCTATTGTTCTGGGGTTTTTGTTATTGTTTTTATTTGTCTTTTTGTTTTGTTTTTCCCTCTTTTAAAAAAATTTAATATATTTTAAATGGCAAATAATTAGGTACATATTATGGCTCAGATCTAAAAGGTCCTCCAAAAGTCTCATTTTCAGAAGTGGGGTTTTGGGAAAGATAACGGATCACTGGATCACTATACTGATCGGGGATCTTATTGAATTTCAGATTTTAATTGCCACAAGCTGTCTCAATGCCACAATTTGGATATAGAACTATAGGATGCAATGTTTGCTCTGCTTGGTTTTAGAATTATTTAATTTGTACTCCTTTCCTTATCCCTTTTGAAATGGGAATATTTTCCTTGTGCCACTGCATGCTGAAAGTATTTAACTTTTTATTTTTACACGGATTTTATATCCAAGAATTTGCCTTGAATCTCAGAAGAGAGTTTAGACTTGGACTTCTGCTATGATTCTGGTGACTCTTGGAGATAAATTAGATGCATTTTGCCTAGTTAGATGACATGAGTGAGGTGAGATGTTATGGTTAATACGTAAAATGCCCTCCAAAAGCTTCATATTTCAGCTTGACTGGATCATGAGTTTCACAGCTTATGCACTGTTAGGAAATGGGGCCTGGCTGGAGGAGGGTCACTGGGGACGTGTCCTGGGTGAATGTATTCTCATCCTTGATTCCTTATTTTCTTTCTGCTTCCTGGCTGCCATGGGCTGAGAAATCTTTCCTTTACCATTCATGTCTGCCATCTAGTTTTTACCTTGTAAGTCAGCCAACTATGGACTAAAAACATGAGCCAAAGTAAATTTCTCCTCTCCTAAATTGTAAGTGTTGTGTCTCAGCAATAGGAAGGTGCCTAAAATAATAGAACGAGAAGCAAAAAAGATTCATATAAAATAATATATGAAAGAAAAATTGCAAATGACACAACAGAAATACAAAGGCTCTGTCAATAAATTTATGAGCTTTTTTTGCCAAAAATTTTAATAACTTAAAAAAATGGATAATTTTCTAGGAAAACACCAGGATTGAAATATAAAGAAATAAAAAAATTCAGACCAGACTGAAAAAATGAATAAGCATAATCAAAAATCTCCCAAAAAAGAAAAACTCAGGACTTCATTCCATTAATAGAGAATTTTCTAAACATTTAAGGAAGAACTAACATTAAAATTTTCCAAAAATCAAAGAGGAAAAAATTCAAAACTCATTTTATAAAACCAAAATTACCCTAATATCAAAGTCAGAAACTATAAAGAAAGAAACTAATAATCCAATATCCCTGATGAACCCAAATATAAAATATTTAATAGCACATTAAAGGATCACACATCAAGATAAAGTGAGTTTTTTCCCTGGAATGCAAGGCTGGTTCAACATACACAAATCAATTTATGTGGTATATTACATAAATAAAATGAAAGACAAAATCCATATGGCCATTTCTTTTTTTTTTTTTTTTTTTTTTTGGTCTTTTTTCCTTTTTTTCTTTTTTTATCGGTACCAGGGATTGAACTCATGACTGCCTGCTTTCAAGGCAGGCGCTTATGCTGCTGAGCTAAACCCCCAGCCCCAATATGGCCATTTCAATACATGCAAATAGACCACTTGACAAAATTCAACATGCTTTCATATAAAAAAGCCACTGGAAAAATTAGGTGCCTACAAAATATAATTGTTGTAGTTTTGTGTTGCTGTAACAAAATATCTGACCCTTGGTAATGTATAAAAAAAGAAATTAAGCTTATGATTCTGGTGGCTGGAGAGTCTAAACAACATGATGCCAGCTTGTGGACCAGGCCTTCTGCCTGTATCACAACATTACAAATGGCATCACATGGTTAGAGCACTTCCATGAGATCTCCCTTGGCAAGACAGAAAGTAAGCTGAGGAAGCCAAATTCATGTTTTAATGACTCATTCTTGCAAGAACTAATCCAGTGCCATGAGACCTGTTACAGTTTGCCTCTTGAATGTCTCCCAAAGTCCTATGTGTTAAAGATTTAGTCCCCAGGATAGTGCTATAGGAAAATAGCAGAAGCTTCAGGAGGTGGGTCCTTGGGAAAGGTTCTTAGATAATCTGAGGTATATCCTTGAAGGAGATCATAGGTCTTTGACTCTTTCTCTTTCCTTTATGCTCCCTGAGTCATGGTACAAGTAATTTTGGTCTGTCATATGCTCTTACCATGAGGTGCTGTCTTCTCACAAGCCTAGAGCGAAGAAGTCAATTGATAATGGACAGAAACCTCTAAAACTTCAGCCAAAATAAAAATTTTCTCTTTATAATATCTCAGATATTTTATCATAGTAACAGAAAGTTAACAACATACCTTACCCATTCCTGTGAAACCCTTCTGAGAATTGTCTCCTACTAGGTACCAACTCTGAAGGATCCACTGTCCCTCAAAATTATTACATTGAAGAACAAGCTCCTAGTCCTTGAAAATTTTTATTACAGGGAGATCATAGCAAAATCTCAACACAATAAAGATCATATATGACAAATTCATTGTGAACACGATAAGAAGTTGATCAGGAATAAGACAAGGACACACACTCTCATTTCTTCTGTTCAATATAATCCTGGAAGTCCTAGTCATAGTATTTAACAAGAAAAAAATAAATAAAATACATCCAAATAGAAAAAGAACTCAAAATATCTATCTTGTTTATCACATGATCTTATATACAGAAAACCACAAAAATTTCACCAAAACAAAGACAAACTAACAAACAAAACCCTACTGAACTAAAGGACAAATTCAGTAAACTTGCAGAATATAAAATCCACATGCAAAAATCAGTGACATTTCTGTACACTAACAAGAAAATATCTAAAACAGAAATCAAGAAAAAACTTTATTTACAATAGCATTAAAAAATTAAATGTGTAAGAGTAAGTTTGATCAAAGAGGTAAAAATGTATGGACTAAAAACTATACAATATTGGTGGGAAAATGAAGAAGACACAACTAAATGGAAAGATACTAATATTGCTAACACGTCCATGGTATCCAAAGTAACCTATAGATTCAATGTAATCCCTAGCAAAATTTTAATGTCATTTTCACAGAAATAGAGAAACAATTCTTGGCACAAATGATACCAAATAAATAAAATAATCTTACATAAAAACAAAACTGGAATCATCCTGGCAAGCATGAAGTCCTGAGTTTGATTCCCAGTACCCACCCCCAACAAAAAAAGTTTGGAATCATCACACTTCCTGATCTCAAAATATAATACCAAACTATAGTAGCCAAAACTGCATGGTACTAGTATTAAAAAAGACATATTAACCAATCAAATAGGGTAGAAACCCCAGAATTAAAGCCATACATTCATAACCAATTGATCATCAATGAAGCTGCCAAGAATATATCACAGACAGGGCTGGGTGTTTAGCTCAGTGGCATAAGCACCTGCCTTACAAGCGTAAGGTCATGAGTTCAATTCCCGGTACCGATTTAAAAAAAAAAAAAAGCATACACCATAGACAAAGAACAGTTTCTTCAATTAATGAGGTTGGGGAAACTCTATTAAATTAGATCATTATGTCACAGCATGTGCTGTAATAATTCAAAATGTATTAAAGACTGAAATGAAAGACTTGTCACTGTAAAGCTACTAGAAGAAAAAAAAAACTTTTTGACATTGGGACAGGCAATTATTACTACAATTATCATTATTAGTATTATTACTATTATTATTTTTAGATTTAACCCCAGAAAGATAGAAAACTAAGGCAAAAAATAGAAAAACGTGATGTCATTAAATCTAAAAGTTTAGCACATACCTGTGATCCCAGTACTCAGGAAACTGAGGAAAAAGGATTGTAGCAAGATTGAGGTGAGCCTTGGCTACATATTAAACTCAAACAGAGAGATCATGTCTCAAAAAGCCAAATAATTAACGCACTTAAAGGCTTTTGCACAGCAATTAATGAAGAGAAAAATCTATTGCATAAGAGAAAATATTTGCAACTAATACATTTGATATTTGGATTTAATATCTAAAATATATGACAAACTCATACATTTCAAAATAAGAAAATAATGATTTTCAAATGGATGAAGAACCTAACAGACATTTCTTAGTAGAAGACACATAAACAATCATCAGGTATATGAGAAAATTCTCGCATTATTAACCAGCAAGAAGCTCCAAATTTACACCACAATAAAATATCAATTTGTGCCTGTTAGAACGGCAACTATAAAATACAAAAACAAAAAATAAGTGTCAGTGTAGAGAAATGAAAATCCTTGTACACAGTTGGTAGGAATGGAAATTAGTAGAGTTATTATGGAAAACATTATGGAAATTCCTCAGAAAACTAAAAATAAAACCACCCAACATGACCTAACAATTTTACTTCTGTGCATATATTCCAAAGGAAACTAAACCAGTATGTCAAAGAGATATTCACCAGGATCTGGTAAGGACTATTGTGCTATCATGCTGAGCAGAAGACAGGAAGGTAAGGTTGCATAAAGGCAAGTGAGCAAGAGGGAGCGGAATTTGCTTTTATAATAAAGCTGCTCTTGCAATAACTAACCCCCTATCAAATAATACCAATTCACAACAACATTAATCCACTTATAAAGGCAGAGCCCTTGTGATTTGATCACCTTTTATGAGACCCCACCTCCTAACACTGTCACTTTGGGGATTAACTTTCCATTGCATGCGATTTGATCTAACTGATTTATTTGGATTTCACCCCAAAATGATAGGAAATGAAAGCAAAAAATAAGAATGGATCAAACCATAACAAGAACAGACATTAAGTGTCCTTATCATACTTACAAAAATAAGTATATGAGATGATTGATGTTAATTAGCTTTAATAATTTCATAATGAATATATAGATGAAAATATCACCTTGTGCATAGTAAAGACAATTTTATTTGCCAATTATTCTTTAATAAAGCTGAAGGAAGGAGGGCACAAGAAAGAAAGGATATGACCAGGAAACAGAAAACTGTACTGTGCTCCATTTTTGCAATATGTCTATCTGAACAAAGGTGATAGACAGTCTTACCTCCTGACTTTCTGACATTGGAATCTGAAAAAATAAAATAAATTCGCCCTATATGCAATGGGACCCTTCATACACACATATAGAAAAATGAACTTTCCCACCACAGAATAATACACTAAAATTCAAAATCACTGACTTAGCCTGTTACCATGGTAACCAGCAGCATTAAGTCCTGCTGCTAAAATTTCAAGAGCAGATGACATGAACTATTTATGTGTAATTGCATTTTATAAGGAGAAAGAGCTTTTCTTTCATACAAAATACAACTGTGTCTCAGATGAGAAGGGTGTTTGTATCACACTGATGTCAGAATGCATGTAGCAAGTCTCTCTGCACCACCACTGCCCCAGCACCACTGTGCACATTTGATAGGAAGAAAGTGGAACACAAGATGGCAGAAGTCAGTCTCCCATGGGAAAAACTTGGTCTAATTTGGGATGGGGGTCCCGCCAAAAACCCTCAAGGGCTCAAGTATTTACTTCTCTAAAATGGGTGAGGGGTTATTTATATTTCTACTCTTACATTCTGGTGAATGGCTGGTCCCTGAGCAACAGCCATTCATATCAGCCATCACAGTGTGTGAGAACAGAGGAGAAAGATGAATTCAAACCCTTGATCTTGGCTGGGGATAGAGCTCAGTGGTAGAGCGCTTGCCTAGCGTGCATGATGCCCTAGGTTTGATCTCCAGCACAGGTTGAATCGGGGGAAAGTTCATCTTGAAGCTCATAACTAGATATCTCTGAAGACAAAGGTACGCTCAGTTAAGTCATCTTCACCACCACAACCACCACAGGTGTGCCCTACACTGGTTCAGGGTTGGACTATACTGTTTTTTCCCTTATCTAGGACTTTCTGCTGATATTCTAATGTCATTTCCATAGACCATCATCTTTCCTGAGACAAGGATGCACAGAAACAAAATCCAGTGGTTCTGTATGTACTCCATGATGACCCAGCCCTTGAGTCCTAAACATGGCTCCTGACCACCATGGCACATGATCAGTCTTCAAAGGTTTTACTGACCTCTAGTAAGAAACCTGCAGTCACTGAAGCATTCAAGTCTTACATTCAGGACCAGAAGAAACCTTGTTCCACCAATAAGCAAATTTCAGTGCTTATTTCTTTAATCACATCTTGAATAAGCTTTCTGGAAAAGGTAGATGTTTTAAATGAGGATGTACTTATGCAAAGAATATGGAGCTTCTTGAGGGGAAAACTAAATGCAGCACATGAGATGATGGTGCCAGTGCTGGACACAGAGCCCCCTCAGAAGCAGGTCTCCTTCAGTGATTGTAGGATGGGTGGAAAGGTGGGTGGTAAGTGTGTGAAAATCCCCAGCCAGTAAATATACACTCTTAGAAAAGAGGGAAGAATTGAGGGATCGTGAGAACCAGTAGGATTCCAAAACAAATGGAAAAGCTGTAAGGGAGGTATTTCTGGGGTTAGGGAAAGAGCCTGATGGCAGTGAGCTTGCCATTTCCCTCTCTGCAAGAAATCTCTCCTGCCTATACTCTACCTCTTTCACCTGCTGAAACTTGATTGAACAATGTCCCCTGTTATAATTCTTAAAAATGGAGAAAAAACAAGTGAAAAATAAAATTAGGATCATCCATTAGTTGAACAAATCATTCGTGTTCTGTGTGGCTATGAAGGGCAGCTACTGGTATATAACTCAGTGTTGGAAGAACCTTCGGCCACCATCTGGACCGAGCTTCTCACTGGTACTGTATCCCATACGGGAAACGCACAGTCCCGGACAGAGTTCCATCAGTCGGCCCTCTGCCACAGGGATCTGTGCCTGCCTTTTGCAATAGGACCTCGCCTCTGCAGGCCTACCCATCCCCCCAGGCCCTTGCTGGCTTTGTCCTAACTACATCTGTTGGTTTGGGTGGCATCTCCTCCTAAAAGGTTCCTGGCTTCTGTCTCCCTCCACAGGCATAGCAGTCTCTTCACACACAGCTGGGTTTCATTCTGCTGTCCAAATCAATTGTTTCTTATTTCGCTTATAAACAAGGCAACAGGGCTTAATCAAAGAGTTCCCTCTTTGGGAGGCAAAGCAGCTGCCCTCCCTTGATTAAAATGTTTGCTATCTGTTTTTGGCTCAAATCTTCAGGAGAGTCAGATATTTGACTTGGTGGGTGATTCTTTCTCCTTATTAAAACTCTATTATTCTCCACGTGGTCAATATGCAAGTCTCCATCATGGTGCTGAGCCATCCCCACCCCTTCTTACCATCTCCACTCCGTTTGGGTTTTATCATCTGAACTTTGTCTTTGGTGTTTGACCCAGACAGGATTAACGTGGCTCCTCACAGAGTCTGAGTCATCTGATGACTGGGATGAACCAGCTTTATTCAGGTCTCTTTGTCACCCTTTGGGAGAGTCCTTGTTCATGTTAACAGAGCATGACAGCTCTCACAGCACAACACAGCACAGTCAGTCCTTGGAATCTTTCTGCGTCAGAGACAAACTGTCAAAACATCACTGTGCTCGCTCCCAGGCACTGCACGTCTGCAGCACAACTTGCAGCTTCTCTTCCTCTCTTCTTCACCCTCTCCATCTTGCTGCCCAAATCTGCTGGGGTTGAGTGAAGTCTGAAAACAAGAAGACCTAAAGAAGTCACATCCAGAGAGCACAGCTCAATCATAACACCTCTGAAAAAGAAAAAGGAAATTTCCCATGATCTTAGAAATTTCTCTCAGATGTATTTTCACACCTGTTACAAAAAACACACTGATGTATGTCAGCACCCCCAACATGGTCCATTCCAGTCCAGCCAGACACAGGAAAGAAACTTCACAAGGACCAAACATACATGGTAATGAAAAAGTTTCTATTCACTTTTCCCACAAATTATTGATGACTGTGTATTGGGCAGGTTCTAGATGCTGGGGCTAGAATGTCTATCTAAATAAATTTTTCTTTTCTACTGATGACTGAGAACTTCTGCTGACTGGAAAGTGTAAAAAAAACAATTAGAAGCCTATTGTATTCTTGCTGGGGTAGCTAGCTCTCCTGGTTTGGTTAATTAGGCAAAGTTCTGAGAAAGCCTTCAGGTGGATACAGACAGAAGGGACATGCTCACCTGCGGGGTCCAACAGCCTGGACCCGCATCTTTCTCTGGCAACAACATTTTCAAGATCAGAAAGGCTGATTATACACCTTAGCACCACTGCCAACATCTAAGTAAAAATCTCTGTTGCGCCAGTGAAGATTTTAATAACCAATAAAGCAGATATTCATCACCAGCAAACAAAAGAAAAATCTGATTTAGGTAAACATCCAATTTCCAGTTGTTTTTATCGCTCCTGCTGTTGTTTTGTTTTCCTTTATGTTGTATCAGATAAAGGAGGCTTCAATCTCTTGAATAACTATGATAAATAGTTTCCTGGAAGATAAGTTCCCCAGGCATCTTCCTGTGAAGTCCCAGCCATACTTTCACTTGCATATATTTGCAGGAAGAAGAAAGATGTCACAAAACTGTCCAGTTAATTTAATGATATGAATCCAAAGATTTAAAAATAGACCTTTTGTCTATATTCTTAATTATTTCCTCAAAATAAATTCCTAGAGATGAAGTTTAGTTATAATGAGGTACATTGCAATGCCATTTTGCAAATGAAAAATGTCTAGCCAGCTATTCAGAAGGCTGAGACAAAAGGATCACAAGTTCAAGACTACCCTAAGCAAGTTATTAAGACCCTATCTCAAAAGTACAAGTAAAAAGGGTCTAGGAAGTATAGCTCAGTGGTAGAGTACTTGCCTAGTATGAATGAGGTCCTGGGTTCAATGCCCTATACCAAAACAAACAAGCAAACAGTTAAGGACGATGACAATCTAACTGTCCAACATCAGGGAATTATGACTCATCCATCTGATGGGACACCTCTGCTCCATCCCAGAAAGAAGACACCTCATCCACAATCTAGAAGATGAAGTCAAACGAAACAGTTTGTGCGAATATGCTCTTATTATTATTGAACTTTTAAAAAATCTATACACACAAAGAATTGCAGATTTTTAAACCCAAAATGTTCAGTGATTACGCCCGCAGGAATAAAATTACCAGACATTTTAATTTTTCTCAGCAAATTTTTCTTATTTTTTTAAACATCACATATTATCTGGATGACTTTTAAACTTACCTTTAAAGCAGAGGACAAAATGATTTCTGTAACTGTGTCTCCTAAATGCACTTCCCACCTCAAAGTAGGTAGAAATTGGCTTTCACAGCATCCGATATGTAGCCTACACCTTGTCTTATTCAACTTACTGCCCTTCATTCAAGGGTCAGAGATTACCTCTAAGGTATTAATTTATGCCCTCGAGCCACAGTGGAGTCCTTGGGAAAAAAAAAATCACAAATTCTGCTTAGAGTGTAGGCAAATGTGGCCATGCAATGAGCAACCCTGCCTGTACTCACCGAAGAATCAGTCATTCTGTTCTGCTTTCCCTTGGCTAAGGCTCATCCCCACTCAAGAATTTTGCACAGGTCATGAGTGAGGATATGGAAGTCACAAAGACAGCCAGCCTATTCCACACCACTTCCTGTGTTTTCCTCCTCAGCTCACCCTCCACATTGGGAGGCCATCCCAGTTCATGCACCGCTTCCTCTGCCTGTGTGAATCCTAGGATGTGGCTGAGGGAGGAGAAGGAAAATCAGTTCTGCTCCAAGAGTAGCCCTTCTCATATCTGCCACCAGTGTGTTTCCAAGCAGAGAAACAGGCCTTCTGAAACCCATTACTGTCTTTCATATGTCTGCGTTCCAGCTCTCTTTGTCTCACCTCACTGGAGCTAGGACGGTTTCCTATCTGAACCCACATTTACTCTGAAGCTTTTATCAGAGCTTCCATTTCCTTCCGAAGATGCACATACACAATGTTGCGGGCCAGGTTTTAATATCTTAAAGGGATCCATAACAAAGCTGCAAAATCACTTAGGACATGTCTTTAAGGCCAGACCAAAGGATTTGAACTCTTGAGTCTTGAAAAAATAAAACCTGAAAATAATGAAATTTACTACATTAAAACTTCACCCGTCAGTGGGGGATATAGCTCAGTGGAGTAAGTGCCTGCCTGGCAAAGGCAAGGTCCTGAGTTTGATTCCCAGTACAGAAAATAAAAAAATAAAATTTTACTTGCCTTAGAAATCAAGTACAGCTATGAACGAGATGTGTCAGCTGAGTGACAAAGTCACCTAAATGAGTAGGCTGTGGAGCCCAGGGAGGATGTTAAGCTGAGCATCAGGACAGACCCCCGCATGTCCCTGAGCACACAGATGGGGCTGGGCTCTGTCCCTGTGGGTTAAATCTTAAATTTCTATGCAGCTTATGCGTACTCACAAATGTATATCTAAGTTGTGATCATGTATCATATGTATCCCTTTTTGTGACCCTGAGGTCTTTAAGAGCAAAACTTTCAGTTTTTCCATCTCTGTCCCCAGTGCCTGATTCCCCGAGTGACCACTTGATGGTCTATATTGGGCATCTCATCCCTCATCATTCCTAGCACCACTAAATAGCCCAGTTCCTGAGGCACTGAGACCTGTACCTATCATGCAGCTAACATGGTTCTGTCCTCTGCACTGTCATTTGCTTCCTGCAACGCAGATGGCTCTGAAGCTACTGCAGCCCACCTTCCAGGCTCAGGGGAGCCACATTGCCCTGTCTTTCTTCATGTCTAGATACCTTCTGTCTTTCCGTATAGCTATTTCCTCATTTTTCCTCCTCCCTATGCATCTCCTAGGCCACACCTGTGACTCAGAAGATATACTCATTTCATTGTGCCAATCTGAACACCAGAATTTCGATTACTTTCAACATTCCCTCCACCAATGGCACCACCATGTCCATTTACATCTGTGTAAAACAAGAGTTCGCCTGCCTGTAGTCTATGAGGGCCCCTTTCTGTAATTCTCTTTCATCTCTGATTCTTTCAGAAGTTTCAATCATGCCCGTGAGGACTTTCTTCTCATCCATGGACATCAAAAGCTGGTTAGAAAGTTCTCAGTGCTGCCTGAATGTTAATGTTGCTAAATGGTCTCATTCTCATTCTTGTTGTTATAAAACAAATGCTCTGAGTGGCCCCCATGCCCATGCTAACTGTAACAATCTGCCTGCCCATGCCTCTACATCCCCAGAGACCAACTACCTATCCTACACCATAATTAAAATTTACTGCATCCTTAGCTTTGTCATCTGGACCAACCCGTATGATAAAGAAGGCACAACTTTAGAACTGCTTTCTTCTGAATTGCTATAAAATTATGAATTATGGCAAATATAGTCAAGCTTCAATTATTTAGATGCACCAGGGAAACATAAGCACATTTTGAATGAGTGAAAAAGTTTTATGAAAAAATAAGTTATACATAACAAAAAGGCTAGATTAAAGAGCATCACATTTCTGTTATCAGACAATCAACTCAGGCTGACAGACAATACAAGTGTCACCAGCAAATGATCATCCACTACAGAGCAAGGTGGGAACATTCAGCAAGGGATGGGCTGTCCTGTGTATCTCTGTGAGATGCTAGGCATAAATCCCATGCCTGCCAAAGCAGTAGTTTTCTAGTAGGTGCATTTAAGTTAATGTTAGTACGTTTCATGTGAGACAACTAACCTAAAGATTAACTTTCACTTATCAAAAACTTCCCACGCTTCAACCAGAACTTCTTCTTTCTTCCTTGCCCATACCTCACTTTCATTCTAGTCATGGGTGTTTTTAAAACTTCTTTCAGAGCCAGGCATATTGGCATATGCCTCAAGTCATAGCTACAGGGGAGACTGAGGCAGGAGGATTGTTTGAGCCTAGGGTTTAGGACCAGTCTGGGCAACCTCATTTCTTAAAACACTCCTCCTTTAGAGACAAGAAGTTTTAACAGATGGTGAGCCAACATAAGCCTAAGAAATTATACACTTTCAAATGTCTATTTTCAAAATGTTTACACCATGGGAAATGTTAAACCATGTTCCCTAATTAGCATAAGTCTGTGATGCAAGCAAGATGGATTCTGGTTACCCAAGACTCAGAAAGGAAACGTAAGGCGTGATGACATGTAACAAGCTACAGGTGAGCAAAGGACCAGCCAGCCCACATCGCTCTTAGTTCTTTAGGCATTTAATCAACTGTAAAAGCTGGTGCCGGCTGCATCCACTCCCAGTGGCCTCTCTATTATCACTAAAATAATAATGACAAATTGGGAAAGGCACAGAGGACGGGCAAGTGTGAAGTCAAGTGTTGAAGACGGCAACAGGAGGTGACAGCTAGCAGCCCTCAAACCCCAACAGAAGCCAAGCACACCTTGGGAGCCCCCTCTCTGCAAAGCAAAGAAAGCTACCTGCAGTCATAGCCCACTGGAAAGGAGGGATGAGACGAGGTGGGCTGCAAAACAGTGCAGAGAATTCAGCCACGGAACTGTACCAGCTCTAACTGCCTTGCCTCATTTCTGCTCCAGAAAGGGCAAGCCCTGGAAGTACAATGAAATGAGTGTAAAGTAGACAGGAGCTGGAGAGTCTCATCCCTGGTCTTAGCTGGGGCTGTGAAGAAGCTGCCTGCTGCAGTATGACTCATCAGGCAAAATTATAGAAACCGGCACTGGCTTCTGGAGCTGTCGCCAGTCTCTTGACTCTTAGGTTGCCAACTCTCTCTAGTACCCAAATTCTAAAATTTCTTTTTTTGCATGAACTCATAGGACAAGATACAGCCTAATTTATTATCCTGCAGAAAATAATCACAAAAAGTGGAAAGAGTTTGGGGGCTTGGACCCTGAAGCTCCAGCTTCTTATTGTGTAGTTAATATATTGTGATCTTATTCAGTAACTCTGTTTCTACTCTTGATAGAATTCTCCTTCCTCCAACTCTTTAGGCAGGTGACTCTTGTTCATTCATCTCTTCGCACACCATCCTACAAAGCGCCCCTCCTTCTGTCACATTAGCTAACCTGTCATGTCCTCTATTTTTATGTTCATGACATCCTTCATTCTTTCAACAATTATCTATTGAGCATCAACTAGAAATAAACACAGCTAGACACTGGAGATCCAGCCATGACTTAGAAAGCAACAGTCTAAATCTTCCTCAAGCTTACAATCCATAAGGGATATTATCTTGATATATGTATTTTATTACAATAAAATGATCCTGAATTACAATGCTGCAACTTAATAATTTTTTTTTTAATTTTACAGTGCTGTGCAAGTAGTACACATTCAACAATATTTTGAATTTTGATGTTTGGGGGGCTAGTGAAATGTGGCTCAGTGTTCTCTGGTAATGCTGTCACATGGGCTAGTCAACACTTTATTGTAAAACAGGCTCTGTGCTTGGTAACTTTGCCCAACTGTAGCCCAGTATATGTGTTCTGAGAATGTCTAAGCTATGATGGTCTAAGCTTTGATGTTTGGAAGGTTAGGGATGTATTCAACGTATTTTTGACTTGTGATGGGTTTATGGGTGCATGGCTTCTATCTTAAATTAGGGAGCAACTGTATTTGATACTTAAACACTACAAAGGAAAAGTTAATTGTGATTATGAGGAGACAGCATATGCAAAGGACCTAAGTTGAGGCTACTAATTGAAACTCTACAAAAAAATTACCTACTCCTTCCTGACACTAACACCCTCCAGGATTTAGAGACTCATAAGTGCAGTTCACCACAGCATGAAGTCACAGGACGAGGAGGCGGCTCTTCTCCTGCAGCAAGTGGGCCATCCTTAGTCCAGACAGGGACACTGAACTTTGACTTTTTCTCACCTTCATTCCCATCCAGTCCCACACTTCATTTTTCATAATTAATCCATTTGACAAGTGAGAAAACTATTTTCAAAGTAAACAAAATAAATCAAAATGGTGCTAACTTCTCTCACTAATGTCCTCCATCAATCATGGGTGACTCAAGCTTTTTAAACGGAAAGATTGGGGGGAGCAAACAGAGTAAAACTTCAAACTGCTCTTCCAACTCTGCAACATAAAGGTGTTGGAATTGATTTGTCATTAAAAAGAGATCTACAGACACTTTCTATGCTTAGAAGGAGAAAAAAATCAATGTTAAACTATGTAATTGGGAAAGGGGTGAGGAAGAAAAAGGGAGTAAATTCTTTATTGATTCAAAAAAATGGAATAAAAAAAAAGAGTGGAAATACCTTCATTTAACTCCACACTTAAAAACTTACAGGGCAGGGTGAAAACTCTGGAAATGTGTAAATGGCAGGAATGCTAACTTATCAGACCCCAGATGAGCAGTAGACCCTCCACAGACTCTCACTGGCCTCAAGGGCAAAAGCTAAATTGTTTGTTGCAAACCCAAAACTCATAAAGGAAAAGTGAGAAATAGAAGAGACAATTAAGTGAAGTCCTCCAGGGAAGCAACATAAAACCCACAGAACTTTAATATCAAAAGCTAGGCACTAACCTCTACCTTACCTATGAATAAAGTTTTGCTAAATTAAAAATAACAGTAGACTCACTAGGGTGGCTATAATTTATTATTTGTTTGTATTTACTTATTTATTTTGGTTTTTTGAGATAACATCTCACTGTGTAGTATAGGCTGGGCTTGAATTCATTGGTAATCCCTCCTGCCTCTTCCTCCAGAGTGCTACAGTGCCTATAATTTAAAAGATGGTCAACAACAGATGTTGGTAAGCATGTGAAGAACCAGAATCCTCATATATTGATAGTGCAAATGCAAAAGAGTATTACCACTTTGGAAGATGGTTTGGTATTTCCTTTAAAAAGATACACATGGAATTCCCACATGATTGCAGAATTCCATTCCTAGATATGTATCTAAGAGAACCAAAAACATGTCCATACAAAAGCTTGTGACTGAATGCACATATAAGCATTCTTTATGACAGTAAAAAATAGAGAGAATACAAATGTCCACTAATGGATGAATGGATAAGTAAAACAGAATGCATGCATCTAATGGAATGAAGCACCATAAAAAGGAATGAAACACTGACAAAAGCTACAAGCTGTATAAACTTTGAAAATATCATGTTAAATGACAGGAGCCAGATAAAAACAATCACATATTGTATGATTCCGTTTGTCTGTATGTCCACATAGGCAAATCCATAGACACACACAGATTCGTTGCCGCCAGAGCTGGCAGGAGGCAGGGAGAGACACTGACAGCTATGGAGTACAAGGCTTCCTCTTTGAACGTGTTCAGGTGTGAGTGCTAGAGCCCTCACAATTTTGTAAATACATCAAGCTCCACTGAATTGTATGCTTTCACAACGTGAATTCCGTGATGCAAATTATTTCAATACAAAAAATACATAGGGCTGGGGGTGGTTAACTGACGTATTTTTTCTCATCATCTTCAATACAAACAATTCAATAATCACAAAATATACCCAAACTATACCACCTTGAAGTAGATTGAAGTTAGCTTTATGGGCCCAAAAGTAATAAAAATGCATGAAGTTTTGAACATTTTGTAGCGTTAACTTTTTATGAGTTCTATCTGCTTTCAATAACCAGAAAGGTGTCTGACCTGAATTTGTATCTCTTTCCCTAAAATTCATATATCGAAGTAACCAGAACCTCCCATGTGAATCTATTCAGCGACAGGGCTATTAATGTAGAGGTTATTGAGGCAAGATAAAGTCATATAGATGGACCATAATCCAATATACCTAGTGTCCTTGTAAGAATAAATTAGCACATATACAGGCCCAGGGAAAAGACCATGGAACATACTGAGCAGACAGTCATCTAAAAATCAACAGGAGAAGTCTTAGAGAAGAAACAACTATGCTAACACCTTGATCTTGGACTCTCAACCCCCAGAACTACTAGAAAAAGATTTCTGGTGCATAACTAGCCAGTCTGTGGTATTTCAATATGGCAGTCTTAGAAAAGTAATGTAGAAAATGTTAATATAATAAACCAAGGAGCCAATCATTTATATTTATCACATGCTGTAAGTATATGATAGTAAAGCAGTAAAAACCATAAGGCAAAATTCAACTGAAGATTTTCTTACCACACAAAGGTAAAACTGAAATTCTTTTTTAAAAATCAAAATAATTCTTCTGGAAGCAGCTTATAAATGTCACTGAAGTATGGAAGGTGAACACTGGAGGTCCAGCTGCTTAGAAATCTGTAAATCTGATTGTCAAACTCTATTCTGCAAAACAACTTTGAATAAAAGAATCTTTCTGGATTTCAACCACTGTGATAATTCATGAAAGGATTATTTGGTTTACGAGAGATGTTTAAAATCAAGAATCACATAATCAATTGCTTAGTAACAAATCAAACTCCATGTTCTTGTCCTTCATGCCTTTCTAGTGAATAAATAATTCCAGGAAAGGGATAATGAGTAAGATTTTAAAAAATAAAGATTTATATGTTTCTTTTTAAAATCCTACTACCCACCACACTTAACACTAAACCAGATGCAAACTATCCAGTAGCTATTTCTAGATTCACTGTTTGATGGCAAATACCAACTGGCTACCACATCAAGGAAATAATTGAACAAATTTATTGGCTGCAGGAAAAATAATTAACCTTATGACAATCAAAATATTTCAATAAAATATTATGATATATTAAATTTCATAAGGATGAGAATTAAATTTATACTACCTATAGAAGTATGATTCATTATAGTCAAAAGATGAAAATAATCCTTATGTCAATCAATGGGTGAATAGATGAGTGAACAAATTATAGTACATATACACGATGGAATATGATTCATCATAAAAAGAAATAAAGAACTGATACATGTTACAAACCTCATAAAATGAAATGTTATTCAGTCATTAAAAAGAGAATTGACACATAGAATGTGGAAGAATCTAGACATAAAAGAACACATATTGTATGACCCCTTTATTTGCCATATCAAGAACAAAGAAATCTCTAGAAACTGAAAGCAGCTTAGTTACTGACAAAAGGTTGGGAGAGTGGAAATAATAAATGATTACTTAGAGAGGACAGAATGTTTTTCTGACAGTAATGAAAAAGTTTTAAAATCAGATAAAAGTAGTGATTGCACAATATTATGACTTCAGTAAATTCCCTTGAACCAAACACCTTAAATTAGTATGTTACATGAATTTTATCCCAATTTTAAACAAATAGTATTCCTACAGGAATATAAATTAAACAAATTATAATCCTACATTGGGGGAATACCTACTCCTCACACTCCCACCAACACTAGGGATGTAATTTCCCACAGCTTTTAATTTGGGACAAGTAAGAACAACTTTACAATTATCCTTTGCCTTTGATCTAGAATTTCTAATTACATATCACAATATCTTTAAAGGCAGTGGTTCTCAACCAAAGGAAACATTGGCAATGTCTGGAGGTATTTCTGGTCGTCACAATGTTACTGTCATGTAGGAGATAATGTCAGAGCTGCTGCTTGATACTTTATAATGAACAGGATAGCCCCTACACAAGCACTTATCCAGCCCAAATTGTCAGTAGTGTCAAAGTTGAGAAACCCTGTTCTGAGCAAATAGTCAGAAAATTACAGGGATGTATGGGCAAAGATGTATATTTTAGCCTGTTTACAATTATAATTTTATCTAATAATTAAATCTGCCTAAATGTCCACCAAACATGTTAGATATCTAAATACTGATGATAAACATAATCAGTGACCACTCAAAAAGAGACTATCTCCCATTTCTGTCAATAGTGGCTAAAGTCAACCCCTTTTTGTCCAAGATTTGTTTACATATCTTTGTTCACACAGTCATGGTTTCCAAAAGGGAGCCTGCCACATTGCAGGTCGTCCATAAATCTTGGGTGGATAATTACTCTTTACATTTCAAGTTTTCAAAAGGAAACTCTATGCTTCACATATCATGGACATTGCACTTTATCAATAATGAGAAAAAAAGACTGTAAACAAAGTATTTGGAATGCTGTTATTTTCATTGAGAAATACATACATGTATAATATATGCAAAGAATTGTTTATAAAGACATACATCACAGTTAAAAGTGATTAAAGTTAGGTGCTGGTGTGTACATGACTTTTACCTTCCTTTGTATGTTTCCTGGAAATTTTTTACAACAATCATAGGTTCTTTTGCTAATTAATAATTTTTTTAAAAAATTAAGAAACAATGAAGCCATTTACATTTGAAAAAATTGCTCATTATGTTGTCTGTAATTCTGAAGACTGCTAATTGGACGTGCTGGATGGTTCCATTAAACTGCTTTATCTGTTCTTAAGATCTAAATCCATTTAGTCCTCTGACATAAAGGACTTATCCAGAGAAATCCAAACCTAACCTACCTAAGAAAATCAAATATTATTAACACTCAACCACTACTTCAGGAGTTGGGCCTGCTAATGCCCCAGTAACCAAGAATATAGTTGCTTTGGGGTATAATGAACCAGCTCATTCAGCATCTACCCAGTACCTCTCTTTCTATTGGCATTAACTGGCTAATGCCCTAGAGCAGCAGCATTAGAAGAAAGAAACAATCTAGTCTGTCAATGATCAAAAGGTTAAGGGAAGAGAAATCCACTGCCTGCTATTCCCAACCCAGTAGAAAGCTGTTATTCTCTTAAGGGCTCTTAAAAACAACAATGAAAATCACTCTCTGACTTTCTTTTGGGAGCAAAGACAAAACTCAAGTATAATTTTTTATTTGACACCCTAGTTTCTTTTATGTTGTTTTATTATCTCTGTGTCACTTGTTTTCCATGAGTCCTACTTTGGGAGTAATTAAACAATGAATTTCTCCTACAGTTTAGTCCTGCACTGGTCGTATGTCAAATCTGCCTGTCAGGACTCAGGTGGGCAGGGAGATTCTAAAGTGAGGAATCTGGACACCAGTTCCTACAGGGAGTTGTTTCACACCTGGCTCTTCACAAATTGGCAGCCCATGGAGACAGAAGAATGTGCTGCCTCTCAGCTCCTGATGCGCCAGAATTGGGGCCCATCTGTCATGTTTTACAGGTTTTAAGAAGACAACAGAAATTCTGAGTTTTATATAAGCTCTTATTATTCCCTCCCCCTCAGTCACTAAATATATTTGTTTTTTCAAACAATACTGTGTAGACCAAACAATGAACATCTGTGGGCCACAAGTTCACAACATCTGAGCACCATACATTAAATTTGGTATCAACCCCAACTCTTTCTACTCCTGACAAGTCTCCAGAAGGACAAACAATTATCCTAGGATCTTTGGTTTAGACTTCTTATCTTTATCTTGTGACTTTTTAACACAATTCCAGGGGAAGAGGCACCAGTTGGTTTCTCCACACAACTTCTGTTTGGAAGTCATATTAATTACACCCTAAAATTAATTTTCCTCTCTAGTTAACTGGATAATAGGATTACAGCCCCTATTCCTATAAAGAGTCCTTAGAAAAGCATTAGAAGTTTTTCTTGATCTGGATTCCCTTACCCCACATTACCCTGGATTCCAACAAAGAGGAGAGAGCCAGAGAAGTTCTGAAACCCAGCTGCCTGGAGTAAGAAATGAACGACACCCCTCAGTAGCCCAACAACCTGGCACTAAAGAATGATATATTGGCCTAATAGTCATTGCAGACACTGGGTGTCACCCTACCAGGCTTCCTAGTGCCCCTCTCCCAAACTTCTACATTTCAGCCTGCTTCCCTGCCTGTCACCTACAAAGTTTCTTGTATCAAGTGCCTGGAAAAATGATCAATTCCTTATCCATCTAGATCCTCTGGCTTCCAGAGGACAAAGGAATAAAGAAAACCCTCTCTTTAAGGCAAAAAATCTGACATGATATTGACTGACACTTGGCATACTTATGTAGTATTTGATAGAAATAAAGTCCTTGAATATATGCCAGCTCTTTTAATCCTCACAAAACTTTGTAAGTTTTATGTACTTGTTATGGAAAAGGAAACAGAAGCCTAGAGAGATTAACTGAAAAGGAAGAAAAGAGAAGCCTTTTTAGTGAAGGTGAACTTCAGGTTGGTTCTAGAAGTCTGGACACTGGGGCAAGAGTATGAGGGGGTACACTGGGAGAACAGTAAATTACTCAAACCTATCTAGCCCAAAATTCTTTCGTTAGAACCCACCAAGCACCCAGTATTGACAAGCTCCACATCCCAAAGACTAAATGCCTCATACAGCATCTGAAGACTTTGCAGTAGGATGAAAAGTAGGATGAAGAAGGCTGAGTAGTCCAATGGTAGAGGACTAGACAAAGCAGTCTGGAAACTGCAAACAGCGAGCTCTTCCTGCAGTCTAGAAAATCAATTAGCTGTCATGACCACCAAGCCTTATTCCCTATTACTACTTATTTTAGGCTCTCTCTCTGTGTCTTGGTCTCTGTCTCTGTCTCTCTCACAGACAGACACACACACACACACACACACACACACACACACACACACACACAGAACCTGTGTGGTCCCTGTAGGCTTTTGAGTTTGTATTACTTTGCCTAAGAGCTCTGGGACAAGATAGGGAAGGGATGAAATGAGCAAGAGCTAATAAAGGTCTGAATCAGGCCTAAAACAGAGACCTATAGGGAACAGTTTGGTAAAGAAGGGGTGAGACTTAACAACCCAAAAGCTGGCAGTAGGGCCTGAGGGCAGACAGGCTTAGGCCACGGGAAGGTCAGCTATCAGGAAATGGCAAATTTGATTTCCTCCTGTGTCATGTTTCCACATTTTGTATTTAGTTTCCTTTCCTGTAACTATCCGGCCTATGGCATCGCCACCAAAACTATAGGCTTGGAATAAGGAGAAAGTTCACAACTAGAGATGTGGCTCTACAAAAGTTGTCAACATCGAAGTAGAGTCACTTTTAACAAACCTTAACCAACAATACAAGTAAAACCTGTGAGGTTGTGAGGAAGGGATACCATGCTTACAATGAACTATTCACAAAGGACTCCACCAAAAACATAATCTTGTACAAAGGTCATCATAACCTTAAACAGAAATATTTCCACAGGAACATGCGTCAAGTGATCACCTGTCCATCCTGGGACTGAAACCACCTGCTATCAACCCTTATAGCCGAAGATAATTGTATGTAGTCTTCCTCAATTTGCCATTAAAAACATCTCTTGTCTCAGCCTCCTTGGATACACATAGTATACTAACACATACACAGATTCCCACTGCAGTGCTACGCCTGAATAGTTACACTCATCTTTGGAGAATCTGTTTTTTTTTTTTTTATTTAGATTAGCACTGCATGAACATTATATATGAAATTGCACCAACAGATGTAGGCAGCAAGAAAGAAGGTTGAAAAGAAAGCATGGAGTCAAAGAATTCCACCACCAGAAACAGACTGTGCCTAGGGATCTCCTACTGTATTGTCTTTCAGTAAACTCTTTTCTGTTTGTTGCCTAACAGCAAAGCTATCTGAAAGGACAGAATTAGAGAATCCCTGGACAAAGAAGCAGAATCGAAGGAAGCACTGACCTTAGAATGACCAAGCTACCAGTCTTCAATTTTCAGTTACTCAGCTTAGGAACAAAATGTCCAGAGAGTTTAAATGATGTGTGTAGCAACCTAGAGATATAGCTCTAGGAAGGCTTCCCATAAATGTCAGGAAAGAGGCCAATAACCAACCAGTTTTACAGAAGAAAATTAAATGTTTGGGTCCAAATAGCTTAGCAGGACCAGGAGAATCTTGAGCCTACATTCTACTACCCTAGAAGTAGGCTGTGGGCAATACCTCCCCTTGGCCTGGAGACACTGCCATAGGCTGTTTATAGGGCTGAGCCCTCTGCAATGTAATTGCTATGGGTTTCTTAAGGCATAAAATATGTAAGCTCAAATACTGTGAATGTATTCCCTTATTTCTCACCTTCATTTTACTTTAAGATTTATTTATTTATGATGGCTTTCTATATATCAACCTAACACCACATTTGGTCCTAGAATCAGACACTGAATTATGCTCAGCATCCAGAATTTCATCTAAATTAACTAATTTGAAATGATTTAGAATGCTACTACAGCTTTAGCTTTGTAATAATAAATAAAAAATACTTGAAAGGCTACAAGAAAAATATCCCATGATATATTTAAGAACCTAAGCTTTTAACACCTGTTTATGGGGCTAAAAGAGAACAGAAAGTCCTCAGTGACCATCCTCTCAAGAGCGCATCCAATGAGGGGAGTGATATCTCCTTTTAGCAAAATCAGGATGGGATGATTCACTCAATTATACTAACTACTCCTGATTCTGGGGAACGGGAACTCATGTGACTACTCACTCAAAAGAGCATTCTCAGTAGATGACAACAGGAAATCCAGACTGTCTCCCTCTTCTCATCTCCTCAAATCCATGTAGATACAGTGGGGAGACCAAATGTAAAGAAGGCATGTGGGCAATTGAGTTTGGGTCAAGCTCAACGTTTAGCATAATGTTCAAAAAACTCAATAATGACTGCCAAGTGAAAAAAGAAAAAACTGACAACCAGCCTTAAACTCAGAAACACCATTGAACTTAAAATCCTTGGGAATGGGAATTTCTAATAAATCTTAGGAGTCAGGAACACAGCTGGCACACTTTTCACCAACATACACACAGGCACATACTCACATACCAGCCACCATTGGCAAAAGACCATCCTTGCATCTGTAGTGCATAACTGGCCTAGCAGAGAAACACTGCATTTTTTCCCCATGTTGACATGAGCAGAGAGGCTTAATGAGTTAATGTTTTCAAAAGCTACAGAGAGCTCTGATGGGAACAGCTGCACCACTACAAAGCCGCCTTTCATCTCCGATGCAGAAATAGTCTCTCCTCCTACCCCCTCCATCCAGCTAGTCCTAAGCAACTCCACTAATTCTGTCCCCTCCAAGAGGATAGGAAAGGAGGTAACTCACACAGCTGGTGACCTGTGAGTCTTTCTTCCTTCACCTAATGCACCTTGACTAATTTTGCCCAAACAGCATCAGCAGAGGCACATGTGGGTCTGCGGCAATGTTCTGTGTCATTTGAGGAAGCAAAGAAACCTTTCTGCTGGAAAATAAATGCAAATAGATTCTAATCAACAGGAAGAGCTCAATTAGAGCCAAGTTCAGCATGCTTCAAAGGTGTTGCTATTTTCTCCCTGGCTTACCACACTCAACCATTTTGAAGGAGCCTCTGACCTTGGTAGGGGAGTGAATGTAAGACCTACCCCAGACAACCCTCTAACTGGACCAGCAAAGTTCTCACTGCTTTTGGATATATTCTGCAAGCTAGGAAAGGAAAAAGTTTCTTTGTTACTAAAGATGTTTGAGTTTAGAGTCATAGTTCTCCTGCGTAGAACAGCAGATCAGGGAAGACCTGTGCTTTGGCCTTGGTCTGAGGGGCCTGTGTCCTTCCCCAGGCCATTATCATCAATCAAACAGTGAGTAGCTCCTTCTAGCAGCAAGGAACAGACACCTGCCCAAATGACTTCAAGTAATGAGGAACTGGTTAAGAGTATAATATCTGAGAAAGTGAGGCAGAACAGGAAATGTGACCCAAACTCCAGGCAGTGTTTTTTGGGTTCAGATTTGTCAGGAACTATTCATCAGCTGTACATTCTTGGGAAGATTGCTTAATCCAGTAGATAGAGACTACTGTTATGTTTGGCTAAAGAAACAAATTCTCATAATATATCAATGATTTAAGAAATCAGAGGAAAATCTCAGCACAATGCCACATACATAGTAAGTGGCCACTGATGTCAAGCTTCCTGTTGCTCTTTATAGCACTGATGTGTTTGGGAAAAGCTGGTGAGGACTCTGGGAAAGAAAGACCAGAAATTCCAAGAAAAGATGCCTACATCCTCATTTGGGAGTTTGAAAAGGCTGAGAGACCTCTCAGAGCCTTTAATATGTTAGAGATGAATTCAATTTTGAGAAACATTGTGTTAAATAAATGTATTTGCATATTTTGCTATAAGAATAGCTGTATAAAGATATGACTGCTATGAAGACCGAATCGTGAAATGCTCACTCTCTTTCTAACCAATGCCACCAAGACTGACCTTCTAAGAGGAAAATAAATATAATACTCTGAATATAATATCATGCATGCAGCAGTAAGCACAAGAAGATCTCATGCAGCAAGTGAAAGGAACTGGGCAGAGAGCAAGCTGGGGTGTCTGTACACCTATTTTGGACATTAACCTCTACTGTAATTTACTCCTCCATCCCTCTCAGACTGGATCATTGTAGGGTGAAGGTCATTGTTAATTTACCTTGTATTTTGCTTTTGGATTTGGTAAATTTCAAGTTTTAGTTTAGGGTTTTTTTTTTCCTTTTAATATCTACCCTCTATTTTTAATAAAAAACAAAAAATTGGAAATTGAGTTTAGAAAATTGGGTTGTTCTGTCAGTTTCATCTTGGAAACCTTTTTAAAAAGTAGATTGGGTCAGTTCATTCACTTCTAATTACTTCAACACAGCTGAGAGCCTTCCTTTTTATCACAAAATCTAAATTGAGAAAGTGCTTCTCCCCAGGAAACTTTATTTATTCTTTTTAAAAAGCTCATATATTTATGAAAGCAAGGCAGTCACCTCAATTCAAGGGCCTGATCAGCAGAATTAAGCTCCAGGACATCTCTGGAATATTTCCTGACTCTTTCTTATACAAGCTCAGGCCTTAGTGCACACCAGCAGCACCCAGCTAATCAAGATATTCCTGCGGGTCTACACCTTCATGCCAGGCTCAAAGGCCTGTTCTATCTTACCAGGATTTGCAGGGCTTCCTACAGTTTGAAAAAATGACTTTGAGGAACCCAGGTATATGTCTTAAATATGGAATGTAGCAAAGCAGCATTTATCCCAAGTTGTGACCTTCCAAGGTTTCACCCCCAGCAGAAAACTCAGACTCATGCCCACCTGTGACCCCAAGGATAAGAGCACTCAGAACAGGGTAGTGTGGTAAACAGGAGTGCCATTTAGCTTGCCCACTTTGTTTCCAAGTGGAGGTGGGCGCCACTGCTTTAGTTCCTTGTCTGACCCCGAGTGCCTTAACACAGTCAGGTCTGATCCAACTGCAAGGTCATAAATGAGTTAAAAGTTTAGGCTGTAGAGTGCCTGCTCTAGGTTTGATTTCCAGCTGCATGACCCAGGCAGGCAGCCTAACGTTTCTGAGGCTCAGTAGCCCAATTTCATAGGCAAATAAGCTAGTAATTGTCCTACAGGCTGTAGTGAGAAAGGTAACATAAATGCAGCTTTTAGCTCCTCTCTTAGAATGTAATTAATGCCAACCAACATTTATGGAGGACTTAATATTAGCATCATTAGTAACTAACTAATGGACACTAATGGGCAATTAATGCCCACAAAAAGAAGGGAAGAAAGAAAAGGCACAGAATCAATCAAGAAGAAAACAATAATGTAAAAATTTCATGTTACTTTCCCATTTAGAAAGTGCAAGCACTGACAGTGCCTCATCTTATTTTCATAAATGAGTAAAAGACCCAGGAAAGGCACCATTGTTCCTATTCCACAGTCAAGAGAAGCTGTCCTGGTAATGCGAAGGGGTTTGTCCATGGCCAGGTAGGCAGCAAACACCCAGGACTGGAATCTAGTATTTTGGACCCCAGACCAATCTAAGTGGTTTCCCATTAAAGACTGAATTTTCTGCTTCATAACCTTTAGAGGCTGAGACAAGATTTTCTCCCAAGTCATTCTGACCCTTTTCCCTTTATACTGTGCAACATTTAAAACTGGTAGCCCTTTGCAAGGGATGGGTGCTTTGGAACAAGTTGATGGGGCTATTTATTTAGAACACTGATGAATTTTTGAGAATGGGCTAAATGATACTGAAAAAAGTCAAATTTGAAAACAAAGACACAAACAAAACCCCAATGTAGTCAGCTCCTAAACAAGTTCAGATTAAAAGTGAAATGTTTCTTTAAAAGTAAGTTCTGGCTTGGTATCTTTGAATATATACTATAAATGTGGGACTGTATCCTTACTACTGCTGTCTTTTTCAGCTTGGGTTCTTTGCGACTCACTCCGATCTTAGGAAGGCTCCTAATTAAAATCTTACTTCTACTTCTCTCCCTTCCATCATTGCCCTGTGTTCAGCATTTTGTCCAGGCATACAAAGTCTCTATAGCTCAATGTCAAAGTAAGTATCAGCTCTCTCTCCTACTGCCTTGCCTCAATACACAAGCCGGCACTGCAGTCAGACAGCTCTCAGGGAGGGCCTTCACTTACATGGCAGAGTGAAGTGTTTCCAAAAGTCTTCTAATGTTCTTCTGGTCTTCCCACCTCCCCAAAACATTCTATTGCCAAGAAAACTTGAGAAATGTTCCTCCCACCCCAACCTCCACGCTGGAAATCAAACCAGGGCCTTGCTTATGTTAGGTAAGTACTTTGCCACTGAACTGTATCCCCAACCAAGAAATGTTGCTTACTCTAGACCACACTTTGGGGATTCAGAATGCACACTGAGATGTCAACCTTTTTTAAAAATTTTATTTAAGGAAAGACAAAACAAAACAGAAAATGGGCAGAAATAGTACATACTTTCAGAGAAAAGAAATAAAGAGTAATAAATCACTAGTTGATGTACACATATTGTCCCCCCACAAATAGTTGTTCAAGATACAAAAGTGGAACATATAAATGGGAATTCAACCAGGAAGACTGCAAACAGTTCTGTTCAACTATCCAACAAAAACTAAGTTATATGGCTATGATTCCTATACACTTAGACATGTACACATTTATCCATATCTTCATTTATGTTGAGACCTAACACAATTTAGTAGATTAAAATCCTTCTGAACAAAGATTAATAATATTGCTGGATTTCACATCATGACACTCCGGAATCAGCACTAGGTACTGCAGCACCCCTTTCTTTCCTTAAAAGTATTTGTTAATTTCATCATGTGTCATAAGATCAGTTCTCATAAACTGTTTATAGGTTTTACACAAGCATGAGTCCTAACATGTATTTCTATCCTTTCTATATTAGAGGGAGAAACAGAACAAAGCAGGACAGAACAAAACATATTCCTATAGACACATAAAACTAAAAAGATATAAAACTGCTGTATAAGGAGTTCTACCATAGTCATTGTGCTGTCTCTTGTTATCATCAACAGAGTTAGCTATATCACCAGATAAAGTATAATTGAATATATCAGTACATAACAGAATTAATAGAAATACAACTTTGTAGATAGTGTAGAGCTACAAAAACAGGTAGTAATCAAATCAGAATATCACAGTGAATCATTGTTATTTTCAGTATAGTTGTCTATATTCCTCAACTTGATACTAGCAACCTAACAGTTTTGAATAAAATCTGTCAATAATAAGCAACAATCAAACAAGTCAGATTTAACTAACATCAGTCATGATACAACAGTATAAGTCATACAGGGATCCAGAGTTAGTAGGAAATTTAAGATGACCACTGTGCTATATCCTGATATCTTTGGGACAGCTATCTGTGCCCTCAGATCCAGTGCTTGTATACAAACTGGGACGGAACAAGCTCCATCTAAGCAGAGTGGTGCGAATAATAAGGGTTTTAATTCCTGATACACTATTAGCATTACTGTCTGCTGTCTTTTTAAAGACTAATCCTCCCCTTTCACTCCCCCAGGATGTACTGTGCATTTTGGGGTCTCCCCAACACTCTCAGTTTTATATTGGGGGGGGGGGTAACCTGCTATTTACCTAAGTGTTTCTGAACTTTCTCACTCCTGGACTTGATTTCTAGTTTAATTTCTTCTTATTAAAGCCTGTCTTTTCAACCTATCCATTATTCTCTGGTTCCCTATCACATCGAGTTCTGTTTTCTCATATTTGATTTTGGTCCATATGCCCTTCTTCAGGTTAATTATATTTCTTATAAAGAGCATCTCTTGATTCACTCTGCCTGTGATTCTTTTTTCCCTTGAGACGTTAATCTTGCAGTAAAGAGGTACAATAGTCCCCCCTTGTCTGTAGGTGTTGATGCAAAGACCCCCAGTGTGTGCCTGAAACTAGATACTACAGAACCATTATGTATTATGCTTTCTCCTATACTTATGTATCTATGAAAAGGTAATTTATGTGTTAGGCAAAGGAAAAGATGAACAGCAAATACTGAAAATAAAGTGGAAAAATTAAAATAATAATTTAAAAAAATTTATTTAAAATGTGAATTATTTTGGAAATTTCCATTTAATATTTGTGAGTCAAGTTTAACCAAGGGCAAACAAAATGACAAAAAGCAAGACTGAGTATTAAAGATTACATTTAACTATTTTAACACCAGAATCCACAAAGCATATTCTAACTACAAGGCCCTTTTTGCACATAACAGCTGCAGAACTTCTATTCCTCTGAGGTTTTGAAATACATTTGCATAGTGTAGACAGCAGGAATTCCTTTACCTTTTCTGGGCATAATATATTAAGTGATGAAAACTCATGCCTAATAGGATTGTTGTGAGAATTAATATACCTAACATGATGCAAAGCATATAGATTTACTTACTGTCAGCTTCCAAAATGACTACAAGCTGGGTGTGATGGCACATGTCTATAATCTCAGCACTCTTGGAGGCTGAGGCAGGAGGATCACAAGTGCAAGCCCAATCCAGGTAACTTAGCAACTTAGTCAGACGCTAGCTCAAAATAAAGAAAATTAAAAGAGCTGGAGATGTAGCTGAACGTATAGGTCCTAGTTTCAAACACTGAAATAATATTTAATGCAATAAATTACACAAATCATATATATATATATATATATATATATATATATATATATATGTATCCACTCAAATCAAGGTCTATTCTAGTATGCAAGACATCTCTCTCCCCATTTACTTTTCCTTCTACCATATAGGTTGACTTTACTATTATTACCTTCGTATAAACAACACATAGATTCTGGTATTTTTTAGGTCTGGTTTCTTTTGTTCTCAGTCTAAGAAACTCACCTACACTGTTGCATGAAATAGCCTCGTCTATGAGTATACCACAATTACATATCCATTCCCCTGTTGGTTGACATTTGGGTTGTTCCAGTTTGGAGCTATCATGTACAGTGCAATGGATTCCTTCCTCATGTGTTCAGAAGTAGGGGTAAAACTCCTGGGTGATAGGGTAGGTTGTGTGATTATGTTTAATAGTCAATTTTTTTAACCACCTGATAAAATAGCCCTCTAACACATCCTCCAGCCCTCTCAAATCTTTTTTTTTTTTTTTTACTATTATTGGATTTCTCAGAATGTGGACCTCTCAGCACTAGCAAAATCCCAGGCAAACCAAGATTAGATGATCACCTACCCAGCCTATAGTACCCTGTCTTCTGCTATATACCTTAACTGATCACATGGCACTTAACATGGTACATACAATATTACAGACTTTTAATGTGGGGGTCCACCATATAACAGAATGTGTTGAAACAGGAATCAGATGTTATGTATCTTTCACCCTCCCATAATGCCCAAGAAAGTCAAATTCAGAGTACTCTTCTTCACTGAAAGACAGTCATTTTTACAGAAATATTTAGTTAAGAGGTTTCAACCTAACAAATTCCTTCAGAAGTTAATTCTAAGCATATAAGCAAAGTGGCATTAGTCTCATTTCTCAAATAAGAAAACAAAACATCCACAGATGACTTATTAATGTGCTCAATGCCAAACAGGTGGTAGAGTCTGGGGAACAAAAAAAAAAATACTTTCACATATTTCTATAGTCAGATAATCAGAATTTTTGGCTTTCTACAGCCCTGGACAATAGGTAAGAAGAAATTAGAACAAGACTTAGTAATTCTGTTTGTAGGCTTGAATTTTAATCAGACATTATCACTTTTTGCAGAATATAAAAAGTAGTGTTAAGAAATAATGTAAAAGGCACTGTGGTGCACGCCTAATATTCCAGTTACCTGGAAGGCAGAAGCAAGAGAATCACAAGTTTGAGGCCAGCCTAGGCAATTTAGTGAGATCCTGACTGAAAATAAAATTTTAAAAAAGATTCAGGGGATGTAGTTCAGTGGTAGTAGTCTTGTCCAACAAGGGCAAGGCTCTGAGTTCACAAAAAAAGAAAGGAAGGAATGAAGAAGGGAGAGATAAAAGAAGGCAGGGAAAGGAAGGAGAAGGCAGGGAAGGGAAGGGAGGGGAGGAAGGAAAATGCAGGTCACAGTCCACAACCCTTATTAACTAAAAAATACTGAGGTCTATTCCTAGTGCACACTTTATCTTACAGCAGTGGTTAATATTAGCAGCACATGAGGGCTGTAATGGTTCAAACATTTTGTCAACTTGAGAAATTTAGAAGTTTAACTCAGCAGGGACCAGGAGCCTCACTTGTAAACATTCTCAGTCTGTGCAGCAGGAGGGCAGGGAGATGGTGTGAGTGCTACACCCTCCTGGGCGGGGGGGGGGGGGGGGGCATCCTGCCTACCACTTAAGGAAGGAAAAGAGACTTGTTCTCCCTGGCTTTTGCTCTTGCTGCTTTTGGATCTTCAGCCGCTATGAACTGTTGCCCCTCACTATGCCACCTTGCTTTGGACCCAGCTCATTATGGACTGAAACAACCTTTCCTTCCTTAATTTTGAGTGTTGGGTATTTTGTCCCAGCAATGAGAGAAAAGTAACCAAGACAAGGGTGTTTTTAAAATTTTTCTACCCCTGGACTGACTATATACCAGTTAACTCAGAACCTTGTGGGAGAAGTGAGGAGTGGGGATAAGTATAAATATTTTTTTCTGAAAAGTATACCAAGTAATTCTAATATGTAGACAAGTTCTGAAAAACACTGTCTAATATTCTAGCCCAGTGTTTTAGAAAGTTGGCGTACCAAAAAATGCAAAGCAGCTAAAGTAAAGTCCCTACAATTAGCCTTTAGATCAAACAACAATAGAAGACTCAGCCTCACAACCAACTTTAGAAATGACAAACAGTTCCATGTTTATGCTCTATGAAAACATCCTTAGAATTGCTAGAAACAAAACTCCTGGATAAATGAAGTATTTATACATTTCCATCACATCTGAAGCAGTATCTTTTGAGTGCCTCCTAGATTCCTGTCATTTTTCGTATCTATATCACCAAAAACTGGATGTGGAAAGGGACCCAGTATCTTTTTCAGGTTGTACAACAAATGCTACAGGAAAATATTTCTAGACTAACATTTATACAGTACTTTGGGAAAAGTGATCTAAGTTTTTGCTTTAATATTCTCTGATCTACCCAGATGGCATTATACAGTTC
Organism: Cavia porcellus; assembly: GCF_034190915.1. Lineage (NCBI taxonomy): Eukaryota > Metazoa > Chordata > Mammalia > Rodentia > Caviidae > Cavia > Cavia porcellus. The sequence continues at coordinate 43,546,220 of NW_026947490.1, forward strand.
ATTTTATAGTACAAGAGCTTGCCTAACATTACCAGTTCATATCAATCTCCCCTCCAGAAAAGCTATTAGGTGATGGTGTAGCTCCTGCTTCTAAGCATAACGCCATCAGCAAATTAGTCATTACATTCCACTGAGCCTAGTGGAGCCCTCCTCCCTCAACTGCTGAGTAATCAATTATATCCTAGACATACACATTTACACTGATTAAAAAAAGAATTACAGCCGTCGATTCTGCTCTTTGAATTAAGGAACAACATCTATGTAATACAGAGTTATAGTGACTTGACTTAATAAAATGGTTATTTAAAAGAACAGATAATTGGATTTAGAGGAAAACTCTGTGACCAAGACAGTGTGACTTTCCAAAAACAAGAAGTAGGAAAGCTTGTTAGACTTTCTAAACCCATAAGATTGAAAGCCCCAGGGAACTGTAAGCTCTAAACTAATATCAGTGCTATGTTGAAAACCAAAATGGTAATTTCCTCTAGCACTGACTGGAGAGGATTTGTCTCACTAGCAAATTTTAGATATAAACACCAAATCAAAAATAATTCTCCAATGACTCTGAGCATTTTACCAATGACAACAGATTTGAAATGCATTTTAGAGGCAGTGACAGGGAATTAAATAGATTTCTAGTGCTGTAAAGCTTGACATTACTTTGGAAAGTGTAAAACTGTCTGCTCATCTTTCCTGCAGCTCATTTGGTACCTGGTAAGTACTAAAGAAAACCTAAGTGCAGGAGCAATTTATTAATGCACCAGAAGCCATATCAATGGTAGTATGCCTAAAACCTCCAGGAAGTTTTTGAGATCTAAAATAAAACAATACATGTGTTCCTAAAAGCCTTGATGGGAAATATTACCAGCTCTCATGTAAAAGCTTCCTCCAATAAAGATCAACTATAAATTAGAGATATTTGATTTTGTAAGAATATTCATGAGTAACTACAATGTATTAAGTTTCCCATGAAAATAATGCAATGATTCTAATTAGTTTTTAACTACTTGCTACACTGTTCCAATTTTATCCAAAATGGCTTTTAAAGAGCTGCTGCACAGCAAGATTATTTCCAATATTTCAGAGAAGTAATTGTGAGACCACCTGGCCTGCAAGCAGTAAAAGACAACCCCCAGAAACAGAGGCATGTTGGGCCCACACGTGCTTTTTGGTAGGATTTTATCTGTCCTCCACCTTTGATTTCACCCACACAAATTGTCCTGACAACAAAAAACTCTTAATGGAACGAAATTAAATTAGAGTTGGCTGAGGCTTTAATACAGGAATATGTTCTGCTAAGAGTTCCATGTCTTGTGATGGCACTCCATCCAGACTCAGAGCTCCCTTTATTAAAATGTCCTGAAATGTTTTCACGATCAAACACCAACCATTTAATACATCTTTCAACACCAATTAGGGAGAGAAACTCAGAAATTTGACCTGGTTACCAACTGTCTACTAATACAGTTCTCCAACTTCTTTTGGCTCCAACATGAAAGATTTAAGAAGACTTGAGTTTTCAGTCAAGATTGAGTAACAGTTTTACTTCTTGACTAAACAATAAGAAAGCTCAATAAAACATCTGAGGCAGTGATTACCAGACAGAAGACAACAAACAACACAAGACTCTGTCCTTTGGAAGAAAAATAAAAAGGTAAATTTTATAATTGTACCAGTTTACTACATAATTACAGCTTTATATTTCTCACTACAGGGAAGAAAAACAGAGACCAGTTGATTCACCAAGTTGAGGTCACATAAATCCAGGTTTAGAACCCCAGACAGCCAGAGTTTCCAATGCAGAATACTGATGCGGATGGATATACACAAAGTGCACCAGAAATCTCAGACAGCTCCTTTGAGCATCATCAAAATCTCCACATGTGTAAGAAGACACAATCCCAGGCTAAGGAAAGAGCCACAAGACAGAAATAAGCAAAAAATTACTTCAGTTCAACCAATCACAGTAGAAGAGCCTCATGATACAAGAAGAAAACAAATATTCTTTAAAATAGAGGGAAGTTAAGAACTTACACTAACAGTTACTTTGATCATGCTCAAAATTTAAAAGCAATCATATAAATGTTCTGATTCATTCCAAGAATATTAATATGTGACATATTGACATTTTAGTCAACGACAGATCACAGATATGAGAGTAATCCCACATGACTGTATTGTTTACTGATATCATGGCCATTTTAATTTGTCTAAGTACAGTTTATGGTGTTTGTACAACAATAAAATTCCCTAATGATGCATTTCTCAGAATGTATCCCCATAACTAAGCAATGCATGACTGTAACTGCTTCCCAGAACAAAAGCCAGTACTAATTAAAGGAATCAAATTATATCAGTTACATAAAATTCATATGACCATCATTCAGTAAGAAATAGACAGAAAAGGGCTGTGATCTATAAGCAAAGGACATTAAATAGGACCAGAAATAACAGAGATGATCAAGTTAACTATCAAGGCATTAAAGTAACTATTACAGGCCCATACTGTACGTTTAAGAAAGGAGAAAAAATGGTCATTAAGAAAGAAAGGATATTAAAAAGAACCTCCCAAATACCCACCATTGATTTTAAAAATAACCACAATAACTGAAAGTGAAAATTTTATTGGATGGGATAGATATTTAAACAGGGGAGAAAAAAAGATGAGAAAACTTCAATATATAACAGCAGAACCTCTCTAAAAAAGAAACGCCAAATGTTGAAAAGTAAAGCATCATTTACTTGTGAAACAAAATCAAACAAAATAGCACGCATGTAATTAGAGCAAAGGAAGGAAATAAGAGAGAAGAGACATAATAGAAAAAAATTCTGAAGAAATAAACTCATACAATGAACTCCTTGAAAAATAGATGTAAAGAAAACCACACAAATACAATGAAACTGTTGATCTGTGGTAAAACAAAAATCTTATAACCAGAAGATGCACAGCAGACAGCAGCCCACTTATCAGAAATTATGTAAACCAAATGACAGTGGAACGGCAGCTTCAAAGTGATGAAATAAACTTTAAATTTAAAATTCTTTTCTGAAAAAATCATGCTGCCAACAATGAAGACAATTTTGGGCAAATGAAAGACTGAAGAATCCAGGGCCAGTTGACCTGTGCCAAGAGAAACGATAAATGAAGTTATCTGGGAAGACTGTGATACCAAACAGAATAAGGAAAACAAAAATGATAAAGGTGTCAATACATAAGATGTATTCTTAATATTTTGAAGGCTAATAGTTTAAAACAAAAGTAACAGCAACATATCAAGAGATTTATTAATATATAGAAGAACAAAATACAAGGGATAATCAAAATGTACAATGAATAAGTAAACTAAAAAATTTATTACAGTAAAAGACACATTGTCATTAATACCCCTCACTTTGAACATATGTCTCATCATTCTTGCTGTTTTCTGAAGCAGATCTACAAGTCTTTATGCAGTATAATAAAAATATGATGAATGAAGAGGCAGGGTTGCAGCAAAAATATTACAAGTGTCCTCATCCGCCTTGTTCATTGAATCTGGGACTGCTTTACTTCTGATTTTTCCCTGAAGTCAAAATGATCATAAAAGTCAGTGTTCTGAATTGATTAAGAACACAAATTAAGACACACAAAAGAGGACTTCTGGAACTGCTTAAGAAAGTGGCAAGAAGGATGGGATAAGTATGTTCAAAGTAAGCAGGAGTATTCTGAGAGAGACTAATGATAAGGCTTCTTTATTGTAAAATATTTGTATAAAAATTTAGATGTTCACCCTAGTTTTCAATGATACTTCTAATATAAAGGCAATAACACAAATGATAGAAGGTGGGAATTGCACCTTACATATAAGGTGCTAAAATATTCTTCATATATATTATAAACATCAGAGCAAGGGTCAGCAAACTCTGGACACAGGCTAAATACAGCCTGATGACTACATTTCTGTAATTCAGTTAGGATTTAGTTTTACATTTTGAAAGGGTAAGGAGAAAAAAAAATGAATGCAAAGACAAATGAAAAACTTTTCGCCATGATAGAAATAGTCAATATAGTGTGACGGTGGTTACATAACTGGAATTTACTTGAAAAGATTCAGAACCATACAGTTAAAATTGGTGATTATTTTCTTTTTTGTATCAAAAACATAGGTGGTAAAAACTGACTTTAAGAATTAGAGCTCAAAAGTCAAGAATTTTTTTTTTTTAAATTTTAGAATGGTGCCTGGGGAGTTAGTGGCATAAATGCCTGCCTAACAAGTATTAAGTTGTGAGTTTGATCCCCAGTACCAAAAAAAGAAAAAAAGAAAAAAAATTAGAATGGAATTAGAATGAAACATTTTCCTAAAGTCACTACTAGGAGAAACAGATTGTTATACATAGGGTGAGGAGGACATAGACCTGACAAGATCTGATCAAGTACCAGTGAGCAAAATAAAGCATACATTTAATTGGAGACCAATACCCAGGAGCAACTCAGACTAACACATAGAGTAAAGAAAATTCTCTAGCCATTTGCAAACAAAAAAATAGTTCTATATCATACAGTAAACAAACCAAATTGCAGATGGATTAGAAATGTAAATTTAAACAAGATTATGAAAGCACTAGAAGACAATATAAAAATATTTTTAAACATTTTGATAATCTACATATATACAAGTCATGAGACACAGAACAGATCTGACAATCAAAATTTAAGTAATATAAAATAACTATAAACAAAGTTCAAAAGTTCAGATAGGTTAAAAGGATTATTTCATATTTATAAATACATATATTCATGTAAGTATGATATATATGAGTTTAAATTCAGTCCAAAAATTCTGCATCTGATATCTAACCATAGAAAATCTTAAAACAGTGTATTGTACTGAGCATCCTTCTCAGGGATCTATTGGCGATAATGAAAAACTATATACCTGAATACCCATCAGAATAATAGGTTATAATTTAGCTATACTTCTATGCCTTCCACCTTCTTCTAGGAACAGAACCTCCTTTACCTCTGGAAACTGCCTGCCCATTCCCTGGAAGACATTCCTAAGACCTCCCCATCTTTATAAAGAGAGAAGTGTTATTCAGTGAGGACAGGTAGCTCCATTCCTGCTTCACAGTGAGTAGTCAAAGAACGATAACAATACACAAGCAGGACCAGTCAGACAATACCTGGAAAACTGCTCTTCCTCCTCCTTTAATAATTTATGCCCTAAATTAGAGGGCATAAAAACTGGAGCTGCTTGAGGCCACCTTTGCCACTATATGAAAAAAACCTAAGCTGAGTGTGAAGCCAGCACTAAGGAAGGCAGACTTAAAGAGATGGATTCACATGAGCATGCATAAAATTTGCTCGCATCCTCAGACTCTAGTTTCAGAAAGCCTCATCAGCTGGTCTGAATTGAGTTTCTGTCACTTAGAAATGAAAGGATTTCACAACAAAATATAACAACCATCAAGCAAATGAGGTGGACCGTAACAAACATAGTATGCCACAATATGTTAATGGAAACAAGTAATAGCAATTTTTAGACTATTACTATACTATGCCATTTGTCTTATTTTTAAAGAATCATATTTTTCTAATGGTAGAGAGAATTTGAAAAAAGAGAAGGTGGACTTTAACACATGTTAAACTCAAGAATTTATATGTACACATTTTAAAATAGCAGAATAAAGTAAAATGCTATAAAATTAAATGGTATGCATAAAATTTGCATCAAGGCCTAATTATCACCTTATCCCAACTTAATTTCCATAGATACCTGTAGAATATTTTTCCTACAAAGAAACAGAAATAAGAGCAAATTGAATTTTGAAGAAACATAATTGAGATTATGGCTAGTGTCCTTCAGTGTGTATATATAACTTTCCTTACTCTCTGTCTGAAAAGCCAAATCTAGAAAGCAAATGTTACATGATCATTCTACTCTTTAAGAAAATTAGAGGGCATATACTGCAGCTTAAATGATCCCCTATGTAGTTTTTAAAACTATATTTACATTTACATGTGAGGTGCAATAGTAAGAAACTGAGGAAGCAAGAGATTTCTAAAGATGTTTAAGAAAGAAAATACTTAAATCAAGGTACAAACTTTGCCACCTACCATAAACGCAAGGTCTCACTAAGGGAAGACCATAAGAATAGGACACTTGGTAACTTAATCAACATAAAGCACTGTCTTTTTCCACATCAGTGTTTTCATCTCAAATGTCACATCCACAACCCTCCAGGGCTTCTCTACTCCCTGTGCTAAGTCAGCTAAGCCACTTAACTTCTCATTGATTGAGGCAAAAATCACTCTACCTAACTCAAAGAAGAGTACATTAGGCCTAGTTACTGAGCCCATGAATAAAAAATAATGTAAGTTTAGATTTAAACTCAAGGAGAAGTGAAATAAAATCTTAAAAAAAAAAAACCTATCATACTCAAAAAAGAACAAGAAAGCTATTTACTTACCTAGCTATATAATTTCTTGGGACTCAGCAAGCTAGCAAGAATATACAAAATCTAAATTCCAGGATAAAGTAGAAATTCAACTGGAAAACCAATTTGATCTTAAAAGTTTAATAAATGGTTTTAAAATAAATATTTGGCTGAACTTGATACAGAAATAACCAGCACTATTTTTTAAACCTCTGCAATGAATTTTTTCAGTAAAAGAAATAACTTTCAATGGTCAAAAAATAATTCCAAAGTAAATCCTTCCATATTTAGTAGAACTAGGAAAAGTAAGTTATTTTCTATTCAAATTTAAGAAACAAACATAACAACACTTGAATAAAAAATATACAATACTTTTTCTGAAACACTCATAAGATACCAAACTGTAATGTGATATTTGTTACACGGCATGATGGCCCATAATGAGTTTGGAAAAACCATAATACGATTCAATTTTATTATTTCATCACTGTGATTTTAAGCAGGCATATTAACATCACATAGATATTTTAAAATATAAATATTTAAAGCTATGCTTTATAATATCAAATTCCAAGAATTCATAGCTAATATAGGTTGTATAGGTAATCATTTTGACTGTGCAAGAAATATGATCAGAATACTGTTATGATGAAAGAAAAATATTCATTCCAATCATTCACATTCAATAGTTGGAATGCTTTATGCACACATTGGCTCCAAATAACACTATTTCATTTCTGTTTTAAACCTGCTATGTTATCCATTGCTGTTTCGATGATTGCATAGTTTAAAACAAAAATACATCCCACTAGGATTCTCAATAATAAGTCTCATTAGGCAGATAACTTCCCAATCATAAAAGCTTTTATTTTAAGACAAGTATTATGCAAATACAGTGTGGAAATCAGACTCCCTATAATTTAGATAAAAAGACAACCCCAGAAGAACACTTCACATGTGATATCTATTGCATTTTTTGTGTACTCATTTTGCATTCTCTTTTTGCCACCTTTTTAAAGTGCTAATATGTATTTATGCTAGAAAGTTATGAGCAGATTTAATATGAGAAAATTATGTGTTTTAGAAATCAAGCTATTCTAGATAAGGAATATCCAATTGTGCTCTATTTTACATGTTTTTATGACCTTTCTTACAAAGGAACATTTATGTGAAATAGTTACTGTTAGAAATAAACTAAATATCACTGAAGCTCAATCAAATATAAAACATTGACATGAAACAAACTACATAAGCAGTAGGGATTCTTAGGGCAGCATGAAAAATCCATTATTTTGTTATCTATTTACATCACAGAAATAAGAATGTGCCAAAATTCTCTTTGCCGTTTTACTGAAATTGATTTCCCACAACTGCAACAAACATTTCCTGTGACATTAAGTTGTCATTAGCTTGTGTGATCCTCAGTTCACTCAACCTTTGTGGAGGCAACAACTAGTTCATTTAATTTCACAATTTTCTTCAACTTGCTCAGAAAGGTCAGCTCTGGCACACAGCTCTGTTTTACCAGTTACACACTGGATCAGCTCTTCTAAACACACTTGCACATCTGCATTTGCCTCTCTACTTATCTGAATTTTAAGTGCTTTATTTTCTGGAGAAACAAAAAATTCTAACAAATTAGTTAAATGTACAGGCTAACCCAAGTATATTTCTGTTAGAGATTTCAAGGTGGTGTTTTTTTATTTCTGTCAAAGATTCCTGACTAAAATTTACAAATTCTTTGCCATAAAAATTTCAACAGTTAGCTCTCACTCTAAATGTCAAGGGATTCCTGACCCTGAAACAGGATCATGAGTTTTGAACACTTATGTTTACCACCTTTATCTTAGAACCTTATTCATCCAGTAGACATTTCTTGAGTATTTTCTACCTGCTAAGCACTGCATTAGGAGTTTGGATACAAAACATTAATAAGATAGTGCTACTTTTCTTATCCAAACTCCCTATCTAGAAATAATTCTATACAGGCTACATGATCCCTAATGGCTGATGCTACTTTCATCATTGTTAAATGATAAAATTATTCTAATTGTGTGATGTTATTAAGGTTACTAATCAGTTTTTTTAAACAGTTTCAGAATAGAAAACCACACAGATTTGGCTTAAGGGAGATTCTTAGGTAGAAACAGGTATATAAACCCCAGTCAAGCCAGCAAGAAAATGTGGTAATCTCTGTCCTACAATCTAAAGGGGTATGGGTTCTACCAGTGAATGACATGAATGAGCTTGGCAGGAGCGTCTCTTACTAGTGCTTTAAAAGAAGAACTACCCATCTGACACTTTGAATTTACACTGTGAGACATGTGGAGAAAAAACTTCTAGGAATATAATGAAGTACAGCGCGAAAGATGACAAGGTTTACGCTTTAAAATGCTTTAAACTTTCCATACTGACATCAATGCTTAAGGCTTTTCTACAACTAAGGCTTAAAAGTGATCTCTATCATGCCCCAAAAGTCATGTATTCCCACTGAGCTAGCTCACCTTTGCTGCCAGGAAAGGCAGGTGAGAGAGGCAGACACTTATTTCTACTAATAAAAAAATAGAGGCAAACTCCAGTACCACTTACAGTCAATGCAGCTTTTCATCTGGTCAATTCATTTTACTGCCTATATTCTTAACAAACGTTAGTCGGAGCCACCATTGCTGTCACAGACTAATCCTTACTCTACATTTATTGAAAGCAAAGCATGAAGACAAGTGAACTATGGGGCCACAGAACCACGACATCAAGGTTTTGAATGAACAACAGAACTATTTGATCTTGAATATGTATTTAACTCTGAGATTCTATAAGATCTCTTTACCTAGTGTCTCTATCTCCATGCCCAAGTGTGTTCCAGGATTACTTTTAAGGACTGGAGAAAGATTCAGATCCTGATCAGAGTTTATTGCTGAAATAAAGTCAATTACTTATGATTTTCATATGAAAAAATTACTAACTATAGCATACCTTCAATTTAATCGTGGGTATTCTCTTGCAGCTCAGAGAAAATCATGGATTTCACAAAAATTTCATCATCTTCATTATTATGCTTGACGTTATTTACCATGGATATTTGGGGAATGCATAATGCTCATTTACAAAGTCCTGTAACACTGAAAACAAGTATCTTAAGGAACTGTCATATTCAACATCGCCCATTTTAAAATCTTCTATTTCACACTATGCTAAAAATAAAGCAGAAAAGCTATGCTTATTAATACACTGTAGCTCTGAGTGACACAGCATTCTTATCTTTTCTGCAGATCTGACAGCAGCAAAACAGACTCATAAGACACTTTCAATTATCAAATAATGGTATTATTAAAATTTATACATTGTTTTTGGTTTTCAAATTAGAAAAAAACTCTAGTTTAACAATCATGATAAATGCATCATCTATCACAAACATATACTAATAAAAAATAAAAACAGCACAAATATTAGAAAACCACAGAACCTAATACAGGAATCTAATGATGTCTTAGGTGAAAGCATTCTAATGTTTGAAAAGGATGTGCTTCAGTCAGTGCTCAGCCTGATGAGGATCCCCTTCTTGCACCGATGGTCTCGCACTGATGGTTGTTATAATGACAATCAGTTTTTAAAAGACAGGACTTTATAATCACTTCATTTAACACAGAACACATTTAAAGTATAAAGACAAAATATTTTACAGATAACTTCTTGTTTTTTGACTCAGATTTTTTTTACAAGTGCACACTAGCTACACAAATTAACGAACTTAATTTTCACAGATTTGTACATGTACATAACATACTTTGATCATTCATACCCCCATACAGGTAACTTTTACCTGTATGTTAATTATTTCTAATTAATGTTTCCATTTGCTCCATTGCTAACCACGTTAAGGTCATTTATCACTGTCAAAAACCACACACACATACATACAAAGAGTGGCTAAGAATGTCAGGTTGGATTTTTTTCCCAGTCTTCTTTCTAGACAGTTTCATGATACCCTATGGAACCAACAACGAAGTAATAGTAATAGAATGATTTATTTCCTAATTATTTATTTGGAAACAAAATGATTCACTCAAAACTCTATAGTTATTTAAGAAACCATTTTGGAATCATCTAATTTACTTTGTTACATATGAAGAAAAGTTGTTTAACTACTTATGACACATCTACTACATGTACACTGAGTTCTTTTTCTAAGCATAGTAATTACCATGATGAAATATCTATCATTACGTTCATCTTTTTATATAGATGGACCATATGGGCACACTAACCTAACTTCTGTAAAGTTTTTTTTTTTAACCTGCTAAACACCAAAACCACCTATCAACAACTTTTTTAGAGAAAAATATCTATTAGAAAGTGAACCAGGAAGGCATGTGCACAGAAAACTTTTAGATAATAACAGCTTTCAATCAAACACCAGAGAGAAAAAGTGGTCCAACTCCCCCCCCCCATCATGTTATCAGAGGTCAAGAGGAAAGTGTAAACTTTCATCTTCTTAATACTCAGGTCTGGGTACATTGTACCCTCACTGACTGGTATCAAAAGGCGAAGCAGAGAGCTAGAACTTCTATCTCCACTCATTAGTAATAAAAGCCCTCCCCCAGGCAGCGTTACTGGAGACTATATGGGGATCTTAGACTTGCACTTCATGCCACAGTGATGAGGAGTCAACTCCCTATTGGTATCAGAACTGGCTTACTGCAGTTTCTAGACTTACACTGCTGCCCAGTGTTAACAAGTCTACTCTCAGGTAGCAGTGTCAGTGGAGACCACAAAAGTAGCTGAACTCCTAACTCCATCAGCAGTAACAAGGAGCTAACCACTCCACCTGATTATCAGTGGATACCAAGTGGCAGAGTTGATTTCTGCCTCCACATGGTGGTAACAAGGGAGGACTCACTCCCCACTCCATCCCTCCCTGTCCCATGTCTGAGAAGCCCCATTAAAACAGAAGACCCAGACTCTCATAACATCACACAGAATGTCCAGGTTTCCACAGAAAACCACTTGTCACACCACGAAGCAGGACGATCTCACACTAAATAAGACAATCCACAGATGCTAAAACCAAGATGTCTGAGATGTCCAGTTGATCATAAGTTTAAAGTAGCCATGATTAAAAAATGCTTCAGTGAGCAATTATGAACAATACTTAACAAATGAAAACAAACTGATAAAAGGTATACATGCAGGAACTCCTTTTATTATTTTTTTTCATAACAGCATGCACATCTACAAGATTAAAAAGTTTTTTTAAGAAAAGCAACTGAAATGCTGGGCATGGTGGCACATGCCTGTAATTCCAGCACTCCAAGAGTCTGGAAAGACACAAATTCAGATCAAACCTGGGTAACACTGCAAGATAAAAAATAAAAGGACTAGGGAGGTAGCCTGGTGCAAAGGCCCCAGATTCAGTCCCTAGTGCTGAGGAGGAAGTGGGGGAATACAAAACACAATTTTTAAAAGATAACACACACAACGTTTTAAAAGAAAAAGTAACCACAAAAAAATAAAACTGTGTTAAACTAACAAGTTTTCAAAAATAAACTGTATAAATTTTCACTTTGAAGTAAGTTTCTCAAGTCCACATGTTACATACGTATATAATCACTCTCTCTTATACCTGAGTAATATTTTACTAAATTCTATCTTCCATACAAAGTAAAATTTTATTTCAAACCATAAAACAAGTAATACACAAAATATTCAGATTTCTTCTATAGCATCATGCTGAAACAAATTTTATACTTGAAATTTTAATGTCTGTACTTGTACAATCCACAAGAAATATCTCTTTTACCCTTGTTTTCTTTGTTTGTTTATTTGTTTGCTTGCTTGCTTGTTAGTTGGTTGATTGTTCTTTTTTTTGTTTTTCTGTTTTTGTTTTGAGACAGGTTTCTCTATGCAGTTCAGGCTGGCTTTGAACTCACTTTGTAGCCAGGCTGGCCTTGAACTTGCAGTGATCCTCCTGCCTCAGACTCCCTCCTGAATGCTGTGCACCACCATGCCTGGCTGCATCTCTGTTTTTTTTTTTTTTTAATTACAATATCATCTGGTAGACTATGTCCTATAGGAGACAGCAAGAACACTTAAGAAGGGTAAGGAACAATGTTTAAACACAAATGTGCTAGAGCTCATTCCTATAGTTCAAATGATTCCACATGACAACTTGAGACCAACCAGCTTAGTCACATTTACTATCATCTGCTTGTAGACCTTATTTAATTTAAACCAGAGTATCTGATTTTTAACATCTGTCCTCTTACCTGTCAATCATCTTAGACTAGCTGAGCACTAAATTCCTTACAAAACTGCTATAAAAATAAATAACCTTCAAGATTCACAGCTGATCAAAAATTTGTAAGGCATTTGGCCTTTCTAAGATTTTTTTCTAACTCTATGACTGTAAATTGCATTTGAATAAACCTAGAATTTTTCAATATTATCTGACTTCAATATTGTTAAACAAACTGACTTAAAAATCTGTCAAACTGACTCCAGTTTTAGCTACTAGGGAAAAAAAACTGTTCTACTTAACTTATAAAAAACATCAAATCTCCATAATTGTTTTTAGAGAGTCTCAGTATGTTGTTCAGGTTGGCTTTTAGGGATCCACCTCCCTCAGCCTGCCCAGGAGTTGTGATTTCAGACCCACAAATTGAGCCCAGCTAAATATTAGTGAATAATGCAAGGCAGGTCTCTAAGTCAGTTAACAAAAAGAGTATTAGAAAACTAGAGAATTTGTTTGGTTTTCATCATAAAGCAGAACCACAAAACTGTAAGAAAGATATAACTCTCATTCTCCAGAGACGAGCCTCTGAGTAGATGAAAGCAGTTAAACAGGCAGAGACACCTGAAGAATACAGACAAGGACCACTAGAGAATCCTCCCAAACTTCACACACAGAACGCGGGCTCTAGGGCTGCAGTGGCCACAGGATGACTAGATTATGAAAAATTTGCTTTTGTGTATAACAAAGAAGAGGACAAATGTCATGAGGACAAACATTATGTCTGTCTATATATTGTACATTCTCTATGATAGCCATTGTTTATCTTCAGAAAAGTTTAAAAAATTTGAAACTTCGTGTTGAGTAAAAAAAATCTGAGATTATTACATAGATTATGTATTCTTAACAGTTAGAAACCAAAACAGCAGAGCATAGTGATACATACCTGTAATCCCACCACTATAGAGGATATGGCAGAAGGATGGCAAGTTTGAGCCCAGGGTTAGCAAGACCTTGTTTCAAAATAAAACTAAAAAATTAGAATTAAAAAAAATAAAATAAAATGCATTTACATACATAGTTCAGTACAATGATCCTAGGTTCAGCCCCCAATACCACAAATCACCTAATCAAAAGAATCTTCTAAACAAGGAAGAAAAGGCTTATTGGAAGTACTGTTAATATCCTGCACATAGTAGGTATTCACTCGTTACAAGTGTTAGCTATAGATCACCATTAGATAAATTTTAATCTTACTTATGAAAAAGTATTGCGTATGAAACTAGAGATAACATCTGATTCCATAATTCTCAGACATGCTCTCTGTTAGTAAATTTATAGTCATTTTTACACTTAACTATCAGAATTCTATGTGGTTATTTATGATACTCTAGCAACTGTCTTATCTATGATACTATATGATACTATAATATCAATGTTATTTTCACTTTGCCAAAAAACAAAGTGCTTTAATTACAGTGATTTATCCTGCACATGTGCAATTTATACACATACATAAATTATAGATCAAATATTGGAGAGGAAAAAGAACAAAAATTACACACATAAAACAAAAAAAAAAAAGGAGTGAGATAATATACTAGTGAACAGCAGGAAATTAAACTCCCAGCCTTGCTTCCGTTAAGAAGTTTTGAGAATATAAAGATAAAGAACACAGCTTAAGCAGTTTGTGAACAGCTGTACAAGTCCCAATATGATATATGATTTTTAACATCACGAGCATTATTGCTAACTTGAAGATGTTCTGGTAAATAGTTGAACAGGTGCATTGAAATTTGACATGTTATAGAAATATATAGGAACAAGATGAACCACTGGAAAGTAACAACCAACCTGAATTTAGGAATCATTCTAAATGAACAGTAAGAATATAACTGCTTAAATGTTATTTTTAATACAATCTTCCAATGTTAATGCTCTCAAAAGAATACTTAGGCAAAAAAAAAAAACCCTTTGGCTAGGAAACAAAGTGTAGCATTTGTGACTTTCAGTAAGCTTTTAAACATTTAAGATAATTTTTATGCCAATTCAAGTTAAATGCACATGACAAAAATACCTCTTAACAAAGATAAGCTAAACTTAAAACAAACAAACAAATGAATGATCAGTTACCAGGAATGCTATAGTATATGTAAGATAAGAACAAGAAAAAAATTTAAAAGTCTAAATAAAAAATATATATTTCTGGAAATAATTTTCTATTCTAAAAATTAAATTTTCTTTCCATAAACTGTCTACATTTTGGAAAATACATTTCTTATTTTTTTACACAGGCCTGTAAACATCTTTCCAATAATATATACAGTGCTGCAACGACATACAACTCAAGTTCCTCAAGTACTAGATCAATTCCTGAAAACTTCAAATACTCTTAGTGTTTGTTTTGATTGACTCTATTCTGTTTTATTTCATGTGGTTTTATTCTCTTCAAAATAAAAAAAAAATACCCTTAATGTATCAAAGTAAATCACTTGAAACCAGTGGGCTAAAATCTCATTCTCGGAGCTTCAACAAGATCAGCAACTTACTGTTTACTTAAAAATGTCATGCATGACAGTTTAGTTGTATGATCTTCCATACTCACCTTCCCATTCAGTGGAGTCAGTAATAAAGAATGTGCAATGTACCACATAATGGCCAGGACAAGTATCAACAAATGCCTTTATATCAAACAACAGAACAGTATGGAACAAGGAAATAACCTGCAGTAATACAAATATATATACACCCCCCCAAAGCAGTTTGCATAGTAATCTAAGGACCTTCGTGTTGATTTTGAAAATGAGGCAAAAATTGCCTATTAAGTATTCCCACTGGCAATGCACTGAGCCCCATGCATGCTTGGTAAGCTACTGTTGCTGAAGACAGACTACTTCCTGTTTCACTGAAAATCAGTTGTGGAAAGCTCTTGTAACGTTCTGTAGAATTCATGAAAATCTGAGATAAATCAAATGTAACCCCTCGTACAAGAAATTCTCCTTTTACCATAATTTCTATTTCCACCTTTATAAGGCTCCCCACTAAGCTTGTCCTGAAGCAGAGGCCATGACAAAACAGTGGAGAAGACCACTTGAGTGACATTCTGGCCATTTTGACAAACAACCTTTCCTTGGCTATTGTTCTGATAACCAAACACATATCCCAACACTCTGGGAGGCTGAGACAGGAGGGCTGCAAGTTCAAGGTCAGCCTGGGCAGCATAGCAAGAATCTTGTCTGAAAAAAAATTCAAAGGGCTTGGGGATGTAGCTCAGTAGCTCAATGTAAAGGCTCAGGATTCAATCCTCAGTTAAACGAAATCAAACAGAAATACCCAAATAGTCCTTTAATAAGACAGCTAGTGAAAAAAATGTGAACTAGTTTAGAATAACAAAGACACTTATACCTCAACAAAGTATTCTCAACCGGTTTTAGTTTTTGTTTCAATGGTTCCATCACCAAACACAGTTTTAACCATTCCACCATAAAGAAATTGTATTGTCCTGCTCAGAATCAGAATTATAATTTGACCAACTAATACAGATAGCACAGTGGAGGCTGGGAAACCCATTCCCTTCCACCCACATGAGTTTGGCAATACCCCAAAGCTAATCTTCCTTTCCTTTTCTAAGGGAGATAGGTAGAAAATAAAATACAAAGACCCAAGAAATCACTGAAGCTTTAGGCAAGAGCACATGCATGTTAGATCTCCTGATCTGACCCTCAGTAATCTTTCCCTGCTCCTCATTTTCAACCGTATTCAAGGTTCATAAATCTGGACTATATCTTATATATGTAATTTAATCAAAAGGAACTAGAAAAGACCTGCACACTAGAAACTCCTGAGATGACTGCATCTTGTCAAACATTCCTATCAAGCCCACCTAGAGACCTAATGAGAAGCATCTAGGCTGGAGTACATGTCCTTTGAAATCCAAAAGCCTGATTTATCTGTCTGGTGTGCTATGTGTTCTTTGCTTTCCTGACGTTCTTGCACCACTTTTATGTTCATGGCATATTTTTTCTCAGCAAGGACTTGCCCTGAGTATATCTTCCCATGGTCTTTAATAAATGTAGCTGCTTTTCTTTTGCCATTAGATGTACATTTGCAATTCTTTGCTCCTCATACACAAGAGCCTAGAATCTATGTATGTATGTGTCCACCATACTGGTACGGTGATATCAGAACCTCCAAATATGATACAAAGGAAGTATAACTCTCAACCACTTAGGTAACTGATACACGGGCTTCCTGTTCTCTAAAACTTGAAGAGTGAATTGTAGCAACAACAGAGGTTAAGAGTAGGAAATATTTATTTTGAGATAGAAAGCTCCTTTCAGAGAAACAAGAAGGGTCCTGATTGGAGAAACCAGGAATGCCACTGTATAAGAAAACTTTATAGAGCAAACTCATGTGGGTATAATGTGTGTTACAGCTATGATCAATCAATAAGGTTATAAGTATAGCTGCTTAGGTAATCCTGATCCAATAGGGAAGCAAGTCACATAGCTAGAGAGCATGAAAAGATCAAAGTTCTCAGGTAGGTGAAGGATCTGGGGTCTTGGTTGCCCATAGGATGACTGATGTCTATCTAGACCAGCAGTTATCACTAATCTCACCACTTGAGGAGGAAACAGATCTGGTACTTTTCTTATTTATCTTGAGGCCTTACCTCAACTGATGCCTCTCCTGCTACAGCACTAGTGAGTTTTTACCTTTTGTCTTGACTCCCTCAATGACCCAGTCCTGTCTGACTGCCTATAATCTTTCTACCTAACTTAGCTGTCTATAATAGTATCACAACTATCTTTCAGATTTAAAACTTTCCTATAATTCTCCTCACATGGAGTCAGCAGACTGTGGTAGTCAACAATCCTGAAGGAAATGATTCTTCAAGGGTTTCATAATATCAGAACAGTTAAAAGCAAATTGAAAACCACTGTCTTTCAGGCACATTTCTCTATCATTAAGACAGCCCATTTAATCCTCAAAGATCCAGTAAGAAAAGTGTTTCATGGTATCTAATGCAGGTAGACATTAAGTCATTCTGAATAGCACTCTATTACAAATGGAAGCTGTCACCAGTCAGTGGAAGTCCCCAAAGCAGAGATGGAGAACCTTGACTCATCCCACCTGAGACCAGTTGTAGGTTTGGAGACTTCAATCACCAAGAATAAGTATTTTTCAAGATGCATCAGTAAGAAGCATAAATGGATTAAGCAGAATTTTGAAACATAAAAATTGCAACATAAAAACTGCAACTCAAAGAAATTAAATGTGAGCATTCAAGAGGTAAAGACTGAAAGGTTCTTGCCCTAGTATAAATTATTCTACAATTATGGTGGTAGTCTAACATGGTGGAAGGCCAAAGCAGGAACACTTACCACTTCCTGCTTCTTCTTCACCCCTAATTGCAACTCCCCTTCCTGTTTGCATGCACAGAGAATTCCAATCAGTTCCTCATATGCCATTAATATCCGCCCCATGCACCACTTCCGATCAGAAGTCATATAATCCTCTGCCTCTCTATCTGGTCGAGGGAGACAGCCCAGCCACCATAGGTTACGTGCCCCTTTCCATGTCCTCAACTCAATAACCGTATTCATTTTGTACTTTTTGCTTCTCTATTGCGCCAGAATACTCTAACAGAGAAGAGTGCTTATGGCTTTGAACTGGGTGTATTTATGAGGACTTTTGGGGAAATCTGTGGAACTTGTATGTATATGGAATATATATATACAATATATTCCATATAAGGGAATGAAACTCCCAACCTACTATATGTCCAGTACGAGTTCGTGCTCTCTAAAATTGAATAATAAGTTTTTGCAACAACAGAGGTTAAGAGCAGAATATATTTATTGAGAGAAGAAAAGCTTCTGTCTCAGAGACAGAAGGGGTCCTGAGTGGGGTGCCAAAGACTGTCTTTTCTAGGGACTTTTATAGAGTAAAATCATGGGGTGAAACTAGTTCAAGGTGGGGAAAACTGGGGGTTAACCAGTAAGATTAATTGTTCAGGTAAAACTGATTAAATCAGGGACAAATGGGGAAGCCAGTCACATAGAAAGGAGGCATTCTTAAAGAACAGTGACTCTTCCCATAGGAGGTTGGGATGGTGATTCCTGGCTTCCTCAGGGTGATAGAGAACTATTGAGAATATCAGTCCTTAGGATATGGTTGCATTTGTTTGATCCTTTGTCTTGAGGCCTGGCCCACAGCAGGAGGTATCTGTCTGCACACCCACCCACAGTTGCAAGCTATCTAGGCTTTTGCATTGGTTCCTCTGAGGACCTAGCCCTATAATATTTCTATAATATCATAATATTTCTAACTACCTCAGCTGCCTATATGAAAAGGTAAAAGACAGTGGCCCTCTCTGAAAGAGCAGAGATGATGGCCCATTCACAGGCAAGAGCCATCCATAGGGGAAAAATCCATTTTACAAATGAAAAAGAATAACTTGTAAATAAGAGAGAGTGGTCCAGGCTTATGGTGTCTTGGGCTAGCTGGGAAAGTAGGCAGCAGCATAATGTGTTAATTGCAAAATTCAGGACACATGCACAGAGCCAGTCCCAAAGCACTGCACATATACTTATCAGATCAACAGAATGGCCTTGACCTGCAGTCAACCTGAGGAGTAGGCGATGCAAAAATGACAGTCCACATTGAGCTCTTTGCTACTACTTTCTTCCATAGTAGTCCACCCTCATGCTGTAAGGTATACCTCTTTTACTCTGCAGAGTCTGTTTCTTTTCCTACTATTAATAAATGTAAAACACTGCTACTGTGGGAGCTTGTTTTGGCCAAGTCTTTGCTCAGGACAAAAAGAATCTGGAAACCACCTATAGAAGGAGACTTCAGCACTTCACAACCCAGTAACAAATCCAGTATCTGTGATGTGTCCATACAGTCCTTCCAAGTAAAATTAATTATATGTAATGTAAAAAGAATGACCAATTTTAGTGCTTAAGTGGAATAGGATGAAATATATATGTTTGCATTTGAAAAGACTTTGGGTGTTATATTGGGTCAGAGGAATAAATGGTATTCTTTAAAATGTGTCAGTAGTTAGATCATCTGTGATGGGTATATACTTTTTGTAGGCAGCTTAGAAGATGGAAAGTTAACGTTCTACTACAGACTCATCACTCAACTGCAATGCTCCTTTAAAAAAACAATAGTAATTTAAAAAAAAATAGTAAAATACCCACGATTCCCCACTTTCTACCTGTCTTTATTTCTATCCTACTTCAGAAACTAATAGAAGCTTGAAGTACCACTTCATTAAGGTCACTAATTTTTCTTCTTTTGAAGAATTATGTTTTCCCTTAGATCCAAGCATTTGTGATTTTAAATAGCATCAATTCATGTTGCACAATTCATAATTGTTATTTCATAAGAAATTTGTCAGGCTCAACTCAGACACGACTTTCCACACACTGCCTATTTGTCAGCAGCATCACCGCTTTCAGAGAAAACCCACCTCAATGCCGGTGCTGCTCCTCTAGCAAACACCAGACAGGATGTCATAAAGAAAGGACAGAGCATGGAATCTTCCAAGCATGAGGATATCTGAAAACATCAATACATCTGCACCAGATGCCCCAGGGACTTTGACAACTGAGGCACTGGAAAACTTTGACCAAAGATACTTGCCCAAATCTCCTCACATGAGGTTCTGTGCCTGATCTCCTCACTTGACCCTCATTTGTCCAAACCCCATAAAAAAGGCTCCATTTTTCTCTGTACCCTACAGATGGCCTGTTTGCACTTGGCCTGCCTGTACCCAGGCACAATAAATTTCACAACATGTTGCCTTTACGCAAGCCTGCCAGTCTCAACAGGTGTCTGCTTAATGCTGTTCTTCACAAAACTTTTTTATTTTAATATATTAGATTCGAAGTCAGTAAATAGGTAATGGGGGAATTTTGGGAGTTGGGTAGTAAGCTGGGAGCTCAGGGCTGAGGCAAACTGGTCAAACAACTGGACATACACTGTCAAAGTCATAGAGACCCAGGAGACAGGAGCAGAACACAGGATGCAGGATGGCCCCGCAACTTCGAAAAGCTATGTGCAGAACCAATCAAAAAAGTTCTGCTTTCCATTCTTCATTTACATCCGGTATAAGCCAACTGAATCTTTCAATAGAGTACCGGGCCAAGTGAGTTTCTGATAGACCAACTATCCCAAGCCTTATCTGCATGACACAGAAGTCCAGGAATTCCAGGTACAAAACTCCCCTTTCCCTCAATCTCAGGCTGCTTGTAGACAGTCTGCTCATCAGCCTGCTCTCACTCTGTAGAGTGACCTTCTTTTCCACCTTCAATTAATGTACCTGCTACCTTTTCTGTGTCTTGTCCAATCTTTGTTCAAGATAACCAAATACCTGGAAAAAATTCCCCTGGAACCCACTGTCTGGTAACAGTAGGGAAGAAATTATCTTTAATTGTTCACAACAATAATGAAGAGTATCCTATCTGTAGGATCAAAAAATAGAAAGGATTCAAATATTCTAGTCTTCCCATTTACAGCAAATGGTATACTCAGAAGCTGAGGCAGGAGGACTGCTGTGAGTTCAATGTCAACCTGGGATACACATTGAGACCCAGTCCCAAAAAATAAAATAAAATAAAATTGTTTTGGTTATAGAGAAGCATATAGTACACAACAAAGCATATAGTACACAACTAAGCTGAACAGTCCCTCAGAAAGATTATTAGAGAAGTTCAGAAACAAGGTGTTGGCACTGTGAGGAAAACAAAGTAAAGCTGTCATTATTAACTAGAAAGTGACTAAAACAAAGTAACCTTGTACTGAAAAACCTTACTGGCACTTAAATTGTATTAAATTATATGCCTTCTCAAATATCCAAACACATCAAAAAGTGTTTTGGAGTACAGTAATTTATGGATGTAGAATGAAGTTGCTAGATATGACATAAAGAAAAATAATAAATTTAATGGATTTGAAAATAAAATGCAATCTCTTTGTCAATACATGCAGTTTTTAAATAATTGCTTTATTTCTCAATTCAAAGTATATCGATGATTCATATAGTGAAGTAAGCCCAAAATCTCAGCCACTTGAGGGCTAAGGCAGAAGGATCACAAATTTGAAACCAGTCCAGGCAACTTAGGGAGATCTTGCCTTAAATTTTGAAAGGACCCTGAGCCAGGATTTGTAGTGCAGTCAGTCTGCAATCCCAGCTCAGAGACACGACAGGAAGATCACAAGTTTGTTCAAGTCTCTCAGGGCACTTTAGTAAGACCCTGTCTCAAAAAAGTACATGGGCTGGGTATGCACGGAGCTGAGTGTGAAGGCTCTGGGTTCAGTTCCCACCACTGCAAAAGGATGAAGAGCTGCAATGTAGCTCAGTGCTAGTTTTGTCTAGCATGCAGCACAACACGCTCTGGGCTGAGCGGTTGAGGGCTTAGGAAGAAGGGTGGTTGCTGACGAGCTATACCTGCGTTTCTCTAATCCTTGCTTTGTACTGTATTAGATTCATCTGGGAGGTATTAAAAATACCAATGCTCAGGCCACAATCCAGATGAAATAAATTGGCCTAAGGAAATAGAGATGTATTTTTTAGGTTCCCTAGGGATGCTGATGTGTAGCCAATGTTGAGAATCACTGCCTTAGATGTGTATGTTCATGTGTGTGTATGTGTGTGTTTCTTAATTATACTCTGAATAAAATGGAGGTGGGGGGGGCGGAGATGGGAGGCGGCAGCACTGAACCACTTCCTAAACAAATCCATATCAAATTATGGTGGGCAAATAGTATTTTAAATGAATAAAAGTATGTTTCTCTACTCCTCATGTAAACCAAGTATGTGACATTGGAAAGACAAGGATCTTCTTTGCTTTGGTTAATCAATATTCATTTAAAGACATTCTGGAAATCCACTTTGCAAACAAGAAATCAGGGTGCAAACCACTGACTGTTTGATCAGGTGTACTAAGTTGTAAAGATTAAGACTCAAGTTTTAGAATAAATTTCATGGTGTTTCTAGAACCCAAGACGATCAGCTTATTTTTTTTCTCATATTGATATTTCAAACTTTGAAAGCAATGAACCAAGATCGATGTCTCAGGCTCCTAAGTTTTGAAATAGTATGTTCTGAATTATATCAAGATATAATTATATCAACATATTTATCCCACAGTGCAAAATCAAGATAGCATGGTTTGGTTCCTTTTAAGTTTTGTCTGTTGATATCTCTATTCCTCTGTTAGTCCAGGAACCTTTTTAAATGTGCTACATTTGCTAACATTCCAGTTTCTCCATCAAGTATCATAGTTTCTTCTCTATAACCAAAACAATTCCACCCTTACGCTTTCCCATCTGCCAGTGCTATAAAGGCTGTATGTAAATCACTTCTTGTTAGCATACACAAAGCTGTCAATTCAGAATACAGTTTTCTCCATGACTGAATTTCCCAAGCTGGCATGATATTCACCTACCACTACATTTCAATTCATTCAAAACCATTGTTTTTTAAGTTTTTAAACCATTGTTGTTTTAGACTAAGTATTATCAAACTCAGAAAATATTCTGCCTTATTAAAATTTTGGCATTTTATTGAATATGCTATGGAATAACAGGATAGGCACAACGGAAAAATTGCAAAGTCAAATAAAAATCACAGCCAATTTATGAAGTTGATATCAGATTTCTAAACCAGCAAGAACAATTAACCAGGTTTTTAAATAATTTACTACCAAGATATTTGTAATTTATTTAAACCATGATGAACTTACTAGATAAAACTGGGTTCCACAAAAATGTGAAGACTTGTTGGCTTATCTCATATGGGGTAAGCATCTTTCACAAAGGGCAAAAATTACCACACGCAATCCTTTTGGAGAGATGTAAATTCTAATTTTATTCTTACTGCCGCATTGCCTATTACTGGTCAGGAAGAGAAGAAAAAGTACTGGTCTTACAGCACCATCTAGTGGAAAGATGTAAGTGCCACATTTAAGTGAAAGCTACCTGTATTTGGACTGCATGGTTAAGCCTGACGTTCTTGTATGGAAGGGTTTTTTTTTTTTTCCTGCCAAAATATTATAAATTAGAAAAAATGTGTGTCAGCGTTTTGGAAATTTTTATTCACTGGCAAAATTAATGAGTCTTTTTATATGTTAGTTAAATAAAGCAAGAGCTTGACAAAACATCTTCAGGCAAAGTCTGTGCAGCCTAATGTTTTTTAACTATAGGAATTTAAATTAAAACCATATACCTTTAAATATGCTCTTCAAAAGAATGAAAAAAATGCACTCTGTAATTCAAGAAATTTCACCATTTTTTAAGCATCATTGAACTTAACAGAGAGCTTTTCACACACTAGTCCAATTAAATATTTTATTCATATTTACAAATACTTGTTCTTGAATTCTGCTTTAAAACTCTGTTAATGAACACTATGCATGTGTCCCTGCCTTTGCACAAGTTTCATTTCAAGGCCAGCCTGAACTACATAGCAAGACCTTACCTCAGAAAACTAACAAACAAATAAATAAATAACTCTATAGCAAATACACAACATTCTCTTAAGATATGTGGATGCTGTGTATTCGGTAGAGTTGACAATCATTAGTCACACAAAATAAAGGCCTTAGGATCAGCTAAAATCTGTCCATAACACAGGTTTTGAAAGCACTTTCTTTCTACCAGAACTAATTAGCCATCAGTACCTGGGTAGATGATGATGCCACCTATTGGACAGAAAAGACTGGGAGAGAAAAGTCTGGAGTTGAAAATGAGTTCCATTTCCACAGTGTTCCAGTTGAGGCACCTATTGAACCCCTGGATGATGTCCAGTATGCAGGTGATTATAGAACCTCAGAGCTCAAGGGAAAGGTTATCTGTGAGGCATCAGCATATTAGCGGTAGTAAAGCAATAGATGAGATCATCTGGGGACATAATATAAAGCACTAGGTCTCAACCCTGTCTACATATTAGAGTCCCCTGTGACACTTTTAAAAATTGATTTCCTATTCTAGACCAATAACTCAGAATCTCCCTGGGGGAGAGAAACCATCCATATTTTTTAAAGCTCCCTAGGTAATTGAACAATTTTTGTACTATGGAAAATTTCAAACACATTCAACAGCAAAGACACAGTGTCTTGAATACAATGTATCCATCATCCACCCTCAGCAATTATCAACCCATGGGTAATCTTTTTTCATTTCTACCCCACCTGAATACTCCTATTTCTCTTCTCCATCCACTCTGACACTGGACAATGGAGAAGCAAATCTGACATATCTATCATTCATAAAATTTTAATGTGTATTTTTCTAAAATAAACATTTATAACCAAAAAGTGTTAATTCCTTAATGGTATCAAATACCCCATGAACGTTCAAACACCCTAACTGTCCCTTTGATTGTTGTTTTACAAAATTTTATCAGGATTCAAGTAAGGTCAGCTGTTGGAGTACTTGAATTATCACTTAAATCACTTTTAGTCTATATTCTTTCCTCTTTTATTCCCTTACAATTTAATAGTTTCTCTATTTTTAACATTTTTTCACACTCTCAATTTTATTAATTTTGTCTGTGTGAGGTAACCTAATACAGTCTTCTGTTTCTTTTATCTATAGTAAACATATAACAAGATCTAGAGACTTGTTTGGCTTTGGGAAAGATTTTTTTCACAGTAACACTTTCAGAGAGGTACACATAAAATAGCTTTGTCAGGGAACGATTGTTATGATTTCGATCTACATGCCCCCTAAGAGCCTCATGTACTCAGAGGCAGGGCTTTTAAAGATGACTGGATGCTATGATTCATTTGCTATTAAAAAATGTGGTTTGGCCAGGAAAGAGTCACTGAGGCAAGGACCTGGAAGGGTATATTCTCCCTTCCCAGCTTCTGGCTTTTCCTGCTTGCCATGACCTGAGCAGCTTTCCTCTGCCCTGACCCTTCTACCACGCTGTTGACCATGCACCGACTGAAACTTCTAAACTGTGAACCAAAATAGAGCTTCTGTCCTTTAAGATGTGAGTGTAGGATATTTTGTCCCAGCAGTAAGAAAAGTCTACAAGAGACACATAATGCTAGTCATATCTTTCTGAGACTAAGATTGATTGATAAGATTCAGGTGTGGTCAGCTCAATCTACTCACAATAAAACTCTTCATCAGTTTTTTACCTAATCTTTTAGCAGCCACTAATAACGCCTACAACTTTTACTTCATTAGTGGTTTGAAATGCAGATAATCTCATTCCATCATTACTTCTTCATATATGAATTAGAACATATCCATAAAAACATCTCCAGGTGATTCTGAAGTGCATCCAAGGCTGACTGAAAACAGAAACATAGATGGCTGGTAGGGTTTGAATGTCCTCTTTGAAATTCATGGCTAAATATAATTGCCATTACAACAGTATTTTTTAAAAATCTTATCTTTATTGTTACATGCTTGCAGTACATAATGATTACATTCATTGTGTGAAGTTGGTACATGTACATAACATATCTTAATTATGTTTATGTCCCCTTCTCCCTGCCCCACTCTTGGTCTCCTTCCCAAAAGGTAAGACTTAGACTTCTGGGCTTCCCAGCTTCCAGAACAATGAAAAAAGAAAAAGAATAGAAAAAAAGAGAACATTTTTAAAATTATTCAGTCTGTGGTATTTTTAACGCAATAGAAAAACAACTAAAATAATGCCACAGGATTGATCCCTGAGTAACTTCAACACACTGAATGTGAGCATGAAAGGAAGAAATGTCCAAGATGACTAAGAAAGCAAGTCAGTGAGACACCATCAGAAAAGCTGTGTCCCAGAAGCTGAGAGGAAAGTGTGTTACGATGATAGGAATGATTAAATGCCAGAATGTAGCCAGCAGGTCAAGCAAGGTAAGACCAGATAAATGTTGCCTGGATATGAGAACAGGAAGCTGTTAGTGACCATGAGCACCACTTCAGCGGTCAAACAAAAGCATTACCGGAGGGCCAGGAGTACAGATTGTGACTATCTGACTCTTAAGTTCTGTGAAAAGGAAGGAGCACTGAAAATAAAGCCATCGCAATTCTTACAGACTGGAGACTTTCTTCACCCTCTGGAATGCATCTTTAAAAAACAAAAACTAAATCTAAGCTTGCCCTAATCAAAATGGAAAAGAATAAGATGAAACACCTCTACTGGCTTCCTGTTGCCCTAAGAGTAAAGTCTTGAGTGTGGTAACAATATATGTATTAATATTATGGCTCTAAAGCACCTCTCCTGCCTCAGAGCCCTTATATATAAATTACCAATTTCCTAAGATCTTTCAAATTCCCATGTAACATGCTGGTCAAGAGCTTTCCTCCTCTTTACCTGACAAACCTGTATTTACATTGCAGAATTCACTTAATATTATACTCAGCACTGTAGCACCAGACATTTATATGTCACTTACATCTGTACTTCCTTCAGTGTTTATTCTTTTAAGCCAGGGACCTAGAAGTTGGCCCTGTCTTCTCCCATATTTCCTCATCTCCTCATCCCTCATCTCTCCCATCTACTCAACTACTAACTCCCAGCCACTTTACTTTCTCCATAAATCTTCTGTCCTTCACATAGTTCCATTCCAGCTTTCTCTTGCCTCTTAACAGGTTTCCCTATACCATCCCCATTTGTTTTTCCACATACAAGCCTAAATGAACCTTTTAAAACACAACATCGATCATATGCTTCCAAGAATAAAAGCCCTTGAGTGGCTTCCTACTGCTTTTAAAATCAAAAGTTATTAATTGACTGACAAAGCCCTGAACCTATGGACCCCACCAACTTCTCCCACTTGGTTTCTTAGGGCTCATGCAACACTGTCTGTGTTCTGATCACACTGGCCTTTTAGCTCCTGAAACTCACTGAGTTCCTGCATCTGTTCCCAGCTCCTGTTCCTCTTTAACTTCAACGCCACCTCCCACCCAAGTTCAAATGTCTTTCTTCAGGAAATAACCACAGGACAACATGCTGACCTAGTCTTAGGACTTTCTGTAATTCTTTAAAGCATTTATTGCCAATTCCAATCACATCTGTATCCTTGTTTGGTTGGTCATCAAGGCTCATCATCTACCTTTGACAGTTCCCTGATGATGCTGATTGCTTCTGTTTCATGTAACAGTCAAACTGAGGAACTGGCATGCAAATATTTATTGTATCAATGAACAAGTGAAAATCTTCCTGCTTTGACTTTCTCCAGGCACTGACCAGAATTTGAGTCCTCCAATGAACAGTGAATTTAGGTTTCTCTTCAAATAACATCACCAATTCCAGGAACTCTTTTAACAAGTTTTAAAACCATAGAAATTGGCTCTCTGATTCCTCATTTTATAAATCCACCAATTATTCCTTTATCTTCCATTGATAACATATTTTTTCTTTCCATGAGAAAAACATAAGGCAGTTTTTTTGGTTCAGGACAAAAACTAGATTTACATTGTTTAGATTTACATTGTTTGGTGTATTAATGAAGTAATTAATGAATAGGGTTAAATGTTCTAGCACACAATTAGAAATTTACCATGGGATGTAAAAAGCAGAATCCAAGACATTCTGCTTCTTTGTAGAATAGTCAAATTAAATTCAGCAAAATCAGGTCAACTCAGTAATGGTATAAAAACTGGGAAGTACTTTTTAAAGTTCAAAATAAACAAGCAACATTACTACCAAATGATCATTACATTATCCAGTCCTCTAGTTCTTAGAGGAGTATGTCTTTCTCTTAAATAGCTACAAGTCAGCCTTCTTTAATATATATAAACACATAAGATCAAAACACGATCTAATTAGAAATTACTTAATAGATGATTTATTTGAAATATTTTAAAAAGCATAACTAAAGACTCAAGTAGTATCCTGAGAAAGTACCTTTGACAAGATACATCCTTTAAAAAAAAGTGTATTAATCTTATCAGTGCAAAGATTATGATACACAAACTTCTTTACTTCCTTTCCTTTTTCTATCCTCTTATTTTCAAATATAGCAACCATAAGTTTTAGTATACACATATTTTAAATCCATTTCTAAATCTGTATTAAACAGACAAAGAATACCCTATCTTTTATTTTATTTATTTATTTTTTTTTTTGTCTTTTTCGTTTTTATCGGTACCAGGGATCGAACTCACGACTGCCTGCTTGCAAGGCAGGCGCTTATGCCACTGAGCTAAATCCCCAGCCCCTCCTATCTTTTATTAACATTTGAGGAAACCGATTGAAGGATAAACAAGAATGTACTATGTGTTCAACCTTTCTGTAAGTTTGAAATGATCACGAAAAGAAGGTTTAAACATTTTTTTGAAATTCCTAAACTTAAAACATTTGTTAAGTTTTTAAAATTTAAAAGATTTTGCTAGGATCCAAGATATAGCTCAATGGCACAGCATTTGCCTAGCACATAAAAGGCCCTGTGTTCAAAACCCAGCACTACAAACAAATGAAACAAAACAAAACACACATACATTCAAATATTTTAAAATACTGCAATGGCACAGTTAAGTTTCAGGTACAACGTTAGTTTTATCAGCTTCTCTTCCTACCTGATAGTTGCAAGAACTGTCTGATCAAACACCCTCAAATCATCAAACACCAACCACAATGCCTGCAAAGGCAGCTGATATTCCTTCAGATCAAGAAGCTCTTTCATATACTTGAAGGTAAACGTACTCACTTCAAATTCACAGACATATGGCTTGGCAAGCCTCAATGATGCCTTCAGAGAAACATGTCCACACCTGTAATCTGAAACTTAAAATAATGAGACTTATTTTAACTCTGGAAATCAAAATTAAAACACACATATAAAACACTGTTGATAGCCTAATTTTTCTTAAGCACAAAATGGGGGTAGAGAGTGTTCTTTCACCATATAAAAGATAAGAAAGACTACACTGCTCTTACCTGACAGTACTTACACTGTAATCAGGAAGAAAATGCAACAAGGTGATGGTAAGTAAGTAGTAGAGAATAACTGAAAGTGTGGTGATCTAGTTTTGTTGGGATGGCCATGGTAAGTCACCTCAGAGCTGAGAAGAATGAAAAGAAAGCAGACAGCTAAGAGCCCAGAAAATGCAGAAGTTCCTGGAACAGAGAACTTGGCAGCTGGAAGAGTAGAAAGGAACAGAAAAGCAGTGCTGGAAACAGAGTCAACAGGAGAAGAGAGGCAGCAAGAGATGAGGTGGGAGAACCATGGCAGGAAAACCCTGACAGGAAGAGCGTGAGGACGAGCTCTGACTTCACCTGCTCTCTCATGCAATACAAAGCTGGAAAGCCAGCAGCGGGCCCTTGGTAAACGCAATGCATTAAGGGTTCTAAGTGGAGAAAGTGCACACTACTCTTTTAAAACAATGATTTTGACTGCTCTTAGAAAATCGACTGTGTGGAAGAAAGGAAGTACCACAAGCAAATTAATAGACCTGCACTCCAGCTGAAGATATTAGCATAATCCAAACTTTAAAAATTCACAAGGAACAGCTGCAACCTACTGCTTTGCACATAATTACTGCAGTATATGATGTCATTTTCTAAAGGAGAGACACCAACAATTTGTAGTCACACTCCCTGGTTTAACATTTTGGCTTAACGGGGGTATTTTTGTGGTCCAGTTCACAAACACTGAGAAAAATTCACAGCTGTAATTAGAATGCAAATTTAAAGTAAAAAGCCCATCCAGTTAAAAAACTAAGTTTTTTTTTTTTTTTTAATTTTCTGCTATGGGATACATTAGCAAGAGATTAACCACATATTTACAAAATTTTTAGACAAAAAATGGACTAGTTTTTAAATGCTTTTTGGTCTGAGCGACTTAAGGACTACAATTAAGAAGGTAAAAATTGAAACTCCATTGACTTCATAATTAGGCCTCTTTATTTGTTAAGCGATTTCAAATACCTCCCGCATTTCATAGGTTTATAATTCATTTGCACTTCTCAAAGGACAGTGACACATAAACCTCCTTAATTTCCTGCTAGCTTCACAGTTGCCCTTAAAATTTGCAGAACACTTCACACACCCTTGGCAAGTTGATAGGAAAAGCATGCTATTTTCAATCAGTTCATAAACTTTAATTAAAAATAAGTAATCTGGTCATCACAGTCCCAAGTAAAGTGCTTATGGCTAAAGAGAAATGTCTTAACAGCAGAATTAAATGTACCTCAACCAGTACCTCAAGCATATTAGTGTGCTAGACTGCCTGTCATCCAGATGGTTCAAGGGCCTCCTCCAAGAACTGTGTTGTGAATCCCCTTATTTCAGAGACCCTGCATTCAGCTACAAACCAATTAAACACAATAAGAATTAAGAAGGCAAAAAACAGAGAAATTAATAAATCCATTTAAATTTACTTTTCTCAGAACCAATTACTGGCAATTAGGACGGAGATACAATCTATTTGTAAACTAAAAAGATAAAAGAAGCAAATAAAAGAAACCACTTACCTAAAATACAGTCTTGGTAATCTGTGACTCTTTCCTAAAATAAAAGTTGACTTGCCTGGAAAACTTCTAAGAAAAGGGTTTTTTCTTTTGGCATAAAATTTCAAAATGACTATGAGCTTATCACAACAGCCACAATCACTGCATGAGTCTTCACCTTGAGACAAATCTTAAGAACAACAAAAATAAACAGGCTCAACATCAGATACTTCCAGTGTTTGTAAAGTGTCTTTATTTTCACAGCTTTACTCAGGAAATCCAAAAAAAATGCAAATATGAAATTGGGTATGAATGCTCCATTTACCTCTATTAGAAGAAACTAGTTTTCAAAACAAAAAATACTTTAAATCTCAAATTTTGCTTCAGAACAGTACAGGCTTCATATTTCTCATTAGTTCAGTTTTTGATGATGCTGTTCTGTGAGGTTTTAAGGGAAAGTAGAGGAAGAGAGTTAATTTTTATAAACAACCTAAGTCCTCCTTCACAGGATTACAGTTATGATTTTTATTTTAAAATTATCAAGTTATTCGTTATTATTAGCAAGTTTTTCCCAAAAAACAGATCCACTAATCTACATTTTTAAAAAGAGCTGATTTACTTTTTCCTCTCAAATGAACAGAAGCCTCCCTTTATTTTCTACTGCATGAGTCTGTCAATGGCTTCTCAATTAACAGGGATGAGAGAATCTTAATAATGCATAAGGTTTACCTCACTAAAGCCACTAGGTTCCTCCTCACTAATTTCAATGACTTTAAGGAAAAGATCAGAAAATGCAAATCACTTTAGGTTTGGTCTGTATGTGATGTTTCATATGGTATGACTTGGGCAGTGGTATAGCTAATTCTGTGTAAAAAGATGTTTTTAATAGACAAAATGATTACTAGTAAATGATGCAAAGGGTGGCTTTTAAGCTAGTAATTTGCAGAGGTAATTTCACATAAAGTACATGAGACTACTATCGGCACTTTCTTCTCCCACACTCCTTTATTCCTATCTTTTCACCTTCTTTCCATTTCTTTGCCTCTCTTCATGCAATCAGAATTACCTTGACCCCACAGATGCTTGAATTACACTTAAGAATCTACTGCTCACAAACCCTAAAGCGCATAAGCCTTCAAGGACTGCAAAAAGAAAAAAACTACAGTGGGAAAAAAAATCCTCAGAGGGAATCCCTTACTGTGTCACAATGTATGCCTGTTTACTTGCCTTTTAAGATAAAAATAGTATTCCTACTTCATTTACAATAATAAATCATTTAACCCTTTACAGCAGTGCCCATTACACAGTATATGTTTGTTAAAGAAATAGTAACATGTCAACATCATATATCCACTTTGTCTTTTTCAGTTTTACTGAGATACAAGTTCCAAATAAAAACTCATTATGTAATGTATTTAAGGTGTACAACAGGGCACTTGCAACATATATAAATTAGGAAATAATTAGCACAATAAAGTTAACATTACCATCACCTGCTTCATCTCTCTCCCTGTATGTGTGTGATGAGAAGGCTTATGTATTCTCTTATCAAATTTTGAATATTCAATTCAATATTCATTAACTGTGATCATCATACTCTCTCATAACTTACTAATCACACAACTAAGACTTTGTGCCCTTTGATCAATATCTGCTTATCTCCATCACCCGAAGTAACCACTATCTACACTTGGTTTCCCTAAATTCAGCTTTTTCAGAACCCACATATAAGTAATAAAACGCAGTCTTTGTCTTTCTTTATGGCCACTTCAAAAATGTGACTCTTGACACATTATTTTACTTCATGTTCATCACAAATAGAACCTTTGGTTGTTTTCTAAGGAAGAAAGCTAAGTCTAAGCAACTTTTGCTAGTTCACAGAGTAGGTTAACAGTGGAATCAAGTCACACCTATGTTTACTCACTTTGTTACAATTCTTTCTACTACACAATACATCCGGAAGAACTAAAAAATATAAACCAGATTAAAATGTCGGGGAAAAAAGGTACTGGGGGTCTAGAGATGTGGTTCAGTGGTGCATCGCAAACTAATGGCATTAATGTCAATATTAATAACAATAACGGAATCTCCATGAAGAGGTAGAAAAGAGAATTAGGTGACCTGGGTTCTACTTCCAGACTCCGGGCCTATTTAGTTCCCCTAACTTTGGATGGGTCACCTATCCTTCACGGTCAAGAGAGTTATCTAGACCACAGGCTCAAACTTTCTCGGTTTTGTTTGAAAAACGGAAGTGTAGATCTTGATCTCCTTCGCGACTCATTTGAAAAAATGAGTCTTCCGTTCAACAGATAAATGAACACAAATCTCTCCGCAACCGGTCCAGGTAGAGAGGTCCCAACCCACTCCAACTCCATCCAGTCTCAGGATAGCTAGGCCGGAGAGGATGTAGAGAGGGAAGTGGCCCCTGTTCTGAGCCCCGGGCCACCGTGGCCAGCCGAGTGTATAAGACCTGCAACCCAGACGCCCCGACCCGGATGCCCAGCGCTTACCTTTCTCCTCCCTGGCTGCCAATCGCCTCAGTACCCAGAGAGCAAGCTGTCATTTCAAATTTCCGCGGGCGGCCACCCCTACAAGGCACCACGGTGACGAAATCGCTTCTAATTGGATAGTCCAGGCTGACTCGGTATCCTACAGTCCCGCCCCTTCCGTCTCTCCTGCCCACACCAAATCCGCCGATAAGATCTCCCCGCCATCTATTGGCCGGGCGGAGTGATGTTCTCCAAATTCCTGGTCTTCAGTTTACAATGACCACTGTAAACAAAGCTGAATTGGTACATAATTTGGGATGATTTCTGAAAAACTAAGAAGCCATTCCTGGATGTGGGCTTTAATAAGAGCGATCGAGAGTCAAAAATCACAGTATTCAGACTTATTTCAGCCATTCCTCATAATATCACCAGGGCAAG
Source organism: Cavia porcellus (assembly GCF_034190915.1). Lineage (NCBI taxonomy): Eukaryota > Metazoa > Chordata > Mammalia > Rodentia > Caviidae > Cavia > Cavia porcellus. The sequence goes on from NW_026947490.1 coordinate 43,580,204, forward strand.
CCTCTGAACCTCTCAGAAGCTGATTATGGGATGGTTTGTAAATAGGAAAGTAGACCTAGAGGCCCTGAAACTTTCACCTCCAGGGATTATGTCCTTTCTCAATATCCCCCTACACACACACACACACACACACACACACACACAATCACACAGAATGTATTTTCAAAACATGTTAAATCATATTTAGTAAATAAATTTTAACTGTTCTTAAAGGAAACTAACCTCAAATAATAATAGCTAATAACACTGAATATTGTATGCAAGGTGCACTTTTGCATCCTATACCTGTGTTATCTAAATCTTCAAAAATATCCTAAGAGACAAAATCTTAATTATACCTATTTTACAGTTGCGGAAATATAGCTACGAAGAAATTAGGTGACTTATCCAGTCTAACCCAACATAGTCAAGATTTAAAGCCAGCCAGAGTCCAAAAGCCACAGCTTCTCCAAGGTCATTTTTGCGAGGCTGAGTTCTGCCTGACACAGCACAGGTTCCAGGGACATCAGGTAGGTTGAGCTTCCAAAAGACCAAGAGCTTGGCCATTACATAACAGCTTTGCATCCTTATTACAGGCAAACATTACCACTTACCACTTTGAAGGAATACCTTACAGCTGAAAGGAAACAGAGCCAGGAGAGGCAACTAGAAACCTGCACATTAATTCTGCCTGGTTTTGTGTGCAATCTGATCTTACATTTATTTATTCACTGAACAAATGTTTCTTGACACTACAAGATAAAAATACCAAAAACAGTATAATCAAGACCACTTAAGGCCTTGGGACAAAGCCAGCTTTCTCATAATTCTCTTTAACCTTCCCACCCACGAGGGAAATACTACCCTGCTAGCGGTAGTATTTCTCCTCATCCATTTCTCTTAATGCTGGAGATAAGATACTTCTCTCACTTAATTACTGAATACTTAATCCACCATGAAGATAGTACCCAAAATACTGCTTCTATAAAAGGATTGGAAATGCACAGGAAGCAATGGATCAGAGGCAAAATATCTAATGCCTTTGCAGATTCCCCTAAGGACAAATTGCCTGTTAAGATGGATACATTTGCTATACACAGTCCTCATATGCAAACCAATGTCTGTATGTATTCATTACTGACTCAGATTTCTTCAAAGGTTTCTAGAATCTTCCCCTAAATGGCGACATTTTAGAAGCACACATTTCTGGAGAATTTGTGATTCCTGCTCCCCCTCTTCTTATCCTAAGGAATGGTTTTCTCCTTTTTTAATCCTTCTTCCTGTATCCATCTCAACTTTCTACCTACTCTTAGGTGGGGCATCACCCACTATTCCTCATCTTTTTTTAATATTGTCATTCTCCTTCTCACCACATCTGGGCTCAAAATTATCTGCATGCCACAATAATGATAATAACTTCTCAAAACTGAACGGTAACCTTGAAATATCACCTTTATACTTTCTTTCTCCATAATCCAATCTGCTCTGTGTGCCTTTCCTCTCCTACTTTCTGACAGGTCATTAGCTCCCACTGAGGCCTTCCCTCACTGCTCTCATCCCCTCCACCCCACAGCAGCCTGGACTCTGCTGATCACCACCCCCACCACTGTCTCCTTTCTTCCCTGGACCTGGGTCCTCACTGTGTGGGTCTTCCTCATCCTCTGACTACATCTGCCCTTATTCCTCATCTGTCTCTTAGATGCCTGACAGCTTCGTAATTCCCAAAGACACATCCTGAAGATGGCCACGTGCCAGCTGTGATAATCACTATGACTATACAAGAAAGCAAATTGGTAGTTCCCTGGACAAATAATAAACATGTACTGTGTATACTGTATCCCAGACAGTGTTTTAAGTTCAAAGGAAACAGAGCAAGCAAGACAGACAGGGTCCCTGACTATGTAAAGTTCACAGTCTACTGAGGATACACAGTAAACAAATAAAAATATCAATGAATAAGCTGTCAATTATGAAAAAATACTACAAATAAAAAATTCAGTAATGATCAACAAGGGAAAATTCAGATGTTTATGTGAAAACACCTATCAAACTGTTAGCAACTAATTTTTTAAAAAATGTAAATTATATGAGCTAGAAAATCTTTATTTCCCAGGACAAATTGGCCCCTGGCCCACTTGATAGCAATTTTTTTCTAAGCTCTCACTACCCTAAGTCTGACCCAGGGGCCAGGAGTTTGTTAGGAATACAGTGTCTCCCTTTCACCTACTCCATATATTCTGAATGACTGTTTTGGCAGGATTACTGGTATCCAAGTGACATCATTCATGTTTGATACCTAGGCATTCAGTGATTACTGTTCTCCTTAGACTATCTCAGTTTGTACATTTCTGATGAGTGTTTTGACCTAAGATTCTGCCAATAATCCCCGTTCTCTGCTGAAAATCCATACCCAAATGTAGCCTCCTTGATCTCATCCCATCTTCCCAACAGCATCAACATGGATTACCAACATCTCCCACTTAATTGCTGAGATAGCAATACTGTGATTCTGCTAAGAATATTGCATTATCCTACCTATTTTCAGAGATAATTGGTCAGAAATATTTAAATGCATCCTTTTGTAAATAATCTGACCAACAACATTAGGGTTCTTTAACCATGTCACCTATCTTCAGTTAACCCACTCTACCCAAAGGTAACTGCATTAGTCAGGTAACAAATTTAATGTTATATCTATCATATGATAATGCATAATATTATTATACAAGGTAGGTTTAGGAAGGCCATCTTTAGGGACAGGTCGAAGAATGTAAAAAGGCTCTCTGTACACTGGGAAGCCAAACCCTCTAGTCAAAGTTAGAAGACCTGGTGGAATGCACTGCAGAGTACCATTGGTAGGCGGCAGTGCAATGGCAAGCAGAAGTACCAAAATAACACCCAGCATTTGGAGGCAGATTTGTTTACATCAATAAACACTGATTAAGATCATTCCCAGAATATCAGGCCTGATATCTGGTGGTCTAGGGCTTATATGGGACAAGCAAGCAGGATGTACAGAAGCAGAATGACTCATCAATTGGGGAGTGATTGGTTTATACAATGTTCATCATAGTGACCAGCTATACCACACAGTGATCAGCCATTTCTAAGAGATATAAGCAGCTGGAACTAAACCAGGAACTATTACCTGGGCAACTAAGAAACTGAAGCATACTGGTAGGGGGAAGGGGCATTTCTGTTGCACTGGAGAGCTGGAGAGAATGAGCAGGGAGACTGAAGGGCCTGAGCTGGAAGTGATAGCTAAGATTGGAGTCCTCTGAAGAAGCCAAATCCAGACTTCTTTCTTCTGCTCCCTTTTCATTCCATTCAGGCCACGAGCCTATTGGCTGATGCCACAAACACCCAGAGTGAGTCTTCAGTGTTCAGTAAATTCATTCAGGTGCATCCGGAGCTATGCTATGGGTGTTTTTTTAAATTGACACACACAGTAATGTATTAATTAAAGGGGGTTTACCTTTACATACTTTTTAATATTTACTCACATGTGATATACTTATATATGTATATATAAACAAGTATGTGTATGTGCATGTGTATATTTTTCATACTCACATTCTTAGAAAATGGACAGAATCTACTTTTTGTATGAGTTTTTAGTTTTTTTAAATATAATTTTAAGAACTCATTAACTTTCTGATTTTGCAATATGACTAGAACACTGTCTATTTTGGTATCTAGAACTCTGCCTCATTCTTTTAGATATACTACATTGTCAATATTCTGAAATAAATTAATGCAACATTTCCCATTTTGTCACAATTGTTCAATTTTCTTTCACGGTTTTCCAAGCAAGAGACCACTTGAATCACATTAAAGGCTTAAAAGACAATAAAAAGAATCATTTATTTTATTTTTAAAAAATTTTTTAAAAGTGAATAAAACAAAACAAAACAAGGCAAATGAGAAAAGAACAATGCAAGCAACACAATACTTCAAAACAAGACAATAGAGTATCAACAATAGCTACCATAATGTCTCTCATTTTCTTCAAGATAGCTGTCACACACAATGAAATTAAACAAAACAAAACAATATTGTCACAGGAGATCAACAACAGCCACATAATATCTCTTGTTTTCTTCAAAACAGGTGTCCATATCATCACACATAGTAAGATCAAATAAAACAAAATGGAATAAAACCAATCAAAGTGAAAGAATGAAATCATTACAGGACTTCAAAACAAGACAATAGGAGATGAACAATGGCTACCACAATTTCTCTTGTTTTCTCCAAATAACTATCCGTACCTTCACACATAATAAAATCAAACTATAAAAAAACAGACTAAAGTCAATCAGAACAAGAGAATGAAAGCATTACTAGGCTTCAAAATAAAATAACAAGAAATGAACAATGTCTACTATGATGTATCTTGTTTTCTTCAAAATAGCCATACATACTATCACACACAATAAAATCAAATAAAAACACAACAGAATAAAATCAATCAAAACAAAACAATAAAAGCATTCTAGGACTTCAAAACAAAATGATAGGAAATCAACAATGGCTACTGTAACGTCTCATTTTCTTCAAAATAGCTGTCCATACCATCACACACATTAAATCAAACAAAACAAACAATAAAACCAATCTAAACAAAAGAATGAAAGCATTATAGGGCTTCAAAACAAGTTAATAGGAAACCAACCATAGTTACCATAATACATCCTTTTATCTTCAAAATATCTACCCATACCATCAAACACAGTAAATTCTAACAAAACAAGACAGAACAAAATCAAGCCTAACAAACAATACAAGAGTTCAAGACAAGACAATATGAAATTAATAGTGGTTACCACCTTCCCCTCCTAGGCATTTCCTCCATGAACACTTTCATAACATTTATTGTGCTTTTTTGGATCCCACTAACTCTTTCAGCTTTTTAAGATATAGAGATAACTTGGTGTTCACCCACATGAGTTCAAACTGTTTTGTCCATGAACATGATCTCCAGTTGCATCCATTTACCTACAAGAACCTCAAGATAATCCTAATTTAGAGCCAGGCATCTTTCCATTGTATGAAAATACCATATCTTTCTTAACCATTCTGTGGTTGATGAGCAAGTTACCCTTTCTTTCTTTTGGTCTCATGTCTCATAAAACAGTTGGTTTTTCTTTCTTTGATTTTCAGTCTATGAATTCTCTATTGAGTTAAATGTGTTTCTTGTATACAGTATACAGTATATTGATGGATCTTGTTTCTTGATCTACTCTCCCTGAGTTTCTCTTTACTGCTGAATTGAGGCCATCTCCATTAATAGTTACAACCAGCATGCATTGGTTCATCTCTGCTGTGCTATCCTCCTATTGTTGGCCCTACACTTTTCCCCTTCATTCAATTGCCTTTCCTGTTTGGTGATCCTCCTCTGCTACTCTCCCTGGAACCATGGTCATCTTTATCTCTCTATAGAATATCCTTTAGCACTCTCTGTATGATTGGTTTGGTGATCATGAATTTCTTCAGCTATTCTTTTTTTGTGGAAATATTGTATTTTTCCATCAATTCCGAAAGATAGTTTTATAGGATATATCAATCTGGGTTAGAAATTGTTTTCTTTCAGGGCTTAAAACACTTCTCTCCAAACTCTTCTTCACTTGATGGTTTGTGTTGATCAGACTGCTGTGATTCTGACAGGTTTTCCTTTATAGGTGAACTGTTTCTTTTCTCTAACAACTTTTAATATTCTGTTCTTGTGCCAAATTCTTGGATCTTGATTAATATGTGTCTGGGTAGATTTACTTTGGTTATGGCTAGTTGGAGTTCTATAGGTCTTGCTTATCTAATTGTAAGATCCTTTCCCCATGTTTGGGAAGTTCCCTGCTATTATTTCTGTGAATAGCCTTTTTATTTCATTTGTATTGAAATAAAATGCTTGCTTCTTTCCTGATACCTACCCCTCAAATTATTTTTCTTTGTGCCATCTTGCAGTGATTGAAGTATTATTTTCTGGTTCATTGTTATTTTTAAGAAATTCCTTCACAATTGCTAACTGCAATGCTGTCTTCAAGGTCTGAAAGCCTATCTTCAGTCTCTTTCAAGCCGTTTTTTCAGCTTTACCTGGATATCTCTTAGAATTTGTTTCATGCATTGTAATTCCTTCCTATATTGTTCATTCACTGTTTCTACTATTTTCCTGTGCTCCTCTTTTGTATCTGTGTTCTTTAGATATGCTCAGCAATTTCTTCATTATGCTTATGATTTCTTCTTTTTCCTGAGACATTATTTCTGTTCTGATTACTTTTACAGTCTCATGAAGTTTTTTTTTTTTACTTCAGTTGCTATACTCTTGGAGATTTCAGGTGTGTGACTTTCATTTTCTTCCATGACCATAAAGAAATACGTGTTGCAGAATTTTAAAAACAACCAACGTTCACTCTATTAATCAATCACATCATATGTAATGATGAAACTCGGTGCCCAATAGAGATTGAACGTGAGGGTGGGGAGGGAGGAGGTTGGGATAGGGTAGAAGGAGGAAAAAGAGAAGGATAAAAGGAGTAAAAAGAACAAGAGAGAATGGGAGAGGAGTCCAGGAGATTCCACTGACCTGAGTAGAAAAGGCCATCTTGGGCTATTGAGCTTTCGTTGTGCTGTTCCCTGGTTCCAAGAGCTCCATTTTATTTGGAAACAGTCCTGCTGGCTAGTCTGGTCTCTGACAACCTCCTTTGGAAGACATCTCTGTCCCAATCTGCCTTTGGAAGATGTCCTTAGCCTTTCTTAGGTTTTCTTTGTTTTTGGTGTTTTGGTATGACATCCTTCACACTAGCTACATTCCCAATCTTCTTTCTTTTTTGAGATATGGTCTTGCTAAAATGTCTAGTCTGGTCTCAAACTTGTCATGCTCCTGCATAAGTCTTCTAAATAGCTGAGATTATAAGGATGTACCACTGCACCTGGACTGTGTAATCATAAAAAGCTATCATGGCAATAAAAAATGCTGAAACCACTCATGCTTGCAGCCTCAGTTCCACAGAGTTCATAATTTTTTTAATGTGCTCGATTTGGTGGCACCCACCTACAATCCTAGCATTCTGCAAGACTAAAGCAGGAGAATCATATGTTCTAGCCCAGTCTGAGAAACTCAGAAACCTAGTGAGACTCTACATCAAAACTTTAAAAAAATTGAAGATCTTAATGTAACAGTCCTGGGTTCAACCCCCAACACTATAAATAAACAAACAAAAAACTATGGAAAAACAGACAACAGAATATTTTTAATTCTATGTGGTTGATATGATGCAATATATATATTTTTTGAGGCAAAGTCTCACTATGTAATTCAGACAGGCCTTAAACTCACTATGTAGTGCCAGCTGACTTTGAATTTGCCTCAATCTTCCTGCCTCAGACTTCTAAATTCTGGGATTACAGAAGTGTGCCACCTTACCCGAACACTATACGAGTTTAGTGACTTTATATTTTCAGGCTGTTATAAGTATTTTCCCCCATGTCATTAACATTTTCCAAAACCCAATTTTATTTCTTACAAATATCCCATCATATAACATCATTATAAATCATTAAATGCTAGTTAAGACGTTAGAGTCACTGCTCTGAAGCATCTGGATTCATATCCTTGATCTACCATTTAATTATTAGCACAACATGTACTGCTCACACCCCTGCCTATGACATAAAGGTGGCATTTATACCTCCTCCCAGGCTCTCAGGGGATAAAATAAGGAGACAAATATAAAACACTAGGCACTGGGAATGCTCTGAGTAAGCGTCCCTACATTTTCACTGATATTATTAGAGGCTTTTTTTCAAATATAAATAGATCTGTAATGAAAATCCCAGCACAGAGATTTATAGAATTAGAATTACTGAGTACAAACTTTTTCAGCGTTCTCAGTACAGCTTGCCAGATGGCTTTGCTGAAAAACTGGCTCCCTGACCCAGCAGGCTGTCAACTGTGAGCTGGAAAATCTGTCTCTGTCTCTATCTCTCTTTTTGTTCTTTTTTTCTGTCTCTGTCTCTGTCTCTGTCTCTGTCTCTGTCTCTGCCTCTGTCTCTGTCTCTGTCTCTATCTCCATCTTTGTCTGTCTCCTACTCTCTCTCATCAGTCTTTCTGTCTCTGCCTGTCTTGCGTCTGTTTTTCTCTTTCTCTATCTCTCTTTCTTCCTTTCTCTCATTCACCATGTTTTCAGGCCCTTTACTGATGCCCTCTAGTCTTTAATCCATAAGAAAGCCCACTCACTCACAGTCCCAGAGGAAACTAGCATCTTTGATCTCATCAAAGAGAAAGAGCCATAAAAGCAGACTTAAAAAATAGTTTGTCCATTTGGAGCCTGCTTTAATCAGAACTGAATTAGGCATCAGCGTATTCTTCCCATTATGTATGCACTTCCCACACTTACCCACTCAGATAGATTCAAGAACATTTGTTGCATTTGGGCTATCATTTTAATTTAGTCCCTTAAAAAAAGATATGTGAATGTCTGGACCCATCAGTATCTTTTAGCTAGAGGCGGTAATGTTTCCAACCATGGAGTATATTATAATCAAATATTGAGCCCCATTAAATCACAATCTTTTATCCCCATCACAGCTTACTCTGACTTGTGCTCTGTATTGTGCTTTTTCCTTTGCATCTTCAATCAGTTAACACTCACTTCACTATAATGAACAAAGGCCATGCTAGACTAGTTAAGAATAAGCAAATTTTTTTTTAAAAATTATACCTACTCTGTGAGCCAGAGTCAAAATGCATGTGCTCAATTGCCTTTTAAACTAGCAAATACTCCCTAGCCAGGCCAGGAGTGCACAGCTGTAATCTTGTCACTCTAGGAGCCTGAGGCAAGAATATGACAAATTTGGGTCCAGCCTGGGAAACTTAGAAATTTAGTGAGACTGTTTCAAAATTTTAAAAAAAGAAAGAAAAAGAAATTATTAAAGGGCTAATGTATAGCTCAGTGCAAAGACACTGAGTTCAGTTCCCAGTACTGCAAAACAAAACAAAACAGCAGAAACATTAAAGAACAGTTTTTTACCCAAAAATATTTTTATAATTGCCCTTAATTCCTCTGTCTGATCCCAAATTGAGCTAGGTCTTTCTAAGCTAATAGTGATAAAAATAAGCTATTATGTATTGAATATATCTGTGCCAGGCACTATTTTGTCTTTTTTGTTGTTATTTATTAATTTTTGGTTAAGTAATCATAAGTTTGCAAATTTTAAAAATATAAGTCTACTCCAGGAAATATTTCCCATGGTATATTTATCCTTCAGCCATTCCTCCCCATGGACAGCTGATGTTATTTTATACTCTCCTTGTGACAGTTGATGTATATTGAAGTAAATATGTGGGGGAATTACCTGTACCTTGCTATTTTCATTTTTTTATATCTTCAAAATCATTCCATATTAGTTTGTTCTTTCTATGGCCAAACATTATTTCATTATATGTAAGTACTATAATTCACTTAAATGTCTGTACTGCTAAATATTTTGGGTTATTTCTAGCCCTTTGAACAATCTCAAACAATTTTTGTTTTACATGTGCACAGGGAGTCTTAGACGTATAACTGCTGGATCAAAGAGATAAGTACATTGTAAATTTAAGTACAATGTTACGAAATGTTCTCAAAGATGTTTTATTAATATCCAGTCCCACTGAGAAAATATAAAAGACCCTCTTTCCCCATAGATTTTTGTCCAAGCCCAAGAAAGGAGTTTTCTTTGCTGGGGTATGACAAATAGAAAGGAGAGGACCACTCTGTGAGACATAGGCAGGCAGTAGATGCCATAATGTGCTTCTCCTGTGACAGTCAAATCTGTTGAACTCTTGGGTGCCAGTGGGTTCATTCTAAAAATTAGTAAAAAGATTCATGTTGAATCAGTACAATGTTGTGAAAAACAGAACCCTGAGAGATCAAAACATGAGGCAGAAGGCACATGAGAAGACACACAAAAATGAAAGAAGGGTTTTGAGCTGCCAAGTGTGGTTATGCGTGGAATTTTGGCCAAGTTCAGCTGTTGTCTAGGGGCAAGAGTGTGGAAACCACCACAAAGTGGCTCTGAGCAGAATTTAAACTTTACTAATTGGCTTTCTATGTTTATCTGTCAGTCTGTCCTAGGCTGAGGCCCCTTGCCTGGTGACGGGAGCTGATTCATAGTAAATGAACCTCTATGAATCACTATCCTGGCTGAGGCCTGTAGTGGCCTGTGAGGCCAGAGATACTTCAAAGGGCAAGATAAGGCCACAGCTGCGGACACTCTGGCTCCAACCCCAATTAACTAGGTAGAGACTGCAGCTGCAAAGATTACTCCTACAGTCTCACTTCTACCATGTCTTCATGATAAGACAATGCTACTAAGTTGACTTGATTCATGACTTGGAGACGTCCTTTAAGTGACTCCCAAGATCCTGCTCATTGCCTGCACTTTCCTCAATTTCTCCACCCTTTGTCCTTGGTCCTAATATAACTGGACTGACCCAAAAAATTCTTTGTCTTTACCCTCTAAGTCTCAACCTTAATTAAAGGGTTTTGACCCTCCTGCAGCCCTAAAAAATCATACAACTTGTCTCCTTTTATTTAACCTCTTCTGAATACTCATTTGGGAGATCGGAGATCTAGGTCAGAATCTGATACAAGAGGCCACAGTGGACACTGAGGAGCCACACAGATATCACAGGGGACATTCAAGACTCACACAGAGAGCTGGAGATTCTTACAGAAACAGAGTAGGTACTCTAGAAAATACATGTGGAAGTGGAGTCAGACATCCACACCTTTCCACAAATCCTCCTGATATCTTCTCTAAAGACAAGGTCACCATCTCCCTATGAAAACAATTGGTCACTTTATTCCTCATAGCTGGATTTGCTTCAGCTGATGTTATGCTGTTTGCAGGATTATTAACATATAATCTTCACAGTCAATCTCTTTTACAGCAGTTTGTCACCTTTTTTGAACATTAGCGTCACCTAGGAACTTTAAAAACTGGTTACCAATTAAGTCAAAATGCCTGGGGATGGGAACTAGCTATCACTGTGTTTAGTTATTCAGGTGACTCATAGCACAACCATGTTATGCATTATCCTCCTTTACAAATGAAGAAAGTAAAGTCAACATGGGTCCTTGCTTTTGAGTCATGCAAATTAAAACTAAATTGATACCATAAATTTATAGGCAAAAGTTTTAATTGGAAAGTAAGAATAAAAATTTTAAAAGACTCCAGGTTAAATAGTTGCTGTAAGGAGCTTACTTTGATAAAGAAGTTATCATTAACTTGTAAACAAGGGATCTGTTTTGTGGGGTGCTACAGTAGGATGAGGTCTGGGTGATCATTCTGTCAGTCCTGGTTTTGTTGCTCTGGAGGACTGTTCATGGCTGGGGCAAGGTGAGTCTCTTTCCGTGAAATAGTTGTTTCTGCAGTAGTCTCTGTCATATAAAGTTCTGCTTTTCTTAGAGCTCAGGTGATTACTGGTTTAGGAATGGCCAGAGATTCTTTTATTTTAAGTTTTATTTTAAAGAGAATTAAAAAATAAAAATAATACAGAATTTCAAGACCAGATGATAGGAGATTAACAATGGTTATTACAGTGCATATTCTTATCTTCAAAATAGTTGCTCAGATTACCAGATGTAGGCATGCAAAATTGATCAAAGTATAAGCACTAACTGTTCCTTCAGTGAACTAACGGAATAAGTAGTACAGTTATTTTAGCTATCCTGTGTATATATGTATTTTGTTCTCTTCCTTCTTTTCTCCTTTCCCCATCCCAGTTGTTCTCTCCTTTTGAGCAATTTCTTTCTCTTTCACAATATCTATTTCACCCTTTTAATATAATTTCCAGTCAGGATTGTGAAGCCTCCTGCCTTACAAACCCTTACAAACATTTATTGTATTTTTGGATCTTATTTACTGTTTCAGTTTCTTATACCAGGAAGGCAATTCAATATTTACACATGCAAATCTAATTTATATCACTTATGAGTATGATTTCAAGTTGCATCCATTTACCTATAAAAGCCTAAAGTTTTTCTTTATAGCTGAGAAATAATCTATTGTATGAAAATAATGCATCTTCTTTAGCCATTTCTCAGTTGATGGGCATTTGGGTTGTTTCCAAGATTTAGCTATTACAAATTGTACTGCTATATGGCTATGGTATGTTTTCAGTTCCAGTTCTTCTGGAAAAGTATCCAGAAGAGAAATAGCTAGGTAGAATGGGACTTTTAATCCGACATTTTTGGGGAATTTCCACACTGACCTCCACAGTGGTTGTAGCGGTCTAGGCTCCCACCAACAGTGGAGAACCATTTCTTTTCCCCCCACAGGCTTGACAGCATCTGTTATTGGCTGATTTTTTTTTTTTTACAATAGCCTTTCTTTCTAGGGTGAAATGGAATCTCAGCGTTGTTTTAATTTGCATTTCTTGATTGACCAATGATGCTGGACATTTGTTCATATATTTATTTACCATTTGTAGTTCTTCATTTGAAAAGTGTGCATTCAATTTCAGATGCTCCTATCTGGATTGGGTCTTTGAAGTTATGAGGCTTGTTTTTTTTTTTTTAATTATCTATATGAGCTAGATAGAAGTCTTTTGTGTGAGGGAGAGTTGCCTAAAATTTTTTCCCAATTCGTGGGTTTCCTTTTCACCCTGTTGGCAACTTTTTAATAAATGAAATCCAAGATGTTGAATCTTTGAACTATTTACTGTGCAGCTTGGTTTACATTCATGAAATCTTTTCCTCCACGTATGTCTTCAAGATCTCTAACTACTTTGTCTTCCAGTAGACTTAGCACTTCTGTTTTCATATTTAGATCTTTGATTCATTGTTCACTTTAGTTTAGTTCATTGTAATAGACATGGGTCTAGTTTTAGTCTTTGGTGTGTGGAAAACCAGTTTTAATAAATATTAAAGAAGCTATCTTTCTTCCAGGGAGCAAGCTTGGCATATTTGCCAAAGATAAGTTGCCCGAGTGTGTTTGTAGTTGCACATTCATGTCCTATTCTGTTCCAGTGATCCTCCGGTCTGTTTTCCTTGTCAGTATCATGCTGATTTTATCACTGTAACTTTGTAATATAATTTCACAGGATTGTGAAGACTCCTGCCTTAACTTTTTTACCCAGGTTTGCCTTTTCTACTCTAAGTCTATCTGGTTCTACATGAATTTCAGGAATGTTTTCTCTAGATCTGTTAAGTATGCTAATGGTGTTTTGATCAAGATTGCACAAATCTGTATAACAATTTTGAGAGTATGATCATTTTCACAATGTTGGTTCTTCCTATTCGTGAGTAAGGAATGTCTTTCCATTTTGAAATCCTCTTCAATTTTTTTCTAGAGTACTGTAATTTTCAATGTATAGATCTTTTACTTCCTTTGTTAGATTGATTCTTATGTATTTCATTTTTTTGAATGGTATTGTGAAGGGTGTGGTTTCCCTAATTTCTTTCTTAGTGAATTTGTTGTGTACAGAAATGCTATTGATTTTTGAAAGGTGACTTTGTATTTAGCTACACTCCTGAATTGGTTATTAAATCTAGAAGATTCCTAAGCATCTCTCCAAGAAGGAATGGTCTGAAACTAGATGTTGTGAAGGCTGCCTATTGAATGTCCCTTGTAAACTTCTTTAGTTACTATTAAGTCTTGTATATTTAGTCTTGTAAACTTCTTTAGTTACTATTAAGAGAACTGAACTAAATGTATAGTGAATGTATAAATTTTAAAAATTATTAACTCAATAGATACAGAGCCATTAGTCCCCTCAAAATATTCCTTTTCATTTGAACCACACATATCCCACCATTTTTTCCATTTTCTGAAGCAGTTCTGGAAGTCTTTTCTCATGAATGTCCTCTTGAGGCATGATTTAAAAAATGGCAAACACTACTGTCAAGTGCCATGTAACAAAAAGGCAGGCTTGTAAAAACATTACAGTATTTCTTCACCAGCCGAATTCACTGGATTTGGCAACATACAACTTTTTCCCCATGGCCAAATGACCATAAACTGTAAAGGTTTCAAGTCAGTTCAGGGCCTTGCTGTGCCATGACAGTGCAACTAAAGACATTCATGAAAGAAGATTCCCATAAGCACTTCAGAAAGTGGCCAGAATAATAGAAGTGTGTTCAAAATGAGAGGGATTGCCTTGCAAGCAGGTAGTCATGAGTTCGATCCCTGGTACCGATAAAAACGAGAAAGACAAAAAAAAAAAAAAAAGAGGGATTATTCTGATGATTAATGGCAACGTGTCTTTCATTGTAACACATTTTGTTAGATGTAAACATTCATTGTATTTTTTATACCTAGTATCTTGTCTGTCATTGCAATATACATTTTAAAAATGTAAACATTTATTGTATTTTTGTATACTTGATATCCAAATATTCATTGTATTTTTGTATGCCTAGGTACGCCTAGGAATAACAAACATGGGTCTGTTGACTTTTAGAGAGTCACTCTCTAAAAGACTAGCGTACCTATGTACAGAGCTGAGAAAAATTTAACAGAATTTTACAAAACAAAAGTCAAGTTTTTTCTACTTTTACATATTTATTGGGCATTTGTTCACGCAAGCTAAGAGTAAAAGGTTTCAGTAAAAAACACATTTATGTTCTTGATTGTTTCAGAAGAAAACACAAATTATGTTTTTAATGAATTCAAGAGCTGGCCCAGGAGTCATAGGTGCCTGGGGTAGTGGGGTTGAGACGGGGCAGCCCTGAGAGGAGTGTACCCAAGACCATGAAGGAAGAGAAGGAGCACAGACCTAAAGAGAAACGAGTAATCCTGTTAAGGCACCAGGGCACCTCACTCAGTAGCTGTGGGGCTTCAGGGGACAGCACCAAAGAGCAAGATAGGCAGAACCACAATAAGAAGAGGCTCTCAGCAAGGTAATAATTTGAATATTACCTCCTACTTTGACCAAGGAGCAACTTTAAGGAAATCTTCAACCTGTACCTGAACATGATTATTTTGAGTTTTTTCCTAATGATACTAGTGTGTATCCTCATACATCAACTTTAAAAACCAGGAGAGCATTATTTTGTTCAGGGATTGATTTGATAGATGTGTATTCCTTGAGAATAAAGCTCAGGAATATCTTGCTATAGTAGAATTTGCACCTTTTCAAAAAGCTACAAAAAAGAAGCCTAAGAAAAGAGATACTAAAGTTGGGACTACCGATGATGATCCAGAATTTAGAATATTTTAGTAGAGTTGTGCCACAGATAATGAAAAAATGACATCTATTCCAGAGACACTGTTAGAAGAAATCAAAGCTAAAAACAGAGAAATAAAAGCTAAAAAGACAACACCACTTTTGAGCTTCCTGAAAAACAAGCAGAGGAGAGAAGAGAAAAGGGAAGAAAGAAGGCAGTGAGAAATAGAAAGAAAAAAGACAGATCAAGAAGAGAGAAGAAAATAGAAAGAAGAAAAACATAAAAGACAAAATATAGAAAAGTTGAAGAAGGTAGATAGAGTACCAGAAAGGGGCAAATCAAAGGATGAACCAAAGATTAAGCTGCTCAAGAAGCCAGAAAGAGGAGATGAAAAAGAATTGGATAAAAGAGAAAAAGCCAAGAAACCCGACCATGATGAAAGGGCCAGTGGGCAGAGCTGCACACTGCCCAGGACTTCTGAGGGGGAGCTTGAAGGGGAAAAGCTGAAGAGACCTGAAGGTGAGAGTATCAGGGACTACAGCTCTGCTGTAGGGACCAGGGCTATGAAGGAGAGCAGGAGTGCAAACAGAGAGAGAGAGAGAGAGAGAGAGAGAGAGAGAGAGACAGAGAGACAGAGAGAGAGACAGGGACAGAGACAGGGACAGAGACAGGGAAGAGACAAGGACAGAGACAGAGACAGACAAAGGAGAGAGAGAGACAGACAGACAGACAGAGACAGGGACAGAGACAGTGACAGGGACAGAGGCAGACAGAGACAGAAGAGAGAGAGAGAGAGGGAGAGAGACTGAGAGGGCAAGAAAGGGGAGCCCTGCAGGCAGAAAGAGTGCTATGACAAAGAGAAGGCTTATAAAAGAAAGGAAGAAATTTAAAAAGAGAAAGAAGCACTTCCAGATTAAGGAACGAAGAATGAAAATACAGAATCAGAGTCACAGCAGAAAAAACTGAAAAGAAAAAGGAAGTGGTTAAGAGAGAACACATAAGAAACAAAGATCGCCTGGCAAGGCAGCATTACCGACCAGGAGCTCAGAGCCAAGATCAACTGTGTGCCCCTGATGACAGCACCAAGTCTGGAGATTCAGCAGTAGAAAAAAAAAAAAAAAAAAAAAAAAAAAAAAAAAAAAAACCAGGAAAGTGGTATTAGCCATAGAAAAGAAAGAGGAGTGATAGATTAGACTGGCTATAGGTGTCTGGACTGTCTAGGCAGGCAAGGAGAATGCTTTGCATCAAAGCAGGGATGTAATTGCAGGCTCAGAATTGAAAGTATGATTTCATTGTTTTTGCAATTTCTCCAAATTAATTTTACAGTGTCAGAAGAGATGTTGGCAAAGGATATGCATTGCAATTTGCAGGCAGGAAATGTCAAGAGAGGACTTAATTTTGTATGACAGGAGAAAAAAGAACTGGCTCTAAAATCAAAAGGTGTTTCTCATCCTGAATTGGATATTCTTGGTTTGGATGGAGCAGAGTCACTGGAAGTCTTGTTTAGGTCCAGTTATTTTGCATTGTTGGTGATAACTGCTGACTTTGTGTAGTATAGAAGCAATAAGCATGTAATTTTGGTACGAGTATAGTGAAGGGTATAACAAATTTTCACTGATATAGAAATTTAAGTAATCATGTCTATATCCAGTGTCCTAAAATTCTAGGATTAGTGTTACCTTTTGGTTTCATTATATGAGTTTATCATCAATAATATTCTTAAACTATTCATTTTGCCTTTAGCATTTTTTTCTCCCAGTAGGTAAAATGTAGTCCCTGTTTGGTTCTTGACAGTCCAGTTTTTTTTTTTTATCTTAGGTCTTATGATCTGAGTGCATAGTATCTCTAGGAAGGAAACTGCACCAATACCTGTAGTAATAATAACGGCTTTAGTCTTAACCTGTTTTGTATTGTCGTCAATAAATATCAAAGCACTGAAAAAAAATAAATTCAAGAGTCTCAGATTTTGTTCTTCTTCTGGATTGTGCTCTTTAACCTAAAACATTCTCCTAAAGACTTTTCCTTTCTATTTAATTGTAAGGAAAATAGACAAATATTTTCTCTTTGCTATTTTTACGTTATTATTAACTGTTTTATTTTCTAGTTGCACTTTCTTGTTGGATGTTAAGGAAGGAGCAAGGGCTGGCATGGTGGCACACATCTGTAATCCCAGCACTTGGGAGGGTGGGATAGGAGGATTGCCATGAGTTTGAGGTCAGCCTGGGCTACAAAGTAAGTTAAAGTCCAGCCTGAACTTCATAGTGAAACTTTCTCAAAAAGACCAAAAAAAATCAAGTAGGAAATCAAAATAAACCACTTTCTTACTATTAAGCTCCTCTGTAGTTACTATTAGGACCTTGTGAAAAGTGCTCTTTGAGCTCCTTTCCTCTACCACCTGTGCCATCTGCTGAGATAAGACAGAGTTTTGTTGCTCATTCAACTTCTCTTGGGACATTCCCCTGTCCAATGACCTTCCTCTTTGTAGAATACACATTGGCTGGGCTGGCATCTGGCCTTTGGGGGCCCTGCAATTACTCTGCTTAAGAGACTTGGTGATTTGTTAGAATGGCCGGGCTCTTTTAGAGGAGTCCCATCATGACGATGTTAAAGGACAAGAACCAAAATATTGGCTGTCCTCTTTGTCCTTTGTCTTCCTTGGCTTTCAGTTAAAGAAACTCAGACCCTCAGTTTTGTCTGAATTAGAGTCTTTTTAAGTAGAATGTGATGGCTAGCAGATGTGCTTAGTATTTAATCCTTTAGTTATTGGATTGACATTTCCTGAAATACAGCAGTTAGACACATCTACTTATAAAGCAATCAAGAATGCATAAACACAGACATGGAAATGTCAAGTGTTACAAATAATTTTATTTTGGAAGATACCAACATGGTAAGGTGTATTCCTAAGTTATGAAGATGTCAACAATTATTAGCATTATAGATAACCATAAGTCCTTCACATATCAACTTAGTTTTTACCTTTGAAACAAAATTTAGAATCTACAGCTTACTAGTGTAACAATAATCACATGATTTTGATTTTGATAAGTCTTTAAAGTTTAGTAGCACTAGCAAAAGTCAGAGAACAACTTCAGATCTTTGGTAAGCTTAGGAAATGGTGTTAATGACCACAAATAGACTTTGTGCCAGATGTACAAGGGTATCTCTTTTTACAATAACAAAATGTTTATTTAGGTTAAAGCAAATAAGCATAGACCAGGTTTAAATGATAGAATTATCCAAATTGCATGTTTTCCTCTCCTGAATGATACTGAGTATAGCAGAAATGCTCAAAGTTTTTTCTGATTATTATATGTACTTAATGTCCAGATTAAATGCATATAGTATAAAAGAAAGCACTTACTGGTTTCTGTCAATGAATCAGTTGACTATCTTTAGGTTTTACAAATTTTGCACACATATACAGCATATTTAGTCCTGATTCATGCATCTTTGGTACCTGATATAATAATCTAAAATAAATAGTTTTTATTTAACCAGAGTTAGTGATTTTTTAAGTTCCTTTAAGACTTACTTTCTCATGTAGTAATTGCTAGTATCAGTCTCATCCTATTAGTTCAGGCATCCTACCATTTCTTCTTGAAAGCCTACAATAGCTTGCTCTCTTAATCAAAGTTTGATTTTTTTTCTTCCTCTCTTCTCACCAAAGGTTGCTGCACACTTGTTCTCTCTTGAGTTGCTACTGCAAAGCCCACCATCTCTCCTCCCACCTCAGTATGACTAAAGTGAAGCCAGAGCTGAGACTCAAATTCTCTCCTGTCTCTGAAAAATCAAAAGAGACCTCTGATATCATCTTTCCACTTTACCTGTGATCCTGTAATAGTCACTCTTCTTTAGAGAAACAACCAATATATTATTAGATATCAAAGTGTAGAAGCATATTTAGGATTAGTGATTTTGAAAACTAAGATATTCTAAGAAGTCTGCAGTCATCAGGCTGGAGATCCCAGAACTGATGATACATTTCCAACCCAAGTTTAAAGGATTAAGAAGCAAGAGAACCAGTGATATAAGTTCCATCATAGTCTGAGTCAGAAGGCAAAGAAAAAATTAAAATGATGCTCCAGCTCCAAGCCAATAGGCAGAGAGGGAAAACTTCTCCTTAGACCTTCACCTTTGGTGCTACTCAGGTCTCTTATGGACTGGGTAAAGCCCATATGCACAAGGTAGGATAGTCTGCTTTACTCAGTTTCCCAAATCAAATGTTCATTTCACACAGCCACACTCTCATAAACCCACCCAGAATATTTAATCAAATATTTGGGCAACTGATGGCCCAGCCAAGTTGTTACATAGACTAAAACACTAGATGACACTCTCCTGTGCTCACTGAAATACATTTTCAAAGCCAGCTAGTATCAGTTTACACACAACGCCACCACTGGGGAGCCTATTTCATTTCTAGAAAGTGCTAACATCAAAACTGTATCCTTCTATGAATAGCAATTTTCTCCCCTCTAATCTGTGTTCATTGTTCTATTTATAGAGTTTTCTCCAAATTCCACAAATATGTATTATTTTCAAGATCTGTGACATGAGAGAGATGTACTCTAGGGAAGCAGTCCCTAGCGTTTTTGGCACCAGGGCTGATTTTGCAGAAGACAGTACTCCATGGATGAAATGAGGTGGAGATGATGGTTTCTGTATAATTTAAAGTAGCACTCAACCTAGATCTCCCTATGTGCAATTCACAGGAGGGTTTGCACTTCTATTAGGATCTAACACCCCACTGATCTGGCATAACATGTGTGATGGAAATAACCATAAATACAGATAAGTCTTCACCTACTGCTCAACTACTTCTGTGAGACCCCATTCCTAATAGGCCACAGATATGTACCAGTCCTTGATCCATGGGTTAGGGACCCCTGCTCTAGTGAATGAGGCCCTGTCTTAATTTAGATATAGCGTTCTTTAAAGGAAGTGGCCAAAATTGTTAGGAAGTTCCAATTTTCTCTGATGAGGAGTCTGTAGAGTAGAAACTTAATTTCTGCCACTTAATGGGACCCTATTTCTTTTTGCAGAGTGATCCCTCCTCCACTGTGTGGAGTCCAGGTAGGAGAGTAAATCAAGGATCCTAACTTTACTGAGCAAGTTACTTCTTTCCCACCTGGGCACAGTTAGAGGTTGAGCACATGACCTGAGCTGGGCTTGAGCTCCCGAAGTTCTTCAAAAGTGTTTTTCCCTTTAGTATAACAGAGTTGGTTTCTCTACTTATGGCAAGGAAACTAAGATAAGGGGTCTAATTCTGGAGGAGAAAGAAAGAAAGCTTACAAGCAGGATCTAAGCACATGAAGGAAAGAAGTTCAAAATCAGATGTTATCTATTATATTAAGCACCAGACCAGGCATGAGGAAACAGATAGAAAACATAAGTGATTAGATTTAAAATCCCATCTTGAATATGTTTAGATATATCTGTAAAACAGTTTAATTCTAAATATAAAGAATATTTACACCTCACTAAGAAGATAACTCAGTTTTTAAAATGGACTAGAGGCATGGACCTAGTTTTAGTCTTCAGCATGTGGAAAGTCAATTTTACTAGCACCATTTATAAAAGAGGCTGTCTACCTTCCAGTGAATGTGTTTGGCAAAGATAAGGTGGTTGAGTGCGTTTGGATTTGTTTCTGCATCTTCTAATGTGTTCCAATGATTAGATTCCAGGTATGTTTTCTTGACAGTACCATGCTGTTTTCAGCTTTGTACTATAATTTCAAGTCAGAGATTGTGAAGCCTTCTGCCTTGCATTTGTTGCTCAGGATTGCTTTTGCTATTCTAGATCTCTCCTGGTTCCATATAAACTATAGGAATATTTTCTCTACATCTGTGAGATATGCTAATGGTATTTTATCAAGATTGCATTAAATCTGTATAATGGTTTTGAGAGTATGGCCATTTTCATAATGTTGGTTTTTCCTATCTATGAATAAGGAAACATTTCCATTTTCTGTGATCCTCTTCAATTTCTTTTTTCAGAATAGATAGATCTTTTACTTCCTTTGTTAGGTTGATTTCTAAATATTTCATCTCTCTCAGTGAGTTTGTTGTTTGTATACAGCAGTGCTATTGATTTTTGATTGTTAATTTTGTATCCAGATTTGCTATTGAATATGATTATTATATCTGTAAGTCTTTTGGGGAAGTTTTGGGGTCTTCTAGTAGAGTATCATGTTATCCACAAATAATGATAGTTTGACATTTTCCTTTCCTATCCTTAATCCTTTTATTTCTTTCTCTTGCTTAATTGCTCTGGCTAATATTTCCAGGACTACATTAAATAGGAGTTGTGATAATGGACATCCTCATCGTGTTCCTGATTTTAGAGTGACAGCTTTCAGTTTTTGACTGTTTAGTGTGGTGTTGACTGTTGGTTTGTCATAAATGATTTTTATCAGACTGAGATAAATACCATCTGTTCCAATTCTCTGTAAGATTTTTTTTATCATGAATGGATGTTGGGCTTTGTCAAATGATTTTTCTAGGTCCACTTAGATGATTATGTGATTTTTGGACATACACGTATAAATATTGCACTGTTCTCTGGTATGAGAAACTGAAAATGTAAATAATGATCAAAATTTAATAGGTATTGTAAAATAGGAAGAAGTTGTTCAAAAGAAAGAAGTAGGGTGGGGAAAGGGAAAAGGAAGGAAGGGAAAAGAGAACAAAATAATATAAAAAGATAAAATAGAAATAAAGCTTTGTAACTAAGGAAGGAAAAGGGTTGAAAGGAGCAGAGTGGAATAAAAAAATCAGGATATACCATATACAGGCACAAATTCTTTATGATGGATGTAATCACTGTACATCTAAATTATATCAATAAACTTATTAAGAATTTTTAAAAATAGGTGAAAATAAATAGATATTTAACCTAAGATTTTTTTTCACATATGGTTACTAATTAGCATATGATGAAAATCATTGATTATTAGGGAAACACAAATTTAAACCACAATGACATATCATGTCACACCTTCCATAATACCTATAATCAAAAAGCAGACAATAACAAGTGCTGGTGAAGACCTGAGAAAACAGAATCCTCATGTGAGCCCCACTTTGGAAATACAGTTTGGAATGTTCTTGAGAGTTTAAACATAAAATGTACCATATATGCCAGAAATTCTGCTTATAGATCTCTACCTAAGAGAAATGAAATCTTACAGTCCCACAAATGTTCATAGAGTTTTATTCATGTGTAACCTCCAAAATGGAAACAATCTACATGCCCATCAACCAGTGAATATATAAACAAAATATCTCATACCAATGCAATCCAAGGCTCAGCAATGAAAAGAATAAGCTATTGATACAAGTCACAAGATGGATGAACCTGAGAACATTGTGCAAAGTGAGAGCAACTAATCATAAAAAGTCACATATGATATGATTATGGTTATATGAAATGCCAGGCAGGCAAATATATAGGTAAAAAAAATAGATTAGTGCTTACCTCAGGCTAAAGATATGAATTGAGATTAACAGCAAACAGACCCAAGAAATATGTCAGGTAATGGAAATGTTTTAAAAGTGAATTTTATGGCTCTAAAAATTTACTAAAAATCGGGACTGGGGATTTAGCTCAGCAGCATAAGCACCTGCCTTGCAAGCAGGTGGTTGTGAGTTTGATCCCTGGTACCGATAAAAATGAAAAAGACAAAAAAAATTTACGAAAAATCAGTGACTTGTACCTTTAAATGTATTAATTTAATACATAAATTATATATGTAATTATATAATGATATATAATTCTAATCTATTATTGCTTTTAAAGCCCCATTTGTTAGAAAAAGGTGTTAGGGAAGTACCTGCTCTTTACCCACTATACCTAAACCTTAAATGTTGTATATAAAACCAGGCATGGTAGCCTGCACCTGTGTCCCAGTCTATAAGGAAGCCAAAGCAGGAGGATTTCAGATTCCAGGAGTCCAAGGCCAGTCTTTAATGAGATCCTGCCTCATGAAGTGAAAACAAAAAATAAAATGAGTGATGTATCTCTAATGTGAATGTCATGTACATTGCTAAAACAACAGTAATGGAAGGGTTCTAGGTTCCAGTGTCTGTTAAAATTCCCTTTGTGTAAAGTGACAAAAATCCAAATCAAAGTGGCTTAGGAAAAAAAGAACAGTATCAATTTTTGATGTAACTGAAAAAAAATTGAAGCATGATTTTAGGCATGGTATATCCAGGTGCTCAAGAATGACAACCTCTCAACTTGCTTTCTTTTTCTGTATTTCTCGGCTATAATTTCCTCCAGGTCAGCTTTTTTATCCTTTTCACGGATGGTCCTGTTACAAGATGTTCAGTCTGTCTCACCTTATATCTTGTTTCTTTGTATCACACTCCACAGAGTGGGAGCAAGTTGATGACAAAGCTTAAGCGTCATTTTCACTTAGAGTGGTGCATGTGTTTTAGACTTCAAGTTAAAATACACTGAGGAGAGTTCTCAGCAAGCTGCACCCATAATGGCAACTGCCATAATGAAAGTATACTCTCAAGAGTGGAGTGCATTGCCAGGGATATAGCTCAACAGCACAGTGCCTACCTGGCAAGGGTAAAATCACAAGTTCTATTCCCAGCACCAAAACAAACAAAACAACCCAGTGGAGGTCAGCCAGAGCCAGATACGCTAACTATAGAGAGTGCCAGGGTTGACTTCTTTTTTTTTTCCTTAGAATTTGGGGAGTGGTAGAGGTTACTAGCTAAACTCCTTTCTGATCAACTGTGGCTCCACCCCCACTCCGGGAGAGGAAGTCTGTGAACCCATGTGGGCCTAGAAAGAACTGGCACAGCAGCCAAAGCCAACCAGGGGATCAAAACAACAATACTAATATAATGACCGTGGAGTTACGCTCAGTTACCCTAAAGCAGTTAGAACACATGTTCCTTGGGCTCACATCAAATGTCAAGGAAGCCTGACAAGGGCAGGAGCCAAGATTTTACACAAATATGGAGAAGAGGACCACATTTCTCAGCCTCATGTCAGGATGTTAAGGAAGTGTAATGGGAGTGCTATGCCCTTCAGGTTTCTGAGAGCCAGGCCTCTTTTTACCTGTACAGCCTATTATTTGCCCGTTATTTATCTTTCAACTACCCATATTGTAAAATGAGTGTCTCCTAATGATTCTTAAAGATAAAGAATGGGGGAAGCACATCATCGGCAAAGGCAAAGGACACTGGAACCTGAAATTGCCAGTGGGAATGCTGGTAGGAATCAATCCAAAGAACTTAAAAATTCAGGAAGCAAGAAGAGAGGTTGGACTTTTATCTCCATTATGAGGAAACTGAGTGAAAGCCACAGCTATTGGCCCCAACATCAGAGAAGACATAAAGTATGGCTATACATGGGTTATCACTTCCTCCTCTCCCCCTCACTCAACCCACTAATATAAGGCATTCTTCCCTAGCCTCCTGACGGCCACCAGTAACCTCCATCTTGATGAATGCAATGTGATCTGTATGTTTTTTTAAAGGTATTAGGAGCTGACCACAGGGCCCTGTGTGTGCTAGACAAATTTTCACCACAAAACTGCATCCCCAGGCTTTTTTGTTTTGAGACAAAGCCCCACTAAATTGCCCATGCTAGTTTTGAAATTGTGGTCCTCCTGCTTCAGCCTCCTAAGTAGCTGGGATTACAGGTATATGCCACCATGTCTGGCTTAAAAGTGTGGTTTTACCGCTCTTCAGCGCAGCACTTGATACCTTGGTCATTCTCGTATTTAAGAACTCTACTTACAAACTGCTGTGAGTATTGCTCTCTGAGTTTTCTTTCCGTCGGTTTATTTCTCACCCCCACTGACTTGTAGACCCACTCTCATCTATTGCACTATTAAATGACAGAAGTCCTCAAGGCTCCATGTTAAAATCACTTTTGAAAATCGGATTTATTAAGATAAAATTCACAACCACGCAATCCACTCATCCAAAGTATTATGTTAAGCTTGCTGTGGTGATGCACACCTGTAATTGCAACTACTTCGGAAACTGAGACAGGAAGATTACAGTTTGAGGCCAGCCTGGGCAACTTAGCAAGAATTTATTTCAAATTAAAATTTTAAAAATGTGTAGGATGTGGTTCAGGATCCCTGGATTCAATTCCCAGTACTGACTGGAAACAAAAAAGAAAGGAAAGGTAAAAGAAAGGGAAAGAGAAAATAAATTGCTATTTCCAGGTATTCCAAGTAAGTGGAACCAAGTGTAAGTATAGTACTTTTATGTGTCTCATCTCAATTACCAAAACATTACATGTTCATCCATATTGTAACACATATCAGAACTTTATATCTTCCTCCTTCCCCTGCACTGAAGGTTGAAATAATTTAGAAACAACCCGTAATACCGTAATGAATGGTCTATGAACACAAGGCTTTATCAAGACTCTACTTATTCCCTTAGTATAAATATTTAGAAGTGGTATTATTAGATTATTTTAGTGTCATAGTAAGTGTTGCCAGTTTCCTAAAAAAGATTGTAGTCATCCACATTTTTACCTTTACAAAATACAAACGAATTCTTGTCATACCACTCGAATCGCTGAACCTCATTTTTGTTTTTTCTTCTGACTTTTAAAGGATTTAGTTGATGTAACTGCTAGTGAGATTCCATATTTTACTATGCTTGACCACTGAAATTTTTTCTTTCTGAAGCAATCAATTCTCTTTGTTTTTAAAAGGCAATAAAATTGGCTGAGTTAAGAAAGTAAGGAAAAAAAAGCCTACCCTAAGATACAAGGCAACTCATGTCAACATTTCTTTGGTTATATTTAGACCCCTTCTTTGTCAGATCCATCTCTAAAAGGCCATAAATTGGCTCAATTAAGAAAAAAGGAAACCAAATTCTGATCCAAAGATAAAGGGAAATACTGAGCAATATTTAAGTTATCTACTGTCATGGTTTATGTCTGTTACCCTCAGGCCTCACGCATTTGCATTATGCATTTGTGATTGGTTCACTGTCTAGCGCTTCAATTGATGGTGGCAGCACTACACCCATACAGAGGTGGAGCCAAGATGTGATTTAATGGCAGGAAGAAGGTGTGTCTCACTCTCTTTTGCCTGTTTCCTTCTTGCTGTTTGCAGCTGCCATGAACTGCAGCCCAGCCATGCCACCCTGCCTTGGAGCCAATTGAGTATGGACTGAAACCTCCAAAAACTGTAAGAAAGAAACCTTTCCTTTCCCAACTTTGGGCTTCAGGTATTTTGTCTCAGCAGTGAGTAAAAAGTAACTAGGACAGAATTTGGCACCAGGAGTGTGGTCATTTGCTGTGACTATACCTGACCATGTTTTTCAAGAGACTTTGGAAATGGCTTGTGGGCAGAATTTGGAAAGGTTTGCATATGTTACCTGGATGGATAGAGCTGGAGCAGCATAGGCTGTTCTGTAGAGGAGATTCTGGTCAGAGCTCAGGAGACCAGAAGGCTGATAGAAAGCTTCATGGTAAAGACCAGGCTTGGGAGGTTTCTGCTGGGAAGAAGGACTGCATTGGTTGTTGGACTCCCCATGATGTGTGTTATGGCTTGGCAGAAAGTTTGTCTGCATTTTGCTCATGCCCAGAGATTTTGCCTGAGAGTGAGACAAAGGGCAATGGATGGATTAATCTGGAAAAGGAAATTACAAAGCAGTCTAATGTTGAGGCTGTGGCATGGCTATTGTTGAGGGCTTTTAGCCAGCTTTATGTTGCAAATAAAGATCAAAGAGCCCAGCCGGATAATTTACAACTCTGTGAATTTGGCCAGAAGAAAAATGCCAGGAAGGCTGTGGATTGTAAAGACAGGGTTGAGGGTTTGATTGCTGAGGAGAAACAGACAGATAAGAAAGATGGCCCTGGGGCATCCTAGGAAGCAGCAGGTCACAACCCTTTGTAACCTCAAAACTGCAAAAGTGAAAGAATTTTCTCAGAAGGGAAAACTGCAGAGCACCATACTCCAGAATGGCGATGGAGGCCACATGAGGTTCCAGAATGGTGACAAAGGCCACATGAGGTTCCAGAATGGTGACAGAGGCCACATGAGGTTCCAGAATGGTGGTAACATAAAGAAGCTTTTCTTCACAATCAGGTTCACAGAGCCCAGTGATCCAGGCAATCGACCCCTACAGCCAAGAGAGAGAAAAGCCTGACTACTGCTCCAGCTGGCAGCAAACCTTGGTGGCGTCCACATGGTGCTGATTTTAGGTGCAAGGAAAATGCACAAATTCTGAGGGTAAGACAGTGTCTACCTTGATTGCAAGGGGCCTGGGAGGCAAACCAGTGTGCCCCTGAGAAGGCAATTTGTAAAGATGTAAAGGTGAAGCCAAAGGTGCAATGGAGACCCTAGAAGTTTGGAAAAGCCAGGAACGTGGATGATCCAAGGAAAGCTGCAAAAATCGAGCAGAGAGAGTTTAAGAGAAAAGCTGCAGGAGCTGATATCCCTGGAAGTGCCGTGGGGGTGGAATCACCGAAGCCTTTTGGAACTTGAAACCAGATTGCTTCAGATGCTGAGCATGGAACTCTCAGACTTAATGTTCATCCTGCTGGATGTTGGACTTACTTTGTTTTCAATGCTTTGTATTCCCCTGTTTGTAACTTTTGGAATGGTAATGTTTATCTTGTGCCTTTGCATTTCAGCAATGTTTAAACTTGTTTCATTTGCACAGAGGTTACTGGTAAGAGTTTGCCACAGATCTTGAAGGAGACTTGGGACTTGGACTGTTCAGCAATGCTGAAATTATTAGGACTTTGCCAACTCTTGAAGATGGACTAAATGTCTTTTGTATAAAATATATACTTGAGTCCTGGGAGCGAGGGGTGGAATGTCATGGTTTATGTTGGTGACCCCTAGGCCTCATGCATTTGCATTATGCATTTATGATTGGTTCACTGTCTACCGCTTCAGTTGATAGCGGCAGTGCTACACCCATATAGAGGTGGAGCCAAGATGTGATTTAATGGCAGGAAGAAGGTGTGTCTTGCTCTCTTTTGCCTGTTTTGTCCTTGCTGTTTGCAGCTGCTGTGAACTGCAGCCCAGCCATGCCACCCTGCCTTGGAGCCAACTGAGTATGGACTGAAACCTCCAAAAACTAAGAAATAAACCTTTCCTTTCGCAGCTTTGGGCTTCAGATATTTTGTCTCAGCAATGAGTAAAAAGTAACTAAGACTCCTACCCAAAAAAAAGCAAAACAAAAACAGTCCATACCCAAACAGCTAGTACTCTGTGGGTGGGGGATTTTTGCCTGGACTTTCCATTCCCTCAAGAAAAGTATCAATGCTCTCAGTTCCAAATTATTAATGAGGCTCACTTCTCTTAGTGCCTGCACTGCCCTAAATCTCTAATAAGCCCTTCTCATGCCTCTTACTAATATATTCTGAAAATTATTTTAACATGATGGGAATCAGTGAACCTGTTACAAAAGGGTGGGTTCAGTTTCTTATTTCAGCTTTGGGAATCTCTCAGATGTACCCAGGTGATAACACTACTTCCATTTTTGTACATGTGTGAAATTTTCTGTAATACAAAATTAACTCATATACAGTGAGCACAAGAAAATGAAACTAGTGATATATTTAAAAATAAGCCCAGCATTTGAGAGTTCTCTTCATACTGAAAAGCCACCCATTACTCTGAAAATACCAAAAGTGGCAGTGTGAAGTGAATCCATTGACTTCCACCAGTTCTAAAATATTTTCATGTTATGTTTAGGATCTGGCAAAAAAAGTTTTTTGAGAATCATTTCCGCACTAGGATTAATCATTTATAAAATTAAACAGAAGCTTTAATCATCATTACTGCCATTTTGTGACCATGTGCAATGTACAAGGCTCTATGGTAGAAGCCACTTGTTATGGATTAAAAACTGGCGGTCAACTTAACACCAGGTGAATTAAATCAGCATGGTACTAAGCATAGATGTTCCACCTGAGGAAAGTTGCCAGCATAAATAGAGATGCGGAGAAAGAGAGGTGAGGTGTTGTGGGTTTCTTTAAGTATTACTGTTTGAGCTGTTGGTTCTCCTGGAGAAGCTCTGATCCTTACATCGAGCATCACTTCCTAGGTTCAGAGGGGAAGATGTGTGCTGTTTAGTCTCCAAAGAAACTCATCATGCTAGCTTTCTGGCATGTACTGAACTGTTCTTATTGTTGGAGGAGCTCAGAGCCTCCGTATCACTGAGAATGGCTGTAGTGTTTGTCAGGACAGCCCTAGTCTTTATTGTGAGCATGACTTCTGAGCTTCAATGTAGAACCCTCAACCTACCAGCACAGCTCTTTCACCCTGCTAGCATAGACTTTCTAGCTTGTACCGCTGAGCTTTGGGCCTTGCCAGCACAGATCTGTAAAACAGACACATGGTGTGTGTCCTTCTCATGGGCTCTAGATGTCCAGTTAGTCTTGTGGGAAGCACTGTCATGGGTTCTAGGTCTTCATTTGGACTCATAGGATCCCATGCTGTGGAATCCAGGTCCTTGACTGAATATTCTGTCTTTAGTGTTGTGGATTTCCTGCAGTTTCTTGTGTTAACTCTGGGTGGCCATCATAAAACAATATTATAAATTCTGTGTTCTGATTCTAATTGTTTTCCTCACAACCCCTGACTACAACACCACTTTGCATATACCTTGTCTCTTCAACTACCCTAGATGACAGATATAAACCCTACTTCACAAATGAGAAATCCCAAGATTCAGAAAAGCTGTGTTACCTGCCCTAGTCAGAAGCAGAGATATATTTAAATATATTTTCACACATTTACATAAGAAATATACTGTGTCAATAAAGAACAGACTCAAAATTAAGACCAGTTTAAATTTAAAACTAGATTCAGAGCTGAGGATTTGGTACCATGGCGGAGCACTTGACTTGCAAGTGTCAGACATTAGCTTGACTGCTGCATTAAAAAAATAAGAGTAGAATCTAATAGTACATGTGTGGCCATTGGTAAATTATCTATGTTTTCATTCCACAAGCTTCACTTGGGAAAAAATGGGATAGTATACTCCTAGGATTGTTGGAATGATCAAAGGATACATATAAAATTTTATCAGTACTTAGCCCAAGGCATGTTCTAAAATGGTAGCTATCATTATGATACAAAACAGCTATTGTATGTAAATATTGCTAGTAGATCATACCAGCCAGTTCCAAAAACTGTTAAGCCAATATAAGTCAAGGGAAATGTCAATACATGTTTGATGTAGGAAAAAGTACATGACTGTCCCAGAAAACTTTATAAGAAAGCCACAGAGCTCTGAATTCATGAAATACCTTTGAGTTCATATAACACAATTGGTGACAGATTCAGATTTTTGAATTTTCTTAAAAGGCAGATGGATAAGAGAATGCATCCCTGCTTGGGGCAGTCAGAGACACCTTTAAGTACAGGCACAATCAATTATCATATGTGGAAGGCATATTTTCTAAATACTATGTGTGCTATACCACAGGAAAGGAACACACAATCTTACACAAAAGCATAAGGAAATCATTCAAAATATTTGAACAATCAGGGTGTGTGTTCAGATCATACAATGCAGAGTACAATACCACTGTGCTCACAGAGCTTGTCACCGAGCTAAGTCAAAGACTGTCATATCACCAAAGAAAGCCTCTTCACAGCAATTATAAAGGAATTTGAAAATGTCAACTATGACAATACTGGCAGATGGAGACACTCAGAACTCAGCCTTAAACAAAGGTATTTTTCACTCATTACAGCAGCCTATCTCATGTATCCAACAACAGTTAAATTACTTTGTCCAATCAATAATTATGCAGCCAGTCATATCTTATTTCATTAAAACAAATTCCCAGTATCAGTTGCCAACATTCTTACTTAGGCAACAAGCTTTATTCACTTCAGAAAGATTAACTGCATACTAATGATAGAGAATTTCATCTGATTGTTCTTTTTGAGGACACAAGCATTCAGGAAAAGGCAGCTGAATTTTGAAAAGTCTTTCACACATTTCTAAAGTGCCAAGAAGAGCTGACATTTGCAAACCTTGGAAAGACAAATAAAATTGAATATAAAGATCATGTTTCTTACATTTTAACAAATATGCTTCTAAAAGCAATACACAGTTCAAAAGGAAAATGAACACAGAATAATTATATGACACCCTATTAAAGGAAAATAAACTTTTTTCTTAAGAAGTCTTCAAAGAAGCTAGAGTGTTCAGTATGGCAGTACACTATTATCTCAGCTATCTAGTGACTCATGATGGGGGGGTTGGCTGGGGTGAGGTGCGTATCCTTTAAATCTGAAAGCCTGATTATCTGTGCAGTGTGCTGTGTTGTTTGTGCAGTGTTTTGTTTGTTTGTTTGTTTGTTTTTTGCTTTTCTCTCATCCCAGTAGCACTTTTATGTTCAAGCCATATTTTTTGTTGGCAAAGACTTGCCCTGAGCACATCTTCCATAATCTTCGATAAACATAGCTACTTTGCACTTACTGTTGGGTGTGCACCTGCAATTCATTGCTCATTGTACACAAAAGCCTGGATTTTACCTGCTTAATTCATCATGAGGTGACATTTGATGGATGCAGCGCACAGAAATCATGAGACCTCAGAAGATCTCACCAGACATCAACAGCCAGGCATCCCCAAAAGGAAGGTAACTCCTTCATCAGTGAGATTCTCTTCCTCTTTGTTCATTGCACAGGAAAGATTCCCAGAATGAGCAACTGATCTAATTGCTCTTCAAAGAGAACCAGACTGTGGAGGGAAAGGCTTCCATATTTGGGGGAGGCGAGGCCCCTGCTTATGGGTTGGTGTCGTATTTTGCTGTAGGTCTTTGGAGTACGAGATTCTTCTCCACTGGCCATGGTTTCTCATGCCATGAGGCAACTGGTAAGGTATATTGACCTCCACAGATGCCAGGGCACTGGGTTCTGGACACTTTGGCCTGGACAGCGTCTTCCACATGGCTCCCTTTAAATTCCTTGGGTGACCAGGGAATGTGGGCCCATGGGTCTGGCCTGTCTACCATTGTTGCTTTTCTTTGTAGAGTGCACTTGGCAGCTGCTCTGAACCTGAGTGGTCCCTGATGTGGTGCCAAGACTGCTTCTGGCTCACACTGTGTGGGTGCTCCTCCACGGTTTGTTTTCCTTCACTCCTTCTCCTTGTGTCCCCCCTCCACAATACACACCCTGCATATTTTCATCTATTGGAGTAGTCCACTTATTTGTCTCTTTATCTTTTTGTGTTGACCAACTCAAGGAAACATAAAGTTGAAAAAGTACAGTGTTTTCTCATACACAGGAAAGAGAACAGCAAAATCTGTATATTTATTTTAAAGTTCACATCCACAAAAGTGATACAGAAAGCCTCAGCGCCTGTGGCTCTGAGATACAGCACACCTGGCTGAGGTGACCCGATTGCTCCCAGGTCCTAATGCCCATCTGTGTAGCAGTCTCCTGCTCTATCTACTTTTCTGATGTTAGTTCTTTCTCTCCATTTTACTCAGTTTTGCTTTCATTATGACAGCTGTGGCCTCAAAATTGCATCCCTTTCTAAAAAGAGTATGTAACCTGCATTTGCTGACTGAATTTACATTGTAACTGACTTTTGTTTTGAGTTTTTGTCACGAGATCATATGCTTTGTGACTGATCTACGGAGATAATATTTCTTTTCAAGAGATGTTTTATCTCAGGTTTTAAACAGTTGGATAGTGGGCTATCAACTGTGGAAATTTTTGCTTCTTGGCAAAAGGCTGAGAGCCACATCTGCAAGAGAATTTTTAGGGTCTTGGGGTTCTGTTCAGTAGGGCAATTGCTGCTCCTCCATAAACAATACATCAAGTCTATTTAAAAACTGGGTAAGAAGCATCCAGCCATTAAGGCATTTTAATTCTGGACTCTTTGACGAAGATGAGTCATAGAGATGGGGAACTGAGATGCGAAGGTTCAAAAAAGAAAGGGGTGCATGCCCACACAAAGCTAGAGATGTCTAGCTCCCAGAGAGTTCAACTTTATCAAAGATACCTTAGGGAAAGGTGAAATTGATTATAGATATTCTAGAGGATGCTCTGTTGGGGTTCCATGTGGAAATTAACTTAGTGAAAAGCTCTATGAGGCTTCTATTACCTAATACCAAGGAATTCAGTCCTAGTAGATCACAGCCCTGGGACCAAAAAAGCTCAGGAACTATCAGGAGATGCTCTGTAAAATCCCTGCTAAAGGGTGACAGACAGACTCAGGGACAGGCCTGTTAGGTTTGCCACACCTCCTCCCATCCACAAAAACCTACCAGTCTCACCTGATTCCCTATTTAAATGCTTTTTCAACAAGTCTTTTTCAATTCCAGTTAATCAGCAATGCAAAGAAAAACTGGGTAGATTCTCTGAGGATCCTGAAAAGTTTGCTGATGATTTCAGTACCCTAACAATGTCTTTTGATCTGACCTTGTAAGGTGTCCAATTCATTCTGGTTTCATATCACACAGCAAGAGAAAGGAAAATGATCGTGAGGTCTACAAAGCAGGCTAATGATGAAGCCTTCATAGCTTTGCCTTGTGGTAATCAGGCAATTGCTGTTTTATTTGGACCCCAAGAGAAGCCTGAGTGGGATTATAACACAGGAGGTGGAGAAAACAAATGAAAGTTATATATCAAGGCCATTTTAATGGGTAACCAGCAAGGGATGCCCAAACTGGTAAACTATGAAAAGCTCAGGTCTATTAATCAAGGCTCTGATGAAAATCCAGCTGTTTTACAGCTCAGGCATGAAGAGGCACTCTGTAAATACATTAATTTAGATTGTAAATCTACAGAAGTTCAGATTATCATAAGGAAGTATTTTATTAGCCAGTCAGATCCAGACATTAGGAAAACTCTCCAGAAAATTGAACTGTGTCCTCACACCAAGATAAAGTCAATGAGTTGACATGGCTTATTCAGTATGCAATAGCTATGATGAGAGCTGGATAAGGCAAAGAGGCAGGCTAAAGTCACACTCACCCTAATGGACAAAGCCCCCTGTGCTAAAGGAAATGGAGATAACCCAAACAGTAACAGAAGCAAGTCAGAGTGCTTTAAGGGCAAGCAATTGGGACACTAGGTGAAGGAAAGCCCCAGAAGCTGCCTAACTCTTGTTGGGCCTGTCAGAACATGGAATAGCCTTTGTAGCCAGTGGCTACAGCTCTGTATGTTCCTGGTGGGGGAAGCATGGTGAGAAAATAAAGAAGGGGAAAAAAGCTTGGGTCAGGCAGAACTCCTATTCTGATAGAAGAGAAGGAGCTGCTCAGCCACTGTAGCATGTTTATTTATATATTCCATACACTCCCAAGAAGAATGGCAATTTCAACCCTGCTGCCTAGCAACTTGTTTGCCTGGCTGCCCTAGGCCCCTTGACTTCTTAGAGCTGGAACAGCTTGTTTACATGGCTTGTTTTATGCTCTCTGTTTTCAGGGCTGGTCTTGTTTTAGACCCATACATGAGAATCTCCAGCTTCAATGGCTCCTACAAGACTTGCCATTGGAAGAGGGATTCTCTCCTTCTCAGAGAGGGATGAGGTCATCGATCACCACAGGGACTAGGGAAGAAGTCCTGGATAGTGAGTGATGTTGCCCGAGGAGGCCTGCCTCGCTCCCACACAAGTCTGTTCCTACTACCTTACAGGAAATGCGTGACTCTGGAAGTAGCAGGCAAACGTATCATATTTTTCTGTGATATTGAGATGTTATTCTATTCTTGTTTCTTATTGGAGTGAGCTTCTTCTCACTCTAAAGGTGCTGTGGGCATTGAAAGAGTTAGACAGTTTTCTTTACTGATCCTGAACTACCTTTTGAAAGATTCCTTTTCCCAAGCTACTCTTGTGAGGTTTCTGGAGTGCCCTATACCAGTAACTGAAAATGATATAATTTTCCTACTCAAGGCTACTTTAACATTCAAATCTCTGATAATCTGTATTACAGTTGCTAGGGACTCAGTTGCTATTGGACCCTATTGGGTCCAATATTCTGCTTGGAATTGATCCCCAAGCATGATATGGTGGAGTCCCAGGGAAAGATGTCAAGGCTATTCTATCACTTGTTCAACTAAAGGACTCTATCCTATCCTCACAGAAAACAGTATCACCTTAAGAAAGAAGTTAGGCTAGGAGAGTTAAAACTTACCATTGATAAAGTTTTGGCTGCAGGGTAGTTGGTACCATTCCAGTTCCCATACAGTACAATCATTTTATCCATAGTCAAGCCATATTATTACTTAGCACAAATATCAGAGCTATCAATGAGGCAGTAATACCCATTCAGCCATGAGTAGCAGACCCATATATCCTTTTAGCATGGATCCCAGGAGACCCTAAGTGATTCTCTTCCTTAATCTCAAGGATCCCTTTTTTCTATTCCTGTATATTCTAATTCACAGTATTTCTTTGCCTTCTAGTGGAAAAATTTCCAAACAGCACTTCTCCAACAGTATGTTCAGACTGTTTTGTCTTAGGTTTTAGAGATAGCTCCCACTTGTTTGCATGGGTTTTACCTCAAGATTTAAAATTCAAATGCAGAAGCCTACTACAATATGTAGATGACCTCTTCATATATGCCCCCACTAAGGTGTTATTAAATATGAAAATAAACTTCCCTATGATTCTCATATATGCCCCCACTAAGGTGTTATTAAATATGAAAATAAAATTCCCTAAGATTTTCTAGGATAAAGGGGTTACAACATGTCCCAACATAAAGGCCCAGATTTCTCAACAAAAAGAGATATATCTGGGATACATTTTAACTCCAAGACAAAGATAACTGTCCCCAAGGGAACAAAAGCAATTTGCCATCTGGATCCTCTAGAATCGAAAAAAGCAGTTGGGGGCTTTCTTGGAAATGGCAGACATCTACCACATATGGATACCCCATTTTGGAGTAGTCACCAAACCCCTAAATGAAACAAATCAAGGAGCAGAAACTGAACATTTGAAATGGAAGGCAGGCATTTAAGGTCCTTTAAAGCCCTAAAATGAGTCCTGATGGAGGTCTTCATGTTAGGTATCCAAGACCTAAGTTTTTTTCTCTCTTAGTGGCTGAAAAACAGATAATAACCACAGGAGTGCTAACTAAGTGTCCAGACTAAGAAAATCAACCATTACTTACTTTTCCAAGCAACTAGATGAAGTGACACAGAGTTGGCCTAACTGCCTGAGAGCAATAGCTGCTGTAGCACTCTTAGTCCAGAAGCTTCTAAAATAAGTTTGGGACAGAAACTCTTCGCTCTAACTCCACACTGTATTAAGTGTCTGTTAGAACTCATCAGAAATTTGTGGATGACTGAAGAAAGGCTCAGTATATATGAGGACACTCTCATTGGAAATCCAGATGTCTGTACTCAATCTTGCATCATTTTAAACCTATCCAACCTGCTCCAATTAAGCAAAAGATAGAACATGAGTGTGAACAAGCCATCACCCAGAATTATGCCAGCCACCTTAATTTGAGGGTCCAGCCATTGACAGGGACGGCCAATACATGGTTAATTGATGGTGGCAGTTTCATTAAGAATGGCCTCAAGAGGGCAGGTTATGCCATAGTCAGCCCCACCCCAGTTACTGAAGAAAGAGGACTCTCCCCAGGATTCTGATCTAAAAGGCAGAGTTTATTGTCTCAGGCCCTCCAAATTGCCCAGAGCAGGGAGGTCAATACACACCAACTCCAAATATGCCTTTCTGGTCCTACATGCACATGCAGTTATCTGGAAATAAAGAGTCATCAGCCTCCAATAAAACATGGATCAGAGATAACCTTCTCATAGTAAGTCTCCCAGGAGAAGTAGCAGTTGTCCTTTGTCAGGGATATCAAGCCTCGTTGACCCTGTCTCCCAGGGTTATTCTAAGGCAGATTGCACTGGTAAGTGTGCTTCTCTTCAGTATGATTCTGGCCTATCAATAACTCTACCCATGGTCCCATTCCAGGACATTGATTCAGAACTAGAATATTCTACAGAAGAGCTTCAAATGAGTCAAAACAAGAGGAGAGTTCAAAAGTGCCAGTGGCCATATATGAGATGTCAATTGCCCTTCATTCTCCCTACATGATTCCTTCTACTGAGATGAGATATCACCATGGCTGTAGCACTTAGGCTCCTCCCAGGCCTGTAGTTCACAACATTGTTACAAAGTTTGTAAGCACTGTGTTCTTTGTGCCCTCCTTAATCCACACCCATTCTCTTCCATTTTCTGAGTTGGTTCAAAGGTGTGGGTCCTCTACTGTAGAACCCTGGCAAATATATTTCAACCACATGCCTATGTGTAAGGGGTATATACACTTCTTGGTGTCATTGAGACCTTTACTGGATGGATAGAAGCCTATCCTACCAGGTCAAAGCAGGCTCTGGAGGTTGTGAAAGTCCTTCTTAACGAAGTATTTCCTAGGTTTGGGCTGCCTATGTCTGTTTGCAGCAATGGCAGGCCACTTTTCACATGTAAGATGAAATAGGGATTACATTATGAACATCCTGAAAAATCATCTTAGGGTTTATTTTCAAATTAGGTCTTATTTTCAGGAAAATTAAATAGGGTGGTGCTTTGAACACATAGCCTTTTGATGCCAGCTCATATGATTCCAGACTTGGTAAGGAAATAGCAGCTCTCCTGGAGAAAGGCAGAAAACTTACTTTTTTGTGGTCCACAAGACTAGGCCTCAGTGTTTTCAAAGCACAACAGCAGCCAGCAAGTTTATATAATCTTGCTGAGTTGGTTAGAGATCTGTTTTAAACTTCCTGGTATCTGCTTAGACAAGGTACAGAAATGGTGAAGGGGAGGGCAGTTCAGTTGGGCAAGGAAGAAGGCAGGGTGGTCAAGGTGGAGAGTTGAGTTCCTAGAATATCCTGAGCAGGCAGTAAACTGTCTTGTCTTGTTCTCAGTCAGGAACTGAGGTTTTTTTAAGAACTGACCTTGGCATAGGCATCCACTGGGCATGGGCCTAGGACTGAATCTGGCAAGGCCTCTTTAGTTTTGGAGGAAAATTGCTGTTACTTATTGTTATGGAGCTAATTTGATCTGAAGGTTGAAGAGTTTGATGAAATTTGTTTGAGACTCTTGACTACCTGCTTAGACAGTGCTGAGAAACACTGAATGGAGGATTTTACTCTGGTTGGCGCAGATCCAACAGTGGTGGTTATTTTGACTCCTGCTAGGAAAGGAATTAAATGAACAGCCCAACAATATCATTGTAGGGGCAACATGCTGGCTGGATTAACAGAAAGTTGAGGCAAAAGGTAAAGAAGGTGACGTGAGTTAGGATAAGCTTAATGAAATCTGGAGCAGCCATTAGTTATTATTTTGGGAGAGCGAAACTGGGATTGAGGGAAGGCTATTACTTCTTATACAAGGGAAAAGGCTTTTAGGGAATGAGAGTCTTAAGAATGACAGGCCGGCTCCCCGTTCCGTTTGTGCTTGGAGAACTGTGGAGTTCCAAGCAAGCAGGCGGGAGCACACTGTGCCCAGAGTCCAGCCTGTTTGGGACCTCTCACCATCTGGGTGCAATGGAACCGCTGGGCAGGTCTGGGGCACCTGCATCCGCCTCCTCGTGTGTCTGGAGGACTGTGGTTTTCTAAGCAAGCAGGCGAGCATCACCAGTTCCAGAGGCCCTGCATCCTGGGGTAAGTGCCCCGCGAA
Source organism: Cavia porcellus (assembly GCF_034190915.1). Classification (NCBI taxonomy): domain Eukaryota; kingdom Metazoa; phylum Chordata; class Mammalia; order Rodentia; family Caviidae; genus Cavia; species Cavia porcellus. The sequence continues at coordinate 43,618,941 of NW_026947490.1, forward strand.
CTCTCCTCCAGCCCAGCTTGTTTGTGACCCTCGAGCCTTCTGCATGCAATGAAACAATAAAGCAGGTTGGAGGCCCTACCTCCACCTCCCCGTTCTGGCTGCACTCGGAGAACTGTGGAGTTCCATGCAAGCAGGCGGGTGCATAACACTTGAAACACAGAAATATAGGAAAATGACAAAACGAAAGACCAAATTACAACCTCAAACCTCCAGCCCATCCCAAGAAACTCTAGGAGTGATGTATATAGAAGAGAATATATGCCATACACCTCAAATATGAGACATAATAGCTACTGAAATAAACAAGCAACTCCGGGAAGCTTTAGAGGAATTCAAACACAAAATAATCTCCCAGGTAAAAGAGGAAATGACAAAAGAAATGAAAGAGATGCTGAACATATCTAAAGAAAACACACTTAAAAAATTAGAAGAACTAAACAAAAAGATAGAATCCCGAGATGAGCAATATAAGAAACAAACAGAATACATAAAGCAGATGCACAGAGATATACAGGAAATAAAAAAACTCCACTGAAAGCTGTAAAAACCGCCTCAATGGAAGTGAAGATAGAATTTCAGACCTTGAAGACAGGATTGCAGCCAGTGAACAGGAAAGGAAAGATCTTTTAAAAATAACAAGGAATCAGGAAATAACAATTCAACAACTGCAAGATGACGCAAAGAAAAACAACGTAAGATTGATAGGGATTAATGAAAAAGAAGGGGACAACATAAAGGATGTCAAGAGGATATTTACAGAAATAATAGCTGAAAATTTCCCAAGCATGAGATCAGAAACTGACATCAGGTTCAGTGAAGCCTATACAACTCCAAATAGTCATAACCAAAATAAAACTACACCCAGACATATAATAATCACCATCCCAGAAATCCAACACAAGAATAGATTATTAAAAGCTGTCAGAGAGAAAAGACAGATCACTTATAAAGAAAACCCTATCAGAATCACAGCAGACTTCTCAGCACAAACAAAGTCAAGAAGAGCATGGAGTGAAGTATTCCAGATTCTAAAGCAAATGATTTCCAACCTAGACTGATGTACCCTGCAAAACTATCATTCAAAATTGATGGTGAAATAAGATACTTCCATGACAAAGAACAGCTGAAGAACTTCATGATCACAAAGCCAACCCTGCAAAAAATATTGAAAGACAGTTTAGATACACAAAGGAAAAAAAACATTAAGCAAAGCAGATAATTAAACAGAACAGAAAGATAAAAATGCAACAGCAGAAAGATAACATGTCAACAATAAACCAACATATAGCAGTTATAACCATTACTGTAAATGGTCTCAATGCGCCAATTAAAAGAAACAGACTGGCAGAATGGATCAAGAAACAAAATCCAAACATATGCTGTTTACAGAAAACCAATCTAACCCAGAAGGATACTCATAGACTGAAAGTCAAAGGATGGAAAACAATACTTCACACAACAGGAATCCAAAAACAAACAAACAAACAAACAAACAAAACAAAACAGGAAGAGCCATTCTGTTTGCAGACACTGTGAACTTTAAACCAACAATGATCAGAAAAGACAAAGAAGATCACTACATACCCGTTAGGGGAAAAGTCCAAGAGTACGAGATAATTATCTTAAATATATACACACCAAATTCCGGAGCACCCAGTTATATAAAACAAGTATTAACAAAAATGAAATATCAAATTATCAGTAACACTATTATAACAGGAGACCTTAACACACCATTGACACCAAGGGACAGGTCAACCAGACAGAAAATGAGCAAAGAAATAACAGAACTGAATCACACCTGTGAACAAATGCACTTGATAGACATATACAGAGCGTTCCACCCAACAACATCAGAATACACATTCTTCTCAGCAGTACATGGGTCATTCTCTCAAATAGACCATATATTAGCTCAAAGAACATATTTAAATAAGTGCAAAAGAGTTGAAATCATCCCTTGCATGTTATCGGATCATAGCGCTTTGAAATTAGAAATTAATGATAAATGATACTGCAAAAATCCCACAAACACATGGAAACTGAATAACACACTCTTGAGTAATCAGTGGGTCACAGAGGAAAATAAAGAAGAAATTAAACAATACCTACAAGAAAATGAAAATACAGATACAAGTTACCAGAATCTATGAGAGGCAATGAAAGCTGCACTGAGTTCCCACATCAGGAAAACAGAATGAATACAAATAAATAACCTGATGCTACACCTCAAAGAGCTAGAAAAAGAAGAGCAAGTCAAACCCAAAGCCAAAAGAAGAGAGGAAATCATAAAAATCAGAGCAGAAATCAATGCAACAGAGACTAAGAAAACAATCCAAAGAATCAATGAATCAAAGAGTTGGTTCTTTGAAAGAATAAATAAAATTGATAAGTCTCTAGCCAACCTTATTTTAAAAAGGGAAGAAAAAGCTCAATGTCATGCAATAAGAAATGAAAAAGGTGAAATCACTACAGACTCTATAGAAATACAGATCATCAACACCTATTTTGAAAACCTCTACTCTCAAAGGTTTGATAACACAGAAGAAATAGACAGATTTCTAGAAACATATGAAGTGCCGAAGCTAGATCAAGAGGATGTAAAAACTGCTGAATAACCAAATCTATATTAATGAAATGAAAATGTAATTAAGTCCTTAACTACAAAGAAGAGCCCAGGCCCAGACGGATTCACTGCAGAATTCTACAAGAAATACAAAGAAGACCTAATACCGACACTCCTCAAACTCTTCAATGAAATTGAAAGGGAAGTAATCCTTAAGTCATTCCTGGAAGCAAATATTACTCTAGTACCAAAACCTGAGAAAGACCCAACTGAAAAAGATAACTATAGCCCAATCTCCATAATGAACACAGCTACAAAAATCCTCAATAAAATATTGGCAAATAGGATGCAGCAAATCATCAAGAAGATTTTACACCATGACCAAGTGGGATTCATCCCAGGCATGCAGGGATGGTTCAACATACGTAAATCAATGAATGTAATCCACCATATCAATAAAGCCAAACGTAAGAATCACATGATCATTTCTATAGATGCAGAAAAAGCTTTCGATAGGTTCCAACATTCATTCATGATAAGAACTTTACAGAAAATTGGAATAAATGGTCTTTACCTCAGTATAATAAAGGCCATCTATGACAAACCAACAGCCAGTATCATACTAAATGGCCAAAAATTGAAGGCTTTTACTTCAAAATCATACACAAGACAAGGATGTCCTTTATCACCACTCCTATTTAATATACTACTGGAAATACTAGCCAGAGCAATTAGACAAGAGAGAGAGAAATAAAAGGGTTAAAGATAGGAAAAGAAAAAGTTAAACTATCATTGTTTGCAGATGACATGATACTCTACATAGAAGACTCCCTAAACTCCATTGAAAGACTCTTAGATATAATAAATAAATTCAGTAATGTAGCTGGACACAAAATCAGTACTCAGAAATCAATAGTGTTCCTATACACTAACAACAAAATCACAGAGAGAGAAATAAGAGAAGTCACACTCTTCACACTAGCAACCAAAGAAAATGAAATATTTAGGAATTACTCTTACAAAAGAAGTGAAAGACTTAAACAGGGGAAATTATAATACACTGAAAAAAGAAATTGAAGATGATCTCAGAAAATGGAATGACATCCCTTGCTCATGGATAGGTAGAACAAACATTGTGAAAATGGCCATTCTCCCAAAACTCAAATTCAATGCAATCCCAATAAAAATACCATCAACATACCACATAGATCTAGAGAAATCACTCCTAAAATTCATCTGGAGTGAGAAGAGACCTAGAATAGCAAAGACCGTTCTAAGCAGCAAAGGCAAGGCAGGAGGCATCACAATCCCTGACTTGAAGTTATGCTACAAAGCAACCGTAGTAAAATCAACATGGTACTGGATTCAAAACAGAGCGGAAGATCAATGGAATAGATTAGAAGCTACAACCACAACTACAAACACACTCAACCACCTTATCTTTGATAAAGCCAAACAGGTTCACTGGAAGAACGACAGTCTCTTTAATAAATGGTGTTTAAAAAACTGGCTCTCCATTTGCTGAAAACTAAAACTAGACCCATGCCTATCACCATGTACTAAATTAAAATCTAAATGGATCGAAGATCTGAATATTAAAACAGAAACACTAAATCTATTGTAAGACAAATTGGGTGGAAACCTTGAAGGGATAGGGGTGGGTAGAGAATTCATGAACAGGACTCAAACCGCACAGGAAATACTTCCCAGAATCAATAACTGGGACCACCTCTTATTAAAAAGTTTCTGCATGTCAAAAAAATATCCAGCATAGTGAAAAGAAAACCCACAAACTGGGAAAAGATCTTAGTGTACTCCCCCTCAGACAAGGGACTTTTGTCTAAAACGTATAAAGAATTAAAAAAAACTCAGACCCCCAAAATTCAAAGATCCAATCCAAAAATGGGCATCTGAGATGAATACACACTTCTCAGATGAAGAAATACAAATGGCAAATAAATACATGAAAAAATGTTCATCATCATTAGTCAGGTGTGAGACGGAGAAATGCAAATTAAAACCACACTGTGATTCCATCTCACTCCTGAAAGAATGGCCAGGGTTAAGAAAACCAACAACAACAAATGCTGGAGAGGCTGTGGGGAAAAAGGAACTCTCCTGCACTGTTGGTGGGAGTGTAGACTGGTACATCCTTTGTGGAGGTCAGTCTGGAGATTTCTCAAAAAGCTGGGATTGGAAGTCCCATTTGTTCCAGCTATTCCACTTCTAGGCATATTCCAGGAAGAATTGAAAGCATCATACCACAGTGATATATGCACACCTATGTTTATAGCAGCACAATTTGTAATCGCCAGATCTTGGAAACAACCCAAGTGTCCATCAACTGAGGAATGGATAAAAAAGTTGTGGCATTTTTATACAATAGAGTAGTACTCAGCTATAAAGAAGGATCACATTGAGATATTTATAAATAAATGGGCGCAGCTTGAGACCATACTCATAAGTGAAATAAATCAAACTCACATGTGTGAACACTGAATAGTTTCCCTAGTGTAAGAAATGATTCAAATATATACAAGTATGTGATAATCATGATTCCCCATTGTGTGGCCTTGAAGCCTTATAAAGTTTTCACTCATTAATTGGAATGGCTTTATTCTGGGCTGCTTGATATTATTGCCTGTGATGAAATGAACAGCTATTTTGAGGAAAACAAGACATCATAATAGCTAGTGCTGATTTAATATCATCTTGTTTTGAAGCCCCACCAAACTATTGCTCTTCTGTCTCCATTGGTTTTATCATGTTGTGTCTTACTGGATTTTATTATATGTGATAGTATAAACAAAAATTTTTATAGGCAAAGAGATAATATAGAAACCATTGTTCATTTTCTGTTAGCTGGTTCTAAATACCCTATAATACTTTCATCCACTTGAATGGTTTCACACTGTCTTGATATGTTTGATGCTATAGTATACGAAGTTACATTCAAATATTTCAAGAAAAAGGCACTACGGTAACTACTATTAAGTCAGGTTATTTGGTGGTGAAGCACTAGGTTGCTGAAATTGTCATGCTTTTGACCTGTATTGTTATGTTGTTGTGTCCTCTTTTATCTCAATCTCCCCCTTATTCATTAAAAAATTATTTATTTATTTTTATTATTTTTTTTAATTAAGGGGAAAAAACAAAAAAAAGCAGGATATATTATAGTAACTTTTTGACTTCCTATTAACTTGATTTGAAGTCCTGTATTACTCCATCTTGTTTTGACTGATTAGATTCTGTTCCATTCTATTGGATAGTATCAAATTTGAGGATATAGGCAACTACTTTGAAGGCAATAAGATTCACTATGATGCCCATTCTGATTTGACTGCTATCTTCTTTTGAAGTCCTGTAATGTTAACAATGTTTAGGTTTTATTGGTCTTTTTCTGTACCGTTTTGTTCAACTTTATTATACCTAATGATATAGGCAATTCTTTTTAAGGAAGCAAGAGGCATTATGATAACCATTGTTGATAACCTTGTACTCTGTTTTTATATCATGTGCTATGTCTATCCTTGGTTTTGACTGACAGCATTGTTTTGTCATATTTGGTTTTATTCTCTTCCAAACAAAAAAAAAAAAGAATGAGAACTATGGGAGTAATAAAACCCAAAATATGTAAATTTTGTTATAAAAAAGAGAGGGAAAAAAAGTGCTCTAAAGGATACAACTGCAAGTGTGTTTAGGTGTGTTAGGATAGATGACCATATTACTGAGTTTTTGTTGGGTCATTGAACATAACTGTTTGCAGTCTCACTGTTTGAATGTCCACTTTGTATGCTTTGATCCTGTGACTTGAGCAACTATTTCTAAGATGATAATGTGTAATCTATTAACTGGTGATTTCTTGCTTTTTTTTTTTTTGTAGTTCTATATTACTTGTACCCTTACACTGTTTTGTTTTGTTTTGTTTTGTTTTTTCCTTTTAAATAAAATTAAAAAAAAAAGAATGACAGGCAGGGCAGAGGATTTAACTCAGCGGCATAAGCGCTGACAAGCACGAGGTCATAAGTTCGAACCCCAGTACCAACAACAACAACAACAAAGAATAACAGGTAGCTTTCTGGGAGAAATGAGTGGAGGAGGAGGCACAGTCAGCCTGTAATTCTTGGGTTTTAAGGGTAGTTAATAAGAGCACGATATGAAAAGCAATGTGGCTGGAGGTGGGAGGGGAATCAAGTAGGATCTCTCCCATGTTGGTTGAAGAGTGGCCTTTCTAAGGATTTTGAGCAGGACCTTTTGGGGGCTGAGAGGGATGAAAATAGTGATTTTAAAGGCTAAGCAAGAAGTGAGTCAGCTTGTGCTCTTAGGAGGGTTCATGTGGCCTGAAGTTATTGGGAGTGATCTCTTCCAGAATTAATGGAGTAAATAGGACCCAGAATAAGGGGCAACCACACATTATCTCAAAAGGATGCATATCCAAGATAGTGGGTGGGAGTCAAGATGTGATTGTTCCTAGGGTTCAGGTGGCTTGGAACAGCCACTTTCAGCGCAGGTTGGTGGCTAAGGGCAAACAGGTCAGACCTATCAGTCTCACTGTAGTTCAGGCTGGCTTTGAATTCACTACGTAGCACAGGCTGGCCTCAAACTTGCCTAGATTCTCCAGTGTCAATCTCCTAAGTGCTAGAACCATAGGCATGCACCACAACACCCACATTTACCTGTGAACATTTTGTACACATCTCTTGGTAAGCATGGAAAGGCGTTTAAATTGAGTATATTTCCTTAAGTGAAATTACTGGATTATACAGTAAGCACACACTCAGCTTTACTAGAAGCTAATTTTCCAAAGTGGTTTCAATAGTTAACACCATCACCAGCAGTGTGAAAAGAATCCAGTTGCTTTATATCCTTGCCAGCATGAAACATTTTCAGCCATTTTGGTTTTAGCCGTTTAGTCAGTATGAGTTGATCTCTCAGTGGATTTATTTGGTAACTAAGGTAGTTGAAGACTGGCTTATATGTTTATTGACCATTTGGCTACTTCTTTTGTGAAGTATCTATTCAAGTCTTTGATTCATTTTTCTATTGGGGTGTGTGTGTGTGTGTGTGTGTGTGTGTGTGTGTGTGGAATGGTTTTGTAGGAACTGGGGTCTTCTTCTCCCTCTCTCTTCTCCTCCTTTTCTTTTTCTTCTCCTTTTTCATCCTTCTTTGACTTGATTATTCATTTTGAGACAGGCTCTTCCTAATTCCTTAACTTGCCCTTGATTGGCTTAAACTTGTGATCCTCCTGTTTCAGTATTCCAGAATGCTATGATTATAGACATGTGCC